>NC_035441.2:62866628-63589125 GCF_002127325.2 Helianthus annuus
CTTATTCCTAAAGACGCAGTTTAACAACCCTTGTATCCCTACACACACTATGGGTGTAGTAAAATATTTCTGGCTCATTCAGGCCTTTAGAGGCAGTGTCTGCCTGATGCTGGCTATATCAGCATGTTCAATAGGTTATCCGTTCAAATGCTACTGTGCTTTTATGCATCATGTTTGTCACTAGAGTTCAGTAAGTAAATAATGTAGTGACGGAAATCAAAGTATGATGCAGATATGTACATGTATCAACAGTCAAGTAGCAGTTTATCAGAAATCTCAGTTAAGCACAGTAATTAGGCAACAATTAATAGTTAATTAAGTCGTACGGATACCTGGTTTTGTGAGGGTTGTCACATTCTCCCCCGTTAAATAAATTTCGCCCCGAAATTTTAAATTCTGCTTGTAGAAGCAGGGTTCTCAGGAAATAAGTGGGGGTATTTCTCTTTCATTCGGTCCTCACGCTCCCAGGTGAATTCAGGACCATGTCTAGCATTCCAACGAACTTTGACGAGTTTGACACTGCTCCGGCGGGTCTTGTTCACTTTCCAATCCGTGACCTCGACAGGTTCTTCAACGAAGTGGAGTGTGTCATCAATATGAATTTCGTCGGTAGGAATGGCAACGTTAACTTGAGTTGGACTTCTTTTCAGATTGGATACATGAAATGTATCGTGAACATTATTCAGTTCGGCAGGTAGATCCAACTTGTATGCTACGGTCCCAATTCTTTCCAAAACCTTGAAAGGACCAATGTAGCGCGGATTCAACTTCCCACGCTTCCCAAAGCGTGCCACACCCTTCCAGGGTGATACCTTCAACAAAACCATATCCCCAACCTCAAACTCCTGAGGTTTCCTTTTCAGATCTGGCGTAGGTCTTCTGACGGTCACCGAGCCGCATTGATACGGTCTCGGATTTGCGCAATCTTATCTGTAGTTTTCCTGAACTACATCGGGACCTACCAATTGTCTATCACTGCGTCAGACCAACAGAGCGGCGACCTGCACTTGCGCCCCATATAACGCTTCGAATGGCGCGGCACCAATACTGGTGTGGTAGCTGTTGTTGTATGAAAATTCAACCAGGGGTAAATGATTATCCAGCTACCGCCCAAGTCCATCACACATGCTCTCAGCATGTCCTCCAACGTCTGAATCGTCCGCTCACTTTGTCCGTCGGTCTGCGGGTGAAAAGCAGTGCTCATATTCAGCTTTGAGCCAAAAGCTTCCTGGAAGGATTGCCATATCCTCGATACGAACCTCCCGTCTCTATCCGAAATAATCGAGAGAGGTACTCCATGGCGTGTAACAATCTCTCTCATGTAGATTTCAGCCAATTTGGCTTGTATTATCCTTCTCGCGGATAGGTAAGAAGTGTGCTGACTTCGTTAAGCGATCCACTATCACCCAGATAGTGTCATGGCCTTTTGGCGTTCTTGGCAACTTTGTAATAAAATCCATGGAGATTTCTTCCCACTTCCACTGGGGAATTTTTGGTTGCTGCAGAAGTCCAGAAGGCTTCTGGTATTCCGCCTTAACTTTGGCGCAAGTTAAACATTTGCTCACGTAAATAGCAACATCGCCTTTCATCCTAGGCCACCAGTAATAATCTTTAAGATCCTGGTACATCTTATTCGCTCCAGGGTGGATAGAGTACCGCGACTTGTGAGCTTCATCAAAGATAACCTCTCTTAAACCACCAAACAGAGGAACCCAAATCCTTTTCTCAAAACATAACGTTCCTTCCCTGTTTGGCACCAATATCTTCTCCATCCCACGGAGATATTCTTCCTCAAGGTTTCCCTCCTTGAGAGCTTCCTTCTGTGCTGCACGAACGCGCGAGGAAAGGTCGGTTTGAATTATCATTTCCATAGCCCTAACCCTTATGGGCTTGATTCTCTCTTTACGACTTAGGGCATCAGCGACCACATTCGCCTTCCCTGGATGATACTTGATCTCGCAGTCGTAATCGTTCAACAACTCGACCCATCGCCTTTGCCTCATGTTCAACTCCTTCTGGTTGAATATATGTTGGAGGCTCTTGTGATCTGTGAAAATCATACCACTTCGTACCATAAAGGTAGTGTCTCCAGATCTTCAAAGCGAAAACCACTGCGCCTAGCTCCAAATCATGCGTGGTATAATTCTTTTCGTGCACTTTCAGTTGGCGTGACGCGTAAGCAATAACCTTTTGACGTTGCATCAACACACAACCCAATCCTTGACGCGATGCGTCGCAGTATACCCACAAAATCATCAGTGCCTTCTGGTAGAGCTAATATTGGCGCGTTACAAAGCTTATCTTTCAATATCTGAAATGCTTCATCCTGTTTGATTCCCCAATCAAACTTCTTATCCTTTTGCGTGAGGAGTGTCAATGGTTGAGCGATTTTCAAGAAATCCTCAATAAATCTTCGGTAGTAGCCAGCCAAACCCAAGAATTGCCGGATTTCGGTTGGCGTCTTCGGTACTTCCCAATTCTTGATCGCCTCGATCTTGGTGGGGTCCACGTGGATTCCATCTCCGTTCACCACGTGCCCAAGGAATTGCACTTCTCTTAGCCAAAACTCACACTTAGAGAACTTGGCATACAACTGTTCCTTCTTCAGCAACTCTAGAATAGCTCTAAGATGTTGCTCGTGCTCAGCATTCGTCTTTGAATAAATCAAGATGTCGTCGATGAATACAATCACGAACTTATCCAGGTATGGCTTACAAACTCGGTTCATCAAATCCATGAACACAGCAGGTGCGTTTGTCAACCCAAACGGCATAACGAGGAACTCGTAGTCTCCATATCGAGTTCTGAAAGCTGTCTTCGGAATACTCTCTTCCTGTATCCGTAGTTGATGGTATCCAGATCGAAGATCGATCTTTGAATAGAAGCTTGAACCTTGAAGCTGGTCAAATAGATCAATCGATTCTTGGCAGGGGATACCTATTCTTGATCGTTAGCTTGTTCAACTCTCTGTAATCAATGCACATACGGAAACTACCGTCCTTCTTCTTCACAAACAAAACTGGAGCTCCCCAAGGCGAGAAGCTTGGTCGGATAAAACCCTTGTCTAACAACTCTTGAAGTTGTGTCGACAGTTCTTGCATCTCAGACGGAGCAAGTCTATAGGGTGCCTTAGCCACAGGCGCGGCGCCTGGAACTAAGTCGATGCGAAACTCCACTTGCCTTTGAGGTGGCAAGCCAGGCAAGTCTTCAGGAAAGACTTCTGGGTATTCCCTCACGACAGGGATGTCTTCGATCTTTGGCTCAGCGGCCTTTTTATCCACAATGTGTGCCAGAAAAGCAACACATCCTTTCTGCAAACACTTCCTTGCTTTCAGGCAGCTAATCATCCTTAATGGCGTCTCATGCTTCTCCCCATGAACAACAATGGTCTCACCATCATTGGTCGGAATACGAATTATCTTCTCGTGACAAACTATCTCTGCTTTGTTACTTGATAACCAATCCATCCCTACTACCACGTCGAAGCTTCCCAACTGGACCGGTAGTAGATCGAGAGCAAACTCACGCTCTCCCAGCTCGATTACGCAACCTCGAATCACCTCGTTAGCTTCTACTAACTTCCCATTCGCTAATTCGATCGAGTATGGAATATCTAACTTACTAGCAGCTAAACCAAGCATGTTTCTAAATTCTAGCGATACGAAGCTATAATCGGCACCAGTATCAAACAAAACGGATGCATAGCGTTGGTTTACAGGGAACGTACCAGTGACAACATTGGGATCCTGGCGCGGTTCCCTGGCTTCCATGTTAAAAACTCTTCCGCGTGCCTGGTTTAATTCTGGGCAATTCCTCTTGTAATGCCCAACATCACCGCAGTTAAAACATCCGGGCCTCTGCCCGTTCCCACCATTGTTTCCAGCTTGATGGTTTCCCTGATTTCGGTTCATGGCGCCTGCTTGGTTAGCAAGATTGGCACGGTTTCCATCACCTCCCTGGTTTCCTTGCGGGCGGTTTCCAGCACCACCACGGTTGTTCCTATTCCCATATCCTCCTTGGCCTCCCCGGCCAGCAGTGGCCCAACAAGTCTCCTTCAGGTGGCCAGCCTTTCCACATGCTTCACAAACTTTTATCCCACAACGACCAGAGTGATGTCGTTGGCATGAGTTGCACTTGGGCTGTGCACCCATATATCCCTTACTTTTCTTTCTCCCACCAGCTGTATCTTGAGCTGGCGCATTCGATTCCCCTTTCTTAACCACCATCCCGGTGCCCTGCTTGAAATTCGAAAATTTTCGCTTGTTACCACCTGAAGACTCCACATGAGTCTCTTTCTTCTTCGGCTCGACTTCATCAAACTTGTTCAACCGAATTGCCTCTTCGGTGAGAGCCACACTCAAATCAATGGCTTCAGTGATTGTTGCTGGTTTGGAGGAAGTCACCATGCTGATTATTTGAGGAGCCAATCCCCAAATGAAGCGTTCAATCCTCTTGAACTCAGGCGTAACCATGTAGGGTACCACATGCGACAAATCGTGGAACCTCTGAACATACTCAGCTATCTTGGGACCTTCCATCTTCAGGTGCCAGAATTCGGTCTCTAACCTCTGGATTTCCGCGCGAGAACAGTACTTCTTGTGCATGAGTTCTTTTAGTTCAGCCCAGGTCAGTGCGTAAGCAGCAGCTTCGCCAAGTATCTGGACTTGTAGATTCCACCAGGATAGGGCTCCATCCACAAATAGCCCTGGGATATAAGTGACTTGTTGATCTAGCGCGCATTTGCTCATGCGAAGTACGGACTCGGTTTTCTCAGCCAGCGAACGAAAGAGACAGCACCTCCTGTGCCATCGAAGTTTACGGGCTTACAGTCCAAGAATTGTTTGTAAGTACACCCATGCGGTGGATTGTTGTTGTTGCCCGTGTTGCCGGAGTTGCTTCCACTCATTCCTCCCTGAGAGGCAGCATATTGAGCAATAGCAGCAGCAATGACTTGCTGTAGTTCGTCCTGAGTAGTAGGCATTGGCTGAGGTTGTCGTCTTGGCGCCATCTTCTAAAGATGTGTACGTTGGTCAGGCCATATTAAGCATACGAATATAGTAATAGTAATAGCACATAACATCTCATGTTATCAAGATATCACACGCAACATCCCATGTTATACTCATTATACACACAACATCCCATGTCCCAACATCCCATGTCCCAACATCCCATGTCACCAAGAATATAAATAAGAAATCAAGTGCATCAGATATGGTGAGAATACCGCGATTGCTACATATATCGAGACCATAAAGTGTAGTAAGTGTGGCATACAACCATCAATCAAATAGGGGCTACATCACCCCTGTACAAAACTATATCATATCAGTATCACATACATCTGGAACATCAAATAAATATCAACAAAAGTCAGTAACATCAGGTGGTCTCCAAAAGGCTGTGCAGTCACAATCGCTGTCGTCTCACCAACGTCTACCTCTATAGCACCGATGAGCTTTATGCAGATGGGGGTGGAGGAGGGGGAAAGTGAGTGTAGAGTAAGCGGCGTAGATGAAGCCAGTCCTCCTCCATCGCCTGCTGAGTGTGAATAACAGAAGCGATCTGCTGCTCCAAAGTCAGAAGTCGGGCAGCGAAGTCCGGGGGTAATGATCGAAACGGCTGAAAGGGTGAGGATATCTGACCATGATATGGGCCTAGTGATAGCTGAGCTCTCTCGAGCTCCTGGAGTCGCTACGTATGGGACTCATGCTGATGGACAAAGGACATCAAGACGTCCTCTATGGTGTACCCCATATGGAATGGATGATATGGATCAGTGGGTGGCATCGGAGAGGAAGATGACCAAAGCAGTGGCGTACTGGTGGGATCGAATGGTGCTGCATGAACAGGTGAAACAGAAGATGGTACAGATGTCATCTGAGGCACGAAAGGAATAGGCATCGGTATGTGCCCAAAAGGGTGGGCTGAAGAGCCCTCTCCAGGCCCCGCTGGAGGTACAAACTGTGGGATCTGAAATGAAAAATCATTGGATCGTGTCACAGGGATCTGAAATGAGAAATCAGCATGATGTGCATCAGTGTGATGTGGGGGAAACGGTGGAACATCCTCGTCAGCAGGTATCCAACCGTGCTGAGCGTCATCATCGGGTGGATCCAGGTGATCAGCAAATAGAGCGTGCTCAGGCTCGAGCGGAACAGGATCGAATGGAGCAATGACAGGGTCAACTGGTGTAACATGCTCAACTGGGTGGTCAACAGGGATATCAGCAATCAAAGGGGGATCAACAAAAGGTGGATCGACAACAGGATTATCAGCTATAATATGATCATCAGCAATCAAAGGAATGTCCACAAGATGGTCACCAACAGGTGGGTCTGCTAATATGGGCTCATCAGGAATGCCGGCATGTACCAGGTCATGCTCATGCTCAGGATCTAGAGCAACTGCCTGCTCTGGGGCCAAGGCAGGCTCTGGGTCATCAAAAGCCATATCGAAATCAAACTCTGGATCAAAAGGATCAACAGGATCAACGGGATCAACAGGGTCCTCCATATGCTGGTCCATAGGAATATACTCAATATCGCGGTCAGGATCAAATCCTGGAGGAAAAACGGGATCAGAATCCTCAATGTCGTCGTGCTCGAACACAAAGCTCGGGATGGGTGCGGCAGAAGATGCCTGATCGGGGTCCGAGTCGTGTACAAAATGCTGCGTGCTCACCTCGTGAGACGGTGCAGATGCCACAGACTCAAAGGAGTCTGGGACTGGCGAATGGGCGGGCGAGTCCTCAACAGGAGCACCAGCAATCATCAAAAGATCGCCAGCGGGAAGAGGGGCTGCATCAGGAATCTCATCCTCGTAAGGCTCGTCCTCAAAGAGATCAATGTCGCCGTCAGCCTCGGCGTCGGGTAGCAAGTCGTATGCTGGATATGAAGCAAGGGGTATGGGAGCTGGAATCGCTACCAAGGGAAGATACTCAGCAGGATCGCCATCAATAGGCTCATAAGCACCCTCGGGTAGAGCGAAGGGCAAGGAGTCATCATCATCGGTGCTGGTGAAGTCGGAGGTATGCACCTCGTGCTCTGAAGACACAATGTCGTCCGATACTATGGGTAAAGGTCCGGTGGTATCTGAATCACCCGTGGCTGGTGAGTCCATGGGTCTGTAACATAAACACAAGCATACACAAAAATCAGTAAATCAGGTAATCACACAAGTTACCAAGTAATAATCACATAATCCTCCTAGTCCCACTAGCCTCCCAGCCTCCCAGACTGTCCTTCCTAGTCCCACTAGCCAACTTTCCCAGCCTCCCAGACTGACTCCCTAGTCCCACTAGCAAATTCTCCCAGCCTCCCAGACTGACTCCCTAGTCCCACTAGACAACTACCTCGATCCATTAGATCGAGCCTCGGCCTCCCAGACCGAGCCTCAGTCTCCCAGACCGAGCCTCAGCCTCCCAGACTGAGCCTAAAAATAATAAATAAAATATGCTCAACATTTGCTTATAAAAAGGTTTTGGATCTGGACTTAAGTGGTATGCAGTAAAAATGTTTTCGTGAGAGCCCTAGTGATCATAGTCTAAACTCAAGAAGGAATCCTAGTTCGCTATGATCAGAGCTCTGATACCAAGCTGTCACACCCTGGCTTTGCGGAAGCGTGGTTAATTTGGTGTGACTTCTTAATACCATAGCTTAATCATAACAAGCTATATGAATTAAAAATATGCAAGATCATCCATTAAAATAAAGTCAAAACATTGTCTTAACGGGTTAACACCCAACAACCATAAACTTGTCTAAACATTACAAACCCAAACATAACATAAACACGATTCAAGGACTGTGACTTGTCCAGGAAAGAGTCACATTCCCCGAACCCTGGATGACCTTGAGCCTTATGCAGCGGAAAACAAGCCATACCGCGCCAGATCGTTAGTTTCCTGAAATACATGTAGGTTGAAAAATCAACAATAATGTTGAGCGAGTTCATGCGAAAGTGAGTATATAAACCTTTATCTTTATCAAAAACCTGGTATGTAGCAAATAAGGAAAAAGAGATCACCAATGGTTTGCAAGGCCATTGATATGTGTGAAATGCAAGTAGGAAGGCTCAAACCTAGCAAATTTATGCGTCGGGAACAAAGTCATCCCAAGGTCCGTTATGCTGGACCTGGGACTGGGCTCGCTACACCCAAATAGATCTACCGCTCCTGCCCCTCGGTCCTACCCTGAGGATTAATGACCTCAAGTTTCCGCCTACCCATTCACATGATCTAAAAGTAACCCTCCTTACGCTAACCATACCATGTAATAAGTAATCATAATCATTGTAACATGTATTTCACCCCCGCAGTTTATAAAACTGAAAAGTGTTAAGAGAAAAAGGGGGACATGAACTCACAGTCAGTGCGTCGCTAAGTAGAGTACTCCAAATATCCGAAAGCTGTGCAACGACCTACATGTGCTAATTCTATTAGACGGATGGCCGTGCTTTAGCTTTATAATTTAATTTTCGGGAAACAGTTAGACAACTGTTCCTTGTATATATTTGGTAGTTAATCTCCTTCCCAAGGATGGGGGAATTAATACATGCGCGTTTATAATATTAAGTCTCACTTAATATATTTTACTTCTCATTCCAAAATATAATTATTTTTCTCAAAAATAATATATTTTCTCTTCGCATAAAACTTTCCAAAAATAATACGTTGACAAAATACGCATTTATGAATATTTCCGTATAAAGCGTAAGTTACATTTTGGCGATTAAGTGGTAATAGTAATTACCGTTGTAACTTATATGTTTGTCGTGTAGGCGTTGGTATTATTTTGGGTTCGACAAAGTTTGTAAATATTATTTTTACTCTAAAAATAATATTTATATATTTTCACAAAATAATCATAAACAGTGTGGTGAAAAATATATTTATCGAATAAATATTTATCACGTTTAGTTTTTGTGGAAATCCCACCTCCGATTATTTAATAAATAAAGTCATGGCGAAATGTATTTTGAAAACATCTCAAAATAGTTTAACACTTGCAAATAATTCTAAGTGTTAGATTTTAGAAAAATTTCGCCAGAGTTTCCCCTGTAACTGGAGGTGGCCACGCTTTCAAGCGTATCATTTTCTTTTACAAAATCATTCCAACACTTCTTTAAATCAACCAATCAATTTCCGATACTTCAAACCAGTTTCAATACATCAAACTTGTAGACTAGTATGTAAAATCGCATTATTACATGAACTTGTAGTTTTTCCGAAAATCATAGTGTAGATCACCTTATATTTAGTGGATCTATGTATAAAATAGTTTAGTCTTGTAAAAACCCCGTTTTTGGAACAAATCATTCTTAACAACTTCCCGACATCTTTTGTAAAAATTGTTATTTTGTCGGATCTTTCGTTTCACAAGTGTTTATACACTTGTAGTTTGTAAAAAAAATCATATTTGTTAACATGTCATCCAACTTTTATAAACATGATTTTCTCGACACTTGGTTCTACGAATATACCTCTTGTACATACGTAGATCGGCTCGTTTTAAATACTATTTTACAAGTCAAAATACTTTTACACAAGTTCATGTTTCTCGTGTGGTGGAGTTTCACCTTTTAACCCTCGTACCGATAGAAACAAGCGTATGTCAAGATTCGTGATCTTAACAAAATCGGGTTAAACGATGATAAGAGCCACCACATCGTAGATCGGGCCTCAATAATCAACATATTCGAATACTACGACTTTTACACATGTTATGAGCTTTTAACCAACAATATTCGAGTTTTAGTAGCCTTTAAAGATTCAAAACGCATGATTCCGACTTTTAACCGTTAAAAATCATATTAACCACTTTAGATACGTTCAAGAGTGAGTTTTAAACATTATACCTCTAGCTCGGGGCTAGGGAAGAATCTAGTCGAAAATGGCGTGGATAAAAGCAAAGAAATGAGGTCCTTCAACTTCCGCTTGCTTCAAGCTTCCTTATACGTGATCCGTAAGCCTTGTATAAGCTTGGAATGGAGAGATCAAAAGCCGACAATGGAGGTGTGTGGGTGGGGAGTTACGGCCGAGAGTGGGGAGAGAGCAAGAGAGAGTGTGGGTGTTGGTGAAATGGTTGTGTAAACTCTTGTGTTATGACATGTATTTATAGACAAAAATCAAGACCCTTAATCCTTTGGTTACAAGTTCTCTAGATATCCACAACATCAAATAAAATATTCAAAAGCTTGTACCCTCTTGTCCTTAGGTTTGGCCGATCTCTTTAAGGGGGGGGGGGTATCCGGTTGGGTTTCGATTGTTCAGTTAGTGCTCAGTTACATTAAGTTGGTTACTATAGAGATTAACCCCGTTAGTTGCATGACGCGTTATAAAGCGGGTGTTAGGGTAATCAGGGACCCTAACTGGCTCAGAAAAAGACCAATAATATTTCTGGCAATATTTTTATATTCCGGGTATAGTCCGGTTGTTCGGTTGGATAGTAATCCGTTAAAGTGCTTAAGTAATCCTTTAAGCGTCGTAATTAATATTTTTAGCGACACAATTTATTCTGCAAAGTGTCAGGAATATTTCCTCATGTTTTGGCACTTTATTAGTTAGCTAGAAGCTAGTGTGTTGATAAAAGTGCTGTGGTTCGTGCTCAGAGTACGTTTTAGGCACATCCAATCTCTGTATCTTATTCCTAAAGACGCAGTTTAACAACCCTTGTATCCCTACACACACTATGGGTGTAGTAAAATATTTCTGGCTCATTCAGGCCTTTAGAGGCAGTGTCTGCCTGATGCTGGCTATATCAGCATGTTCAATAGGTTATCCGTTCAAATGCTACTGTGCTTTTGTGCATCATGTTTGTCACTAGAGTTCAGTAAGTAAATAATGTAGTGACGGAAATCAAAGTATGATGCAGATATGTACATGTATCAACAGTCAAGTAGCAGTTTATCAGAAATCTCAGTTAAGCACAGTAATTAGGCAACAATTAATAGTTAATTAAGTCGTACGGATACCTGGTTTTGTGAGGGTTGTCACAGTTTTAACGCGCTGTTTTTACGCCCCATGTTCACGCCCCTTATTTATGCGCCGTTTTTTCACCCGGTTTTTAAGAGCCATTTTTTGCGCCCCGTTGTCACGCATCGTTTTTTGCGCCCCCTTTCTTACACATGCGTTTTTAAACTTTTTTTTGTGGTTTTAAACTTTTTCTTTTACGAAAGCTTTTTTTAATGGTTTTAATTATTTTTTACGAAAACTTTTTTGACGTTTTACGTTTTACGTTTTACAATTTACATAACACAATGTTTTACGTTTTACATAATAAGGTTTTACGTTTTACAATTTACATAAAAAAAGTTTACGTTTTACAATTGACATAAAAATGTTTTACGTTTTACATAGAAGTTTACGTTTTACATTTTACGTTTAAAGTTTACGTTTTACGTTGTACATTTTACAGGTTACATAAAAAAATTTACGTTTTACGTTAAAAAGTTTTTACATAAAAAAGTTGTACGTTTTACGTTAAAAAGTTTTTACATAAAAGTTTTCGTTTTACGTTTTACGTTTTACGTTAAAAAGTTTACGTTTTACGTTAAAAAGTTTACGTTTTACGGTTTATGTTTTACGTTAAAAAGTTTACGTTTTACGTATTAAGTTTACGTTTTACGTTAAAAAGTTTTTACATAAAAGTTTTTAGACAGCCACCACTTCCAACACCACCGCCGCGAACACCGTCGGGCCACCCCCAAAACCGATGTTGGAAGTATAAATGTTTCGTATAACGGATTTTTCAAAAATCGGGCAGAGTTTCCTCTGTTTTTGGACAATCCCGACAACTAAGTGTCGATTTATTTTTTTAAAATACAACAATAAACCAATCACAATTATCAATATATATAGTTTTCGTCGAAAAGTCAAAACATAACAAATTTCTAATCCAGTCGGTTCGAGCTCGGATCGCGTATAACTAAAAATCTATAACGATATAAACAAGATTGTCGCATTGTTTAAATTGTTACCGGGTATGGTTTTGACCGTGGTTGACTGCTGTTGACCGGCGGTGAAGTGAGACCAGCTTTGACCGAGACCCGAAACCACACCCGAACCGCGGCTGACCAGCTTTGACCGAGACCCGAACCACACCCGAACCGCGGCTGACTAGCTTTGACCGAGACCCGAAAACCGAGCCAAAAAGCTGACAAAATCTGAAGTAAACCCGAACCTAACCCGAACCAAAACTCAAGCCACATCAGAATCAAAGCCCGAAATCTAAGCCGAACTTGAACCAAACGCATGAAATCTAAGGCAAATATATACCTATATGTTTAAATACATATGAGTGTATTTCAAAAGAACACACAAGTACATTTATAGTGAACATACACAAACCGACAAACAGTTGGAAAAAAAATCACAGAGTGAATCAATTCATCAACAACAAGGGTTATTGTAAAACCCGTGAGGATCTCTCAATGATATCAATCTTGACTTGTGTAAGCGCGGAAATCAAACACAAGTTGATTCAAGAATAAATATAAAGATCAAACTATAAACAATAAACAATAAACAATAAACAAACTGAAACTTGCATTCAATGTTTACCAATGACTGATACAAGTGTTCGAGAGGAACTCGGTTCCTATGCTTGTGTCGCCCCTAACTTTTAACCACATCAACAACCCTTAATCAAGTGATTAAGGTTGTTTATATACTAAACATATAGGGCCGAAACCCTTAGGCCCATGCGACATCTATATCTAGCCCAAACCACAATAATTAACCCAAAACATAAAGAACTAGATAATTACAAGATCAACCCCTAAACATTAATAACCTACATGAATAAACCTTCGGGTTCCAACAATCTCCCCCTAGGTTTATGCATGAAGGTTCTTCTGACTTCAGTTGCCTTGATTACCACCACTCACACTGTCTTTATAACCACCAAAACCCTTCTTATGGATATGCATGACAGACGCTACAGTAGACGTCCAACCCTTAGCAATTTCTTCATATTTTCTGTAGCTCTGATTTGATTGCTTGCCAACACTTCCAGATCTTCAACCGCAAGATTCAACAAGTCAACCTGATCTACCAAACAATAACTTGCATCTCCATCACAAACAATCACCGCTTGTCCAAGACGTTCATCATATGCCCAAAAGTGCAATGTTTTCAGTGCTCCTTTGGGAATCTTTCTCACCAACGGAATTGTCTTCTCTTTATCAGTAGCTGGCCAATGCACAATCTTCATGCGTTTGTTTGTATAAGGATCTCTAATACCTTTTGCTGGTCTAACAATAGAATCCGCCGTACGCATCGAGGGAAAACCTTTAGCAACCTCCCTTTTCAATCTCTCAAAGAATGCATATCCAGGACCATTAGGCTTATCATCCACATAAGGTTTATTAGACAAGTCTGTCAAATCTACCTTAGTGAACGACTGAAATTGTCCTGAATGCTTATACCATTCGACTGGTCCAACTTTTCTTCGAATCCACCATCTCTTGCGATCATGATCATACCCCCAGCTGACTACACCAGAACGATTTCCAACTTTATCGTAAAGGGTTTCACCAACATCCATTAAGTGATGAGTCGCATGAGCATCTTCATCGCCTGGATTCACATTCTTGTTCTTCAAAATCACCAACTCCCTTTTCTTTTTCAACCTTTCTGCCTTTGCTCTATCTGCTTCTGGATCAGTAACTCTTTCAAAGTATTTCTCCATTGCAGCATTCTTTTCAGCATTATCCTTTTCAAAGGCTTTCTTTCTGTTTTCAACATCTGTTGGATCAGAAAATTCCTGGCCAAACTTCTTTTCAAGCTTTCCTCGTAGATCATAAACAATGTTGAATAACAAGCTAACGTCTCCTTGGAGTTGCTCAATTTGTTGATCTTTCTTCACAATTGTGTCTTCAAGCTGAATAATCTTTGCATCTTTATGAATCGAATCTTGCTCAAGCACAACCAATCGTTTCTTCATCTCCCTCATGCTTATAAACTCATCTTCGTCACTAGAGTCACTACCAAATGGCATTCTAAGTGGTTCTACAGGCCTTTTTCCACTTGAACTGCCCGGTTCTTCACGAACAATACCTGAAGGTCCAGCACTAACAATTTCAGAGGGCCCAGCTTCATTGTGAACTTCAACATTGGGCCTAGCTTCATTTTGAACTTCAACCTCCATTGTAGCTATATCATCTCTTTGAGTATGAACATCAGACTCAAAGATATTCTCTGCAGTGGTGGTGGTAGCATCGTCAACGAACTTTTCAAAATCAAAATCATACAAACCTTCGCTATCATCAGCAACGCTCACGGATTGATCTTTTCCTTGTTCAATAAACATTCCAGGTCTAGGATCCCTCCTTTTCCTTTTCAACGGAATGGAATCAGAATCCCTTGGGCTTTCAACAGGCTCTTCGGTTGATACTGACAGATTGGAAGGAGGATTTCCCATCTTGTCAGTTACTGACTTAATCAGCATAGCCAAATTCTCAGCAGAAATCACTGGATTAACCGTAGACACAGCATCAGCATTAACTTCAGGAGGAAGTTCTATGTCATCATCATCAGAATTACACATTATCTCAACACCTTCATCGTCAGAGTTAATTGTAATACGCTCTGGCTCAGGCTCATCTTCAGCTCCCCTTGGAATATCATGTTCTTCAGCAACAATAGCACGTGCAGGTACAGTCACTGGATTTTCACCAATATCTTCGGTCTCTGCAAACTGACCAAATTTCTCCAACTCGATCAAACCCTCAAACTTTTTCTCCGTTCCTTTCTTCGTAGTGAGAGCACCAAAGCATGAAGGACCCATGGGTTTTAACTCCAACGTATTACCAGATCTCTTCAATTCAGGATAACATTCATTCAAGATCATCTGCACAAATCTTGGATACATAAGAAACTTATCCTTTCGAAGCCCAATAGCATTTCTCTTCATCGCTTCCAGAACATATCTTGAATAGTTGAACGGCTCGTTTGTAATCACACAAATCAATGCAGCAGTCTGTGTGGTGTTTAACTGATCAATTCCCCCTCTATTTTCTGTCATGCACAAAAGAAACATGTGCAGTAATAGACGCCAGTACGGATGAACAAACTTCTTAACCAAGGGAGGAAACTTTCCTTCATAACTTAAACGTGGCAAAATTGCTTCAATGGTTCCAACAGCAAGCTCGATTGGATCTGTTTCCTGATCATTAAACTTCAACACATCTCTGATAATCTGCTCAGTCACTACAACCTTTGTCCCGTCAATCTCAGCAACTATAGCTCCTTTTCCTTCAATGATTTCAACTTTAGCTGTCTTCCAAAAGTCTTGAATAAGGCTTTCATAAACGACCGGATTTTCACGAAGAGCATGAACAATACGGCATGTACTTAGGCCTTTTATCAATGATGTAAACAGCTGCTTGTGCTTCACTGGTGGAGGTGCCAAATATGCTACTTGATTATGAGACGCGATAAACTTTAAATCCATTTTTCTGCACACAACACAAATCATATAAGTTTCCAATTTCAGATATAACAGTGATAAAAATTAAAAACAAAACAAACACTGTCACTGTTCACTCGAAACCATGAGTCGCAACCCAAAGGTCTCGAGTCGAAACCATGAGTCGCAACCAGCAAAACTGAGTCGCAACCAGCAGATTGCGAGTCGCAATCATGAGTCGCAACAAACCAAGATGAGTCGCAACCATGAGTCGCAATCTTGAGATTGCGACTCGTAACCACTGGTTTCGAGTCTTAATTGTTCTTGATTGCGAGTCAACACTTCATCGGAAACTTCAAAACATCATCGGAAACATCATCGAAATCATCAAATCTTCATCGGAATCTTCAAACATTCGCCGGAATCTTCAACAAAAATTCATAATTCCTGCAAAAACTTGAACAATGACGTCATTGTACCTGATGAATATCAACTCAGATTACGAGTCGCAATCGGAAATCAGTCGGAACCGTTGATAGATGCCGGAATATTGAGAGAGAATTGAGATCTGATTGCGAGTGAATGAGGAATGCAACTCGTAATCACCCTTTTATACTTCAACTGTTTCTCATGGGCCCAAGTATTTTGGGCTTGGGCCTTATGGACTTGGGTTCAAAAATAATTTTCAAAAGATTTTTAAACAAACCCAATTCAAAAATCTGATTTAACAAAAATTACCCATTAAACCTTTTGAGCATTTGTTTGCAAAATAAAAACCTAAAACAAAATTAAATAATAAAATATTATTTACAAAAATAAAATCAGGAAATTTGCATAGATATTCAGGGATCAAATCACAAGGTTTCGGGCTTGACTTCACTTATCAACACTGATCTACTAGAGGATGATCTAGACGATTGCCAGTATATTTGTCCTCTTAAACTCATCTCCCTAGATCTTTTCCATATAACTGCCTGTATCTCATTTTATCATGTTTTGATATTTTTAATAATGAGCACCCAAACAAATACTAATCAAATCCTGGAATTATGCACAGCTCACTCTATCATGCAAGCAGTTTCCCTACCACATATTTCACAAGTCCAATCCAAATTTCTGAAATCTTAACTGGGAATAGGTTGAGAAGAGAACAGAATAGATCTTAGGTTGAGATGGTATAATATACAGATCAAATGAGTTTTCTCAATTTGATATAGGTTTATTAGGTTTCTTTTGGGCACTAGAGGGCCTCTTTCGGGTGTTAATTGATCTACAGATCGACAACGTACAGCTAGGTCAGCATGTATCTGGATGCAGCAGAAGCTGACGTTGCCTAGCACCTCCAGGTCAGCATGTATCTGGATGCAGCAGAGGAGGTACACGACTTTTTCAGATAAGATTTCAGAATCTGATCAAAATTGTGTGTATCGGGAAAAACATACAAACATTCAAATAGACATGAGCTAATTCCAAGTGATTTTCTTTTCTGAGGTCATGTACTAGTTTAGTTCTGAACAGAAACAGCTATTGTTTCCAATCTTATGGATAGAGCCTACCAACACATCATACTAGAGTCAAACTATTTCGATACTGGTCTTACATGAGTCAGCCCTCGACCATAATGTGAAAATTCATTTCATTTCCCAGTCCAGCCACACATCCTTTTAAATCTCTTTTTGTATTTTTCGATTTTTTAATGTTTTTGTATTTTTCGATTTTTTTTAATGTTTTTGTATTTTTCGATTTTTCTTCCCCTAAATTTGTGCAGAAATAAAAACTACCTAAGAATAGAAAACTTTATGAACAAATTTACCTACGAAAAACAAAACATGCTCAATCAGTAAAACGGATCATTTTTAGAAAATCCACAAGCACTCTGAATTTCGAGCTGTTGACAGGTTTGGTGAACAAATCGGCAGCATTTGCATCTGTGTCGATTTGTTCAAGAGTAATCAGACCTCTGTCAAAACAGTCTCGAATGAAATGAACTTTAATATCAATGTGCTTGGTTTTGGAGTGAAAAACAGGATTTCGAACAATTTGTATTGCAGCATCATTATCGCAGTAAATAGTAGTGTTAAGATAAGTCAAACCATAATCCTGCAATTGATGTTGCATCCACACCACTTGAGAGCAAGAAGCAGAAGCAGCAACATACTCAGCTTCAGCTATGGATATCGCCACTGTTTGTTGTTTCTTGCACTGCCAAGAAATGAGCCGATCACCCAAAAATTGACATCCCGCAGAAGTGGATTTCCTGTCACTGTCAGTACCTCCAAAATTGCTGTCAGAGAAAGCAAACAAGTCAAAATTGGAATCTCTCGGATACCACAGGCCAAACCGAGGTCGGCCTTTAAGATACCGAAAGATCCGTTTAACAGCAATAAGATGAGAAGTTTTAGGATTAGCCTGATAGCGTGCACAGTTGCAAACAGCGAACATGATGTCCGGACGGCTAGCTGTGAGATACATCAATGACCCGATCATGGACCTATATTGACGTTGATTTACAGACTCTCCTTCTTCATCTTCAGTCAATAATGGTCTCTCAGCCATAGGTGTTTCAGCAGGCTTTGCGTCCGTGAATTTGAACTTTGCCAGCACATCATCCACATACTTCCCTTGATGAATCAGAATTCCATGTGAACTCTGCTTGACTTGTAGACCCAAAAACAGTGTCATCTCCCCCAGAGCACTCATTTCAAACTTTTTCTTCATAACTCTCTCAAACTCCTTGCAAAGATCCTCGCTTGTAGATCCGAAAATGATATCATCAACGTAGATTTGAACCAAAATTTGATCACGTCCTACCCTCTTGATAAACAGAGTCTAGTCTATGGTGCCACGCGTATATCCATGAGCCAACAGATGCTCTGTTAGTGTGGCATACCAAGCTCGAGGAGCCTGGTGTAACCCGTACAACGCCTTGTCTAACTTGTAGGCGTACTCAGGATGATCTGGATGCACAAACCCTGGCGGTTCCTCGACAAAAATTTCCTCCTTCACATCTCCATAGAGAAACGCGGTCTTGACATCCATCTGATAAACAGTGAATCCCATGTATGACGCGTAAGCCAAAAAGATCCGGATGGCTTCAAGTCGCGCAACCGGAGCATATACTTCATCATAATCCAGACCTTCGATTTGTCTAAATCCCTGAACCACCAGCCTTGCTTTGTTTCGAACGATGACACCCGCAGAATCCTGCTTGTTTCGAAATACCCATCTAGTTCCAAGCTTACGTTTTCCTGCTGGCAACTTGACAAGCTTCCATACTCCAAGTTTTTCAAACTGGTTCAGCTCCTCGTGCATAGCATCTACCCAGCCAGGTTCCTGCAAAGCTATATCAATGGTTTTAGGTTCGATTTGAGAAAGATAAGAAGAATATAAGCAAGTGTTAATGGTTCCTGATTGACTCCTGGTCAAAATTCCTGCATTTACAGGACCAATCACATTCTCGATTGGGTGATTGCGTTGAACGCTCGTCGGTATGGCCAAATCAGGTACAATCTCTTCTTCAGTGGTGGTGTTGCTTGACTCCCCCTCATTAGGTGCGGTTGTAGTGTGAACTACAGGAGAAGTGACAGTACAATCCTCAGGAATTGGATCAGGAAACAATGCAGAGTCACTGGCTGATGCACCCTCAGGGGATCGATTGACCATCGGAGTCGGTGTAGGATGTTGCGTAAACACCATTCCCGGTGGATCAACAGTATGATGCCTCACGTTGTCTTGCATCTGTGCTTCGTCTTCCGTATCTTCAAATGACAATGGTTGTTTGGGAATCGACTCTCCTGCAACTGAAACATCACTTGACAAAATGTTAAATGATTTAAACAGAGCAGAATAATCATATAGCCAATCTGGACCGACTCTAACGTCCGTAGCATTCTCTTCAAGCCATTCGATGTTGCACGACTCAACAACCTTTTTAGTTACTTTGTTGTATACCCTATAAGCAGAGCCTTTAGCATATCCAACAAAGTAACATTCGTCACCCTTGACTTCAAACTTTCCATTTGAGTCCATTAGTAATAATACACATGGACAACCAAAAATACGAAAGTGTGAAACCGAAGGTTTACGTCCTTCCAGAATCTCATAAGGGGTTTTCATGTGACGTTTATTTACTAAAGCATGATTCTGGATGTAACAAGCCGTGCTAACAGCCTCGGCCCAAAAGAAGCTAGGAAGCTTTGAATCTGCCAGCATAGTACGTGCCGCCTCAATTAGAGTGCGATTTCTCCTTTCAGCCACTCCATTTTGTTGTGGAGTGCGAGGCGCACTGAACTGTCGATCGATTCCCTTATCCATGCAGAAAGTATCCAAAGTAACATTCTTGAATTCTGTCCCATTGTCTGATCGAATAACCTTCACCTTAGTACTCGCTTGATTTTCAGCCAAAGTAATGAATTGTTTCACCAAGACAGCAGTTTCACTTTTGTGACTGAGAAAATACACCCAAGTGTAGCGAGAGTAATCATCGACGATTACCAGACAGTAAGCTTTCTTCCCAATACTCAGCACATTCACTGGACCAAAAAGATCCATGTGAAGTAGTTCGAGTACAGCTTTTGTCGAGGGTACTGGTTTAGTCTTATGAGGTTTTCGATGAGCTTTCCCTTTCGCACAAGCAACACATTTCTCCACCAACATGAAATCCTTGATCGGAAGATCTCGTACCAATTGACCTTTAGCTAGACGGTTCAGATTTTTCATATTCACGTGCCCAAGTCGACGATGCCACAGTAGACCATCATGCTCTGAAATCTTTGAAAATAAACAAGTGATCTCTTCACATGGTTTCTTGTTCATATCAATGACGTAAGCATTTCCCTTTCTTTCAGCTGTCATCAAGAACCAGTCTTCTGGAATAACAATCCCAGGCTTAAGAACATGACATCCCTTCTTCGTGAAATGAACTGAATTTCCTCGATCACAAATCTGCGAAATACTTAACAGATTGTGTTTCAGTTCTGGAACATAATTGACATTTTCAAAGCTGAGAACACCGTTTTGAACAGTTCCTTTCAATGTGATTCTGCCAGATTCACCTCCCGCAAATGAGACATATCCTCCATTAAATTCTTTGACGTTTACAAGTTGGGATAAGTCTCCTGTCATGTGCCTGGAACAGCCACTATCCATGTACCAGAGGCGCACGGTAGTCCTCCACAGCTGTTCCTGCACGATTAGCGGGATTAGTTAGATTTAGGTACCCAGCCCATAGTGGATCTGGGTAGTCCTTTTGCATCAATGTAAGTTACCCTCTGCCATACCAGATTGTCTTTATTTAAAAACTTTGATGAATTCTCATTGGCAGAATTTTTATGAAGTGTATGAGGCAAGTTGGAATGCATGGCTCTAGATTTAGGTTTCCAATATTGTTTAGACCAGTTGTTAGCATAATTACCAAACGCCTTAAATCGGTTTTCTGAAAAATGATTTTGCTGATTTTTATGTCTATGTTTGGCTGCATTCCAATCTTGATCAGAAGGCCTGACCCTACGATGGTCGTTCTTCATTGTCTTAGACTTATGAGTCGTCATTGACTTAGAAGGACCAAATCGATTTGGTTTGACTTTCTGATGTTGTGCATGTTGATTTTTAGACTGCACAGAGGAAGGCATAGAAACACAGTTTCTGGCAATGTGCCCGGCTATCCCACAGTTGAAACACGTTTGTCGTTTCACTGTGGAAGAGTTTTGACGATTCACAGTGGCTGCGGGTCTTTTGGGTCTTGAAGATGGAGCTTGCTTGTTCTGTTTTGATTGACTTGCTTGTGCCTTCCCTGAGCGTGTAGACACCTGAGGATCAGAACTAGCACTGGCACAAGCATGAGAATCTGAAAAAGTAGAGTTATCATTTCTTATTGTTTCATGAAAATCATTTTGAGCTGGTGTTTCAGATGTTGGTTTAAGATTTTCTTCACAAACAGTTTCTTTCAAATTTTCATTTAAAATGACTTCTTTCTCGTTTTGCAGATCATTTTTAGTTTCAGTCTCAATCGAGGCTGAGACGTCATTAACAGATAATGATCCCTGTTTATCATTGCCATCCAAGGAAGTCCCACCAGATTCATCAGTAGAAACGTCCACTGAATTTGATTCACACGAAAAATCAGTGTGTGATTGATTCTCTTGTGAAGCATTTTCAGTGGTTTCACTGAAAGTGTCCTGAGGAACATCATTGGTCACACTATTTTCACCTTGAGAATCAGAAACATCAGAATCATAATTTTCAGCAGTTGTAAAACATTCATCATCACACGCATTTTCAAAAGGTTCATCACAAGCATTTACTGTTTTGCCCAAAACATCAGGCCCAAAAGAAGACGAAACATAACTATGAAATGAGTTCAAAAACGCTTGTCCAAACACACAACCAGAATTAGTATTATCAAAAGAAGTTTTAGAAGAATCAGAGTCTAAAACTTGTTCACTTCCAAACAAATCTCCCCATATCACTTCAGGTACATTATCTGCACATGACGAAGAACTGTTAGGAGCAAAAGTACCCTTTGATACAAAACACGTCTCTGGTTTTACCTGCTCTTCAGCAAATTTAACATTTATTGAGGACTTACTATTTTTGGGACCTTCGACATTCACTGAGGGCTTATTATTTTTGGGTCCGTATGTCATTTTACTTTCATTCAGCATCTCCTCCTCGGTCATAGGCAAGTATGTGTAATTGTTATTGTACGGAGGAGGAGTCTGATTATAACCCAGTCCCGACCCTTTCTTTTTAGAATAAGCCAATTGTTGATCACACAGATTCTTGACTAATTTACTGGAGGAATCAAATTTTTTAATGTTTAACTCATTAATTTGGTATTTATCCCTGACATTCTCCAGTTCTTTAGTCACCTCACACAGTTTTTCTTTGACTATGATGAGTTGGGCCGTAGCTACACTAACATCGTCCTTGAGTTGGACGATGTCCTTACGCTGAGCTTCGATTTTCTCTTTGAAAAGTTTTTCATTTTTCGTTAAAGTGAAATTTTTTCGTTTAATTTCATTATAATCTTCGATTAGCTCAGCATTGTGAATTCTATAGGCCTCAACTCGTTCTCTACATTCAGGAGTGCAGAAAACAGAAATTACCTCTTCTTTCGTGAGACCTTTGACAGGTGCTGACAGGATTTGAGTCATGAAGGCAAAGTTTTCAGCTGACGACTCCTCCTCCTCATGCGCCACCTTCACATCAGCATTCACTGGATATTGATCGTCGCTGGCCATGAAAGCGATATTGCTTGAGTTAGCTTGATTTTCAGGTGCTGAGATGTGAAGTCTTTCGATCTCTGAATTCCAGTCAAAGGGCGAATCAGGCTGAACCACCAAAGCTTGGGCCAATCCCATTGGTTGTGGGCTTCCATTGTTGACATTATCAGCAGGCACACCAGAGGCAGTCACAAGAGCTCTTTCTCGATTGGGCGTAACAGGAGCAGCAGGCTGCGCTGGAGTTTGTTCACCATTCACCTTGGGTTTAGTACAATTTCTAGCTAAGTGGCCCTGTTCATGACAATTATAGCAACGAAACTCAAACGGCATTTTTGCGGGGCCCGAAAACGTAAGACCTTGCCATTTGTTTTTCCCTGTTTTCCTCACAAAGTTTTTAGCTCTAAAAGCTGCCATGGCCATCTGCCAAGTTATATCCATTTCTTCCACATCTTCTGGATGAATTTGATCCAAATCATCCATGGAAAACTTAGGAGGACCCAGGTTTCCTGAAGTAAAAGCATTCAAACAATTTATGACGGAAGCTGCTATTTCAAGATTTTCCTTTGACTGTTTCGTGAAAAAGGCAACCATTTCATTGCTCGCAACGGAGGCAGAAGGTGCAGCAGAAGCCTTTCCAGCACTTGTAGGAGAAGCTTGAGTAGAGGACCCTGAGCTGTAGACATTTGCTGAAGTGGGAGCAGGTTTAGCAGATGTAGTATTGCGAAACATTTGGAATCCTCCTTGAGACAGAAGAGCTGTGTTACTGTCGCTAGATGTGGTGGGAGCAATTGAGAAACCTGCAGCCAGCATGCTATTCTTGTAGTTAGTCTCTCTCTGCTTATCATCCAATTCACAAGCTTTGATATGTGAGATCATCTCTGACAGGGTACATCTTGCAAGATCTTTGGTTTTCTTGATCATGGCTACATGATGATCCCAACTCTTGGGCAGTGCATTAAGGAGTTGTCTGTTGGTGGATGCGTTTGTGGTATAAATTTCTTCCATTTGCATTTGAGTCACCAGCTTGACAAACCTCTGAATCTGATTTTCTACCGTTTCACCATAAATATGGTTGAAATTGTTGAAGTTTTGTTGCAGCAAATTCCTTCGGCTCTCTTTCATATCTTCGTTTCCTTCATACACTTCGACTAGAGAATCCCATAATTCTTTGGCAGATTTGCAGGTGCGAAAACCAATAGCAATATTAGGACCCAAACCCATGGTTAAGTAGGAAAGAGCTCGATCATCTTCTTCAACGATGAGCACATCTTCTTCAGTGTATTGATCTCGAGGCTTCTTTACTTTGACATCTGGTTCTGTGGGGCTTTCCATCATAATCTCCCTAGGTCCTCTCAAGATGCTGCGCCATAACTTGTAATCCTTAACCTTCAGATGCTGTTCAAAGCGCCACTTCCACTCGGGAAAGTCATTAGCATCAGTTAACCTTGGAATACGTGTTATGGTTCCAAGCTTTGAGTCCAGTTCTTGTTGTTGAGTTAGGGCAGACAGTTCACTGTTGTTCGATGACATGGTTAATTAATCAGTTAATTAATTGATTTTATTAAGTCCAAAGTCAACAGTCCAAATGTCCGTAACACAATGTCGTTGCGAGTCGAAACAAACGGGGTTGCGAGTCAAAACTTCAGTGATTACGAGTCGTAATGGCAAAGGTTGCGAGTCAAGTTTGCTGTGGTTGCGAGTCGTAACTGGAATGGTTGCGAGTCGTAACAAAACAGAATGAGCCGAAACCAAGGTTGCGAGTCGTAATGTCTTTGATTGCGAGTGGAGACCAATCTTCTGGTTGCGAGTCGTAACTGAGGCAGGATGAACCGAAACCAGCAATGGTTGCGAGTCGTAACTGGAACGTGATGAGCCGCAACTGAGTGATTGCGAGTCGTAACCTGCAAAACAATAAGTGATAAGAACTGTTTACTCGCAATCCCAACTTTTCAGCAATTTCCAAAATTCAAAGATGTTGTAATCTTTGAATCTGTTGACCACCGATTTCCCGAAAATTCAGCAAACACCAAAGACTGAAATCAACAAACCAAAATCAGTGTTTTTTCGATGATTCTGTCAAGAACAGATGGTAAATATTTCTGCAAAACACTCAACAAAACTGGATCAGTAGCATATGAAAATTCTTGAATCCGAATGATATCAAAACCGAGCCCTTGAATGGCTTCAATGGCTCTGATACCAATTGTAAAACCCGTGAGGATCTCTCAATGATATCAATCTTGACTTGTGTAAGCGCGGAAATCAAACACAAGTTGATTCAAGAATAAATATAAAGATCAAACTATAAACAATAAACAATAAACAATAAATAAACCGAAACTTGCATTCAATGTTTACCAATGACTGATACAAGTATTCGAGAGGAACTCGGTTCCTATGCTTGTGTCGCCCCTAACTTTTAACCACATCAACAACCCTTAATCAAGTGATTAAGGTTGTTTATATACTAAACATATAGGGCCGAAACCCTTAGGCCCATGCGACATCTATATCTAGCCCAAACCACAATAATTAACCCAAAACATAAAGAACTAGATAATTACAAGATCAACCCCTAAACATTAATAACCTACATGAATAAACCTTCGGGTTCCAACAGTTATCAAAATGTTGATGTGAAAACTGCTTAACAGTCTCAGTAGCAAATTTTGAACTTGTTGAATACTCAATAGTCAATACTAGGTAAACAAATAGCTATTGCTGTGAGCAGTTACAATTTTCAAACCTGTGTGAAGTGCTATGAACATGTTATCTTAACCAAACCTACTATTTGCTGCCAAATGCTAAATTAAAAATAATAACAACTGCGAACTGATCTGAATTTTGGACATGAACTGGGACTATAAATGCTTACAATTTGGGGATGATACCACTTACAATTTGCGACGGTATCTTCATCACCTCTACCGTAGTCGTCGCCCGTCGTTCATCGTCACTCCCTCGGTCATCTTCTCAGATGGCCATCGTTCACCGCCGACCACCGCCATTCTCCGACCATCCTTCTCACCTCAGGTAACCAACAACAACCACCATAGCCACCACCTGCAATACCATTACCATCTCTGATCACCTCCGGCGACCACCATCAAACCTGCTCTAAAACTTCGACCATCTCCATTCGCCGTCGCCGGTGGTCTCACCGAAGAAGAAGAGGGGGTTTAGGTGCGTCGTTGTCGGAGAAGGGGGGGTTGTCGGCAGCCGGAGCTCACTTCGGTGGTAGTAGTAGCTGCGAGAGGGAGAGAGTTCTGATTTGGGTTTCTTGTTGTTCAGAAGATTTTTGTAGCTGATCAAAAAAACAAAAACAAAAGAATTGAACAGCCTGATAGTGTTCATGACCCTCATTAGCATGCATAAAAATTAAGTTTACTAACAACTACAGTACCACTAAAAGAAACATATAGAATGATGATATCATTTTCAATACCTGAAGTGGAGTGCCCGTAATTAAAAGACGGTAATTGGTGTTGTAGATCCTCATGGTCTTAGAAAGAAGTGAATTCTTGGGGATAAAATGAGATGAAAGAGGAGAGAGGAGAGAGGTAGATAAAGAGCCAGTGCTTTAAATGAAGAGAGAGAAAGATTAGACATTTGGGAGTAAATGACCGAAACACCCTTTTTGTTGTTGTAATCTGATTGGTGGAGAGTGGTTCTCACAGTTTTTACAACTGGAGGTGGTTTCTATTTTAGCGGCTCCATATATATATATATATATATATATATATATAGGTAGAGGATCCTGTAAAAAGTGCTCAAAGTGTGAGAAGTGTGAGAAGTGTATTATAACACTATATATAATACTATATAACACCATATAAACATCGTATAACAATATGTAACACCATATAATACCATATAACACTATGTAACACTATATATCATTATATAACAAATATAACACTATAGGTTGTCTGATAGCATGTCTATGATAGATGTATAGTGTTATATTTGTTATATAATGATATATAGTGTTACATAGTGTTATATGGTATTATATGGTGTTACATATTGTTATACGGTGTTTATATGGTGTTATATAGTATTATATATAGTGTTATAATACACTTCTCACACTTCTCACACTTTAGGCCCTTTTTACACTATCCTTACCCTATATATATATATATATATATATATATATATATATATATATATATATATATATAGGGTTAGGATCATGTGAGAAGCACTAGGCTAATTGAGAAACTTGAGAAGCATTCTGGACCACACATTTTCCTATGCTTTTCGTAATATACACATATGTATAGTTTAAAATTGACTATATATATATATATATATGTATATTGTCAAATCTTGAATTAGACACATATGTATATAGTCAATTTTAAACTATACATATGTGTATATTACGAAAAGCTTAGGAAAATGGGTGATCCAGAATGCTTCTCAAGTTTCTCAAATAGGGTGGACTTCTCTTAAGATCCCTGCCCTATATATATATATATATATATATATATATATATATATATATATATATATATATATATATATATATATATATATATATATATATATATATATATATATATATATATATAGGAGAGGTTCATTTGAGAAGAGAATTTAATTGAGAAAAAAAAGAACAAAGGGTAAAATTGTAAAATATTAATTAGTTTTTCTTTTATCTCATTTATTACTATCATTAATAATTAATTACTCATAAAGACTATCATTCTCTACACTAATTTTTTTGCCTAAACACATAAAAACTTATCCTACACATTTCGATATTTATCCTACACATACTTAAATTTATGCTACACAACTCGTAATTTATCCTACACACCTACTAATTTGTCCTACACTTTAAATTATTATTTTTTTTATTTTTTTGAAAAAATTTATATTTTGAAAATAAGTTAAAAATTTAATGTAGTTAGCTATTAAAGAGAAAGACTAGATATTAATTATCTATATAAGTTTACAAATATACCCTTATATTAAAATTAAATGCAAATATTAAATAAGGTGAAATGAATCATTCTTATTGGTTGAAACTTCTTCTTTTTTCTAGCTTCTTATAAAAAATTTCTTCTCATTTGAACTCTCCACAATATATATATATATATATATATATATATATATGGTAAGGTTCATGCGAGAACCACCTTTATTGCGAGAACCAATGCGAACACAACCTAAAATAGCTAAAAAAACCTAACCCCCCCCCAAAAAAAAAATAAAAAAAAAACCTAACCCCCCCCCCCCAGCTAAATGCTAAAAACTAAAACCCCCCAAAGTAGCGATTTTTTTATAAAAAATATTAAAAAAAAATTTTTTTGAGTGTTTTTTAGCTATTTTTAGGCATTTTTGGTTGTGTTTACATTGGTTCTCGCAGTTCTCGCAATAAAGGGTGGTTCCTAACGGATCTTTGTCCTATATATATATATATATATATATATATATATATATATATATATATATATATAGGGGAAGGATAAATCGAAAACCCACTTGAGTTGAGAAAACTCAGAAAACCTTTGTAAAAAACCAATGTAAACTCAAGAAACATTTTTAAAAAAAATTGGAAATGTAGTATACATATATTTGAACATTTTTAAAAAAGAAACACAAAAAAACACCGAGTAGTTTTTTTTAAAAAAAATGTTACAAATTTCAGGTTACATAATATCTATGCCCAAAAAAATGTAACATACAAATTTTCAACATTTTTTTAAAAAAAAACTAGTAAGCGTTTTTTACATTTTTTTTCATAAATAGGTCCGTGTACATTTATATTACATTCCCTATTTTTTTTAGAAAAAAATAAAAATGTTACATAGGGTTTATTTGGGTTTTCTCAACTCACCTGGGTTTTCGATTTATCTTTCCCCTATATATATATATATATATATATATATATATATATATATATATATATATATATATATATATATATTAGGACTAAAATTCATGTTTGATTAGATAAAGAATTTTCTTTACATATTACGTTTAATATGTTAAAATTCATTTATACAATAACCTTACACTACAACCTAGTCATCTTTGAGGTGGGAATGTAAGAAATATATAATTTATATTCTAAAAAATGGTTGGTTTCTTAATTTTAGTTTGTGAATATAATAAATATTAATTGTGAGATACGATATAAGACTTTCTTTTTGAAGTTGTGGACTTTGATTGAGATATTGAACGATTATGCTATGCATAGGAATAACAATATGATTTTTATCATACGCTATTCCTTGCCTATAATCTCAACTTGGAATTTGCTAAAATCATCTTGATACTAGATAAAAATCTTATAAATTATGTCTTTAGAAAAAAACTATGGTTTGTTTTGTTTTCTTTTTTATAACCTTGAGAACCCGTTATCAGAAAGCTCGATCATGCGACCCCGTTAACCAACCTAATCAAATAAATAGTAGGTGCTAGGCAACTGGTCTTCATAAGGTTATGATATCCCAATAATGAAAACAAGATTCAAACTTCTGATCTCTGCTAGAAGGGAATTAAATACCACGATATCAAGTTATCAACCACATATGATATCTCATATGTGTTTTGAAAAGATAGAAAACTGTAAATAACTTCGCTTAGTGAGCAAATAGCTTAGTTATACATTTTTTTTTTGAAAAGATAGAAAACTGTAAATAACGGTTTTATTTCATCGGTTTTCGGTTCAGTTTCAGTTAATGGTTCAATTATTACTCAAATAAAAAGTGGTTGGATAAGGGGTTTTGCATGTAGTTTTTTTATTTAATTATCGTAACATTATTTAACAATAAAAAAATGGTTGGATGTGGGGTTTTCTATGTAGTTTTTTTATTTAATTAGTTTTTTTATTAATTGTTGAACCATTAATTTAAAAAAATAATAATAACTAACCGTTTTATAATCATTAGATAGGGTGAAACAATACACCATTTCCCCTATGAAAATGACTTTGATGATGTAGACGACACGTAACGAAAAATGATATTTCACATGTCTTAACACTACTCGTAGTCTAAAAGATTTTGTATTCAATATGCTTGTATTTTAGCACATCATTTGTCGAGAAATGATTTATCAAGTATCTAATCTTCATATTTTTGAATTATACACATTTATAATCTATGTTTTCCTTATAATAATAACACGATTGAAAGTGACGTTTTATTGTTTACTAATACTTACAAACTTGATATATAACTTTAGGCACTTGAAATAGTTTTACGTACATGAAATAGTGACGTTTTGTTGTTTAGTAACACTTACAAGCTTGAAATAACTTAACGTATATAGAATTGTTTTATGTGTACATGAAATAGTGACGGTTTTTTTGTTTGTTTACTAACGCTTACAATAATGAAATAACTTTACGTATACGAGATAGTTTTACGTATCGTATTTGAATATAGTTAGATTATAAATGTGTTGATAGTAATAGTAGTTTGGAGAAGGATCAAGATAACCTTACAAAGAAGCCAAAAGGCCAATTAGAAAAGTGAAAGTCAAAGGATAATGTCCTATTATGAAGATGCAAAAAATAAAGATTGAATTGAGTGGTGTTCTCCCTTGCACCGTTGAAAGTTGAAGGTCAAAAGACAAAGAATAATTGATCAATCAACAGCACTCATTGATGAGAAGAAAATGACGACACAATCTTTGGATATAAAGGCCAACCATCCGATTCATACAAAAGCTACCTTTTTTCTTGGGAGGCAAAATCACTTCCTTTGTGGCATTTACAATTATATATATGTACTAATAAAGACTAAAATTATACTCTCAAAAGAAATACTTTTGGTATTGTTGTTTTTAGTTGCATTCTATTTTACCTTTTAGTTCCATATAAGGGTTGGCATGTTCCTTTCATTTTAACATTCATGACTTTATCGTGATATGGTAAAATTTGTTGTTGAAATCTAGTGTCATTGTTGGGTGAAGTGTATACTGTAATCATTTAGGTAAAATTTCATATTCCAGTTTTTAGATATTGAATAGGCTTAAAATACTTGAATGCTATGAGTCTTATCATAATGTTGTATTCAAGACCTATAAAGTTTTTCCAAACACCTCAAGAATCTAGCGAAGAATGGCCATGGAAGAAAATAAGAACAAACTTGAAAAAATTATATAAATCATTAAAAGCTTGATTACACTAATGATTCTTGAGTTTCTACTAATGATTACGGTGATTAGAGAGGTTTGGGTAGAAGAGAAATGTGTAGTGGAGAAGAGAGGAGAGAATGAGCAAGTAAAAATGGTGGAAATAGCCTCTATTTGTAGGTTGCTGGGGGGCGAGGCATGGCCCGGGCCTAGCTAATTGACTGGCAACACCTAGTAACCGAGGAATGGGCGTGTCTCGTAGGCATAGGCCGTGGTTAACTTTGTGTGCTCCATGGGATCTTACAAATCTTCCAGAAGCTCTTCTTTTGTCTTGTACTGCAGAGGTACGGGCCGTGCCCGACTTTCTTCGCCTGATCCTCGCACTGAGGGCTCCTGGAGGTGTCTGGTGGGGTTGGTATCCAAGGCACGGGGCGTATCCTCCGAGGCATGGGGCTTGTCTAGATAACTTTTGTTATTTTCTCCGTCTTTCGCCCAGTTTTACTTCCTTTGTTAATCTTGGGTTATTTTTGTCCTGAAAATTCAATATAAACCAATTTAAGCCTATTTTGAACATTTCATTATCAAAATATATTAGAAATGGGTAAAAATTTGATATAAAAACATGTGCACTTTTACTCATATCATTTACACTAACAATAAATAATAATAACCAAATAATGTTCTTACCAGATCATGAGCAACGATTGGATTTGTTTTTGGATTTGCAACAACGAGTTGAGTGCCATGAGGATTGAAAAGAGTCAACTTGAAGTCTCTCTATCCCAAGTACTGAAACGGAACAAAGGTAGTAAACTTGATCTGAATTTATTGAACAACCTTGACCCAGTCCCGACAAAATAAAAATTGATCCCCAGACCTTCCAATCTTGATTTTGTGTGAATAACCTTCATCAACCAAAACATTTTAAACACCATTGTAGCATTTTGGACAAAGGTAATATCACATCTAACCAAAACACAATCGTCTATCTTCGTTGTTTTGGCGTAGTGGAAGATAATTAAATAGGTCGTGATTGTATAAGACAAATCGTTTATCTTCGTTGTTTTGGAGTGGCAATATCACATCTAACCAAAATCAGATGTGTTCATATTGGAAGTTTACTTTCGATAATACACATATGTAACCAAGTCAGATGTGTTCACATTCGAAGTTTACTTTTGATGGTGTTGTTGTAGGTGCACCTCTTTAAGAGATTAATTTGGGTTTGTTAATTTCCATCAATTTTGGTGCTTTATGCTATCATCACAAGTGCTGATACTAAATTGCGACTTTAATCTGAATTTGGGTGTCGGACTTTAATCTGAATGTGGGTGTCGGTCAACATCACGATTTACTACGCCGCAACGCGCGGGGTTGTAGAACCTAGTTTTCCTTAATATCTTAAATAATAGAGTTAACTGCCATTTTCGTCCCTGTGGTTTGGTCACTTTGGTCATTTCAGTCCATTTTTCAAAAATGCGCCATTTTCCTCCCCGACGTTCTGGAAAAGGTGCCATTTCAGTCCAAAAATCATAACCCAGTTAAGTCGGTTAGTAAATAAGGACTGATTGTGTAAATTTGTAACATAAAGGACTGATTGTGTAAATTTGTAACACCACCACCACTAGCCCTGCTACCACCACCACTCCGCTGCCACCACCGCCACCACAGCCACTGCCACCACCACCGCCACCACAGCCACCACCGCCACCACCGCCACCACAGCCACTGCCACTTCACCGCTGCACCATCACCATAACCCACCACCACTTCACCGCTGCACCATCACCATAACCCACCACCACTTCACCGCTGCACCATCACTATAACCCACCACCATGTTCCATCGTCTCCTCACCGCTGCACCATCACCATAACCCACCACCACTTCACCGTAAACCACCGTTCACCTCTGTCATCACCTCCGTTCACCGCTGTAAAACCGACAACCTGCAACTCATCTTGGCGGTGGTGGCGGTGGTGGCAGCGGAGTGGTGGTGGTGGCAGTGGCTGTGGTGGCTGTGGTGGCAGTGGCTGTGGTGACTGTGGTGGCGGTGGTGGCGGTGGTGGCAGCGGAGTGGTGGTGGTGGCAGGGCTAGTGGTGGTGGTGTTACAAATTTACACAATCAGTCCTTTATGTTACAAATTTACACAATCAGTCCTTATTTACTAACCGACTTAACTGGGTTATGATTTTTGGACTGAAATGGCACCTTTCCAGAACGTCGGGGAGGAAAATGGCGCATTTTTGAAAAATGGACTGAAATGGCCAAAGTGACCAAACCACAGGGACGAAAATGGCAGTTAACTCTAAATAATATACATATTTAATCTGTTTCTTGATAAATAATAAATCTAAAGTTCTAATATTATATTTATTTTTTATTTTTTTTTCTAATTTGATTTTTATTGAAAATGGATATGGTGTTGCTATCGTACCAAATCAAACCGAAAACCAGAATGAATAGTAATTTATTTATTTTTATCGTAAACTATACCAATGCCGATAAATATTATTAAAAACACACTTTTTAACCGTAAACTATATGAGTATCGACACGTGACGAACCAAACTGATTTCAAACGAACATTGATACCAATATTGTTAATCAGAACCTGTATTTTTTAATGGTTTTCTATTGATATAAAACACGTGTTGATATCTTTTTGAACATATCATAACTTTATTATTTTTAGTTTTCTCTTTCAGCTGCTATAAAGAGTGTTGATATCAAAACGAAACGAATGAATACCAACGAGTTCCCACCACGTAGCTTGGAGGGAAACCACTAGTTTCATATTATTTTTATTGTAGTGTTTTAGAAAAAAAATTAACATTTACAAAAATTTCACCAACAATAAATGAATATTAGAACTTGAGTAGTTTTGTGGTTAAAAAAAGTGAGTGGCTATAAAACAGTGAAGAAACGTGCATGGTTATATATGCGACGTGAAATATTCCCATAATTAACCATCAAACAAAATGTAACCACATTTATACTAAGGAACCATATACCATAATACCAAGTGTGTTATGAATATCCGAGTCGATTTGCATGCTATATTCTTCAAGCTTTTATATATCATGATAAGGGGCGACAGGGCGCCTCGTGGTGGCCGTTTGGCCATGCGTGGAAGGCAATGAAACACCGCTGCCGGTGCCAAGTTTAACGCGTGGTTTTGAAAACGCGTTGTATATTTGACGCGTGAAGAAGTGAAGAAGTTGAGGGAAATTGTTGGATTGTGAGGGAAATTGTTGGGTGTGGTGAGTGATGGGTATTTTCACTAAAATCCATCACTAGTAATAGAATAATGCTTGATGACATAGTAAAACTTGATTAGATGTTGTGAGTGATGAGTGATAAGCGCCCATCCTAACAAAGTAAATACTAATGTCCTTTTTGCAATAGAATGTCCATTGGCTTATTTAAAGAAACATCTTTCTTAATGCATTTATTATTAGTAGGAGTTTATTCTATCTTTACTCAAAAAGGTGCATTTTGGAACAATGCAACCAAATATTGACACTAAAAACTCAATTACAACAAAATTAATCAAACGTAATCAGTAATATCTCATTTAGACAAGGACAAACATTTGCTCTATCCCATGAAATAAAATGGCTGCTTTAAAGGAGAACAAGCTCAATTTAAAGCCATTCTTAAAACACAATCAAAGGTTGTTTATTCCTCCAATTTTTGAGTTCTTAGAAAACCGACAGAAATCAAAAAGTTACAACTGCATGCATATAATTGTTGCTGATCATAACAATACCAATTTGATAGGGAAATAACATAAACGGGGATTGTTTCTAGAGATAGAAATAGAGTTGATCTACTCCTCCATTGCCAGTTCCTCAATAATATTCATCTGGTTGAGTGGATTATTAGAAGCTTGAAAATCACCATACTTGCAACACGAAGGCAAAATCGATCCAATCCCAAGCTGATGATGATGATTATGATCGGTATCCACAGCAACCGGATCCTTACGTGCGATCACAACCGAGTTAATAACCTCATCTTGGGGATGGAAGATTGACAAAACCTCAAACCCTTGAAGATCTTCTGGGTTGACAACCGGGTACAGAAAAGCCCGAGCACCATGAGCACTCCTTAGCATCAAGACCGCACCTGGTGCCATGTACTTAGCCAGATGTTTGATCACTTTAACCTTCTCATCAATATCCATCCCAACAAGTGCAGCCAAGAAAACAACATCATACTCTTTCAAACCATCAGTCACCTCCATGATGTCCATTGTGTGGAAGAACATCCTCTTGGACAAGTCGTCATCGGACGAAATGAGGCGTGAAGCCATCGTGTTAGCCGAATGGTCTATGTCATAGTTGTGGAAAGATGCTTGCTTTAGATGGTATGAAGCCAAGACAATTGAAGTGAGAGGTAATGGGCCGGAGCCCACAAACGCTACGCGTTTGGGGACGACGACATCTGGTTGATCATGAGTAGAGTAGTGTTGAATAAGGATGTCGAATTCGAGTTGGCTAAGTTTGAGGTAGTTGGAGTAGTAAGGGAAGACATCTAGATGGTTAAGAGGATTAGGGTAAGAGGCTAAAAGAGTTGAGAAATGAGCCTCTAAATGGCCCTCAGCCTCACCACAAAGTCTAATGAGTTTAGACCTTGTTTCTTGGATGGTTTGTGGAAGAGTGGTTATGTTGATGGAAGATGGTGGGATGCATGTGGTTACAAGCTCGGTGAAGAGAGTGTTAACATCTGTTGATGGTTTGAGAGTTTCGAGTTTGGAAATTTTGTGGTAAATTTCGCACACTTTTGTGACCAAATCGGCTTCTTCGTGGTGGAGTGAACCCATGTCGACACAATGAGGTTATGAGCAAAAAGAAAAGATTCTGGTGAAGTTGACAAAGGTTAAGAAGTCAAGAGAGAAAAGAGGGAGAGAGAATTAGGTTTTTGTGGCGTTTACATAGAGAGTGTGGCCTATTTATGGACAAGTAGTGGGTCCCACATTGGTAAAGACAAGTAGTGATTGGTGAGCCTTGGCGCCTTGCTTTCTTTATAGGTTAGGTTAGGGTAACTTTTTCCTTTTTGTTTAACTGAAATTTTATTTTTAGGCTCCAAGGGTCTGGTATAAAATCACTAGGGCTTTATCACGTCATATATCACGTAGACGACACATAAGGATAGGACTTTATCGTTAACTTACACGGTGTGTAATAACGCCCGTCATAAAACCTCTTTTAACTATATTAAAAAATAAATAAATAAATAAAAGCTGATTCATTAACTTTTGGTGGGGCCCCTTGATTTCATCCGCTCGCGGCGCTAACCCTTTGGCGGAATCAATTTATAGCACCCCTTTAACAAAGCGGGGTGGGAGTGGGGTGCCAAAGGACGCCATGGAGCTTATGTGGTAGGGGACGCCAAGCCACACCCTCTGGTCTTATGGAAAACAACCTCACTCAATTTCACATAGGCTTATTCAAGAAGTTAAACTAATACTATATATGAAAATTATTTTGTTAACGCCAAATAGGTTTACTAAAAAGTTAGAAGGTAAAGATTCATAACATCAAGAACAAACCAACTGAACAAAAAGCTCTTAAAACCCTTTTGGACCTAGAGACTAGAACTAGTTTATCATCTATCACACATACACATGAATATATATACCCACATGCATACGTACATATATACATATGAGATGCAAATTAACATTAATAAATACGCCTATGTGTAAAACTTTGTAAATTTTGGGTATTTTTATTCAAGATCTAGTGAAATCTGAAAAGTTTTGTGTACACCTTTATGTGTGAAAAAAATAAATAAATATAAGGTTCCATTTATAAATAGGATGTTACAAACATAGAGATTATAAAAGTTGCGCATGTTTAACATTTAGAGATCCATCTCATTATTCATGCAAATAGAAATACTAAATTCATAATTAATTCTACACTTGTGAATATCAATGACGTCATGAAAATACATATTAGCTAAACCAATTAGAATTTGTGGGACTGTAATCGGTTTGGATGCGGTCCACGCTTCATGGACTGTATGTTGTTTTTATTGAAGTTGACCTTTCAAAAAAAAAAGAATTTGTGGACTATATATAACTTTCGTGTGTAGAACGCGTGTTTAATTTGCAAAGGTGTAAGTATCCATATATATAAAAGCAGGTGCGTTCGAATATGGAAATGCATGAGAGGCAAAAATAAACATTCGGTTCTTGATGTAGATGCTATAAATTGACATTTTGGTTTTATTAACATTTGTTAGTCTATTGACACTTTAAAAATATCAAATTAAGAATCTATGAACTATAGAAATATCTAATTGTACACCTACCAAGGTAAAGCGCAACACGGTTCTACAGGAGACGTTATTTGGATGCCTAATTTAACTTATAAGTAACCAGGGCCGGCCCTAAGAATTCATGTACCTTTTTTGAGTTTGAAAAAATGTGTCCTTAGGCCTTAATGAAATTGAATATGTGTCTCGCTAAAGGTCTAAACCTAATGCAAAGGGATTAACAACTAATCTAAACCATAAAAATAGTTTTGTAAGGGGGCTTATGTTGGTGTTTGTATGGGTGTACCCTATTAAAAAATTTATCTACTATAATAAAAAGAAACCAACTTTTAGACACGTGTCATACATTGAAGGCATCCTCAAATATATATTTATCTTATATTAATTAGATAAATAATAAATTAATATTAAATCTTATCATATACTTTAATAAAATATTATCCTTAAATCTAAATTGTTAATTTAATATTATTTTTAAAACAAATATCTGTCTTTCCTACTTATCTTATATTAGATATATAAATAATAAATTAATATTATATGTTATCTAATTTATTAAAAATATAACTTTGTTTATTATTTGGTATACAAAATTATATTTATTCAAATCGTGTAAAATGTGGGGTTTTTAAAAATTTAACTTTTATTATTTATTATACAAAGTTACATTTATATAACCCGTGTAATACACGAAGTTTTTAAGGATATAACTTTTTTATCATTTGCTATGTAAAATTAAATTTATTCAATACGTGTAATACACGGGGTTTTTAAGGATATTTGGTAGATTTTTCAACCCGATTATGCACGGGTTTTTTAAAGATACGACGTTTTTAGTATTTAATATAAAAATTACATTTATTTAATCTATGTAATACACATGGTTTTTAAAGATATTACTGACCACACCGAGGGACAGGCCCTGAAGCGAAGGACGGGAACGAGCGGAATCAATGTGTTCCAATTTCTGGCCTTGCACCGACCATCCAATGGACCATGGACTAAACGGCCACTACCTGAAAGGACTATGTCCATGGGACCGCCCCCCCCCCCCCCCACAAGGTACATCTCGCGCCTATGGGCCGCTATAACTATCCAAGAATACACTCGAAACTGGAAGGATAAAAAACCCACCCGGTGGACTGCCAAGCTACAAGTCCTACGAGACAGGAGCGGGATTCTCTAAAAAGCCAAGGTCGTGGGTGGCCAAGAGGGCCTACTTGGAGACTTGGGATCTCAGCAGGAAATGCGAAGGTTGCTTAAAGCCGGCCGGCCAATAGGCGAAAGAGAATAAACTAGTTCTGATCTGAGTAGGCTCATAACATAATAGGGAATACCCTAACCCTGGGAACCAGGGCCTGGCTATCCTTCGTTTGCGGTCGACTTAGATTTATTCAATACGTGTAATACACGGGGTTTTTAAGGATATAATTTTCTTATTATTTGGTAGATATTTCAACCCGATTATGCACAGGTTTTTTAAAGATACAACGTTTTTAGTATTTAATATAAAAATTATATTTATTTAATCTGTATAATACACATGGTTTTTAAAGATATAACATTTTTCTTTAGATCTATTCAACACGTGTAATATACGGGGTTTTTAAGGATGTAATTTTTTTTTTATCATTTGGTAGATTTATTCAACCCGATTATACACGAGTTTTTTTAAGATACGACGTTTTTAGTATTTGGTAAACAAAATTACATTTATTTAATCTGTGTAATACACATGGTTTTTAAAGATATAACTTTTTTTATTATTTGATATATAAAATTACATTTATTTAACCCGTACAATATGCGAGTTTCATAAAGATATAATTTTTTTATTATTTAATATATAAAAATACATTTATTCAACCCGTGTAATACATGGGATTCTAACCTAGTATTTTACATACACATATCGGGTTTTTTCATAAAAAAACGTGCCTCGAAATATCGGGCCCTGGCCGGTGGTCCTCCCCCAGGGCCGGCCATGTAAGTAACCTTTTTTAGATATAAAAATATTAATAAGAACTAGGTTTAAAGAAGTTCGACGTGTTGCGGCGAATTTTTTTTGTTATTTAGTTTGTGTTTACATGTGTTTTGAAATCACTACGAGCGTGTTGCGAACATAACTGCTAACAAGAATAAAAAGAAAATGTAGAAAAAAACTAAAAGATAACCCAAAGAAGATCAACCAAAAAAGTTGTATGGTAACGATGTTGTTCGTATGAAAGCCGTGGTCAGAGATGAGAAAATTGTTCTGGGAACCGATACCAAATTTGCCGAATCGAAAGACCTTAAGTATCAATTCGGTACCGACTTTTGGCGTTCCTGGTACCGGTTCACTACTGTTTTTTACCTTCATATACCGGTACCGTAACCGGTATTTTTGATATCAGTACCGATTCTGTATCGGTTGGCACCGAGCTCATCCCTACCCCTGAAACTAAAAAAGAAAAAATTAAAAGTTGAAGAAAATCAACAAAAAAATTGTACGATACCGTTGTTCGTATGGTAACCGTGATCAGAGATGAGCAAATGGTACCAGGTAGCAACACTGAATTTCCCGAACCAAAAGATTTCCAATATCAATTCGGCACCAACTTTTGGCGTTTTCTGTATTAGTGTTGGTTTTTACCTTCATGTACTGGTACCGAACAGGACGGTACCTGTATTTGCGATACCAGTACTGGTTTGATAACGGATGACACTAAGCTTATCCCAACCCTTGATATTAAAAAAAGAATTAAAGTTAAAAACTAAAGAAAATAACTATTATTATAATATTAAAATAATAAAAGTATTAAAAGAACTATATATTATTATAATATTAAAATCACTATTTATTTCAATTCGTTTATTAATATATAGTAAAATATATAGTAACTTCTTAATTAGATTCTGAATAGATATGGACCCGAATCTATTTAGAACGGGCCAAATATTATGGTTAAACTTGGATGTTACACTTTGAGCCACGTGTCACTAAAACAATTCTCACATGATGTTGTGTCAAGCAGTAGAAATGGGCATGACATTATGGGTTGGTTACAACCGACTCTGTGACAACTCGCACTTTCAAGAGTCTTGTAATAGTTCTTTCCTGCTTTGTGTTAAGTTGTATACGTGTTAGTATGAATAAACTGGATTGAATGTTTTAAATGTTTGAATTATTGTTAAGTGTTATTTGTTTTATATGAACTCGATCACACAACACCTTTGGGTTGCACACCCCACTCTCGACCGCACACCCCCATCTCGTGTACATTTGTTCTCGGCCCAAATCCATTCGAACCCAAAGATGGGTCCGGCCCGTTCCCCTTGTGCGCATACAACACAAGGATTGGTGTGTAATCCCATAATTTAGCAAAACAGAAAACACACAAAATCCTAAGCTCTCTCTCTCTCTCTCCTTCTCTCCTTTAAAACCCGACAGCAGCCTTTCCTTCGGTTCGAAGATCCTACCGACTCATCGTGATATCTTCGGTTAGTATAATCTCTTCATTGTTCAAATCACATCCTCTTGTGTTACATAGTTGTATCGATGCATGATATGTGTATGGGTTAATCATGCTCTGCTTATTATTTGATGATTAAGATTGATTGTTAGATCCAATATAAGACCATGAATGATGTCGGTTGATCGCTAGAAATTGGGTTGGTGTTGTTCATATGTATGTATCGCATGACAAGGATAGGATGAATCTTAGGATCTTGATAGTCTATGAATGCATGGTTTGTGAATGAATGTTTGATAGTATTTTTGGGTGTTTCGTCCGAGTTGTATGATAATCATGAGATCAATGGTTTGGCATGTTAAAAACAGTTTTGTTATATGATTTTGCTTAAGTTTTAGTTGATGATTAGGGTTGTATGATGATATAGGATCTTCGAGATAACCATGTTAATTGATCCGGTTTGAATGTTGATTAATGGTTGTTCATGATTAGATGATATTTAGCATTGCATGAATGTGTTATTTCTGCTAAATGATTGTTGTTTGATCTGATTGAAAGATGCCAAAAATTGATAACTGATGTTACGGAAATAATTGGCAATTAAAAAGGAAATCAGTTACATCTTCATGGGTTTTGACTGAGGTTGCGAGTCGAGACCTCATGGTTCCGACTCGAGACCACACCTTCACAAAAACAAGAGAACTCGAGACCATGGTTGCGGGTCCGGTTTCGACTCGAGACCTGACTCGAGACCCCAGGTCTCGACGTGTATTGCATGACCTGAAACCCCTAGTCTCGACTCGAGACCCTCTGGACTACAACTCGAGACCGCATGATCTCGACTCAAGATCTCTAGTTGCGACTCGAGACCTCATGGTCTCGACACTTAACTTAACTGGGCTGCACTGAATTGGAACTCGCACACTGCCAACAGGCCCATATACTTGGGCCGCACACTTGGGCTTTAAACGTGCACTTGTATGTTACTGTTAACTGTCATGCTTTACATGCTATGTCGTGAACCTTACTTGTGTGACAACCCTCACAAAACCAGGTATCCGTACGATTTAATTAACTATTAATTGTTGCTCAATTACTGTGCTTGACTGAGATTACTGATAAACTGCTACTTGACTGTTGATACATGTACATATCTGCATCATACTTTGATTTCCGTCACTACATTATTTACTTACTAAACTCTAGTGACAAACATGATGCACAGTAGCACAGTAGCACTTGAACGGATAACCTATTGAACATGCTGATATAGCCAGCATCAGGCAAACACTGCCTCTAAAGGCCTGAATGAGCCAGAAATATTTTACTACACCCATAGTGTGTGTAGGGATACAAGGGTTGTTGAACTGCGTCTTTAGGAATAAGATACAGAGATTGGATGTGCCTAAAACGTACTCTAAGCACAAAACACAGCACTTTTATCAACATACTAGCTTCTAGCTAATTAATAAAGTGCCAAAACATGGGGAAATATTCCTGACACTTTGCTGAATAAATTGTGTCGCTAAAAATATTATTTACGACGCTTAAAGGATTACTTAAGCACTTTAACGAATTACTATCCAACCGAACAACCGGACTATACCCGGAACACAAAAATATTGCCAAAAATATTATTAGTCTTTTTCTGAGCCAGTTAGGGTCCCTGATTACCCTAACACCCGCTTTATAACGCGTCACGCAACTAACGGGGTTAATCCCTAAAGTTAACCAACTTAACGTAACTGAACACTAACTGAACATTTGGAATCAAACCAAGTGACCCCCCCCCCTTGGGCCGGTTTGGTCCCTTTGTAACTAGGGAGTACACCTTTTGATTATTTTATTTGATGTTGTGGATATCTAGAGAACATGTAACCCTTGGATTATGGCACTTGTTTATGTCTATAAATACAAGCTCCTACACAAGATTTCTCACACATTTCACCAACACTCAAACACTCTCTCTTGCTCTCTCCTATTCTCGGCCGAAACCACCCCCACCTACACACCCATTGTCGGCTTTTGATCACTCCATTCCAAGCACATACAAGGCTTACGGGTTCCATATTAGGAGTCTCGAAGCAAGCGGAAGTTGAAGGACCTCATTTCTTTGCTTTTATCCACGCCATTTTCGACTAGATTCTTCCCTAGCCCCGAGCTAGAGGTATAATGTTTAAAACTCACTCTTGATCGTATCTAAAGTGGTTAATATGATTTTTAACGGTTAAAAGTCGGAATCATGCGTTTTGAATCTATAAAGTCTACTAAAACTCGAATATTGTTGGTTAAAAGCTCATAACATGTGTAAATGTTGTAGTATTCGAATATGTTGATTATTGAGGCCCGATCTACGATGTGGTGGCTCTTATCATCGTTTAACCCGACTTTGTTAAGATCACGAATCTTGACATACGCTCGTTTCTATTCGGTACGAGGGTTAAAAGGTGAAACTCCACCACACGAGTAACATGAACTTGTGTAAAAGTATTTTGACTTGTAAAATAGTATTTAAAACGAGCCGATCTACGTATGTACAAGTGGTATATTCGTAGAACCAAGTGTCAAGAAAATCATGTTTTATAAAAGTTGGGTGACATGTTAACAAATATGATTTTTACAAACTACAAGTGTATAAACACTTGTGAAACGAAAGATCCGACAAAGTAACAATTTTTATAAAAGTTGTCGGGAAGTTGTAAAGGATGATTTGTTCTAAAAACGGGGTTTTTACAAGACTAAACTATTTTATACATAGATCCACTAAATATAAGCTGATCTACACTATGACTTTCGGAAAAACTACAAGTTAATGTAACAATGCGATTTTACATACTAGTCTACAAGTTTCATGTGTTGAAACTAGTTTGAAGTATCGGAAATTGATTGGTTGATTTAAAGAAGTGTTGGAATGATTTTGTAAAAGAAAATGATACGCTTGAAAGCGTGGCCACCTAGGGAAACTCTGGCGAAATTTTTCTAAAATCTAACACTTAGAATTATTTACAAGTGTTAAACTATTTTGAAATGTTTTCAAAATACATTTCGCCAAGACTTTATTTATTAAATAATCGGAGGTGGGATTTTCACAAAAACTAAACGTGATAAATATTTATTCGATAAATATATTTTTCACCACACTGTTTATGATTATTTTGTGAAAATATATAAATATTATTTTTAGAGTAAAAATAATATTTACAAACTTTGTCGAACCCAAAATAATACCAACGCCTACACGACAAACATATAAGTTACAACGGTAATTACTATTACCACTAAATTGCCAAAACGTAACTTACGCTTTGTACGGAAATATTCATAAATGCGTATTTTGTCAACGTATTATTTTGGAAAGTATTAAGTGAAGAGAAAATATATTATTTTTGAGAAAAATAATTATATTTTGGAATGAGAAATAAAATATATTAAGTGAGACTTAATATTATAAACGCGCATGTATTAATTCCCCCATCCTTGGGAAGGAGATTAACTACCAAATATATACAAGGAACAGTTGTCTAACTGTTTCCCGAAAATTAAACTATAAAGCTAAAGCACGGCCATCCGTCTAATAGAATTAGCACATGTAGGTCGTTGCACAGCTTTCGGACATTTGGAGTGCTTGATTTAGCGACGCACTGACTGTGAGTTCATGTCCCCCTTTTTTCTTAACTCTTTTCAGTTTTATAAACTGCGGGGGTGAAATACATGTTACTATGATTATGAAATACTTGATACATGGTATGGTTAGCGTAAGGAGGGTTATTACTTAGATCATGTGAGTGGGTAGGCGGGAACTGGAGGCCATTAATCCTCATTATAGGACCGAGGGACGTAAGCGGTAGATCTATCTGGGTGTAGCGAGCCCAACTCCAGGTCCAGCATAACGGGCCTCGGGGTGACTTTGTGCCCGACGCAAAATCCGCTAGGTTTGAGTCTTCCTACTTGCACTTCACACATATCAATGGCCTTGCAAACCATTGGTGATCTCTTTTTCCTTATTTGCTACATACCAGGGTTTTGATAAATACAAAGGTTTATTTACTCACTTTCGCATGAACTCGCTCAACATTATTGTTGATTTTTCAACTTACATGTATTTCAGGGAATTAAAGATCTGGCACGGTATGGCATGTTTTCCGCTGCATAAGTCACCAGGGTCATCCAGGGTTCGGGGAATGTGACTCTTTCCTGGACAAGTCACAGTCCTTGAATCATGTTGATGTTATGTTTGGGTTTGTAATGTTTAGACAAGTTTATGGTTGTTGGGTGATAACCCGTTAAGACAATGTTTTGATTATTATTTTAATGGATGATCTTGCATATTTTAAATTCATATAGCTTGTTATGATTAAGCTATGGTATTAAGAAGTCACACCAAATTAACCACGCTTCCGCAAAGCCAGGGTGTGACAGCTTGGTATCAGAGCTCTGATCATAGCGAACTAGGATTCCTTCTCGAGTCTAGACTATGATCACTAGGGCTCTCACGAAAACATTTTTACTGCATACCACTTAAGTCCAGATCCAAAACGTTTTTATAAACAAATGTTGAGCATATTTTATTTATTATTTTTAGGCTCAGTCTGGGAGGCTGAGGCTCGGTCTGGGAGACTGAGGCTCGGTCTGGGAGGCCGAGGCTCGATCTAATGGATCGAGGTAGTTGTCTAGTGGGACTAGGGAGTCAGTCTGGGAGGCTGGGAGAATTTGCTAGTGGGACTAGGGAGTCAGTCTGGGAGGCTGGGAAGAATTGGCTAGTGGGACTAGGAAGGACAGTCTGGGAGGCTGGGAGGCTAGTGGGACTAGGAGGATTGTGTGATTATTATTTGGTAACTTATGTGATTACCTGATTTACTGATTATTTGTGCATATTTGTGTTTGTGTTACAGACCCATGGACTCACCAGCCACGGGTGATTCAGATACCACCGGACCTTTACCCGTAGTATCGGACGACATTGTGTCTTCAGAGCACGAGGTGCATACCTCCGACTTCACCAGCACCGATGATGATGACTTCCAGCCCTTCGCTCTGCCCGATGGCGCTGATGAGCATATCGATGACCCACCTGCTGAGTATCTTCCCTTGGTAGCGATTCCAGCTCCGATACCCCTTGCTTCATATCCAGCATACGACTTGCTACCCGACGCCGAGGCTGACGGCGATGTTGATCTCTTTGAGGACGAGCCTTTCGAGGATGAGATTCCTGATGCAGCCCCTCTTCCCGCTGGCGATCTTTTGATGATCGCTGGTGCTCCTGTTGAGGACTCGCCCGCCCATTCACCCGTCCCAGACTCCTTTGAGTCTGTGGCATCTGCACCGTCTCACGAGGTGAGCACGCAGCATTTTGTACACGACTCGGACCCCGATCAGGCATCTTCTGCCGCACCCATTCCGAGCTTTGTGTTCGAGCACGACGACATTGAGGATTCTGATCCCGTTTTTCCTCCAGGATTTGATCCTGACCGCCGATATTGAGTATATTCCTATGGACCAGCATATGGAGGACCCTGTTGATCCCGTTGATCCTGTTGATCCCTTTGATCCAGAGTTTGATTTTGATATGGCTTTTGATGACCCAGAGCCTGCCTTGGCCCCAGAGCAGGCAGTTGCTCTAGATCCTGTGCATGAGCATGACCTGGTACATGCCGGCGTTCCTGATGAGCCCATATTAGCAGACCCACCTGTTGGTGACCATCTTGTGGACATTCCTTTGATTGTTGACGATCATGTTATAGCCGATGATCCTGTTGTTGATCCACCCTTTGTTGATCCCCCTTTGATTGTTGATATCCCTGTTGACCACCCAGTTGAGCATGTTGTACCAGTTGACCCTGTCATTGCTCCATTTGATCCTGTTCCCCTCGAGCCTGAGCACGCTCTGTTTGCTGATCACCTGGATCCACCCGATGAGGACGCTCAGCACGGTTGGATACCTGCTGACGAGGATGTTCCACCGTTTCCCCCACGTCACACTGATGCACATCATACTGATTTCTCATTTCAGATCCCTGTGACACGGTCCGATGATTTCACCTTTCCGATCCCTCAGATTATACCTCCAGCGAGGCCTGGAGAGGGCTCCTCAGCCCACCCTTTTGGGCACATACCGATGTCTATTCCTTTCGTGCCTCAGATGACATCTGTTCATCTTCTGTTTCACCTGTTCATGCAGCACCATTCGATCCCACCAGCACGCCACTGCTTTGGTCATCTTCCTCTCCGATGCCACCCACTGATCCATATCATCCATTCCATATGGGGCATACCATAGAGGACGTCTTGATGTCCTTTGTCCATCAGCATGAGTCCCATACGCAGCGACTCCAGGAGCTCGAGAGAGCTCAACTATCACTAGGTCCATGTCATGGTTAGACATCCTCACCTTTTCAGCCTTTTCGATCATTACCCCCGGACTTCGCTGCCCGACTTCTGACTTTGGAGCAGCAGATCGCTTCTGTTATTTACACTCAGCAGGCGATGGAGGAGGACTGGCTTCATCTACGCCGCTTACTCTACACTCACTTTCCCCCTCCTCCACCCCCATCCGCATAGAGCTCATCGGTGCTATAGAGGTAGACGTTGGTGAGACGACAGCGATTGTGACTGCACAGCCTTTTTGGAGACCACCTGATGTTACTGACTTTTGTTGATACTTATTTGATGTACCTGATGTATGTGATACTGATATGATATAGTTTTGTACAGGGGTGATGTAGCCCCTATTTGATTGATGGTTGTATGCCACACTTACTACACTTTATGGTCTCGATATATGTAGCAATCGCGGTATTCTCACCATATCTGATGCACTTGATTTCTTATTTATATTTTTGTGACATGGGATGTTGGGACATGGGATGTTGTGTATATAATACTTGTGACCTGGGATGTTGGGACATGGGATGTTGTGTGTATAATGATTGTAACATGGGATGTTGTGTGGTGATATATTGATAACATGAGATGTTATGTGCTATTACTATTACTATATTCGTATGCTTACTATGGCCTGACCGACGTATACATCTTTAGAAGATGCCGCCAAGACGTCAACCTCAGCCAATGCCTACTACTCAGGACGAGCTACAGCAAGTCATTGCTGCTGCTATTGCTCAATATGCTGCCTCGCAAGGAGGAATGAGTGGAAGCAACTCCGGCAACACGGGCAACAACAACAATCCACCGCATGGGTGTACTTACAAACAATTCTTGGACTGCAAGCCCATAAACTTCGATGGCACAGGAGGTGCTGTTGCTTTCGTCTGCTGGGCTGAGAAAACCGAGTCCGTACTTCGCATGAGCAAATGCGCGCTGGATCAACAAGTCACTTACATCTCAGGGCTATTTGTGGATGGAGCCCTATCCTGGTGGAATCTACAGGTCCAGACCCTTGGCGAAGCTGCGGCTTACGCACTGACCTGGACTGAGCTGAAAGAACTCATGCGCAAGAAGTACTGTTCTCGCGCTGAAATTCAGAGATTGGAGACCGAGTTTTGGCATCTAAAAATGGAAGGTTCTAAGATAGCTGAGTATGTTCAGAGGTTCCACGACTTGTCGCATGTGGTACCCTACATGGTTACGCCTGAGTTCAAGAGGATTGAACGCTTCATTTGGGGATTGGCTCCTCAAATCATCAGCATGGTAACCTCCTCCAAACCTGCAACTATCACTGAAGCCATTGATTTGAGTGTGGCTCTCACCGAAGAGGCAATTCGGTTGAACAAGTTTGATGAAACTGAGCCCAAGAAAAAGGAGACTCATGTGGAGTCATCTGGAGGAAACAACAGGAAGTTTTCGAATTTCAAGCAGGGCACCGGGATGGTGGTTAAGAAAGGGGAAGCGAATGCGCCGGCTCAAGATTCAGCTGGTGGTAGGAAGAAAGGTAAAGGATATATGGGTGCTCATCCCAAGTGTAGTTCTTGCCAACGCCATCACTCTGGCCGATGCGGGCCAAAAGTTTGTGAATCATGTGGAAAGACTGGTCATTCGAAGGATTCTTGTTGGGCTAATGCTGGCCGGGGAGGCCAAGGAGGATATGGGAATAGGAACAACCGCGGTGGTGCTGGGAACCGCCCACAAGGAAACCAGGGAGGTGATGGGAACCGTGCTAATCATGCTAACCAAGCGGGCGCCATGAATCGGAACCAGGGAAACCATCAAGCGGGAAATAATGGAGGGAACGGGCAGAGGCCCGGATGTTTTAATTGCGGAGATCAAGGGCATTACAAGAGGAATTGCCCAGAATTAAACTAGGCACGCGGAAGAGTTTTTAACATGGAAGCCAGGGAAGCGCGCCAGGATCCCAATGTTGTCACTGGTACGTTCCCTGTAAACCAACGCTATGCATCCGTTTTGTTTGATACTGGTGCCGATTATAGCTTCGTGTCGTTAGAATTTAGAAACATGCTTGGTTTAGCTGCTAGTAAGTTAGATATTCCATACTCAATCGAATTAGCGAATGGGAAGTTAGTAAAAGCTAACGAGGTGATTCGAGGTTGCGTAATCGAGCTGGGAGAGCGTGAGTTTGCTCTCGATCTACTACCGGTCCAGTTGGGAAGCTTCGACGTGGTAGTAGGGATGGATTGGTTATCGAGTAACAAGGCCGAGATAGTTTGTCACGAGAAGATTATTCGTATTCCGACCAATGATGGTGAGACCATTGTTGTTCATGGGGAGAAGCGTGAGACGCCGTTGAGGATGATTAGCTGCCTGAAAGCAAGGAAGTGTTTGCAGAAAGGATGTGTTGCTTTTCTGGCACACATTGTAGATAAAAAGGTTGCTGAGCCGAAGATCGAAGACATCCCTGTCGTGAGGGAATACCCAGAAGTCTTTCCAGAAGACTTGCCTGGATTGCCGCCTCAGAGACAAGTAGAGTTCCACATTGACTTAGTTCCAGGCGCCGCGCCTGTGGCTAAGGCACCTTACAGACTTGCTCCGTCTGAGATGCAGGAACTGTCGACACAACTTCAAGAGTTGTTAGACAAGGGATTTATCCGACCAAGCTTCTCGCCTTGGGGAGCTCCAGTTTTGTTTGTCAAGAAGAAGGACGGTAGTTTCCGTATGTGTATTGATTACAGAGAGTTGAACAAACTGACGATCAAGAATAGGTATCCCCTGCCAAGAATCGATGATCTGTTCGACCAGCTTCAAGGTTCGAGCTTCTATTCAAAGATCGATCTTCGATCTGGATACCATCAACTACGGATACAGGAAGAGAGTATTCCGAAGACAGCTTTCAGAACTCGATATGGACACTACGAGTTCCTCGTTATGCCGTTTGGGTTGACAAACGCACCTGCTGTATTCATGGATTTGATGAACCGAGTTTGTAAGCCGTACCTGGATAAGTTCGTGATTGTATTCATCGACGACATCTTGATTTATTCAAAGACGAAGGCTGAGCACGAGCAACATCTTAGAGCTATTCTAGAGTTGCTGAAGAAGGAACAGCTGTACGCCAAGTTCTCTAAGTGTGAGTTTTGGCTAAGAGAAGTGCAATTCCTTGGGCACGTGGTGAATGGATATGGAATCCACGTGGACCCCACCAAGATCGAGGCGATCAAGAATTGGGAAGTGCCAAAGACGCCAACCGAAATCCGGCAATTCTTGGTTTGGCTGGCTACTACCGAAGATTTATTGAGGATTTCTCGAAATCGCTCAACCGTTGACGCTCCTCACGCAGAAGGATAAGAAGTTTGATTGGGGAATCAAACAGGACGAAGCATTTCAGATATTGAAAGATAAGCTTTGTAACGCGCCAATATTAGCTCTACCAGAAGGCACTGATGACTTTGTGGTATACTGCGACGCATCGCGTCAAGGATTGGGTTGTGTGTTGATGCAACGTCAAAAGGTTATCGCCTACGCATCACGACAACTGAAGGTGCATGAAAAGAACTATACCACGCATGATTTGGAGCTAGGTGCAGTGGTTTTTGCCTTAAAGATCTGGAGACACTACCTTTATGGTACGAAGTGCACAATCTTCACAGATCACAAGAGCCTCCAGCATATATTCAACCAGAAGGAGTTGAATATGAGGCAAAGGCGATGGGTCGAGTTGTTGAACGATTACGACTGCGAGATCAAGTATCATCTAGGGAAGGCGAATGTGGTCGCTGATGCCCTAAGTCGTAAAGAGAGAATCAAGCCCATAAGGGTTAGGGCTATGGAAATGATAATTCAAACCGACCTTTCCTCGCGCGTTCGTGCGGCACAGAAGGAAGCTCTCAAGGAGGGAAACCTTGAGGAAGAATATCTCCGTGGGATGGAGAAGATATTGGTGCCAAACAGGGAAGGAACGTTATGTTTTGAGAAAAGGATTTGGGTTCCTCTGTTTGGTGGTTTAAGAGAGGTTATTGATGTGCGTGAAGTGTGTTATATTTTTAGATATATATTTAAGCCCTTTTTACACTTTTAGCCAAGTTTTAAATTTATAAAACACGATATTTACTAACACTAAACACACATATGGGCAAGTGCACCCATCGTGGACGTAGTATAGTGTTGGTAAGATACCGAGGTCGTCCAAGGACACAAGAGCTTTTAATACCGGTTTATCCTCAACGTCTAATCAAATCAAAAAGTTAGAAAAATGTTTTAAACTAAGAAAATAAAAACTAACTAAATGCTGAAAAAGAAAATAAAATAAAAACAGATAGACAAGATGAATCACTTGGATCCGACACGTGTATTAGTATAACCTTTGATTATTTTCGCACTTTTGCACTTGTTTAAGAGATTATCTTAGTTATTGTAGTAGGCCCCTTTTTCGGAGGTGACGTTACCCTCAACCCAGTAGTTTGAGTCAGCAAGGATACAATCCTAAAGGGTTGGATTATTGAAAGATAATGAATTAAGTTATTAATGCAAATTATGGTAGGCCCCGCTTTTGGCGGTGACGTTACCCTCGGCTAAGTAGTCTGAGTCAGCAGGGATACAGTCCTAAATAGCCGGGTTATAGTATTAATAGTAGTTAGCTTATGAGGGGGTCAAAGAGTTTGGATCCCCGCCATCCAATACCTATGGGCATTGAAGGAGATCCTACTAAATTTGACCCAGGTCCCAAGCAGGACCTCTAAACGCTGAACAAGGGCAAGACCTTTACCAAACCGTTCCCTTAACCCCCGACCAGGTAGCCAACATACCTCCATATAGACCGTGGAGATATGAATGGTGAAAATCTTTTATTTTATATAGACAGTAAAATAACGCCAAGACACCACGGACAAACGATAAGGAAAGATCACCTTCAACATAAGTAACTAGTTATTAAAGTCATTAATACAAAACCAAATAAAAAGTGCAAAAGATTAAAAATAAAAAGTATTATACTAAACACTTGTCTTCACCAAGTGATGTAAGAGACTTAGGCAAACATGGCCTTGATTGTCAAGAACTCTTACGATCAATCTTGGATCCCGAGACGACTCACACACTCTATGATGGACAATGGATGATGGTGGTGGATGATGGTGTTATGGTGGTGGTGGGTGGTGGATGAAGTGTGAGAGAGGTGGTGTGCCAAGGGATGAGAGAGAATGAAACCAAGCTCCTCTATTTATAGGCTGAACAGAACGCTGGACACGGCCCCGTGTTCGCTGAACACGGCCCCGTGCCCGTCTGACATTCTCTCTCTTCATTAATTGTAATTGCGAATTACAATTAATGCGCCTGCTGTACTTTCAACACGCCCCCGTGTCCGCTGGGCACGGCCCCGTGGTGAGCAATGGAAGCTTCTACTGGTTTGTCTTTTCTGCTGCTTCCTGGGCACGCCCCCGTGTTCACTGGACACGGGGCGTGTTCAGGCTCTGTTCTCTTCTCTTTGTCTTGGGAGGTGCCGTTGAGGGTCCGGGCAGTTTACTTTTGTTCCTTTTCTTGTATTTATGGTAGAATTAGTGGTCTTTTTGCTTCTTTTGTGATTTTGAGCTCATTTCATCCTGAAAATACAAAAGGAAGACAAAAACACTCTTTTTCCAACATTAGTACTTAAAAAGGGTTAGTTTTATGCCTTAAATGATGTGTTTTTATATGTTGCATTTTACACACATCAAATACCCCCACACTTGAAACTTTTGCTTGTCCTCAAGCAAAACTCTTTTAATGTGGCTTACACTCCCAAATGGAATAGGTAGAAGAGAAGTTTTTTTTTTTTTTTTTTTTTTTTTTTAACTTGTCCTAGAGTGTCGGGAATCCAAGGTTTGTATAGGTTTTATTTTTACCTTATTTACAACCTTATTCGTCATGGTTTATTTTGAACTTTTCATAAGATAAACTACTTAATTTGGCATAGCATGCCTTAAAATTCCATTTATATACAAGTTCACATACCTCACGGGAGATCACTCAATCACTCGGCCGAAGGTGTATATTTAAGTGAATCGCTCGAGAGCGGCACGGATTTACATTTTCCATATGCTTGCCAAGCGATCAATCCTCCTCCTTTTTAACTTTTTACCTTTGTAAATATCAAGAGGTCCTTTTGGGGTGAAGGCTTGGGTTTAAAGGTGGGTGGTTGGTTAGTGGTTAGTAAAAAGGGCGAAAAATCGTAACAAGTGTCGGTTTTCGTAAAATACCTTATTTTTGGTGATATTTATTTTTGAAGTATTTCTCCAAACAAGCTTTTTGTAGCTTATGTTTGTCTTTGACTTCAACATTTTTTTTTTTTTTTTTTTTTCGATCACGTAAAGGTATGTTTATGAAAAAACCGAGTTTGTCACTAAAATAAAGGTGAAAAGATGAAAAAGGTTTTTGGTGGGTAGAAAATTGTTTTGGGGGGTAATGAAATGAAAGGTTTAGGCTCAAAGGGGTTTTCTAGGGGGGATTTTTGGGTAGGTAAAAAAAATTGGAAAAATAATGGTTTTGAAAGACAAAATAGTTAGTCCTAATGCCTCCATCATTTACTTACTTGGGTTTAAGTTGGTAAGGACCGGGAATGTATCGTCGTGGCAAGTTCTAGATTTGTAAGACCGAGCGGCTATCACACAAAGAACGAAAAATGAGCATTTAATCTAAATATGTGTAATTTTTATGCTCCATAAAGGCTCAAAACTCACTTTTTGTGGAATGGGGTTTTTTTTTTTTTTTTTTTTTTTTATGTGACCAAGCATATATAATCGAATTTTAGCTAGACTTGTTTATACCGTTTCATAATTTTCTTATGTTAGTTCTTTTTATCATGACGACTATCGGTTGTAAGTTTGTAAATATAACCCTTTTAATAAACTTGTTATTCCCAAACTTAAACTAAGACAAGTAAATAAAAAAAAATGAAAAGTTTTTGAAAAAATTTGGGGTGTTTAGCAGGTTCCAATAGAGTTTTGTGTAAGGCTTGTTTTAGGATTTTGCAAAATTCCAAGGTTTTAGCATCCCCCCACACTTAAATTACACATTGTCCTCAATGTGTCCCAAAAAATAAGAGTTTTGGTTGGTTGATTAAGAATATGTAAAAAGTGTGTTTAAAACAAAATTTGTGTTACTCGGCACTCTGGACACGGCCCCGTGTTGACCGGGCACGGCCCCGTGGTCAAGTGCCAGTAACAAAAAATTATAGAATTGAAACAGAAGCCTGGACACGGGGGCGTGTTCGCTGAACACGGCCCGTGTCCAGTTACCTGAACTGGGTGATTTCCTGCAGGGGGCTCAGCACGGGGCCGTGTTGGTTGGGCACGGCCCGTGTGGAGCCTTCTGTTATGGAGATTTTTGTCGGTTTGTTCTGTTCTTCTGCATGGTTCATTTTTTCTCGTTCCCTTTTTCATCCATTACCACCATGAGTCCATAAATCATAAAAACCATCATAACATTGCTAATAGAGAGATTACATAATATAGTTAATTAACTAAGGGGTACATAAGGTTATCATAAAGGTTCTACTTATTTAGGAAAATTTCGGAAATAGCTTCCCGATGTAGAAACATTCTTCAGCCCATGGCTCCTAGTTCTCACTCAAAGCCATTCTTCTATCTCCTTGGAGGTAGAAGGTAGCTTCATTCTCGTCGGTATTTGAGGAGGAGCGCTTACCGGACTCCTTGCACTACCCTTGGTTGCGATACTTGGTGCAAGGCGTGCCATTCTGCTGGGATGATAACCTCGGTACCACAATTCCACGCCCTGTGGAATCACCGGAAACCAAAGGCGGGGAAGGATAGCAAGAAGGTTTATCCTTTGGACTGCTGCAGAAGGCTTTATTCTTGCAGGCAGCCCTCCAAACTTATCGTCAGATGATTAACGCGATCCACCAAAGCTTCTTCTACACTGTCAATTCGTCCACGGCTTCCCTTAAAGCGTAACGTAGTTACTAGGAATCCTCTGCGGTGGTCCACGCTCCTTCCATTTCGGTTATTCCTTGAAGATTGCTCGCTGTTCCGGCTGGCCATTTTCTGCGAAATAAGCCGATGGAACTAATAGTTTTTACAGAAACAGTTACCTCGAACACGGCCCCGTGCTCAGTGAGCACGGCCCCGTGTTCACTGTCTGCCAGGAATTTTTGTCTAATGGTTCTAGGTTTTTTAACTTCAATTTCTATATACTTTCGTCTGTGATTATGAGCTTAGATAATTTAAAAACACAGTTATGGACACTAACTTTAGACAAGAATCCATAGCGAAATTCCTATCAAACCTTGCATAGAAGGTATGGAATCATGGGTTTCCAAGCTTCCATGGAGGTAGGGTTTGAGGAAAATTTTTGGAAGAAGAGGAAGGATGAACAAAAGTGGAAAAGATAAGATGGTCCTTAGGAAACCTTCTTTTGGGTACTTAACCTAGGATGGTATTGTGAAGATTCCAGGGATCCTTGCTTGGTGGAGTGGTCAAAAATGAGCAGGATTCAGGCTGCATTTAAAGAAAACGACAGCACACTGAACACGGCCCCGTGTCCGCCGGACACGGCCCCTGTGCAGAGGAATCCTGACACATTTTGTCCGTATATTCTGACAGAATCAGCAGAAAATCTTCTGAGGCGACACGGGTCGTGGTGACCGGACACGGCCCCCGTGTCGGAGGGCTGTCTCTTGGAGTTTTGTCTTTTCTAAGGCGCTTACTTATATCGGGTGGCTCCCTGACTTGTTGGAACAACCCCAAAGTGCCTAAGTACCTTAATTGTCCTATACTAAGGCGAGAACGCAAGAGGTTTGTCGGTGAGGGTAATTCCTATTTTCATTCTAGGTGGACAAGTCCAACCCTTTCCCGGGCTCTCGTTAAAGAAGGTGTATGCCGAATCGCTCAGGTCTATGTATGCACCGAACGAGGTCGATGGGGAGTCCTTCACGGCACAATCGGCACAGGACGACTATCGTCCACGTCTTCTAGGAAGAAAGGTATTTTCGGGAGCAACGAGGTTGTCAGAATGCGGTTCCAACATTTCCTCATGGTCATCGTCTTGGGATGGATCTAAGAAATCCTTCCTAAGTTCTTTTGACCAATTTAGAAGTATTCTTCTAGTTGAAATAGCTCGTCAAGGAGCATATCTCCTAGAATATCCGGTTGGGCGCATTCGAGGGAGAAAATAGTGTTTATTTTTACTTTCGCCCCTCTTAAGGCTACAAAATTTGGTGGATCTATATAGTGTGGCCTATAAGTGAGAAAAACATTTTAATTCCTCGTGTTCGCCTCCACATATTTGACACCACAAACCATAAGAGTGCCGAAAGTAAAAAGGAATCACTATTACTCATGTTTGTATCAGAAGTTACCAACCGCCGGGATCAAACGGTTCTTTTTTCAAACTGAATCTTGGGCACGGGGGCGTGTTGAGTGGACACGGCCCCGTGTTCAGCCTACTGTTGATATAAAACAGGGATTGCCAGTTCCATGATTGGGCACGGGGGCGTGTTCAGCGGCACGGCCCCGTGTCTGAGCTCTGCAGAAGCTGAAAAATCTAAAAAAAAATCCTAAAAAATTTAAGAAAAACAAAAAGATGATTAGGCCGTTGATTTTAAGCTTTCTTAAAATCCTTGTGTCCCCGGCAGCGGCGCCAAAAACTTGATGTGCGTGAAGTGTGTTATATTTTTAGATATATATTTAAGCCCTTTTTACACTTTTAGCCAAGTTTTAAATTTATAAAACACGATATTTACTAACACTAAACACACATATGGGCAAGTGCACCCATCGTGGACGTAGTATAGTGTTGGTAAGATACCGAGTCGTCCAAGGACACAAGAGCTTTTAATACCGGTTTATCCTCAACGTCTAATCAAATCAAAAAGTTAGAAAAAATGTTTTAAACTAAGAAAAATAAAAACTAACTAAATGCTGAAAAAGAAAATAAAATAAAAACAGATAGACAAGATGAATCACTTGGATCCGACACGTGTATTAGTATAACCTTTGATTATTTTCGCACTTTTGCACTTGTTTAAGAGATTATCTTAGTTATTGTAGTAGGCCCCTTTTTCGGAGGTGACGTTACCCTCAACCCAGTAGTTTGAGTCAGCAAGGATACAATCCTAAAGGGTTGGATTATTGAAAGATAATGAATTAAGTTATTAATGCAAATTATGGTAGGCCCCGCTTTTGGCGGTGACGTTACCCTCGGCTAAGTAGTCTGAGTCAGCAGGGATACAGTCCTAAATAGCCGGGTTATAGTATTAATAGTAGTTAGCTTATGAGGGGTCAAAGAGTTTGGATCCCCGCCATCCAATACCTATGGCATTGAAGGAGATCCTACTAAATTTGACCCAGGTCCCAAGCAGGACCTCTAAACGCTGAACAAGGGCAAGACCTTTACCAAACCGTTCCCTTAACCCCGACCAGGTAGCCAACATACCTCCATATAGACCGTGGAGATATGAATGGTGAAAATCTTTTATTTTATATAGACAGTAAAATAACGCCAAGACACCACGGACAAACGATAAGGAAAGATCACCTTCAACATAAGTAACTAGTTATTAAAGTCATTAATACAAAACCAAATAAAAAGTGCAAAAGATTAAAAATAAAAAGTATTATACTAAACACTTGTCTTCACCAAGTGATGTAAGAGACTTAGGCAAACATGGCCTTGATTGGTCAAGAACTCTTACGATCAATCTTGGATCCCGAGACGACTCACACACTCTATGATGGAAATGGATGATGGTGGTGGATGATGGGTGTTATGGTGGTGGTGGGTGGTGGATGAAGTGTGAGAGAGGTGGTGTGCCAAGGGATGAGAGAGAATGAAACCAAGCTCCTCTATTTATAGGCTGAACAGAACGGCTGGACACGGCCCCGTGTCGCTGGAACACGGCCCCGTGCCCGTCTGACATCTCTCTCTTCATTAATTGTAATTGCGAATTACAATTAATGCGCCTGCTGTACTTTCAACACGCCCCCGTGTCCGCTGGGCACGGCCCCGTGGTGAGCAATGGAAGCTTCTACTGGTTTGTCTTTTCTGCTGCTTCCTGGGCACGCCCCCGTGTTCACTGGACACGGGGCGTGTTCAGGCTCTGTTCTCTTCTCTTTGTCTTGGGAGTGCCGTTGAGGTCCGGGCAGTTTACTTTTGTTCCTTTTCTTGTATTTATGGTAGAATTAGTGGTCTTTTTGCTTCTTTTGTGATTTTGAGCTCATTTCATCCTGAAAATACAAAAGGAAGACAAAAAACACTCTTTTCCAACATTAGTACTTAAAAAGGTTAGTTTTATGCCTTAAATGATGTGTTTTATATGTTGCATTTTACACACATCAGTTATCTTTGATGAAGCTCACAAGTCGCGGTACTCTATCCACCCTGGAGCGATAAGATGTACCAGGATCTTAAGGATTATTACTGGTGGCTAGGATGAAAGGCGATGTTGCTATTTACGTGAGCAAATGTTTAACTTGCGCCAAAGTTAAGGCGGAATACCAGAAGCCTTCGGGACTTCTGCAGCAACCAAAAATTCCCCAGTGGAAGTGGGAACAAATCTCCATGGATTTATTACAAAGTTGCCAAGAACGCCAAAAGGCCATGACATTATCTGGGTGATAGTGGATCGCTTAACGAAGTCAGCACGACACTTCTTACCTCATCCGCGAGAAGGATAATACAAGCAAATTGGCTGAAATCTACATGCGAGAGATTGTTACACGCCATGGAGTACCTCTCTCGATTATTTCTGATAGAGACGGGAGGTTCGTATCGAGGATATGGCAATCCTTCCAGGAAGCTTTTGGCTCAAAGCTGAATATGAGCACTGCTTTTCACCCGCAGACCGACGGACAAAGTGAGCGGACGATTCAGACGTTGGAGGACATGCTGAGAGCATGTGTTATGGATTTAGGCGGTAGCTGGGATAAGCATTTACCCCTGGTTGAATTTTCATACAACAACAGCTACCACACCAGTATTGGTGCCGCGCCATTCGAAGCTTTATATGGGCGCAAGTGCAGGTCGCCGCTCTGTTGGTCTGACGCGGGTGATAGACAATTGGTAGGTCCCGATGTAGTTCAGGAAACTACAGATAAGATTGCGCAAATCCGAGATCGCATTAGTGCGGCTCGTGACCGTCAGAAGACCTACGCAGATCTGAAAAGGAAACCTCAGGAGTTTGAGGTTGGGGATATGGTTTTGTTGAAGGTATCACCCTGGAAGGGTGTGAGCACGCTTTGGGAAGCGTGGGGAAGTTGAATCCACGCTACATTGGTCCTTTCAAGGTTTGGAAAGAATTGGGACCGTAGCATACAAGTTGGATCTACCTGCCGAACTGAATAATGTTCACGATACATTTCATGTATCCAATCTGAAGAGAAGTCCAACTCAAGTTAACGTTGCCATTCCTACCGACGAAATTCATGTTGATGACACGCTCCACTTCGTTGAAGAACCTGTCGAGGTCACGGATTGGAAAGTGAACAAGACCCGCCGGAGCAGTGTCAAGCTCGTCAAAGTTCGTTGGAATGCTAGACATGGTCCTGAATTCACCTGGGAGCGTGAAGACCGAATGAAAGAGAAATACCCCCACTTTTTCCTGAGAACCCTGCTTCTACAAGCAGAATTTAAAATTTCGGGACGAAATTTATTTAACGGGGGGAGAATGTGACAACCCTCACAAAACCAGGTATCCGTACGATTTAATTAACTATTAATTGTTGCTTAATTACTGTGCTTGACTGAGATTACTGATAAACTGCTACTTGACTGTTGATACATGTACATATCTGCATCATACTTTGATTTCCGTCACTACATTATTTACTTACTGAACTCTAGTGACAAACATGATGCACAAAAGCACAGTAGCATTTGAACGGATAACCTATTGAACATGCTGATATAGCCAGCATCAGGCAAACACTGCCTCTAAAGGCCTGAATGAGCCAGAAATATTTTACTACACCCATAGTGTGTGTAGGGATACAAGGGTTGTTAAACTGCGTCTCTAGGAATAAGATACAGAGATTGGATGTGCCTAAAACGTACTCTAAGCACAAAACACAGCACTTTTATCAACATACTAGCTTCTAGCTAATTAATAAAGTGCCCAATAACACAAATAAAAATATTATTTACGACGCTTAAAGGATTACTTAAGCACTTTAACGGATTACTATCCAACCGAACAACCGACTATACCGCGAACACAAAAATATTGCCAAAAATAATTATTAAGTCTTTTTCTGAGCCAATTAGGGTCCCTGGATTACCCCTAACACCCGCTTTAATAACGCGTTCACGCAACTAACGGGGTTAATCCCTAAAGTAACCAACTTAACGGTAACTGAACACTAACTGAACATATTGGAATCGAACCAAGTGACCCCCCCCCTTGGGCCGTTTGGTCCTTTGTAACTAGGGAGTACAACCTTTTGATTATTTTATTTGATGTTGTGGATATCTAGAGAAGCATGTAACCCTTGGATTATGGCACTTGTTTATGTCTATAAAATACAAGCTCCTACACAAGATTTCTCACACATTTCACCAACACTCAAACACTTCTCTCTTGTTCTCTCCTATTCTCGGCCGAAACCACCCCACCTACACACCCATTGTCGGCTTTTGATCTCTCCATTCCAAGCACATACAAGGCTTACGGGTTCCATATTAGGAGTCCTCGAAGCAAGCGGAAGTTGAAGGACCTCGTTTCTTTGCTTTTATCCACGCCATTTTCGACTAGATTCTTCCCTAGCCCCGAGCTAGAGGTATAATGTTTAAAACTCACTCTCGATCGTATCTAAAGTGGTTAATATGATTTTTAACGGTTAAAAGTCGGAATCATGCGTTTTGAATCTATAAAGTCTACTAAAACTCGAATATTGTTGGTTAAAAGCTCATAACATGTGTAAAGTTGTAGTATTCGAATATGTTGATTATTGAGGCCCGATCTACGATGTGGTGGCTCTTATCATCGTTTAACCCGACTTTGTTAAGATCACGAATCTTGACATACGCTTGTTTCTATCGGTACGAGGGTTAAAAGGTGAAACTCCACCACACGAGAAACATGAACTTGTGTAAAAGTATTTTGACTTGTAAAATAGTATTTAAAACGAGCCGATCTACGTATGTACAAGTGGTATATTCGTAGAACCAAGTGTCGAGAAAATCATGTTTTATAAAAGTTGGGTGACATGTTAACAAATATGATTTTTACAAACTACAAGTGTATAAACACTTGTGAAACGAAAGATCCGAAAAGTAACAATTTTTATAAAAGTTGTCGGGAAGTTGTAAAGGATGATTTGTTCTAAAAACGGGGTTTTTACAAGACTAAACTATTTTATACATAGATCCACTAAATATAAGGTGATCTACACTATGACTTTCGGAAAAACTACAAGTTCATGTAATAATGCGATTTTACATACTAGTCTACAAGTTTGATGTGTTGAAACTAGTTTGAAGTATCGGAAATTGATTGGTTGATTTAAAGAAGTGTTGGAATGATTTTGTAAAAGAAAATGATACGCTTGAAAGCGTGGCCACCTCCAGTTACAGGGGAAACTCTGGCGAAATTTTTCTAAAATCTAACACTTAGAATTATTTGCAAGTGTTAAACTATTTTGAAATGTTTTCAAAATACATTTCGCCAAGACTTTATTTATTAAATAATCGGAGGTGGGATTTTCACAAAAACTAAACGTGATAAAATATTTATTCGATAAATATATTTTCACCACACTGTTTATGATTATTTTGTGAAAATATATAAGTATTATTTTTAGAGTAAAAATAATATTTACAAACTTTGTCGAACCCAAAATAATACCAACGCCTACACGACAAACATATAAGTTACAACGGTAATTACTATTACCACTAAATGCCAAAACGTAACTTCGCTTTATACGGAAATATTCATAAAATGACGTATTTTGTCAACGTATTATTTTGAAAAAGTATTAAGTGAAGAGAAAATATATTATTTTTGAGAAAATAATTATATTTTGGAAATGAGAATAAAATATATTAAGTGAGACTTAATATTATAAACGCGCATGTATTAATTCCCCCATCCTTGGGAAAGGAGATTAACTACCAAATATATACAAGGAACAGTTGTCTAACTGTTTCCCGAAAATTAAACTATAAAGCTAAAGCACGGCCATCCGTCTAATAGAATTAGCACATGTAGGTCGTTGCACAGCTTTCGGACATTTGGAGTGCTTGATTTAGCGACGCACTGACTGTGAGTTCATGTCCCCCTTTTCTCTTAACTCTTTTCAGTTTTATAAACTGCGGGGGTGAAATACATGTTACTATGATTATGAATACTTGATACATGGTATGGTTAGCGTAAGGAGGGTTATTACTTAGATCATGTGAGTGGGTAGGCGGAACTGGAGGCCATTAATCCTCATTGTAGGACCGAGGGACGTAAGCGGTAGATCTATCTGGGTGTAGCGAGCCCAACTCCAGGTCCAGCATAACGGACCTTGGGTGACTTTGTGCCCGACGCAAAATCCGCTAGGTTTGAGTCTTCCTACTTGCACTTCACACATATCAATGGCCTTGCAAACCATTGGTGATCTCTTTTTCCTTATTTGCTACATACCAGGGTTTTTGATAAATACAAAGGTTTATTTACTCACTTTCGCATGAACTCGCTCAACATTATTGTTGATTTTTCAACTTAACATGTATTTCAGGGAATTACAAGATCTGGCACGCGTATGGCATGTTTTCCCGCTGCATTAAGTCCCAAGGGTCATCCCAGGGTTCGGGGACATGTGACCTTTCCTGGACAAGTCACCAGTCCCTTGGACATTCATGTTGATGTTATGTTTGGGTTTGTAGATTGTTTTAGACAAGTTTATGGTTGTTGGGTGATAACCCGTTAAGACAATGTTTTGATTATTATTTTTAATGGATGATCTTGCATATTTTTAAGATTCATATAGGCTTGTTATGAATTAAGCTTGGTATTAAGAAGTCAACACCAAATTCAACGCACGGCTTCCCGCAAAGCCAGGGTGTGACAGCTTGGTATCAGAGCTCTGATCATAGCGAACTAGGATTCCTTCTCGAGTCTAGACTATGATCACTAGGGCTCTCACGAAAACATTTTACTGCATACCACTTAAGTTCCAGATCCAAAACGTTTTATAAACAAATGTTGAGCATATTTTATTTTATTATTTTTAGGCTCAGTCTGGGAGGCTGAGGCTCGTCTGGAGACTGAGGCTCGGTCTGGGAGCCGAGGCTCGATCTAATGGATCGAGGTAGTTGTCTAGTGGGACTAGGGAGTCAGTCTGGGAGGCTGGGAGAATTTGCTAGTGGGACTAGGGAGTCAGTCTGGGAGGCTGGAGAATTTGCTAGTGGGACTAGGGAGTCAGTCTGGGAGGCTGGGAAGAATTGGCTAGTGGGACTAGGAAGGACAGTCTGGGAGGCTGGGAGGCTAGTGGGACTAGGAGGATTGTGTGATTATTATTTGGTAACTTATGTGATTACTGATTTACTGATTATTTGTGCATATTTGTGTTTGTGTACAGACCCATGGACTCACCAGCCACGGGTGATTCAGATACCACCGGACCTTTACCCGTAGTATCGGACGACATTGTGTCTTCAGAGCACGAGGTGCATACCTCCGACTTCACCAGCACCGATGATGATGACTTCCAGCCCTTCGCTCTGCCCGATGGCGCTGATGAGCATATCGATGACCCACCTGCTGAGTATCTTCCCTTGGTAGCGATTCCAGCTCCGATACCCCTTGCTTCATATCCAGCATACGACTTGCTACCCGGACGCCGAGGCTGACGGTGATGTTGATCTCTTGAGGACGAGCCTTTCGAGGATGAGATTCCTGATGCAGCCCCTCTTCCCGCTGGCGATCTTTTGATGATCGCTGGTGCTCCTGTTGAGGACTCGCCCGCCCATTCACCCGTCCCAGACTCCTTTGAGTCTGTGGCATCTGCACCGTCTCACGAGGTGAGCACGCAGCATTTTGTACACGACTCGGACCCCGATCAGGCATCTTCTGCCGCACCCATGTCCGAGCTTTGTGTTCGAGCACGACGACATTGAGATTCTGATCCGTTTTTCCTCCAGGATTTGATCCTGACCGCGATATTGAGTATATTCCTATGGACCAGCATATGGAGGACCCCTGTTGATCCCGTTGATCCTGTGATCCCTTTGATCCAGAGTTGATTTTGATATGGCTTTTGATGACCCAGAGCCTGCCTTGGCCCCAGAGCAGGCAGTTGCTCTAGATCCTGTCATGAGCATGACCTGGTACATGCCGCCGTTCTGATGAGCCCATATTAGCAGGACCCACCTGTTGGTGACCATCTTGTGGACATTCCTTTGATTGTTGACGATCAGTTATAGCCGATGATCCTGTTGTTGATCCACCTTTTGTTGATCCCTCTTTGATTGTTGATATCCCTGTTGACCACCCAGTTGAGCATGTTGTACCAGTTGACCCTGTCATTGCTCCATTTGATCCTGTTCCCCTCGAGCCTGAGCACGCTCTGCTTGCTGATCACCTGGATCCACCGATGAGGACGCTCAGCACGGTTGGATACCTGCTGACGAGGATGTTCCACTGTTCCCCCACGTCACACTGATGCACATATACTGATTTCTTCATTTCAGATCCCTGTGACACGGTCCGATGATTTCACCTTTCCGATCCTCAGATTATACCTCCAGCGAGGCCTGGAGAGGGCTCCTCAGCCCACCCTTTTGGGCACATACCGATGTCTATTCCTTTCGTGCCTCAGATGACATCTGTTCCATCTTCTGTTTCACCTGTTCATGCAGCACCATTCGATCCCACCAAGCACGCCACTGCTTTGGTCATCTTCCTCTCCGATGCCACCCACTGATCCATATCATCCATTCCATATGGGGCATACCCATTAGAGGACGTCTTGATGTCCTTTGTCCATCAGCATGAGTCCCATACGCAGCGACTCCAGGAGCTCGAGACAGCTCAGCTATCACTAGGTCCATGTCATGGTCAGACATCCTCAACCTTTTCAGCCGTTTCGATCATTACCCCCGGACTTCGCTGCCCGACTTCTGACTTTGGAGCAGCAGATCGCTTCTGTTATTTACACTCAGCAGGCGATGAGGAGGGACTGGCTTCATCTACGCCGCTTACTCTACACTCACTTTCCCCTCCTCCACCCCCATCCGCATAGAGCTCATCGGTGCTATAGAGGTAGACGTTGGTGAGACGATAGCGATTGTGACTGCACAGCCTTTTGGAGACCACCTGATGTTACTGGACTTTTGTTGATACTTATTTGATGTACCTGATGTATGTGATACTGATATGATATAGTTTTGTACAGGGGTGATGTAGCCCCTATTTGATTGATGGTTGTATGCCACACTTACTACACTTTATGGTCTCGATATATGTAGCAATCGCGGTATCTCACCATATCTGATGCACCTTGATTTCTTATTTATATTTTTGTGACATGGGATGTTGGGACATGGGATGTTGTGTATATAATACTTGTGACCTGGGATGTTGGGACATGGGATGTTGTGTGTATAATGATCGTAACATGGGATGTTGTGTGTGATATATTGATAACATGAGATGTTATGTGCTATTACTATTACTATATTCGTATGCTTACTATGGCCTGACCGACGTATACATCTTTAGAAGATGCCGCCAAGACGTCAACCTCAGCCAATGCCTACTACTCAGGACGAGCTACAGCAAGTCATTGCTGCTGCTATTGCTCAATATGCTGCCTCGCAAGGAGGAATGAGTGGAAGCAACTCCGGCAACACGGGCAACAACAACAATCCACCGCATGGGTGTACTTACAAACAATTCTTGGACTGCAAGCCCATAAACTTCGATGGCACAGGAGGTGTTGTTGCTTTCGTCCGCTGGGCTGAGAAAACCGAGTCCGTACTTTGCATGAGCAAATGCGCGCTGGATCAACAAGTCACTTACATCTCAGGGCTATTTGTGGATGGAGCCCTATCCTGGTGGAATCTACAGGTCCAGACCCTTGGCGAAGCTGCGGCTTACGCACTGACCTGGACTGAGCTGAAAGAACTCATGCGCAAGAAGTACTGTTCTCGCGCTGAAATTCAGAGATTGGAGACCGAGTTTTGGCATCTAAAATGGAAGGTTCTAAGATAGCTGAGTATGTTCAGAGGTTCCACGACTTGTCGCATGTGGTACCCTACATGGTTACGCCTGAGTTCAAGAGGATTGAACGCTTCATTTGGGGATTGGCTCCTCAAATCATCAGCATGGTAACCTCCTCCAAACCTGCAACTATCACTGAAGCCATTGATTTGAGTGTGGCTCTCACCGAAGAGGCAATTCGGTTGAACAAGTTTGATGAAACTGAGCCCAAGAAAAAGGAGACTCATGTGGAGTCATCTGGAGAAAACAACAGGAAGTTTTCGAATTTCAAGCAGGGCACCGGGATGGTGGTTAATAAAGGGGAAGCGAATGCGCCGGCTCAAGATTCAGCTGGTGGTAGGAAGAAAGGTAAAGGATATATGGGTGCTCATCCCAAGTGTAGTTCTTGCCAACGCCATCACTCTGGCCGATGCGGGCCAAAAGTTTGTGAATCATGTGGAAAGACTGGTCATTCAAAGGATTCTTGTTGGGCTAATGCTGGCCGGGGAGGCCAAGGAGGATATGGGAATAGGAACAACCGCGGTGGTGCTGGAACCGCCCACAAGGAAACCAGGGAGGTGATGGGAACCGTGCTAATCATGCTAACCAAGCGGGCGCCATGAATCGGAACCAGGGAAACCATCAAGCGGGAAATAATGGAGGGAACGGGCAGAGGCCCGGATGTTTTAATTGCGGAGATCAAGGGCATTACAAGAGGAATTGCCCAGAATTAAACCAGGCACGCGGAAGAGTTTTTAACATGGAAGCCAGGGAAGCGCGCCAGGATCCCAATGTTGTCACTGGTACGTTCCCTGTAAACCAACGCTATGCATCCGTTTTGTTTGATACTGGTGCCGATTATAGCTTCGTGTCGTTAGAATTTAGAAACATGCTTGGTTTAGCTGCTAGTAAGTTAGATATTCCATACTCGATCGAATTAGCGAATGGGAAGTTAGTAAAAGCTAACGAGGTGATTCGAGGTTGTGTAATCGAGCTGGGAGAGCGTGAGTTTGCTCTCGATCTACTACCGGTCCAGTTGGGAAGCTTCGACGTGGTAGTAGGGATGGATTGGTTATCGAGTAACAAGGCCGAGATAGTTTGTCACGAGAAGATTATTCGTATTCCGACCAATGATGGTGAGACCATTGTTGTTTATGGGGAGAAGCGTGAGACGCCGTTGAGGATGATTAGCTGCCTGAAAGCAAGGAAGTGTTTGCAGAAAGGATGTGTTGCTTTTCTGGCACACATTGTAGATAAAAAGGCTGCTGAGCCGAAGATCGAAGACATCCCTGTCGTGAGGGAATACCCAGAAGTCTTTCCAGAAGACTTGCCTGGATTGCCGCCTCAGAGACAAGTAGAGTTCCACATTGACTTAGTTCCAGGCACCGCGCCTGTGGCTAAGGCACCTTACAGACTTGCTCCGTCTGAGATGCAGGAACTGTCGACACAACTTCAAGAGTTGTTAGACAAGGGACTTATCCGACCAAGCTTCTCGCCTTGGGGAGCTCCAGTTTTGTTTGTCAAGAAGAAGGACGGTAGTTTCCGTATGTGTATTGATTACAGAGAGTTGAACAAACTGACGATCAAGAATAGTATCCCCTGCCAAGAATCGATGATCTGTTCGACCAGCTTCAAGGTTCGAGCTTCTATTCAAAGATCGATCTTCGATCTGGATACCATCAACTACGGATACAGGAAGAGAGTATTCCGAAGACAGCTTTCAGAACTCGATATGGACACTACGAGTTCCTCGTTATGCCGTTTGGGTTGACAAACGCACCTGCTGTATTCATGGATTTGATGAACCGAGTTTGTAAGCCGTACCTGGATAAGTTCGTGATTGTATTCATCGACGACATCTTGATTTATTCAAAGACGAAGGCTGAGCACGAGCAACATCTTAGAGCTATTCTAGAGTTGCTGAAGAAGGAACAGCTGTACGCCAAGTTCTCTAAGTGTGAGTTTTGGCTAAGAGAAGTGCAATTCCTTGGGCACGTGGTGAATGGAGATGGAATCCACGTGGACCCCACCAAGATCGAGGCGATCAAGAATTGGGAAGTGCCAAAGACGCCAACCGAAATCCGGCAATTCTTGGGTTTGGCTGGCTACTACCGAAGATTTATTGAGGATTTCTCGAAAATCGCTCAACCGTTGACGCTCCTCACGCAGAAGGATAAGAAGTTTGATTGGGGAATCAAACAGGACGAAGCATTTCAGATATTGAAAGATAAGCTTTGTAACGCGCCAATATTAGCTCTACCAGAAGGCACTGATGACTTTGTGGTATACTGCGACGCATCGCGTCAAGGATTGGGTAGTGTGTTGATGCAACGTCAAAAGGTTATCGCCTACGCATCACGACAACTGAAGGTGCATGAAAAGAACTATACCACACATGATTTGGAGCTAGGTGCAGTGGTTTTTGCCTTAAAGATCTGGAGACACTACCTTTATGGTACGAAGTGCACAATCTTCACAGATCACAAGAGCCTCCAGCATATATTCAACCAGAAGGAGTTGAATATGAGGCAAAGGCGATGGGTCGAGTTGTTGATCGATTACGACTGCGAGATCAAGTATCATCTAGGGAAGGCGAATGTGGTCGCTGATGCCCTAAGTCGTAAAGAGAGAATCAAGCCCATAAGGGTTAGGGCTATGGAAATGATAATTCAAACCGACCTTTCCTCGCGCGTTCGTGCGGCACAGAAGGAAGCTCTCAAGGAGGGAAACCTTGAGGAAGAATATCTCCGTGGGATGGAGAAGATATTGGTGCCAAACAGGGAAGGAACGTTATGTTTTGAGAAAAGGATTTGGGTTCCTCTGTTTGGTGGTTTAAGAGAGGTTATCTTTGATGAAGCTCACAAGTCGCGGTACTCTATCCACCCTGGAGCAGATAAGATGTACCAGGATCTTAAGGATTATTACTGGTGGCCTAGGATGAAAGGCGATGTTGCTATTTACGTGAGCAAATGTTTAACTTGCGCCAAAGTTAAGGCGGAATACCAGAAGCCTTCGGGACTTCTGCAGCAACCAAAAATTCCCCAGTGGAAGTGGGAACAAATCTCCATGGATTTTATTACAAAGTTGCCAAGAACGCCAAAAGGCCATGACACTATCTGGGTGATAGTGGATCGCTTAACGAAGTCAGCACACTTCTTACCCATCCGCGAGAAGGATAATACAAGCAAATTGGCTGAAATCTACATGAGAGAGATTGTTACACGCCATGGAGTACCTCTCTCGATTATTTTTGATAGAGACGGGAGGTTCGTATCGAGGATATGGCAATCCTTCCAGGAAGCTTTTGGCTCAAAGCTGAATATGAGCACTGCTTTTCACCCACAGACCGACGGACAAAGTGAGCGGACGATTCAGACGTTGGAGGACATGCTGAGAGCATGTGTTATGGATTTAGGCGGTAGCTGGGATAAGCATTTACCCCTGGTTGAATTTTCATACAACAACAGCTACCACACCAGTATTGGTGCCGCGCCATTCGAAGCTTTATATGGGCGCAAGTGCAGGTCGCCGCTCTGTTGGTCTGACGCGGGTGATAGACAATTGGTAGGTCCCGATTTAGCATTGCATGAATGTGTTATTTCTTCTAAATGATTGTTGTTTGATCTGATTGAAAGATGCCAAAAATTGATAACTGATGTTACGGAAATAATTGGCAATTAAAAAGGAAATCAGTTACATCTTCATGGGTTTCGACTGAGGTTGCGAGTCGAGACCTCATGGTTCCGACTCGAGACCACACCTTCACAAAAACAAGAGAACTCGAGACCATGGTTGCGGGTCCGGTTTCGACTCGAGACCTGACTCGAGACCCCAGGTCTCGACGTGTATTGCATGACCTGAAACCCCTAGTCTCGACTCGAGACCCTCTGGACTACAACTCGAGACCGCATGATCTCGACTCAAGATCTCTAGTTGCGACTCGAGACCTCATGGTCTCGACACTTAACTTAACTGGGCTGCACTGAATTGGAACTCGCACACTGCCAACAGGCCCATATACTTGGGCCGCACACTTGGGCTTTAAACGTGCACTTGTATGTTACTGTTAACTGTCATGCTTTACATGCTATGTCGTGAACCTTACTTGTGTGACAACCCTCACAAAATCAGGTATCCGTACGATTTAATTAACTATTAATTGTTGCTCAATTACTGTGCTTGACTGAGATTACTGATAAACTGCTACTTGACTGTTGATACATGTACATATCTGCATCATACTTTGATTTCCGTCACTACATTATTTACTTACTAAACTCTAGTGACAAACATGATGCACAGTAGCACAGTAGCACTTGAACGGATAACCTATTGAACATGTTGATATAGCCAGCATCAGGCAAACACTGCCTCTAAAGGCCTGAATGAGCCAGAAATATTTTACTACACACATAGGGTGTGTAGGGATACAAGGGTTGTTGAACTGCGTCTTTAGGAATAAGATACAGAGATTGGATGTGCCTAAAACGTACTCTAAGCACAAAACACAGCACTTTTATCAACATACTAGCTTCTAGCTAATTAATAAAGTGCCAAAACATGGGGAAATATTCCTGACACTTTGCTGAATAAATTGTGTCGCTAAAAATATTATTTACGACGCTTAAAGGATTACTTAAGCACTTTAACGGATTACTATCCAACCGAACAACCGGACTATACCCGGAACACAAAAATATTGCCAAAAATATTATTAGTCTTTTTCTGAGCCAGTTAGGGTCCCTGATTACCCTAACACCCGCTTTATAACGCGTCACGCAACTAACGGGGTTAATCCCTAAAGTTAACCAACTTAACGTAACTGAACACTAACTGAACATTTGGAATCGAACCAAGTGACCCCCCCTTGGGCCGGTTTGGTCCCTTTGTAACTAGGGAGTACACCTTTTGATTATTTTATTTGATGTTGTGGATATCTAGAGAACATGTAACCCTTGGATTATGGCACTTGTTTATGTCTATAAATACAAGCTCCTACACAAGATTTCTCACACATTTCACCAACACTCAAACACTCTCTCTTGCTCTCTCCTATTCTCGGCCGAAACCACCCCCACCTACACACCCATTGTCGGCTTTTGATCTCTCCATTCCAAGCACATACAAGGCTTACGGGTTCCATATTAGGAGTCTCGAAGCAAGCGGAAGTTGAAGGACCTCATTTCTTTGCTTTTATCCACGCCATTTTCGACTAGATTCTTCCCTAGCCCCGAGCTAGAGGTATAATGTTTAAAACTCACTCTTGATCGTATCTAAAGTGGTTAATATGATTTTTAACGGTTAAAAGTCGGAATCATGCGTTTTGAATCTATAAAGTCTACTAAAACTCGAATATTGTTGGTTAAAAGCTCATAACATGTGTAAATGTTGTAGTATTCGAATATGTTGATTATTGAGGCCCGATCTACGATGTGGTGGCTCTTATCATCGTTTAACCCGACTTTGTTAAGATCACGAATCTTGACATACGCTTGTTTCTATTCGGTACGAGGGTTAAAAGGTGAAACTCCACCACACGAGAAACATGAACTTGTGTAAAAGTATTTTGACTTGTAAAATAGTATTTAAAACGAGCCGATCTACGTATGTACAAGTGGTATATTCGTAGAACCAAGTGTCAAGAAAATCATGTTTTATAAAAGTTGGGTGACATGTTAACAAATATGATTTTTACAAACTACAAGTGTATAAACACTTGTGAAACGAAAGATCCGACAAAGTAACAATTTTTATAAAAGTTGTCGGGAAGTTGTAAAGGATGATTTGTTCTAAAAACGGGGTTTTTACAAGACTAAACTATTTTATACATAGATCCACTAAATATAAGGTGATCTACACTATGACTTTCGGAAAAACTACAAGTTCAGCAACAATGCGATTTTACATACTAGTCTACAAGTTTGATGTGTTGAAACTAGTTTGAAGTATCGGAAATTGATTGGTTGATTTAAAGAAGTGTTGGAATGATTTTGTAAAAGAAAATGATACGCTTGAAAGCGTGGCCACCTCCAGTTACAGGGGAAACTCTGGCGAAATTTTTCTAAAATCTAACACTTAGAATTATTTACAAGTGTTAACCTATTTTGAAATGTTTTCAAAATACATTTCGCCAAGACTTTATTTATTAAATAATCGGAGGTGGGATTTTCACAAAAACTAAACGTGATAAATATTTATTCGATAAATATATTTTTCACCACACTGTTTATGATTATTTTGTGAAAATATATAAATATTATTTTTAGAGTAAAAATAATATTTACAAACTTTGTCGAACCCAAAATAATACCAACGCCTACACGACAAACATATAAGTTACAACGGTAATTACTATTACCACTAAATTGCCAAAACGTAACTTACGCTTTATACGGAAATATTCATAAATGCGTATTTTGTCAACGTATTATTTTGGAAAGTATTAAGTGAAGAGAAAATATATTATTTTTGAGAAAAATAATTATATTTTGGAATGAGAAATAAAATATATTAAGTGAGACTTAATATTATAAACGCGCATGTATTAATTCCCCCATCCTTGGGAAGGAGATTAACTACCAAATATATACAAGGAACAGTTGTCTAACTGTTTCCCGAAAATTAAACTATAAAGCTAAAGCACGGCCATCCGTCTAATAGAATTAGCACATGTAGGTCGTTGCACAGCTTTCGGACATTTGGAGTGCTTGATTTAGCGACGCACTGACTGTGAGTTCATGTCCCCCTTTTTTCTTAACTCTTTTCAGTTTTATAAACTGCGGGGGTGAAATACATGTTACTATGATTATGAAATACTTGATACATGGTATGGTTAGCGTAAGGAGGGTTATTACTTAGATCATGTGAGTGGGTAGGCGGGAACTGGAGGCCATTAATCCTCATTGTAGGACCGAGGGACGTAAGCGGTAGATCTATCTGGGTGTAGCGAGCCCAACTCCAGGTCCAGCATAACGGGCCTCGGGGTGACTTTGTGCCCGACGCAAAATCCGCTAGGTTTGAGTCTTCCTACTTGCACTTCACACATATCAATGGCCTTGCAAATTAACATGGAAGGGAAAAGGTACCACTGAACACAAACTTAATCTATCTTTTTTAGCCGAAAAACATTTTGAAAAGGTGAATTTAGGATGTTTAAAGTTTTATATTCCAGGTTTTTCGAGTTAGGTTCCAGTATTGCACCATTGGTGATCTCTTTTTCCTTATTTGCTACATACCAGGGTTTTGATAAATACAAAGGTTTATTTACTCACTTTCGCATGAACTCGCTCAACATTATTGTTGATTTTTCAACTTACATGTATTTCAGGGAATTAAAGATCTGGCACGGTATGGCATGTTTTCCGCTGCATAAGTCACCAGGGTCATCCAGGGTTCGGGGAATGTGACTCTTTCCTGGACAAGTCACAGTCCTTGAATCATGTTGATGTTATGTTTGGGTTTGTAATGTTTAGACAAGTTTATGGTTGTTGGGTGATAACCCGTTAAGACAATGTTTTGATTATTATTTTAATGGATGATCTTGCATATTTTAAATTCATATAGCTTGTTATGATTAAGCTATGGTATTAAGAAGTCACACCAAATTAACCACGCTTCCGCAAAGCCAGGGTGTGACAGCTTGTATGCAACCTGTTAGTATACGTGTAGAACTATGTGTTTACTACTTGAATACGAACCTGACTTGTATGGTAACCATAATAGGACGTGGTTGACCACATTAGCTCAAGTTACTTTTGTCTGCCGAGCTAATCTAACGTGAGTTCACATTTATATACTATTAATTTTAAACATTTGTGTGCATATTATGGTGGTAAGTTGTGCTTAAATGGTTGTACCTTAATCAAATATAGGTTGTAAGTTGTGCTTAAGTGGTTGTAACTTAAAAATGGTTGTACCTTAATCAAATATAGGTTGTAGGTTGTGCTTAAGTGGTTGTAACTTAATCAAATAATAATGGTTTCATTACCTTACCAAATTCAACCTGTTTTGTATGCATGTATGGTTATAAATTGTGCTTAGGTGGTTGTACCCTAATCAAATAATGGTTTCGCTATCTTACCATGTTCAATCGGTTTGATCCATTCAAAGTTGTGTTGTTTTATTTGTAAATATTTATAATAATCTAATTAATTTAGTCAAAATCTTGTATAGATATAATTTTCAATATATTGTTTGTATAGTGGTAATGATATATATTATATATAGATTACGATGAGCCTGTCAAACGAGAAAAAAATTGACGCAGGTTCATCATAACGCGCGAGTCCTAGATCAACTTAGTTATTTTATTCTATGTTTTATGTTTCGACGTTTCGGTTTAATTTCTTCGCATTAAAACCGCAACTTCAGTGTCGGTGGTCGCTGACAGTAGTGTAGCATTAGTGCTCGCCCCCGCCGCAACGCGGAGGCTGCTTAATACTAGTTTTTCTTAAAAGCATGTAATTCCAGGTGGTTTGGGAATGGGTCAAACAACAACTATCCCCCTTGGGTGGGATGCAACCTGCTTATTCTCCTTGGGTAGAATACGTACAACCCGCCCTCCTAGTGAAGGACGACAACCATTATAATACATGTCTTAAGCATACTAGACAACAACTCTATCTTAAAGTCTCCACTCATTTTTATACCGACTTAATCATCGGGCCAATGGCGAACGGGTTATTAGTTAAATAGCGCTATTAGGTCTGACAAGCCTCACACCATGCCTCAGAGGACGGGAGTGGACTAATATACTTGGGCACTTGGTCAATGATGATAGACATTGACTTGGGGCACTCAACATAACTACAGTCAATAGTCGGTATGGTACGGGTCTAGTGGTTTAAAACAATGGGGTAGCTCCCCATGGCATGTTTTTATAAAGAACAAAGTAAATTGACAAACTTATGTGTCACATCCCGATATTTCCACATATTACCGGTGGGCCCGGCGGGGAGTATCGTGACGTAGTTGATATCATCATTGTCAATATACACAATAATATAGCACAGCGGAAGGCTTGGTGAATAAACTATTACAAACCATAATGTCTGAGTGTTCGAGTTTATGAATATACAGACTGGAATGTAATAAGATCCACAGGCGGATCATAAATGTACAAAGAAACAAAAATAACAGACTTCAGGTATCTTATGGATTTGCAAGATCCTCTATTGACACCCTATAGCTCCAGCCTATTACGAGAGGTACCTGTCAATCAGTCTTTAAGAAAATACGTCAGTTTACACTGGTAAATACAATTAACTGACTCTTTTGAAAATATTTATGAAAATTGATTTAAGTGCACATGGCACAAATCATTTATAACTTGGGACAATTATTTAAAGATAATCTTGTATACTGATTTATATGTTTGTCATACAATTGGGGCCAGTTGGAAGCCGGTCGTGATTCACCAACTCACCACTTATAGAACCCACAGAGGAGTTATCCCCAACATGTGGGTTTATATATATTATTTAGCATTTGCATCTGTCGGGTGTATGCCTACACCCCGTGCATAGGTCGTGGCCATTTTCAAATGAAATGAGCCAAGGATATCCAGGACACGGTCAGATTAACCCCCAATGTTCATGTTATAAAAAAAAACATATTAAAACGGGTTATGCAATTTATTAATCACAATCTGATTAAATGATTTCATACCCGACCAAGTGGTATTATTATAATACCATATCCCAAGCTCGTATAAGGGAAAATAAGTTAAAAGTATTTACCTGATGCTAGCAGTAAAATCCTAAAGCTTTTTGAAGGCACCTTCTACCAGAAGCTATTTAATCTGTATAGAAGGTTTATTAACCTATTAGGATGCTAATGGGTCTTTAATTTAGTCAAGGACTTAGACCGGCTAGCTAGAAGGAAACCTTACGGTTCTAAACGCTAGATTAAGCGGAGACCGGAATAGAATGTGGTTTAGACCCGACACGCTTGGATACTTGTATAATATGGGTAAACTAAACACATTCTGGAAAATGAGAGTTTAATGATAAGGTTAAGCCCGTTTCGGCTATTTTACATAAACTAGTCACGTAAACCGATCCGAACGCATAAACGCGTAACGGGCTACCGAATAAATTATATACAGGTCTTAATCGTTATTATGCTCAATATATGTTAATACATCAGTAAGATGTTAACATATATGCCCAAAAAGTAATTTAAACCAAAATAAGTCCCATAAGGGCATTTTGGTAATTTTAATGCCCATAAAAGAGTTTAAATATTAAACTGAGTTTCAAGTCTGGTTTAATCAGTAAAAATATGCATTTTTATAAGTTATATCAGTAGGGCATTCTATATATGTGAAATTTATCTTATATAACCAAACTATGCACCGTAGGGGCATTTTGGTAATTTCACATAGGCTTTAAAGGTCAAAATACACTTCTGAGTTAAAAACTTTGGCTTACTGTTTAATTATATAAATTATCTTAAAACATCAGTGGGTAATAAGTTTTATATGTTAAAAATAGTTTTGACCCATACTAGGTGCTAAAAACGCTTAAAAGTCGGTTTTAAGGGATATTCGGGTTAAAATAGGAAATCTGAGTTTTTGATCAGTTTATAAAGTTCAAAATACTTTATTTATCATGTAGAATCAGTAGCAAAAGGTTTGGCATTAAAAAGTTATGTAAAACTCATTTTATGCATGAAAAGGGTAAAACCGACAATTACCGAAATCAAACTATAATCCTATGTTATGCTCAGCCTAAAAATAAATAAAAATCTTCAAAAATCCCAAAATATTATTTTACATCAGTAGGTAAAAAGTTTGGTATTAAAAATCGGGTTTAGATAGGCTTTATGTTAATTACGCCATTTAAAAAATAAAAAGCTCCTTAATTACGCTATTGAGCATAACTCCTATTCTAGACCTCAAACTGATGTCAAATTTTCGGGACATGTCTAAATATCAGTAGCAAAGGTGTTAGTTCATTCACATTGTTAAAAATCTTAGTTTTATGTCAAAAGGGCATTTATGGCATTATTAAGCATAATTACGATCAAGTGCATATAATTCAAACCATTAGGCACCATGCAATATAACTCCAGAGGGTTATACTACTAAGTAATGTGGTACTAATGGAAGCTTAAAACATGGGAGAATTAAGATTAAACGGGTCAGAACTGAAAGTCAAAGCAAAAGTCAAGCTTTTGTGACTTTCGGTTATAAACTGACCTTAGACTATTAATTGCCGGGTTAGGACTGATAAAACATGTTTTAATATTAATTACCAAGTCATTAGAATGCTAAAATATAATTTAGAACCTCTGGTTTATTAATTTTAATAATTTTCAAACATTCTATCCAGTTTGACTTTTTGTCAAACTACTTTGACCCGACAATTGACCAGTCAAACGAGATAATTAGGAGGTGCCCTTTTTGGGGTTAGTCACATACCTTAATATGGTCCCATAACCACTTTCAATTTGATCAGTGGCTGGTCCATATGCAATTAAAACGAAAGTCAAACTTAATTTACGATAAGTTTGACTTTAGAGGAATTAAGCTAATTAAAACGACTAAGCAAGTAATTAGAGGCTTACTAAAGGTCCTAGCTGTCTTTTCTACACTTCAAATTCTTCTCCTAGTGTTTGCAAGCTCCAGATGCAGGTCCTTTTGAAGTTGTTGCAAATGATGTGCCAAGAACACATGAACTAAGGTCCTTTATATAGTAAATTGCAAGATCATATATCACTTCCAGGTGTAATGGGACATCCTAGGATCACTCCAGGTGTCCTAGATGATTTATAAACCGACATATAGCTCCTAGAAATCGATAACTTTGAGGTTAAGGCGATGGAACAGCCAAAACCCGCACCTGGCAGCCTTTTACTGAACTGGTAGACTTACGCGGCCCGCGTAAGAGTCCATAAGGACTTACGCGTCCCGCCTGGACCCTGTGAACTGGCAAAACAAGTTTCTAGATTGGCAGATTCAGTCCCTGATGGTTTTAAACCCTTTATAACATGATTGTTGACACATAAGACCCTTGTAGTTAGTTTGATGAAGCTCAAGGATGAATAAACAAACTTCGTTAGGCTCGGGTTCGTTAAATATCACTATAAAAGCAAGTTTCGTCAAGTTGACACTTATAGCCCAAAGTCTTGAAAACATGCTTAACGATCTCGAAACCACGTGAAACTTTTATCACTTATTCTTGGGAGTGTATTTGAATATTTCGAAGCCTCGGTTTCGTTAAAAGGTCACTCAAAGGTCAGAATTGACATATTGACACGTTTAACCCTTGTAGTTTTAAAATCTTCCGATTATTTTCACAAACGGCTTCTTACATCAAATCAATCACTCGTTTAAGAATATATTTATCACGTATGGTCATTCAGAGGCTCAAGTTTGGCATGTTGACACTTTTAGTCCCTCTGTAAGCATAGTTTCACTGTTTGTCAACTTTAGTCCTTCAAACTCAATCTTTCACATGTTTAGAGTCTAGGACACGTGTCTATACATGATTGGACACGGTTTTACGTGGTGTTACATTATGGTTTTTGGAACAACACTTATGAACTCGCCAACTTTATGTTGACACACTACTGCATATTGTATAAATAGATGTGAGATCTTTCTTCACGGGTATTGTATTTTCTATTTTCTGTTCTCTCTCTACTCTTACTTTTATTGTCGTCTCCGGTCATTCGTATACTTATTCTCATGCCTGAGGGTTTTCTTTATAGAGACTAACGGTGTTTATTGTTTTTGCAGAATCATGTCACACCCCAACCAATGGCGGAATCATCAGAATGGGACGAAGATAGATTGCTCATCACACATAACGCTATTGCGACAATATTTAATTCAAAATTGATTTCATATCATGATAAAATTGTCAAAGTACAACATGAAATTCAAGTACAACATGGAAAACAATACAACAAGTTCAACAATTAAAGTACAAAATCTAGTAATTTCAAGTGCTTTTCTAGTGTCGTCCATACTAGATTTCGTCATATTCAACCTCATCAACCTGCAACATGTTAACAAAATATAGTTCAACACAAAAATGTATTGGCGAGTACACAAGTTTAAGTATAAGTATAAGTTTAAAAGTTTAAAACGAATCCACATTGCAACTTAAGTTATTCAAGATCAACATATCATGGCATGCAATATTTCTAGTCAACCATCTGTTTACGCAATAAAGAATGAAATTTAACATGACCTCTCGTTCACGGGAGGTGCGTTACTCCTATAGCGCTATACATGTTAAATGGAGGCTCGTATGAAGCTAATGACTATTGTATCACATAAGAATCACCCAAGTATGTGTATCAAGCATAACAAGTAGTTTCATGTATTTGGATTGTTTCATGAATTTTCATAAAGTATAAAGTGTCGTGATTTTGATAAGGTTGACATATTGCACCCAAAAAGTGTTAAAATGAAAATGGGTCAAGTGTACTCACAAAATTGCTAAGTCTTCCGATTATCCCATTGTTGACGAGTGTATGAGATTCGGAGGTTGAATGTATTCGGATTAGAGTTCAAGGAGTAATTATATTCGGAATTAAAAGTATAACAAAGTAAATATACAAGAAAATAATCACTTAGACTTAGCACTCATTCTTGACACTATGAAAACCCATAGGGGTTAGAATGATTTCATAGGTTTAATACCTATTAGGATCGTAACGAGAAACTAAGTTCTTAGATGATGTAACTTAGTATCTTGACAAATAATCATTAGATTATCATCAAAGGTTCGGTTACTATAGGCATTATATATTCTATATAGTATATATAAGTTTTAGTGCATCAAGTATAGCAAGATTATCATAGAAGTCATGCATAGAGGTAGGAAGATAGATCTTCCATTTTAAGACCTCTTTTGTATTCACCAATGCACAAGTTGTCATAAGAAAACAAGGATGGTCATAAATGGATTAATATGGAATGAAATATACATACTAACTAAGAGAAATCATCAAGTGAAGTGTGGATTGTAAGTAGGATAACCCAAGCTATCCAAATAATCACACAAACACAAGTTCTAGACTTGTTCATCACTTGTGGGTTAAACCCTTTTAAAAACAGAAAGTTTTGAGGATTAAAACCTCTAGATTTGTATGTTACAACCTTGTTTTTAAGCACACATAATCATAGTCTTGATTAGTGGCATAAGGACATAGGAATGTATGAAGAAATCACAAGTTTAAGTATGTTTAACAAAGTGTTTGTACAAAACAGAAAGTTTCTTCCACTTTTAACCTTATTATGGTTATGTTCCAGCCTTGGTTTTCCATGGAAAACCTGTGGAATCATACCTAAGGTTGTTCCAAGTGCTAAGAAGCAAGAAGTAATAAAAAAGATGGCAGATAAGTGAAGTCATGCTCACTTTTGCAACTTCATACGAATCTGCCTTACTACTGATTTCTCAGCTGAATTTAGAGTGTTTGAGAGTGAAAGTGAGGTGTTTGCAAAGAGGAAAATGTGTGGGAGTGGGTTGGGTTATATAGGGAGTGATTAGGGTCGGTTAGTTGGTCATTTAATGAAGAAAACACATCAAAACAAGCACAAACTCGACCAATAATCGCGGCTGATTAACAAAACTACGGATCCGAGTCTCTAGCGGGGCGCGAGCCAGATGGGGGTTCGGGTTGCGGCCCGCGAGCCAGGTGAGCTGGTGATTTTGTTTGTTATTTTGACATTTTAAGTCCCTAGACTTTCATATATTCATGTTTTAAGGTGTTTTATGGTGATTTAAGTATGAAAGACAAAGTGTATGGGTATGTAATGTAACTAAAGCATAAAAATAAATATAAAACAAGTATGAATAAGTATGGATGTCGAGAATAAGTATCGTATTCGCATGAATTGAGCAAGTATGTCAAGTATTTGTAAGTTTAACATGTTTCGCATGAATTATGAATAAAGTATCACATGTATGATTATTCCAAACGTATGAACATGTATGAGGTATGTAGAACATGAATTTAAAGAGATACGAATTTTATTTATGATCAAAGTCTCAGATTTTACAACGATTACAATGAAATGAAGATTACAAGAATACAAGATTTCCAAAAATAGAAATACAAACAATGCTTTCTAATTAGGAAGGTACGAAGAAGCAGGGCGTTACAAATCATTCGGTGAATCACGTTGTTCTTTGATATTCAGAAGTCTTACCTATGGAAACACTAGATTCAACAATATACACGGGTCTTGTTTCCTCACTAGCGCCATCTATTTCTTAAAACGAGCATCCGTGTTTTCCCTATGAATTATTCTTACACATTCACATTCAATATAAGTCCCCAAAATCAAAATAAATAGAAGAAAAAAATGAAATCTCCTTTTTCTGAGTATAATGAGTTGACGTCACCTATGGCATCCACCACAATCAAAGTCACAACAATAGGCCTCGATATATTGGGGAGCATGGCACTACCACCTTTTCATGGTCAATCTTCACCGAAGCGTTCACAACACCTCCCTCCACGGTCCACACCATTAACACCCAACTCTTTGTTGGTTTCATGCTAGTTTCGGTTCCACCCAACTCCTTTCTTGGTCTTATACCAACTCCGTTTCAACCCAACTCCTATATTGGTTTCATGTCGTCCAGTTTTGGTAACACCCGATTCCTCTATAATCTTTTATATTGCGTTATTATACTAAATAATTTTTTTTATTAACTTTATATCGTTAAAACTTTTCTCATTAACAAAATGATATATATTAACATATATCAAATAACTAAAAATATATTTTAATTAATATGTTTTGTTATGAATAACTCTAAAAATTTATACCTAATTACGTATAGTTATTGTAGAAATTATTTTTATCAATTTAAAACAACGATTTGTGTAAAAAATCCTATAAAAGTTTATAAACATTCACACACAACGATAGGAGTATCAAACTTGTATACGTAAAGTAAAATACACAACATAATGCCACAATTAGAGGCATTTTAATATGTTTGGAGAGTAATCGATTTTAAAAGTTAGAATTTTTAAATTATAATCGTAAGAAAATTACCAGGTCTTTTCTTTCATTGTTTGATATATGTATCCCAGTTATTTGGATATTGGGGAGCATAGCACTACCACCTTTTCATAGCCGATCATCACCGAAGCGTTCACAATACGTCGCCGCTATTGCCCTTATCCACACTCGGTGTCCCACGTGAAACCCTAGCCACTCGTTTATTATCCTCATCCAATAGATGGGGTTTATCAAAAGTAATAGCGGTGACACATTAGGTTAATACCGGCGACAGGGTGTCAGTGATAATGGTCCTTCGCATAAAACAGCTCAGACCACACCAATTTTCCCTCTTCTTCCACTTTCCCCAAAACCTTTCATCTCTCTCACGGGTTCGCTTCCAAATCGAGGTTTTCTCTTCATTTTTACCAGTTCCTACTTCAAATCGGTTAGTATTGTTTGTTTTATGTTGAATTTCTTGTTTAATTTGTTATATATGTTGTTAATTTCTTGATTCTTGGTGTATGTATATGTGTATGCTAGAGAATCTCGGTCATCTACAACGTCTCCGCCTCCACCACGAGAAGAAACATCATTCTAAAGGTTAGTTTTCTATTTATTTTTGTTCAAGATGAGAAATTGTGTAATGTAGGTATATGTTTGTTGGATCTAGTGGACCCAACAAAAGAACAGATGATTGGAAAGCCAAAATAGTCTACAACATCTGATCATGAATAACAGTGCTTTGAAGATCTGCTCCCTCCAATGGCAAAGACTCAACATCTGCTTACTCTAAAGTCTGCTAAAGTCAAAGGTCTACGTAAGAGAGACTCTGATGAAGACAAAGTCTGTTGAGCCAAAGGTCTGCTAAAGAAGACAACTGCTGATAGAGACAAAGTCTGTTGAGGCAAAGGTTTGATTATCCTGTGCTGAGAAGACAAAGTCTGATGAAGCTAAAGTCTGTTGTGTATCAACCGATGATTATTCAACAGATGCTGCTCAACAGTGGTTATCAATGTAACATTGCTTAGGCTAATAGTAGATATTAGGAATTTGTTAGGCTGTTAGATGTCGCTGTGTAGGTGACGTCAGCTTAGATGCTTTAGATGTTTGATTTGTACTATAAATAGAGCACTGCTTGTACTGTTCTGTTTATCACTTTCCTCTTGACATTTTTGTATGAACAAATTGAAGTGATCAGGCTGAGTGGGAGTTGTAATTCACATGCATACGTAAACATTGTAATTGAAATCTTTATAAAAGCATGATGATGAAAGCAATTTTTCCATTGTTGTGATTCAAAAGTTTATTATTACGCTGCATATCTCCATATTTGTTTTATCTTCATTTATTGTTTCCATCTAAACTGTCACAACTCTAAAACTCAGATCCTAACAATTGGTATCAGAGCTTGGTCAATCAAATTTGATCTAAATAATCAATTTGATATAAAAGATCAGCTACTACTGCTGATATCGTTTGTTCGTTGGATTGAGAACAGAGTAAAAGTTTATTTACGTTCAAAGTATTTTAAACAAAAACACTATTTGTAAACAATAAAAAATGTCTCAAAATTCACAAGATCCACACAACACTGGTACTCTATACAAACCTTCGATGCTTGTAAGATCAGAGTATAATATCTGGCAAAGTCGGATGAGTCACGTACTTGCTCAGTAGAACACGAGGTGCTGGAAATTGGTTATCTTCGGACCACAACTTCCGATGGTGCCGAGTGCTGAAGACCCCAAGGGTCAAGTACCAAAGAACCCTGAAAACTACTCCGAGCAAGATTTTCAGAAAATCGAGTTAAGTGCCAAAGCATTTAGCATTGTTGCTATGGCTCTACCGAATGATATCTATGTTGGCCTATTGCATTGCAATAGTGCTAAGGAGTTATGGGATGCATTGAACGAGCAGTTTGGTGGATCAGAAGAAGTTATTGAAAACAATCACGAAGTTCTGAACCAACAGTATAAAACATTTTGTCACGTTAAAGGAGAATCATTAACTCAACAATTTGAGAGGTTTAGTTGTCTAATAAGTGAATTAAAACTGGTAAATGTTGAGTTTCCTAATTCAACCTTGAATAGTAGATTTCTAAGATCATTACCGGAGAAATGGGACACTGTTGCCTTTGTAACTAGAAACTCTATTGGTTTCAAAGAGATGAGTTTAACTCGGCTTCATGGTAGGCTCCTCACTTATGAGAGAGAGATTAACTAGAAAAAGAAGCTACAAGAGTCAGGAAAAGTTGCTGATGACTATGCTTTTGGTAGTATAGCACTTTTGGGTCAAGAAGAAACCTCTGGTGGAAGTAAGGATCAGGGTTATGATCATTTTATTGACATAACATATGGTGGAGGATTTAACTCTGATTCTTACTCACCCAATTATGCTTTTGAAGCAAATGGGGAAAACCAAGTTTCTAACAACTTATCTTTTGAGTTAAATGATCTTCAACACTTTGACCCCACTGATTTGGGGAAGAAATGGACATTTTGCACCAACTTGCATTGCTAAGTGTTAGAACTAGCAAATTTTACAAAGAATTGGCAAAAAAATTCCAGGGTTGCATGTGGGTTGAATGTTGGGTTAGATAAATCAAAAATCAAGTGTTACAAGTGGAATAGGTTAGGCCATTTTGCTAGAGAATGTAGGAGCCAAACCAGTGGTCCTGTTGTCACACATCTAAGTCCTACACCTCAAAACACTCAAAACATTGTCCATTATTCCCAATATACCCCTACACCACACTTGCAAAGCACTGCTCACTTTGCAAACCCTATAAACATTGTTCCAGTACAGTATGTTCAAGCCCCAGCTCCTCAGGTTCAAGTGTAGCCAGCACCACAAGCTGCACAAACCTCTGCTTAGGTAGAAACCGGTCAACAGAGCTTTTTCACACAAGGCTTTGTTGATTGGAGGAGCTTACCTGAGGAACTTACATATGAAAATTTTGCTCTAGTTGCCAATCTTGAAAAGAAACCCTGATTATTTTGTTTTATGGCACTAGAGACAATACAAGAATGGGTTCTGATGAGGTTTGTGATAATGTTGAAACGTCTGTTTCAGAAGAAAAGGTTGGTGAAGAACTGATGAAACCTCCATTAGTCCCATGGGAGTCTAGCGTTTGTGAAGGAGAATGTGATTGTGCCATGATGTTTGCTGCTAAGGTATCACCTCAAGTCCTTAAAGACTTATGTTGCGCCATGATGGCTGCTGCTAAGGTATCACCTCAAGTCCCTAAAGACTTATGTTCAGAAAAATGTATCATTACTTTTGCTAACATTAAAGAGGTGGATGAAAACCTTAAGAAGAAGATCTTAGATGTTCAAATATAGTTTGAAAAACTTGCCAAAGAGTTAAAATCAAAACTGTGTGAAAGAAGAATGTGAAATCAACAATTTCAAGCATAACCAAGGATCAACTCCAAACTATGATAGAAAAATATCATAGTTATAAAAAGGAGCTTGAATCTACCCAAATCACTTGTGAAAAATAGGTAGAATCCTGCAAAGGTTATGAGTTGATGTTAGAAAAACAGATCAAAAGCAATGTGAAATTTGGCATAAGCTTTCACAAAAATGACCAATTTTCTCAAAACATTGCTGAAAATGATTCTGGTTTGGTTGAAATCATTCTCACAAACATGGCTGGTCAAGAAACTAAAGTCATAGATCCAAATGGAAAGAAAATTGTTTTGGAAACACCTGAAGGATCCTCAACTTTTGAGGAAATTGAAAATAACCAATTCAAACCAACATGGTCAGATGAGTGTGACATTCTTGAAAATTTTAAGCCAATGGACTTCTCAACCATTGAGGGTGTGAAAGCACCTAAGGTGAAAATCATTCCCTTAAAAGACCTCTCAACAGATGTTACAACATCTGTTGACAAAGAGGCTGAAAAAAGGGAAGAAGAAAGAGAAGCTCAAAAACTTATTTTGTGACTTTTGTGAAAAGAAAAATCATGTGATTGTTGTTGCACCTCATTGCAAAATTTATGGCAAGAAAAATCACAAAACTCAAGAGTGAGTTTATATCAAAAATTTTGATGTCAAAAGAAATGAGTATAAATAAAAAACACTTGAGAGTCCACAGGCCAGTACTGAAAAAGGAAAGTCCAAACAGACCTTCATCCCTGTCCAAACATCTGTTACCAAATAGCTGAATGCAACCTCTGTTCCCAGAGAGGTTCAGGTAACAGATGCACCACTAGCAAACCAATTTCCAAGAGGATATGGCCAACCACTTTATCAAAGAGTACGACACGGTTATGAGGCCTACAAAAGACCTTCAAAACCAAGAGTGAACAAGCATCCTCATGGTTACAACCACTTGACATGAAATGGTTCACAACAGATGTTTCAAAAAGATGTTCAAAAATCTGCTTAAACCTCTAACCATTCTCCTGGACTTGAGGCTGGAATGTCTGTGACCCCATCCAAAGCCATTTTGGCTTTGGACACTCACCAAAACTAATCTGTTACTTGATGTGCAGGGAGTTTCTACTTGCCTTGATAGTTTATGGTATGTAGATAGTGGAGGCTCTAGGCACATGACAGGATGTAGAGCCCTTATCAAATACTTCATAAAACATGGAAGGGGTGATATATCCTTTGGTAACAACTCAAAAGGGAAGGTGTTGGGGTCAGGGATAGTCTAAGCAGGGAAACTCAAGTTTGAACATGTCAATCTTATTGACAATCTTAAATTAATCTTCTTAGTGTATCACAAATGAGTGACAAAGGCTATGGGTCATTCTTCACTAAGGAAACTTGTAAGATTGTCGGGCTAGAAGTGGTGAAAAAGATTGAAGAAATCATAACCGGGAACAAAATACAGCTTGTTGCTCAAAGGAGTGGCAATGTGTATGTGGTTGATATGTTGAAAGATAATCCAATGTTTGATGCTTGTCTGTTCTCAGTTGCCTCTACCAAAGAGACAGAACTATAGCATAGAAGACTTGGACACACAAATCTCAAAACTATCACCACACTCTTAAAACAAGGTCTTGTAAGAGGCATTCCACCAAACTTTTCACATGTGAAGAACATTGTTTTTCCTGTCTAAAAGGTAAACAACATAAAAGTTCATTCAAATCCATTGATGAGTCCAAAACTAGTCAGTGTTTACAATTGTTGCACATGGACTTCTTTGGCCCTGTTAAAATCACGAGTCTTAAAAATAAGAGGTATTGTCTTGTCATAATTGATGATTTTTCAAGGTTTACATGAACTTACTTTTTGCACTCCAAAGATGAAATTGCAGGTATTTTGCAGCACTTTGTAAGAAAAGTTGAAAAGCAATTTGATCTGCTAGTAAAAACCTTCGAGAGTGACAATGGAACAGAGTTTAAAAATAAGGAGTTAGATGACTTATGTGTGTCAAGGAGATTGTAAGGCAGTACAGCATCCCAAGAACACCAGAAAAAAATGGGGTGGTTGAAAGGAAGAACATGACCTTGATTGAGGCTGCTAGAATAATGCTTGCAGATTCAGGTTTACCCTTGTCTTTTTGGGCAGAGGCTGTAAACACTGCTTGCTATGTGAAAAACAGAGTTTTAATCAACCGCAGACATCAAAAGACTGCTTATGAAACTCTGTTCACGATCAAACCACTGATCTCTTATTTCAAAATCTTTGGTTGCCCATGTTTCATTTTAAACTTAAAAGATTCAGTTTCAAAATTTGCAGCCAAAGTAGATTGTGGTTATTTTCTAGGATACTCAACTACTGCCAAGGCCTACAAAGTTTTTAACACAAGGACTAGGTGTGTAGAAGAGACTTTGAATGTAAAGTTCAATGAACTTTCTTCTTCGAAAATCCTAGCAAATCCTGCTGAATTGTTTGACTTAGATAAATTTACATTTGAAGATGTGTCTGTCAAGACTAACCATGCAGGTACACCATAGTTTTCCCATCCAGTCATGTCACACCCCAACTGATGGCGGAATCATCGGGGCGCGGCACTGAGCGAAACAGATTGTTCAGAAGTTTCCATAACAACTTACATACAATTCAGTTATATAACACGTCCCATACCGTGTCCCAAACAATAACAAGTTATCATAGAAATCAGCTAAACAATATGGGAACTGTTTCGACAACTCAAATTCTTAATTATTACAAACCGAATTTAAATATTGTTTTAAGACCTCTAGACGGCTATCCGTAAATCTTACTGACTACAGGTGCCAGTACAAGATCTACAGATAATTATGGCCCTGGAACGGGTACGTGGACACTGTCCTAAGGTCACAGGCTCCTAGAAGCTTATTATTGCCTCGCTTCCCTAGCACGCTAGTAGCTTAAACACCTGTCACATACGTTAAAATAAAAGTCAATACATATAATGTAAAGGTGAGTACACAAGTTTGATATAGCATATAGAGTTCGAATAGTTTACGCATAACCAAGCACGTACACAAGGGAAAACGATGCATGTAAATTATCGACATGGGACCATCGATACCAACGACTTCGAGTTGACTGTCCGAGACAGTTCGCAATACATGATTACCACCGTAATCCATGCAAGTAATTGTCCTTAGCAACCCCCGTGTGAACGGGTGCTGAGTCCAAACTATAGTACTACGTTGCTAAAGCAGGTAGATAGCACTCCACGTGTAAACATAATAAACAGCAATCATTTAGACAAGTAATACATGCAAGTAGGTTAGCGTTCAAATAGTTTGTGTTGTTTGTGAATTTGATAGATTACGTATGTAACACCCAAAAGTGCTGAAAGCAAAAAGGGATCGAGTATACTCACAGTGGTTGATCGTGGATTGAAGGGAGCACTGAGAATAGGTTAGCCTGAATAGTTCGATAACACAACGATGAGTAACGCGGAAAAAGTAAACAATGTACTTGGATCGAGTAGGCCATTCGATCGGACAGCAGTTCGATCGAGTGGGCTGTTCGATTGGTTTGAAAGTCCGTTCGAACATCCATTCGATCGGCCGGCTGGCTCGATCGGCTGGTTCCTTCAAGTGGATTGTTTCTTCCTTTGATGTGAAGGATGTGTTTGTGTATGATGGCTTGTACTACCTTTCAAGTTGGTCGATCGAACTGCTGTTCGATCGGTTAGCCCAACCGATCGGTTAGCATTGCAGATTTGGCAAGATGTCACTCGATCGGTTAGCATGCTCGATCGGGTGACATTCCATTGTTTCAAAAGTCTAAGTGTTTTAAAGTATAGTATCTCATGATTCGAGCAGTAATGATTACAATCGAGTGGCGTAGTCGATCGAACAGTACTTCGTCAATACTACACTTTTGTGAGTTGGTGGGTCTAAGTGCTAGTCGATCGGTTAGCCTAACCGATCGGCTGGCATAGTCGTTCGGTTGGGCTGTTCGATCGAACAGCCTAGCCGTTCGGCCAGCTTCTCGATTTGGTTAACCTATCACTTAACACTTGATTATTCCCGTTACTTGGTGTGATTTGGAGATATTTTGACTACGAGTTGAACCACAAAACTGAAGTCCCTATTTAGCCTACTGACTCGAGCAGGAATCACCCAAACTCGGTCAGAGACGGTTTGGAACTTAAGTTTAACGTTTAACCCGAAATCGGTATACCTCTTGGTAGAACCCGAATCTTGAACCATGTGTTTGTTTAGATTGATTTGTAAATCGGTTCAAGTCTCGTTTTCACCCTTTTTTAGTGTAAAAGAGTTGAAAGATAGATGAAAACCCATCTTCCAATACTTTTCCACCGTGAAATGTTAAGATCTTTGGAAGATTTTAGGTTATTTATGTGGAAATCGGTTAGATCTAGCTTATTCATGGTTGAATGAAGTCAAGAACATGAAGTTCTTGATGAACACCAAGAACACCATGATGACATCACTCAAGAACACCTAGATCTTGGTGATTTCATGGATGAAATTCAGATTTTGAAAGATAGAAAGATGGAGAATCGATTAATGAACAAAAACGTACAAGGATTAGAGCGAAATACTTACCGGTTTGAGAGAAATCTGAGATTTAGTGAGAAGAAGAGGCTGTTCGGTCAGAGCTTTTCCAAAAGTGGAAAGCTTGACAAGGACAGCCCTATTTATAGGCTTCCAAAAGAGGAAAGGGTCAGCTGATCGAACAGCATCCCTGATCGAGCAGCTGTCCGATCGAACAGCCTGTTCGATCGGCTAGCCTGTTCGATCAGGTTGCCCTGTTCGATCGGCTTGCCTGGTTTTGAGTGTTTCACGACGATTTTTGATATCTCGAGTTCGATGAACGATGATTTGAGAATGATAGAATTCCTAATCAAATTACTTTTAGTTCCAACTACTATATCTAACATACAAGCATCCTTACACCACGATTTGGATTCGATTTCGATTGAGTTTGATTCACCTTTGAGTCTTGATTGATTTGATTGATTCACCACACACTTTAACATAAAAGTAAACATGCACAAGTAACACGTAAGGCACACACACACGTATAAAAGCATTAAAATCCCCACACTTGAGCTCGATGATTGATTTGATTAGCTTGATTATTGATTGACTAGCTTTATTGCATTGTTACTTCCTATCATTCACAGTCGGTCGTTGATTCACAGTTCAATTATCGGCCAATTAGTTTGATTATACAGCACTTACTCCAAATAATATGAAAATCAAAATGAAACTAAAATGAAATTAATCTTTATTAATCTTTAATTCCAATAACAGTCAACACTTGACTTGACTTTGACTTTTGGAAAACACGGGGTGTTACAGTCTCCCCTCCTTTAGGGAATTTCGTCCCGAAATTAGGCCGAGAACCGTACATCGCCGTGTGATTTTACCAATTTGATGCTTCAGATCTATCTGAATAATTGCGGGTACTTGGCCTTCATGTCACTTTCGAGTTCCCAAGTGAACTCCGCGCCTCGTTTGCCTTCCCATCGTACTTTTACAATAGGGATGCGAGAGCGTCTGAGTTGCTTGGTCTGTCGGTCCATGATTTCGACAGGCTTTTCCACGAAGTGTAGCGTCTCATTGACCTGAAGATCGTCAAGTGGTACTATTGCGTCGTGGTCGGCTACGCATTTTCGAAGGTTTGAAATATGGAAAGTCGGGTGGACATTGCTGAGTTCTTCCGGTAATTCGAGTTTGTAGGCAACCTTACCGATCCTTTCCAGGATCTTAAAAGGTCCAACAAATCGAGGCGCAAGTTTCCCTCTTTTGCCGAATCGGACTACTCCCTTCCAAGGTGATACCTTTAGGAGCACGTAGTCGCCAACTGCAAATTCGCGGGGCTTGCGTCGTTTATCGGCGTACATCTTTTGTCTGTCCCGGGCCTTTACCAAATTTTCCCTTATCTGGTGGATCTTGTCAGTCGTTTCTTGCAGAATCTCGGGCCCAGTCAATTGTGAATGACCGACCTCGTGCCATACAATAGGCGAGCGACATCTCCTACCATACAAGGCTTCGAAAGGTGCCATTTCGATGCTGGAGTGATAGCTATTATTGTACGAAAATTCGACCAACGGTAGGTGTTTGCTCCAACTACCACCAAAATCAATAACACACGCACGGAGCATGTCTTCAATAGTACGAATCGTTCTTTCAGTCTGCCCGTCGGTTTGCGGGTGGAATGCGGTACTCAAATTCAGCGTCGTACCAAGAGCTGCTTGAAAAGTTTCCCACAATCTCGATGTAAACCGAGCATCGCGATCCGAAATGATGTCTCGAGGCGTACCATGATTCTTAATGATCTCGTCGGTGTAGATTTGGGCTAGCTTGGCCACCTTATAGTCTTCTCGTATTGGCAAAAAGTGGGCTGATTTGGTTAGACGGTCGACTATAACCCAAATACTGTCGTGACCTGATGGCGTGGTCGGAAGCTTAGTTATGAAATCCATAGCTATGCTTTCCCACTTCCATACGGGTATCGGCGGTTGTTCGAGTAAGCCTGAAGGTCTTTGGTGTTCAGCCTTGACTCTTGCACAAGTTAAACAGCTACCAACATAAAGAGCAATATCCCTTTTCATCCCAGGCCACCAGTATTTGTAGCGAAGGTCCTGGTACATTTTGTCCGCACCGGGATGAATGGAATATCGGGATTTGTGGGCTTCGTTCATGATAATCTTTCGCAAATCTGTCCTCCTCGGAACCCAGATTCGGTCCAGATAATAGAATATCCCGTTGGCTTTGCTCACGAGCTGAGTTCCATCGTGATAGATTCGTTCCTTTTTCAACGTACGCTCGTTAAAGCAAGCGTGTTGTGCTTCGCGGATGAGAGCTTCGAGGTTATACTGAGCCTGGATGTTTCGAACACCTATCACGTAATTCTTTCTGCTGAGGGCGTCTGCAACTACATTCGCCTTGCCTGGGTGATAACGGATCTCACAGTCGCAATCATTGAGAAGTTCTACCCATCGGCGTTGACGCCTATTGAGTTCTCTCTGGTTAAAGATATGTTGTAGGCTCTTGTGATCAGTGAAGATCGTACACTTTGTACCATACAGGTAGTGTCGCCAAATCTTTAAGGCAAAGACAACTGCGCCTAGCTCGAGGTCATGGGTTGTATAGTTCTTCTCGTGGATTTTGAGCTGTCGAGATGCGTAAGCTATAACCTTGTCTCGTTGCATGAGAACACAGCCAAGTCCAAGGTTTGAAGCATCACAATAGACGACGAAGTCATCGCTTCCGTCCGGCAGTGTAAGAACTGGTGCATGGCACAGCATGTGTTTGAGGGTTTGGAAAGCAGTCTCCTGCGCAGTTCCCCACACAAAAGGCTTGTCTTTATGAGTAAGGGAGGTAAGCGGTACAGCAATCTTTGAGAATCCTTCGATGAATCGCCGGTAGTAACCAGCTAATCCGAGAAAAGAGCGAACTTCTGACGGATTCTTTGGCGTAACCCATCCCTTGACTGCCTCAATCTTTGCAGGATCAACGTGTATACCCCGACTATTCACAATATGACCCAGAAATTGAACCTCCTCTAACCAGAACTCACACTTGGAGAACTTGGCGTAGAGTTGGTTTCCCTGAAGCAACTCGAGAACCAATCGCAAATGCTGCGCATGTTCGGCCCTCGATCTGGAATAGATCAGGACATCGTCGATAAATACAATGACGAAACGGTCTAAGAACGGTTTACACACGCGATTCATCAGATCCATAAAGACCGCGGGTGCGTTGGTCAAACCAAAAGGCATGACAACAAATTCGTAGTGGCCGTATCGGGTTCGAAAAGCGGTTTTGGGTATGTCTTCCTCTTGAATCCGCAACTGATGGTAGCCTGAACGTAGATCAATCTTGGAGAAACACTGAGCACCTTGTAGTTGGTCAAACAGATCATCGATTCTTGGTAAGGGGTATCGGTTCTTGATGGTCAGCTTGTTCAATTCCCGGTAATCGATGCACATTCGGAACGACCCGTCCTTCTTTTTGACGAAAAGGACTGGTGCGCCCCATGGAGAAGTGCTCGGGCGAATGAAGCCTTTTTCAAGTAACTCTTGGAGTTGGTTTGAGAGTTCTCGCATCTCAGATGGAGCGAGTCGATACGGAGCTTTGGCTACTGGGTTGGCTCCTGGAATAAGGTCGATTCGAAAGTCGATATCACGACTTGGAGGTAATCCAGGAAGATCATCAGGGAACACCTGAGGAAATTCTCGGACAACAGGAACATCCTTGATTTCAACTTTCCTTTTCTTGTCCGTCTCAGCTACAACAATGTTGGCCAAGAAGGCTCGATATTCCTTGCGGAGATATTTGCGAGCTTGAAGACAGGACATGAGCTTGAGATCTTTCGCAGTAGTTTCACCATAAACACATAGAATATCACCACTAGCTAGCACAAAACGAATCATCTTATCGGAACACACAACTTCAGCACGGTTTTCACGAAGAAAGTCCATGCCTACTATGACATCGAAACTTCCGAGCTGCATTGGAATGAGATTAATCGGGAATATATGATTGTTGAGCTTGAGGGTACAATCACGGAGCACAGAATTAACAGCAATGGTTCTTCCGGTAGCGACTTCTACTTCGAAGGGTGAGGAAAGATAAGAGCGCTTACGTCTAAGAAGCTTCTCAAATTCAAATGACACAAAGCAGTTATCGGCTCCAGTATCAAACAAACATGATGCATATATACCATTCACAAGGAACGTACCATTGACCACGTTGTTATCAGCTTGAGCCTGGCGTGCATTGATGTTGAAAGTTCTGGCGTGAGCGGCTTGTTGTTGAGGCTGTTGTTGTTGTTGCTGGGGTTGTTGAGCTTCTTGTTTCACCACCCTGTTCGGGCACCGGTTTGCGAAGTGGTTAGGGTCACCACATGCAAAGCAGGTCCGAACATTGTTTGCCGGGGCCTGTGCAGCTTGAGGAGCTTGAGGAGCTGGTAGCAGGGCTTGGTTAACAGCGGCTTGAGCTTGAGCCTGACGGGGACCATAGCGGCAACTCGCAGTGAAATGCCCGTAAACGTTGCAGTGGGCACAGAATCGGCAGGCCACACCCACCGGGTGATGATAGGAACATGTAGCACAGAGTGGGTGGGGGCCGGTGTACGCACGCTTCGCTGGCGGCGCATTGATCACTGGCGCTGAACGCTGTGGCTGTTGCTGCTGGGCTGGTACAGACTGTAGTGGAGCAGCAGTGGTTGCGGCAGCGCAACTTTTGTTCTTCTTTCTTCTTCTCGAAGACTTGGAGGCTTGAGTGGTGTTATCGGTTGATGCGGCAGTAACTTGATGCAGGGACTTGACTTGCTTATCCCAGAAACCAGCCTTCACCCGCTTGTCATTAATCTCAGCGGCGAGCAGGTAGGTTTCCTCGATCGTTGCGGGCTTGGAGGCGTGAACAAAATCTGCGACACAATCCGGAAGAGCACGGATGTATTTCTGGATGGTCATGTCAGAAGTCTTGACCTGGTCGGGACATATGATACTCAATTGCTTGAAACGAGCAGTGAGACCAGCATTGTCTCCCTCCTTTTGCTTGATACTCCAGAACTCATCCTCCAACTTTTGGCGTTCGTGGGGAGGACAGAACTCGTCCATCATGATCGCTTTCAATTCCTTCCACGTCAGCTCGTATGCAGCGTCGTTCCCGCGCTTGTTCCTTTCTGCGGTCCACCAGTCCAAAGCTCGCGACTGGAAGACACCGGTAGCATTGAGAGTACGGAGGTGATCTGGGCATCCGCTTTGGCGAAGGGTGACTTCTACCGAGTCAAACCAATGAAACAGAGCCGTAGGGCCATCTTCACCGGTAAACTCTTTTGGCCCACATGCCTTGAATTGTTTGAAGCTAAAAGTAGCTTTGTTGGGGTCTTTGGGCGTGAGGGTTCGGGATTCCTCAGATGACTTGCTTGCGTTCTCGAACACATCACTGACGGCTTTTGCCACGGTCTTAGAGATGATAGCAGCCAGACGTCGATCTCTTTTCTCCTGGCGGGTAAGACGCGAGCGTGATCTAGGTTGTCCAGATGACGACATGGTCTGCAATAGACATCGTCACAGGCTCAACACAACGAATTCGAGTCTCACACGTTCTTAGATCTCTAAAGCTTAGAATCACGTCGCATCTCTCGTCACGTAACACATATAATATCACATAAGCACATAATCATAGAGGCACATAAGCACAGAAGCAATTAGGGCACATAAGCAATTAAGCAAATAGAGCACTTAATTTCCTAAACACGTACGCAATTTTATCACAGAGGTTGTCAGAAAACAGAAACCTATAACCACAAGTCGAGTGTCGTTCGTTTTGCGTATCGGATAGCATCACATTGTATCGTCTAACTTAGTCGTATAGCGTAGCATAGCACACTGGTTTCGTTTAGATCACATCAACAGGGATTTGAATCGAGATAGGATAGCAACAAAGGTTACGCAGATTGATAACAAATGGAGTAACCAACAAATCTTAAAACACGTAAACAGGTAAATCATATATAAAATCAACAAAACAACACTCAAAATCGGAAAATGGATTGTCTGCGGCTACTAGACTTTGACTAACCATGGCAATTTAACTATTCACAGTTGACTTGTCGTCACTTTCGACTCTAGGGGACATGTTTCTGCCTCGATTCTTGGGCATTACGCATGCGCATTCTAGGCCATACTCGTGAGTTCAGGTCGTCGGAGTCCGTCAATTGCCTTGGCGAGATGTAATAAAGTTGGAAAAACTGCCAAGGTTAGGGTTTCACCCCTAGCTCAGCAATTTCTTCCTTGTTTTAAGAAAATTTAGAGGAAAGTTTTCATCAAATTACGGGTTTCAGCCCTAATTTGGTATAATTCTCCCCTGTTTGTTGATAGAAAATCGCACAAAATAATTGGCAAAAATTTGTAATTTAGGCAGGAATTTGCGGATTTCACTCCTAATCCCGTCCAAATTACAAAATTTGGCTCGGAGTTCGGATGTAATGATAGAATAGAAGGAAACACATAAAATAAGCACATAAACTGGGTCTCTTGGTTCCTAACTATAGTCTAGGTCTCTAAGACAGCGATCCGGACTAGATCGTGTCTAACCTAATTCCCTATAGTTATGGCTCTGATACCAATCTGTCACACCCCAACCGATGGCGGAATCATCGGGGCGCGGCACTGAGCGAAACAGATTGTTCAGAAGTTTCCATAACAACTTACATACAATTCAGTTATATAACACGTCCCATACCGTGTCCCAAACAATAACAAGTTATCATAGAAATCAGCTAAACAATATGGGAACTGTTTCGACAACTCAAATTCTTAATTATTACAAACCGAATTTAAATATTGTTTTAAGACCTCTAGACGGCTATCCGTAAATCTTACTGACTACAGGTGCCAGTACAAGATCTACAGATAATTATGGCCCTGGAACGGGTACGTGGACACTGTCCTAAGGTCACAGGCTCCTAGAAGCTTATTATTGCCTCGCTTCCCTAGCACGCTAGTAGCTTAAACACCTGTCACATACGTTAAAATAAAAGTCAATACATATAATGTAAAGGTGAGTACACAAGTTTGATATAGCATATAGAGTTCGAATAGTTTACGCATAACCAAGCACGTACACAAGGGAAAACGATGCATGTAAATTATCGACATGGGACCATCGATACCAACGACTTCGAGTTGACTGTCCGAGACAGTTCGCAATACATGATTACCACCGTAATCCATGCAAGTAATTGTCCTTAGCAACCCCCGTGTGAACGGGTGCTGAGTCCAAACTATAGTACTACGTTGCTAAAGCAGGTAGATAGCACTCCACGTGTAAACATAATAAACAGCAATCATTTAGACAAGTAATACATGCAAGTAGGTTAGCGTTCAAATAGTTTGTGTTGTTTGTGAATTTGATAGATTACGTATGTAACACCCAAAAGTGCTGAAAGCAAAAAGGGATCGAGTATACTCACAGTGGTTGATCGTGGATTGAAGGGAGCACTGAGAATAGGTTAGCCTGAATAGTTCGATAACACAACGATGAGTAACGCGGAAAAAGTAAACAATGTACTTGGATCGAGTAGGCCATTCGATCGGACAGCAGTTCGATCGAGTGGGCTGTTCGATTGGTTTGAAAGTCCGTTCGAACATCCATTCGATCGGCCGGCTGGCTCGATCGGCTGGTTCCTTCAAGTGGATTGTTTCTTCCTTTGATGTGAAGGATGTGTTTGTGTATGATGGCTTGTACTACCTTTCAAGTTGGTCGATCGAACTCCTGTTCGATCGGTTAGCCCAACCGATCGGTTAGCATTGCAGATTTGGCAAGATGTCACTCGATCGGTTAGCATGCTCGATCGGGTGACATTCCATTGTTTCAAAAGTCTAAGTGTTTTAAAGTATAGTAACTCATGATTCGAGCAGTAATGATTACAATCGAGTGGCGTAGTCGATCGAACAGTACTTCGTCAATACTACACTTTTGTGAGTTGGTGGGTCTAAGTGCTAGTCGATCGGTTAGCCTAACCGATCGGCTGGCATAGTCGTTCGGTTGGGCTGTTCGATCGAACAGCCTAGCCGTTCGGCCAGCTTCTCGATTTGGTTAACCTATCACTTAACACTTGATTATTCCCGTTACTTGGTGTGATTTGGAGATATTTTGACTACGAGTTGAACCACAAAACTGAAGTCCCCATTTAGCCTACTGACTCGAGCAGGAATCACCCAAACTCGGTCAGAGACGGTTTGGAACTTAAGTTTAACGTTTAACCCGAAATCGGTATACCTCTTGGTAGAACCCGAATCTTGAACCATGTGTTTGTTTAGATTGATTTGTAAATCGGTTCAAGTCTCGTTTTCACCCTTTTTGAGTGTAAAAGAGTTGAAAGATAGATGAAAACCCATCTTCCAATACTTTTCCACCGTGAAATGTTAAGATCTTTGGAAGATTTTAGGTTATTTATGTGGAAATCGGTTAGATCTAGCTTATTCATGGTTGAATGAAGTCAAGAACATGAAGTTCTTGATGAACACCAAGAACACCATGATGACATCACTCAAGAACACCTAGATCTTGGTGATTTCATGGATGAAATTCAGATTTTGAAAGATAGAAAGATGGAGAATCGATTAATGAACAAAAACGTACAAGGATTAGAGCGAAATACTTACCGGTTTGAGAGAAATCTGAGATTTAGTGAGAAGAAGAGGCTGTTCGGTCAGAGCTTTTCCAAAAGTGGAAAGCTTGACAAGGACAGCCCTATTTATAGGCTTCCAAAAGAGGAAAGGGTCAGCTGATCGAACAGCATCCCTGATCGAGCAGCTGTCCGATCGAACAGCCTGTTCGATCGGCTAGCCTGTTCGATCAGGTTGCCCTGTTCGATCGGCTTGCCTGGTTTTGAGTGTTTCACGACGATTTTTGATATCTCGAGTTCGATGAACGATGATTTGAGAATGATAGAATTCCTAATCAAATTACTTTTAGTTCCAACTACTATATCTAACATACAAGCATCCTTACACCACGATTTGGATTCGATTTCGATTGAGTTTGATTCACCTTTGAGTCTTGATTGATTTGATTGATTCACCACACACTTTAACATAAAAGTAAACATGCACAAGTAACACGTAAGGCACACACACACGTATAAAAGCATTAAAATCCCCACACTTGAGCTCGATGATTGATTTGATTAGCTTGATTATTGATTGACTAGCTTTATTGCATTGTTACTTCCTATCATTCACAGTCGGTCGTTGATTCACAGTTCAATTATCGGCCAATTAGTTTGATTATACAGCACTTACTCCAAATAATATGAAAATCAAAATGAAACTAAAATGAAATTAATCTTTATTAATCTTTAATTCCAATAACAGTCAACACTTGACTTGACTTTGACTTTTGGAAAACACGGGGTGTTACAAGTCAAACCACTGCTAACAAAAGTCCATCCTCTGTGGACAAAAGTCAACCCATTTTTACACCCATTCCTCCCATACCTCCACCCCCATTCCAAACAGATGTTGGCTCTTCAAAATTGCTAACAGATGTTAGCTCAGATGATTCACATCTGCAGCCTTCACCTCTCAATGCCATCATTCAATACAAGGGAGATCTAATCTACCTTAAAAGTCATCCACCAGACCAAGTTATTGGCAACATCAATGAAGGGGTGCTCACAAGAAGTCAATCCCAAAACAATTGTCTTTTTGTTGGTTTTCTATCACTCACACAATCTGTCAAGTACCAAGAGTCACTGAAAGACAACAGTTGGGTAGAGGCCATGCAGGAAGAGCTCCAACAGTTTAAAAGACACCGTAGTAAATCTTATTAATCGTACTCTGTGTGTTCCTTTTGTCTTTTGATGTTCCTGACAGGGTTTGGAGTGGCAAAGTTGTTTTATACGATGATTTGCGGGTCTTTGGATGCAAGGTTTTTGTGCATATTCCCAAAGATGAAAGAACAAAGCTTGATGTAAAGACCAAGCCATGTATATTTCTTGGCTATGGGGGAGATAAGTTTGGATACAGGTTTTATGATCCAATCTCAAAGAAACTCATAAGAAGTTTCGATGCTGATTTTATTGAAGATCAAAGTTTGAAAGATATTGAGAAGACAAAGATAGTTCCTCAATATACAGATGATCTTACTGATTTGGATTTCAGTTCCTCCACAACACTCTGAGTCGCATAATGAAGATGATAATCAAAATAATGAACAACATGGTACCAATAATGATGTTCCAGAGCATCAAGAATTAGATGAGGGTTCTCATCCAGAGTTACCAGTACCAGGTATGCCAACATTTGTCCCACTCAAACGGTCTACAAGAAACCGTCATCCTTCCACCCGTTATTCTGCTGATGAGCATTATGTCTTGCTCACTGGAGGGGGAGAGCCCGAGTGTTATGAAGAAGCCATGGAAGATGAACACAAAAGGGAGTGGGTTGAAGCCATGCAAGATGAGATGAATTCCTTGTATGAGAATAATACCTTTGAGTTAGTAAAGTTGCCCAAGGGCAAAAGAGCTTTGAAGAACAAGTAGGTCTACAAAGTGAAGACTGAAGAACATACCTCGCGGCCTAGGTACAAAGCCAGATTAGTGGTTAAAGGGTTCAGTCAAAGAAAGGGTATTGATTTTGATGAGATTTTCTCTCCAGTCGTGAAGATGAGTTCCATTCGGGTGATTCTTGGTTTGGCAGGTAGTCTTGATCTTGAGGCTGAGCAAATGGATGTCAAGACATCGTTCCTTCATGGTGACTTGGATAAAGAAATCTATATGGAGTAACCTGAAGGTTTCCATGTTAAAGGTAAAGAAAACTATGTCTGTAAGCTTCAGAAAAGTCTTTATGGGTTGAAGCAAGCACCAAGACGGTGGTACAAGAAATTTGAGTCTGTTATGGGGAAGCAAGGCTACATCGAAAGACTATTTCAGATCACTGTGTTTTCTTTCAGAGGTTTGGTGATGATGATTTTATCATTATTACTCTATGTTGATGACATGTTGATTGTAGGCAAGAATGCAGAGAGAATTGTTCAGCTGAAGAAGGAATTAAGCAAGTTGTTTTCTATGAAAGATTTAGGGCCAGCAAAACAAATTTTTGGTATTCGGATTACTAGAGATAGAGCTTCAAAGAAGTTGCATATGTCACAAGAGCAATACATTGAGAAGGTGCTTCGCAGGTTCAACATGGATAAAGCCAAATCGGTTAGTTCACCTCTTACTCCCAATTTTAAACTAACCGATAAAGATTGCCCTTCTTCGAAGGAGGAGATTGAAGACATGGATAAAGTTCCATACGCGTCAACGGTTGGAAGCTTGATGTATGCAATGGTGTGTGCAAGACCTGATATTGCCCATGTTGTAGGTGTTGTTAGTCGGTTTCTGTCAAATCCAGGTAAGAAGCACTTGGAAGAAGTTAAGTGGATTTTTAGATATCTACGTGGTTCTTCTAAATTGGATATAACATTTGGAAATGGAAAGCCCATGCTTGTTGGTTACACTGATTCTGATATGGCAGGGAACTAAGGATGAGCAAATGGTACCCGGTACCGATACCAAACCGGTTCCAAACCGGCGGTACCGAATTTACCGAACCGGGTACATTTTCGGTACCGATTCGGTACCGACTTTTGAGATTTTCGGTACCGGTTTTTACCCTCAAATACCGTACCGGTACCGAACCGTATCAAACCGGGTATATTCGATACCGATACCGGTACCTACTTTTGGGGATTTTCGGTACTGGTACTTTCGGTTCCGGTACCGGTCAGTACCGAGCTCATCCCTACAGGGAACAAAGACAACATGAAATCCACTTCTGGATATTTGATGACTTTTGAAGGGGGAGCTGTCCCATGGCAGTCAAGATTGCAAAAGTGTGTTGCCTTGTCTACAACTGAGGCTGAGTATCTGGCAGCAACAGAAGCATACAAAGAACTTTTGTGGTTGAAAAGGTTTATGCAGGAGCTTGGCTTTGTGCAACAGCGCTACGTGGTTCTTTGGGATAATCAAAGTGCTATTCACCTTGCTAAGAATTCTATGTTTCACAAGAGAACAAAACATATTGATGTGAAGTATCATTGGATTAGAGATGCTCTTGAAGACAAGTTGTTTGAACCTGATAAAGTTCATACCGATGATAATGGTTCCGATATGTTGACAAATCTTTGGCAAGGGAGAAGTTGAAGAAATGTTGCTCAATCGCCAGGATGGCGAAGTCTTCCTCATAGGCCAAAAAGGGGGAGAATTGTTGGGTTTTTGGGCCAATAAGGAAGCCCATCAATTCTTTTTATGGCCCATTCTTATTCTTGTGTCAGGAAAAAAGAAGTGGGCAAGGGTTTCAGCAAAAAAACACCCCCACAATTGCAGCAAAAACACACTCAAAAGCTCTCACACAAAAGAAGAAGAAATCCGTCACTTTCATACCCAGCTGCAGAGGTCATCGATTTCCCGGAGTGAACCGTTGGGTCATTCCGATTTTTGGCTATAGTCATCACAGCATCAGGGCGACCTTATCCAACGATGGGTTTGTGTTAATCACGTCTCGAAGTCGAGCTTTTCATCCTCTGTTTGCTGCTGCAGAATTTTGGTGATATTCCTTCTTTTGTCTTTGTTTTTATTCCATATGCTTGAAGTTGTTGATTCCAAGTATATGATGTTTATTGTATGCCTCTAGTATACCTAGGAAAGACTTTGTATTGCTCTAAATTGGTGATAGTAGATTTGAAGCGGCTCTAGTAGTCCCGTGGTTTTTACTCTCGTTTTTTAGAGGTTTTCCACACTAAAATTTGGTTTCTTGTTATTGTTTTCGGGTTGTTCAGATTGCAGTCCATATATACTATTTGTTTGCATCCTCACAGGTTCATTCAAGTTTAGGATAAATCTTGGTCAAACGAAGTTTGCTTCGGCGTTTGTGTTTACCGTTTGTAACCGGGTTCCGCGTTTTTCTCATCACTTCTAATATCGGACATGCTTGTTTAGTGATCATGTACTGAAGTTGTGATAGGAGGCTTGCCCTGGTTCCGTAAGTGAGGGTCAAGAATGACATTGTTATGTTTATTGTATCGAACTTGATTGGTTTAACATCACTTTATTTGAAGGCCTTGATGAAGAAAAAGTTAAATCTTCTCCTTTTGAACTCGTTGAGATGGGTATTTTTTTGTAGCTTCAAATTTATCAAGGTGTTATGACTAATAAGATCCGTTTTTTATGCGATCAGACTTTATTTTCATACCCATCTCAACGAATTCAAAAGGAAACGATTCAACTTTTTCTTCATCAAGGCCTTCAAATAAAGTGATGTTAAACCAATCAAGTTCGATCGTAACCGTATCGTAAACATAACAATGTCATTCTTGACCCTCACTTACGGAACCAGGGCAAGCCTCCTATCACATCTTCAGTACATGATCACTAAACAAGCATGTCCGATATTAGAAGCACGAGACCTACCTAACACTTATCCACAATCTATATACACCAATTTTTGAAGAAATCTCCAACAATTCAACGCATGTTGATCTTCCTAAGATGGTAATTAATACTATAAAAGTGGGATTACTAACACGTAACGGTCACTATGTATTACGTCCGGTTATGAACAAAGAAAACATAGTTTACAAATAAGCTAATGAAGTGGGTATTAAACCAGTATTGTTCTACCTACTGTCAGTAAACAGTTCTTTCTTGTACTGCCTTGTAGCACTGGAGGCTGCACAATGGCAGCTTGGACCGCGAATCTCTGTACTTGAACGGTTTTGAACAAGATGGGCCAACACATTTCTCACGTGGAGGCGGGTAACTGCCAAAATCCATGTGAAAATTAGGGCAACATATATGAAATTTGTTACTTAATTTGATATAGGAGGTAATTATGAAGAAAAAAAGACACTAAATATTAACCAATTTTATAAATTGCTCTATTCTCGAGCCGGGGGTCTCATTGGAAGCAGTCTCTCTATTCCTACGGAGTAGAGGTAAGGCTGTCTGTCTACATCTTACCCTCCTCAGACCCTACCTTAGATGTGCTATTGGTGGGATTTACCGAGTATGATGATGATGATAAATTGCTCTATTCACGTCATTCAATTTAAACAATTATTTAAAAAAAAAAATCATAATAATGGACTTTAATAGTTGGAAAGTACACTTTACTCAAAAGAATATTAAAACTTGGTTATTATTATGTTATGATTTTATACAAAAAGGTTTATATACGAAACTAAAAATGTTCTATTTTTTCTTATTGAGAAAAGATTGCAATACCTGCAAGGCCCAGATTCAAAAATGTTTGGCAAGCCGATATCATCCGAAAATGTAACAATTGTTCCAGTGGGACGAGTCACCCATCTAACTGTGTTCGATGCAAGTGTGGCAGCATTTAAATTCCTCTCCTACACCATTGAAAAGATTTTCAACAAAAAGAAAATATAAATACATTATAAATATTTTACTCCACCTTTTTGCGTTTAACTGCTTTATCAAGACGTATACATTAACAATAACATAGATACAAAAATAAGAGACGGTAACGGCAGACAACCTGGGCCAACTCCTCCTGCCTCTGCTTCATTTTATTTTCTCGCTTCTTTCTGCTAGAATCCTGACCCAATATTTTCCTAATAGCTTCAGCCTATAAAGAGTCAAAAGATTAAAAAAAAAAAAAAAGATGACGACATTAATAAAAACCAAAGAACAAATTATGATGAAATTAATATAAACTAAAGAACAATTTATGATGAAATTAACATAAACTGATAACAGACCTCAGACTCTCGTGCTGCCTTTGCAGCCTGGTTTTTTCGCCGTTGAGCAGCCTCGGCCCTTTTAAGTTGATATTCTACTTCAGATAGTTTATCTTTTTGCTCTACAAAGTACAACCATAACGAAAACCATAAGAATTGTAAACAAAAATCATAAGTAGAGACAACCAGTGTAATTAGTGAAAGTTTAGAGACTAAATTTGTAACTTTCAGATACCGCAAGGATGATTTTTTGTAAATTACATGTGAAAAATATCATTATTTCTGTTTAACAAAGCATATTAGAAGATGTTATGCATTTTGATGAGTGACTTGCAAGTTACAGCCCAGTTGACGTGTCAGACCCGTTTCCAATTTTGTTTATTTTTTATTTTTTTATTTTTAGTTTGCTCATTTACTATATCTTAAAGAGAAAGGTCGGTGGACCTTTCTCTTTTCACCCTCAACTTTTGACACATTCACATATTAACCCTTAGCTTTTGACAACCTTTCTCTTTTAACCCTCAACTTTTGACAACATTCACTATTAAACCTCAAACTTTTGACATGAAACACTATTAACCCTCATTTTTACATAAGTTACACAATCACTTCTAACTTTTGGTGATTGGCAACTTTGACCTTGCAACCTATTCTAGTTAATAACTTGACACCTACTTTTGTTTAAATTACTTTTACGACCCTCTTCACTTCTAACTTTTGGTAACAGACAGCTTTGACCCTCCAACCTTTTCTACTTAATAACCTGACACGTCCTTTTGTTTAAATTACATTTACGTCTTTACACCGCAACATGCGACACCTTATCATACTTTTTTTTATCTATGTCTGACCACGTTAGTGTCTAAATTACTTTTACGACTTTACACCGCAACGTCCTAGACATACTATTTTTTTATCTATTTCTAATAACGTTAATGTCACGAACGTAACGTGTAATAAAGCATAAAGAACGTATGCTTACTTCTAGATGGTGCAGGAGGTAACCCATGTGGGAACTCAACAACACTAGCTGTAGTGCCAGAGATCTCTCTACCAGACTGAAGCGCTTGACGCCGTGTGGTGACCGTCATTTCTCTACCCGAATCTTCCCCAAAAGAATCAACAGATGCCTGTTCCTCACCTGTGTAATAATCAACATCTTCAGATTCTGCCCCGGTTTTCGGCTTTTTCTTACTCTCCATTTTCATAACACTTGAAATCTTTCGCTGCTTCCTGCTTCCACCTTCATCTACATCTTCAATTTTGGCAGATCTTGTTTTCATCTTTGCAAGGTAACGTAGCTCGGCATCATCATCATCATCTAATAAGCGTCTTTTAAGCACACGCTTACTCCTATGAACCGATGTTTCTGACTTTTTTGTGTATGTGCTTCCTTCGGTCATGGTGCATCTTGAAGGATCGCCTTTCCCAACACGAAAACCGGTTCTAGAGAAATCCTTCCATGGGATCCCTTGCAAGCCACTCCCTGTGTCTTGAGAATTGGAATAATCTTGATCCGGAATCTCCTGCTCAATATCCAAGAAGAATATATGATAAGCATACAATATTAACACAAGAATAAACACAAAAGCAGCTGTATAACTTACCTGAGAAATCAGTTTTTGCTTTAAGCGAATGCTAGTAGAGTGCGTTGGAGGCTTAGCATGTATAGTCCGTATCACGCCTCCAATTTTAAGTTTTACTTTCTTCACTACATTATCAACTCCCTTCGCATCTGAATCTACTTCCAATGACCCAGAATCATACTTTATGTCCCTATAATTCGATTCAGATACTTCACTAGTGTCCTTATTATCGCCGCTTTCTTGATTTTGAAGCTCCGAACTAACATTTGGCGTCATCTCAGCATCAGCAAGGTTCGTGTATGAAGCCCTTGAATTGCACTGGTTCAAATGAAGTATTTTCACGTTCACATTGTCAGTGTTTGAAGGTGGAGAAGACAACGATATGTTGTCGTTCTCTTGTTGGGTCTCGTTTCGAGGACGTCGGTCACTCCTCTTCTTCCTCGTGGCTTGGTTCATATCACTGCTGAAACTAAAACCACTTTCCATGGTAAAAGCAAAAGGCTTAACCGGACTCCAAGTGCAGGCACAGCCTAAAGTCGGAGAACATATATTATTTATGCAAAAAACGTATGAAAGAAATAAATAACCAAGCATAAGTAGCAAATGTAGAGACAAAAGCCAACATCCACACAGGCTACAAAATAGAACTAGAGTCATCGACACCCAGTGGCGGCTTTGATGGTGTGCGGGGAGGACCTCCGCACAAGGCCCGTGATTTCGAGGGGCACGCAATTTAAAAAAAAATCCGATATGTTTTAGCAACGATTAATAACAAATACAACAAATGCACACAAATTAAAATCAATGATACTGGTACCGAACCGACAAAATCATAACCGTGTTCGGTTTACACCAACTCGTTTTCGGTTTCGGTTTACCGTTTGTCTCGATGTAAATTCATAACACGATAATTTACAAGGATTTATTTCTCTTTGAAAAAATCTATTGGAAAGAATTAGATATTCAACCATATTGAGAATTGATAACAAACATCTATATAACATAATAACATCTGCATAGAACTTATAAAAACTGCACTTATAATTCATCAAAATTGAGAATATAAACACAATGATCACCAACCAGATCAATGATGAAACATAATAAGTATATCAAAGATTGATTACCTTGAAAAGAATTCAGGATGAGTTTAAGTGAAGCTGGAACGAAGAACAGAGAGAGATACGATTAGGGTTTGAACTGTGAAGCAGAGACAAATCAGGATGAGTAGGACCACCCGTCGTCTCTACCGCCATTAAAACCACCGCTTCCATTGATGACGCTTAATTCTACACCCTACGATACGATGGTATGAGAAGCAGGATTACTTGTGGATACTCGTTTATATCGATTCGGTTTGTTACAGTATCAAATAAAAAGGTAAATAATAGGGGATAGTGCATGGTCTTTTCAACCGCCGGAGGAGTGATCTCATTCCGGGAGCCGCTACCCGACCAAGCTAGCTCTGCGGTGACTTCCCCATGCCGAGTTCTTACCCTAGGCGACATATGCCACTCCCAAGACTCGAACCCGGTACCTCTGGGAAGAGGTGGGTGTCGGTGGCCAACTGGGCTACCCCAGTTGGTTATAAAAAAAAAGGTAAATAATAGGTTAATCTGATATTTGAAAACCGGTTTACTTCCATTCTTTGAAAACACTTTTCATGTTATTAGACCTATGTAACAAACGCGTTTAAGGATATAATATCTTCATACTAATTTTGATACAAGTCTATATTCACTGGATGTCCTAAATGGAGTTATATTTTTAGGCTTGCCAATGTTCCAGTGACATTATTAAGAAATATTCATTGAAATAATAGTTTATGTGACGAACTCGACTACAGGTCCTATCACTAGGTGACGAGGTTATTGAGGCATTCATATTATCCTCCGGAAGTAATAATAACACTTGAACATTTATCCCTAGATTTCGTTTAATACCGCCAAAATCGAAAGATTTCATTTATATTGAAAAGAGATAGATTCCTCTTGCCCAATGTTTTGACATGACAATAAATAAAAGTATAAGACAATTTTTATGTAACGTTGGTTTGTTTATAAGAGAATTGGTTTTTACACATGACCAACTGTTGCATCATCTACGGTAAAGAATTCACTATGGTTATATAATCTTTAAAAAACTTTATATTACTAACGACCTATGTTAATTAGTAACGAAACTTTATATATACGAATTTCCATTACCATATAATGGTTCATACAAATATACAACTAACTTGAATTTATCATAAAAACTGACCCATCTTAATTAATAATAGTGAAATACCATAATAGTCGTGTATTACAAAATTTGAATACTGAAAAACATGTAATAAACAAATTTATATATTATTAATATCAATGAAATGAAATTATGTATTACGTTACATATAACAATGTATAAATAATAATAATTTTTATCATTGTGTATCTTTTAAATATAACTTTTATTTAAAATAAATCTCTAAGACGTCAACTCTGTTTACAAAATTCATTATTTAAGCTGTGTTTTTTTCTCTTTATTGGTAAAAAGCCAATTTTATTGGTATGACATAAATTAGATTTTTTATTCTTACTAATAGTTGTTGTGCGAATTTAATTAATAAATAGTATTTGTAAAGTTATGATGTAAGTTAAAGGTTTATATATGATGAATAAATCTTTTCATTATTAAAGGTTAATTGACTATGTCAAAAATATGTATAAAATGAAATTAATATATTTCTTAGCTCTATTAATTGAAAACACATCATAAATCAATGTAGCTACAAATTTTAATATTATCTCATCTATAAAACTTCAAAACGTTAAGTTCTCTTCGTCTATCATTTTAAAACCGAGTTCAATAAAAGTTTTTTCTTGTTGCGAGGTTGTCCTCTGGTTAGTTACTCTTTTTTAGCTTTTATTTATATGTTAGAAAAACCCATATATTGATTTTATAGATAATCTCAGATATGGATAACCGTTTTTGTTTTTTTTTTTTTTCCTTTTGTAATTTAAACTATTTTATTTTAATAAGTACTAAAATCATAGTTTTAAATATTATAGAACACTTATTTATTTTTTAATCATATATTAGAAACATATATTAATTATTATATATTATTAATGACATCATAAATTAGAATTAGATATTAATTATTATATATTATAAATGAATTAAAGATGAAAATGCCATGTGGCATTAATTAGAAGGATCTTAGATGAGATAATGCCATGTGGCATTAAAAGTATTCTTTTATTAGTATTAGATACGATAACAGCATTCGATATAGCAATAGATACTCGTGTTGATGTTATTTGGTCTAGGGATGTGCATGGTTCGGTTTAATTTTGGGTTTTGAAAACCACTCGATTGCGGTTTTTTTGGTTTTAGCAACGGTTCAGTTCGATTTTGATTTTTTTTGTTTTAGCAACGATTCAGTTCGATTTCGCTTTTTATGGTTTTAGCAACAGTTCGGTTCGATTTTACGGTTTTTTCTGTTTTTAAACAAAATTACATAATGTATAATCCAAAATTTAAGAGTCTTACTTATGTCTGTTTAGATGGATGTTTGCATTTAAGTTATTATATTTAACCTTTTTAATTAATATCGTTTATTTAAACTTAACTTTCTAATCTATCTTTATGATTCTCTAAAAATTTTATTAGGAGTTTTTTATTATAGTTTAAAAATCATTTAATTTTTATATTAAATATTGCTATTTCATTTCTTGTAGGCAATAGATAATCATTTCAAAGATAAATAAACATGTTAATGTTAATAGATAAATCATTTTAAAATAAAGAGTGAATTACAAGTTTTGTCCTTTATGTTTATATCAAATTGCAGGTGGTATCCTTTGTATTTAAATTTGACGAGTTTTGTCCTTAACGTTTCAAAATCCTAAACGCTATGTCCTTTAACCCTAACCCAGTCATATTTTTTTGTTAAATATAGGGTTGTTCACGAGCCGAGCTTAGCTAGGGCAAAACTCGGGCTCGGCTCCATTATAAACGAGCTGGCTCGGCTCAGATTTGAAACCGAGCTGGAAATCTAAGCTCGGGCTCGGCTTGGTTTTAAAACGAGCTAGCTCGGCTCGGCTTGGTTTAGCTCGATTTTGAAAAGAAAAATTAATACATAGCTCTCAAAATTTAGTAATCTAAAATATTATTCAATAATTCAAAAGAACGTATCCAAAATAAGCTCAACATAATACATTGCAATCCGAAAATCAAGTTTAACAACACAAAATACGTTATTAATTTCAACAAAATACAATATAAGTTCATTAGCATGGTAATCAACCTTTAAATGTGGTATGGATATCAAATTACACTCTTAATCACATGTAAATAATAATCAGTATTTGTGATATATTATAATGTATATAAAAATAAAATATATCAAAAGTAAAATAATCCGAGTTAAACCGAGCCGAGCTGGTATGCGAGCCAAACCGAGCCAATCTAGCTCGTTACGAGCCGAGCCGAGCTAGACTCACTTTCTAACTGAGCCGAGCCGGCTCGGCTCACTTTCAAACCGAGCCACATCGAGCGAGCTTTTTCCGAGCTAAATCCGAGCGAGCTCCGAGCCGCGAGCTTTTTGGACAACCCTAATTAAATATGGTCATGTGCCTTCAATATGAAGGTATTCTTGTCATTTTACCTCTCCAGCGACTATTGAGTAAATAACTTATATCAATGGACTAAATGTATAACTTATATCAATGGACTAAATGTGTAGAAATATTAAAGAATAAGATATAAATAAAAAAAACCTAATTAAAAAAAATTCTCTCTCCCTCTCTGTTCTCTCTCTCTCTCTCTCTCAAACGCCTCTTCACTCTCTCTCGCCACCGGAGACGGCGGTGCGACGTCAACCAGATCTGGGATTTAGTCTCTGCATAAAAAGGTTAATCTTCTCGTCGATTGCTGGTTGGGAACTACTTCACCAGAGAACACTGCAAAACAGAAAGCTGTTAGACTCACCACGGGGAGAATGGGGGTTCTCTCCGTGACCACCCTCCGGCGTGAGAATAAGTATAGTGATCTCAAAGGAAAAGATGAAGTAATAAGAGTGAAAGTATGTGAGAATGACCTGTGAGATCATACCTGAAGTCTCTTATTTACAATCGGATTTTGGCGCCAAAATGTGTAACGGAGATAGTAACGGAGAACGCTTTTTCGTCGACAATTATCTCTCTTTCCGTCAATTAGTTAACTCCACATCCATGCACGTGGATCATGGGTTTGATCGACGGTTGGGGAGATGCCGTGGAAAGTGGCTTCGTGCAGATATTTCTTCAAGTCATTGCCATCATCATGATTTAGATGAGCGTCTAGGATTGTGCCACGTCACATTCGGTTGCAACCGAGTGAAGCCATGCACGATGAGCATTTAAGACCTTCTAGAAAATCTACAGCTGTAAACCGTTTTGCCTTTGCCACGTGTCCATTCTGTTATAACAGAAAAGATTTCTTTATTCAAGTCTTGATTTCAGGCGCGCGGGCATGTTTAGGACTTCATCTTCAAGCTTAATTTTTCCCTTCCCTTCAACCATTAATTAATAAATGAAACGTTTCTTGCTAGATGTGCCCGTGTCTTGTAATTCGGCTTTGTCGATGAGATTTTGGAAAAAAATTATGTTATTATCGGTTGAAGCTAACTCATCGTCACTGCTATCGAGTGGGAAAAACAGTGGTATTTCTTCCACCATTTTAAATAAAATAGTGGTAGAGATTTAGTTTTGGAGAAATAAGGAAATGGTTTGGTGATAATATGTTTAAAATGGGTTGGGTTTATATAGTTTAAATATATAAAAAAAAAACCTTTTTTAATTGTAAACGGCTATATAGCCATTAATCCCATACAATTCAAACGATCAAAAGGCAATGGTCATATAAGCATGCGGGGACTACTCACCGAATTCCACTCACCCTGTGCGGCAAAGAACACCGCCCTATTTGCCGCATGTGCCCCGTTCACCCTAATGGATGGACATCATGTTGTTACGTGTTAGACTTTTTCGCTGCAACATTTTTACTGACACTTGCAACATGTGTTACATTTTTTCAGCTGTTCACATTTTTTGTAACTCATCTGTAACACCTTTTATTGTGTTTTGACAACAATTTTTTAGATTATATGAAGTGTATGAATTTTAGAACTTGTAATTTACGAAGTTTTTATTTTGTAACCCGCGTAAAAATGTCACATTTTTATAGCGAGATTCTTAAGTAACAATACAGTTTTGTTATCTAGACAAAAGAGTTGAAGACAAAAGACTACTTCAACATGGTGCTAAATATGCTATAAGCCAAGAGATTGGCATCCAATTTAACCATGTGACGTTTGATGGCTTACGTGCATAGGTACTTTGAGTTCATATTATAACTTTGTGAAGTCGATGTATCAAAAGAGATGTATCCATATGTTTTTATATTACGATAAAGACAAAGTTAAGTACAAACTCGACAACTACATTGCTATTGCTAACATGTAAGGAAACAAAGATTCACTAACTTGAATAGTATACCTACTCTTTTGAAATTGATAGTGAAAACTGAAAACAAGAAAGATAGAGTTAAATTTCATTTTAGTCCCTGTGGTTTCGGCCATTTTGTAAGTTTAGTCCAAAGATTTCATTTTTCGCTTGTAGGTCCAAAAACGTTTCAGCATTGCCATTTTAGTCCACTGTGTTAACTTCATCCACTATTCCTGTTAACGAGAAGAGCGATTCGATTATTTTATTTGTAATTCTGTTAACTAGAAGGGTCATTCGGTATTTGACCGAATGACCCTTCTAGTTAACAGAAATAATGGATCAAGTTAACTTAGTGGAGTAAAATGGCAACGGTAAAACTTTTTTGGACCCATAGGAGAAATGTGAAACATTTAGACTAAACTGGTAAAATGGCTCAAACCACACGAACTAAAATGACATTTAACTCAGAAACATATTTCATACCCTTTTTTAATCATCAACTTACCGGTTGCAAGGATAAATGTCAAGAGATGTTTTTTTCTACAAAGAAGAATGTGAAAACGGAATTACCTTACGGATATATACATAAACAATTCTTGCATATGTTGCAAGAAAAAGTTCATTACAAATGTTTAGATCAAAGATGTATGGAATCATTTCCAACAAATGAAAATTCACTAAAAACTATAGAATGTTATGGGTTTTTTTTTCATTTCTAGTGACACTGTATTTTTATTATTTATTTCTAATAACAATGTATTTTTACTATGTACTTCTTAGAGACTTTGCAATTTGTTATGTGACCAGACCAGACCTAAGCTGACCGATAATTCTAACGTCAAGTTGATAGGTATCCAACGTCGACAAAACTACCACCGGTTGTAAACATAATCAATACAGAAAAGAAAACCACCAATTCTGAGTTTTATCGACCACTATTAATTATATTTATAACACTATATAATATATTTCAACGTTTTGTTTAGTTTGGTATCAAATAAATTTTACGAAACTTAAAATAAAATTAACTAATATTATTTATCATTTATACATTTACAAAGTTTTAAATAAATGGTTAAATTTATTGAGACTTCGCTAAAAAATTTCGCAACAATAGAATAATCTATTTTTATCATGAAAACCAAACTTTGTATTAATATATTAAATATTTTTATTTTCACTATACAAAATTACATTTACTCAACCCATGTAACACATGAGGTTTTTTAAGATATAACTTTTGATTATTTGATATATAAAATTAGATTTATTCAATTCGTACAATACACAGAGTTATTATTTAAGGATATATATTTTTTATTATTTAGTACAGAAAATTACATTTATTCAAACCGTGTAATGCACATATTTTTAAAGATGTTTTTTTATTGTTTGGTATATAAAATTAAATTTATTCAACCCGTGTAATAAATGAGGTTTTTAAAGATGTATTATTTTATTATTTGGTAAACAATATTACATTTATTCAACCCGTGTTATACACGTGGTTTTAAAGATATAACTTTTTTATTTGGTATATAAAATTACATTTATTCAACCCGTACAATATGGTTTTATAGATATAACTTTTTATTATTTAATATTTAAAATTATATTTATTTAACCCGTACAATAAATGAGGTTTTTAAAGATATATTGTTTTATTAGTATATAAAATTTATTTATTCAACCCCGTGTAATACACGGGGTTATAACCTAGTTAATTATATTTATAACACTATATAATAGTTTAAAAATTAACAAAGAGTTCTTTACATGCAAACCAACACCTTTTAAATAAATAAAAAAATGACTCAAACTTGTTTACTCAACACACTACAAACAACATCTGTACCTTTCTATCCACCAAAAACATTTTCAAACATGACTATCCACATGCTTATTTTCACTTTCACAAAAGAATACAACAATATCTCAGGATCCAAAACAAGTTTATAACCTTGTTTAAGTTACCTGTATGTGCCTGCATTCAACGTTTGTTGAATCCAAAGCATTATACACACAACACCACTTCCGCGCGGTGTGTTTTTCATCTACTTGTGCGCGTCGATGTGCGGGTAGAGTCCCAAAACATGCTCGGGCATGAAATCGTGCCGCGTCAAGATACCAACTATTGGCGGCCTCTGCAAGATCACAACTTATTATCATCCATCAGTGTTTACTGTTTGAAAGAAAATATGCAAGTAAGAACAGAGGTCCAAAAACCCGTGTTGTATGACAATTTCGATCCATTTACTTATTAAGGGTACAGCAAAAATTATCTTAAAGGGAAAATGGTCAAACGGGTTGAAAATCAGCTAAAGTGGGTTTTTATGAAGCAAAAAACCACCTATTTTTTAATTCAAAAAACTAGTTTATGATAAAATAAGAAAATATTTATACGCTAACTACTTTAAAAAATATAAAATAAGCAAAAAGTAGCCATTTGTAACCCAGTCGGCGTGATCCGTCCATCATGCCACCACTAAATTCATGTGGTGTATATAAACCGACCCGCTCGTGAACCACTTGCGGTTCTCAAGCTAAAATTGAAGCTCATTTAATAAACGACAAGCTCAAGCCCGAGCTTCACATACCGCGCTTGACTAGACTTGTGAGCCTAAACGAGCCAGTTATTTTTATATAGATATAATGATTTATAGTTTGTTTGAAAAATATATAGTTGCATATAAATATTAATATACATAAAACTATTATGAAAATATCTAAAAATTATATATTCTATTATATGAATAAATCTATAATTAGAAATATATATACACACACATATATATATCAATAATATAATTAAATATCTAATAAAAAATAAACGAGCTTAGCTCAAGCTTGAAAAAATACTGAGTCGGGCTTGAGCTTTAGACAGAGCTCGAAACTAGCAAAGCCGGCTCGTTTACATCCCTACGGTAATCAAGACCAATGTGACACATAAATTAATAGAGGAGAAAGAAAAGAAAGCTCACCCCTGGAGTTTTTGGCACCACACACAGGTGTCGAAGACCAAGCTCCCTAAAAGCCACTGCAGCCTTAGCAAGAGACATGGTCTCCACCACTGTATACGGTGATGTGTTGGTAATAGGATGAAGATCAACAAACATCTCCATCTCCTCCATCTCAATCTCGAGATCTTCAAGCTTCAACCCTTTTCCGGATCCTGCCTTTGCAAAATCAAACGCATGGTACCATTTCAACGTCTCACCTCCACTCAAACGCCTATGTTTCGTGAACATCTTCCCTTTAAGCAAAACAAGCAAATGAGACCTCAAAACAAGCCCACATAACTCCGGGGCGTCGGTAATAGGTGGCTCGTCAATAACCGGAAATGCATTATGTGATGTCATCCTTAAAGAATGTACTATGTTACCAACTTTTTCGACAGCTGAGAAAGTAATCAAAGGCCCGGAAACAACGTCACCCGCAACCAAATGCCTCATGTATGGTTCAGCATGGGCTTCTAGAAAAGGTAACCCTTTCATTATCACAATCTGGTCATACACTCCTTTGTTGAAATAATCAGCGACGGTTTTCGAAATAAGGAGGACGAGCATCATTAACGGAAGCATTAGTAGATTGTCAGTGAGCTCGAGAAGTATAACGCATAGAGAAACCGTCATTCTCATGGTGCCACCAAGAAACGAGGCTGCTCCAAGTAAGGCAAAGAGACCGCAATCAAGATTAGCGATGGGACTTAGAAGTCTACCTGCAAGACGCCCGTATGACGCACCGGCTAAAATTACGGGAATAAAGAGTCCTGACGGAATCGCGATTCCATATGTTATGATACCGAGGAAGTACATGGCGAAGAAGAAGAAAACGAGACAAGTTATGCGAAACTCGTTTGTATTTAGGGGGCTGAATAAGCTTCGGATGGCGTCATCATTGGTGGTGAGTAAAAGGGAAGCCAGATCGTTATAGTGACCGTCGGGGCACTGAAAGCTTTTGTAGCTTCCGGAACGGCCTTTTGTGGGGCATACGTCCTTTAGATGATCAGGACATGGAATGCATTTAACAAACCAGGGTACGCCAAACGCACAACAAGAAGTTATGATCGAAATGATGATCACCAGAAGCACCCTGAAAGCCGGACCTTTCCTGCAATTTATTTCAAGAATCAGTAAAGGCAGCTTGCAAGTCATGTCACAGAGAGCAACATGAATTTATATATGCTTTGCATGAATGTTTTGATGTGCCTACGGGGGTAAACGGGCCAAGCCTGAGCTCGTCTAAGCTCGAGCTCGGCTTGTTTCAAGTATATATAAAGCTCCAGCTCAACTTGTTAATTTTTCAAACTCAAGCTTTGGCGGTTTATTATTTATTAAGTATTTAAATATTTTATTTATGTATATATAATTATTCTTATAGGGGATGGTTCAAATGAAAACCACTTTTATTGTGAAAACTCGAAAACTAACTAAAAAAACCTAAAAAACATACAATTTTTTTTTTTTTTTTTTACAATTTTTTTTAGAAAAATCGCTACTTTTTATATATGGAAAAAAAATTTCAAAAAAAAAAAAAAAAAAAAAAATTTTTTGGTTGTACTGCACATGTGCACTAATACGGAAAGCCTAAACCACTTAACCCACCCCCCACCGACACCCCCCAAAAACCTAAACCCCCCACCCCCCCCCCAAAACCTAAATTCACCCTCCCACCAAAAGCCTAACCCCACCCCCCCCCCCCAAAAAAAAAAAAAAAAAAAAAACCTAAACCCCCCCACCCCCACCCTCCCGAAAACCTAAAACTAAACCCTAAACATAAACCCGAAAAAAACCTAACCCCCCACCCCCACCCCCCAAAAACCTAAACCCCCCTCCCCCCACACCCAAAAACCTAATCCTAATCCTAAACCTCCAAAAAAACTAACCCTAAAAGCTAAACTAGAATCAAAAAACTAATTTTAAGCATGTAATGCACATTGTAGTACATGTTATATTGCACATGTGCACTACTATAATAATAGTATTGAAAACAAGACGACACCATAAATCTTTTTTATGTCATAAAAAATATGCTCGAATATACTTGAATGAAAGATAAGAAAATTTGTGATCTTATGGTGCCATTTTTGTTTTAAAATGATAACGTATGGAGAAATGGGAAATGTTTGAAAAGTTATATATTTTTTGTTCCAATTTTACCCCTCCTTCATTAAAAGTCTTCCCTCCCTCCTTTTTAGTGGGTTTTAGTTAGTTTTCTAGTTTTCACAATAACTAGTGGTTTTCATTTGAACCTTCCCCTATTCTTATATGTATTTATAGTTATAAAATTTTATCTATAATATTTGTTATGTAACTATACTCACTGAATAAAATAACAAATAGTAGGGTTAGGGTAAAATAAAAAACCCCTTGAGTTGTGAGAACCATGAGAACAAGGCTAAAAAAGTTTTTTTCAAAAAAAAAATCCCAAAATTAAAAAAAAAAAAAAAAAAAAAAAAACTTTTTCAGAAAAAAAAATCGTATGCATAAATTTATATTAGCTTAAAACACATTTAAATGTGTTATAAACGCTGACGTCAGGTGCTGTTGTACATGGTTTTTACGTTAGTGTAAATGACGAATAAATGCCAGCTCGACAATTTTGTTTTTCACAGATGTGTTAGTTACATGTTGAAATGTTCATCTACGTTTGTGCAAAAAACGGTGGAAAAACTCGCCAGGAAGTAGGATTTCCACTGGAGTTCTCAAGTTCTCACAATTCAGAGAAGTTCCTTATTGAACCGGATCCATAAATAGTATATCTGTATAAATAATAGGCTTGTTTAGGCTCGCAAGCCAAGTCAAGCTTGGGCCCAGGCTCAAGCTTTAAATGACCTCCAATTTAGGCTCAAAACCGGGATCGAGCTCGTTTATGTTGGGATTGTTTCGAGAGTTGAGCGAGCAGTTCTCGAGTAGCCCACAAGCGGCTCAGCTTTCGGAAACTGTTTGTCGGATATTGAATCTAGGGTGTTTGATGAACGTACGTTATATCAAGCAAGATGAAAAGGGCTTACTCATTGATGATGCTATACGTGCGCAAGACCTTATCAACAAGATAATTGTAGATGCTTCCAAAGATTCCACCAATAACTCCAAGTAGTATAATGGCAAGGAGATCTATTGTGTTATAAGAAGGCACTGAATTATTTATATCGAACATAATGAGACCTCCTTCCCCAAATAATCCACACTTTTCGTTTTTACAATATTCAATTAGGGACTTCAATACAACAGCCACCACAGCAGTTGTGAAAAATGTTCTCCATAGAAGAGCACTCCGCCACCTGTACAATGGTGTGTATAAGGTTTAGATGCTGCAGAAGCAAATAGTGGGAAAACTACATAGAAAACTAACCATGTTTGGTCAATTTCTCCTTTGCATAACAGCTTTATCCGAAAAAGAATTTAATTTTATAAAAAAAAAAAAAAAAGGTTAAAGTAATTTCTAAGATAAATCGGTTTCCTTGTGCCACATCAGGCACCATATCAATGTCACTACAGGAAAATCAAACTTGGTCAAAGTTAATGACAAGTCAGAAAAAAGTCAAACATATACATGTGCCTTCGAAAGCTAATATATGTAGCTTGTTAATCTGCAGATATTTTTAAATTGTTTATTTTTATTTCTACAAGACTAACATTATAATTAAAGAAAATGAAAAGTAAAGCAAAAATATTTGATTGGTTGGTAGTCATTTTCTCGGTTTTCTAATGAACCTAACATAACACACAGACACACACACACATATATATAGGAGAGGGAGAGAGAGAGAGACCATGAGGCTGCTTCTTCAAGAGCAAAGAGTACCCCACCAACCGGGGCACGAAAGGCAGCAGCAACACCAGCAGCAGCACCACATGTGATCAAATCCCTACGGTCCCTATCGTTTTTAAAGTATCTAAGCCATTTCCATGTCAAATGGTACTTTCGAGAGCCCCCCTGTCCAAGTAAGTTAGCTATGCAAGCCCCCGTGTGAACCATTGGTCCTTCCTTTCCCACAACAAATCCAGCAGCAACTCCAAATATAGATCCAAAAATCTGATCATACACACCAATATCAAAACAAGATAAAGACGAGACAGAGAGTACACATGATTATGCATATGGTACAGACCTTTACAAATAGAGTGCTTGGAGCTAGAATAGAATGAGCATCTACACCATTAAGATAGGCCTTAACCTCAGGTATACCGGAACCGGCTGCTGACGGCTGCAGCACACGTTGCAAGAACCACATTACAACCAGCCAATGCAACAAATGCCAGATAATACCTGCATTTTCGATAACAAAGATTCTCCGTCACTTCAAGCCGTATGCGGTTTAAATAGAACATATTTGGGCGTACCTTTCTTTAAGCATAAGATTGCCGGTTAGAAGAAGCTTAAAACCGGCAATGTTCTCCACTGCAAGGTTATTGAAAAAACCGACAAGTCCTGTAGCTAATCCTATAAGAAGTACTAGTGCCCACTTTAAGAAAACGTATTGAAATATCTGCACCTTGTTCCTGGACCTCCAATCCTGCTTAAAAAGATCGTTTTCTACGATCCTGCCGAGAATTTAAAAAAAAAATAATTAATAAACAATGAAATAAAATATTAAAAGTAGTAACAAAACGACTATTATGTAGCAACATAAGTTCCAAAGCATCACTATTACAAAGTGCGTCTTCCATATTAGGAACCTGTAACTGCCATTCGCTTTCTGTAAAATCACATCGCATTTATGAAGTACTGTTTAACCTTTCCATTTTTTTTTTTTTGTAACAAAATAATTTAGATCATAACGTTCATCAAAGCTGCAAGTATATGACATAGCGTGCACGGAAACTATTGAATTGTTCTTGTAAGATCATAGGCTTTGGTATCTGTATTTACAATTATGTTCATTTAACTCAAAAAAAAAAAAAAAAACAATAATAATAATAATAAATTATAATAATAATAAATAGAAATATATTAAGGTCAACCCAATGAACATGTTAATGATATACCTTGTTCAAATCATTCACTTTTAGTTTCTGAAATCAAATGTCATAAAAACAATCAATGATGAGAGAAAAGTTAAAACCCCAAAAAGAACCTGTACTTTGTCGTCACTTTATATTAAATTTAATACCACTTGATGAGGCAGTAGTGTAGTACTATATTCACTCACTTATTTAATCACCTATTAAATTAATCCACTGACCATAAAGGATGAACTATAAACAGAAATCAATTAAAAAGAATGAACTAGATAGAACATCAGTTGAATTCAGAGAGATAATAATGAAGGATTACTCGTAATCAAGCGATTCGATCGGGCAAACATTCGCACCAACAATAGCGATTTGCGACGTCGTATTGATCCTACTCTTCAAAAGCAGTGGTTCTCGTATCATATCGCTTTCCTCAAAAATCGATGCGTTTCTCTCCATTTTCTCTCCTCCTTCACTTTCAATATCGACATTGTTCTCCATCAATCTCTATATTCACGCACTAAATCTCGAAATCTGCACGATTCAACCAGAATCTTCTGTTAACTCCGCTTCATATCGAACAAATATCAATCAAACTTACATAATACAATAAATATTAGCACGATATAACCAGCATCTTCGGTTTAATCCACTTTAAATCGAACAAAAATCAAGCAAACTTACTTAATACACTACAATATTAGCACGATTCAACCAGAATCTTCGGTTAATTTCACATAAAATCAAATGAAGATTAAGCAAGCTTACATGATACACTACAATATTAGCACGATTCATCGAGAATCTTTGGTTAATTTCACTTCAAATCAAATGAAAATTAAGCAAGCTTACATAATACACTACATCATAAGCACAATTCAATCAGAATCTTCGGTTAAATCCACTTCAAATCGAACAAAAATCAAGCAAACATATATAATACACTCTGTTAACACGATTCAACCAGAATCTTCGGTTAAATCCGCTTCGAATCGAACGAAAATTAAGCAAAATTACGCAATACACTACATTAGAAGAACGAATCAACCAGAATCTTCGGTTAAATCCGCTTCAAATCAAACAAAAGTCAAGCAAACTTACATAATACACTCTACTATAAGCACGATTCAGCCAGAATCTTCAGTCAAAACCGCTTCAAATCTGACAAAATCAATCAACTTATATAATACAATCACGATTCAACCAGAATCTTCGGTTCAATCCACTTCAAATCGAATAAAAATCAATCAAACTTACACTTACAAGCACTAATACACAATTCCACCAAATTCTTCAGTTAAATCCACTTAAAATCGAACAAAATGAAGAAAAACTTACATAATTGACAGTATTACACAGAATCTTCAAAGTTTATCAACAATGCATCTCCTCTGCATGTGAAGAAAAAGCTGCGATTCGCAAATGCTTTTGAGGATTAACTACGAAGCAAACAAAAAGAAATTATAATTATAAAATAGATAATAAGAAGATAGATAGATAGATATATGGATATTCACGAATCTTATTATATGAGATTACAAAAGGCGTGATTGAAGAAGCGATGATCTATGTTTTATATTTAAATTTTCATTAAATAATTCAACATGTGATAGTGGTGACAAAATTTGAATGATTGTATTTGTAGTAGTAGGGTGGAAGAATGGGCACCGGGGTAGGATGAGAAATTAAGTGGGACCGGTGGGTATCATAGGTCCAACAAGGATTTTTCTAGCAGCCATGTATGAATTTTCGGCTTACATTTGGTCAGGATTAGGGCTATAATCGAGTCGAACCGAATCGAACAAAGACGAACAAGGCCATGTTTGTGTTCGTTCGTTAAGGATATTAACATGTTCGTGAATTGTTCACGAACATGTACAGAATACAAGTTTATGTTCGTGTTCGTTCGTTAAGGAAATTCAGTAGTTGTTCGTGAACACAAACAAACGCGAACGAAGTAAAATGAACGTAAACGAACAATTAACTTGAAAATAAGAAGAAAATAAAAAACAATGGACATTATAGTCTACTACAATCACCAAATGATGAATCAAATTTAACTAACTTAAATATAATCATTCAGAGTTTAACTAACTTAGACATAATTATCGCAAAAAAAAAAATGTTTTAAATGTCCAAATTTTAGCTAAGTTAGAAAAAATAGAGTTTCAGTTTTTAACATGTTTAGATAAAAGGTTTATTACTTATTTATTTTTAATATGATCAAACGAACACGAACAAAGATAAACGGACGAAAATGAACCAACATAACCGAACGTTCACAAACGCAGTCGAACGAACGAGTAGGCCTGTAAACGAACCGAACGAACATAAACATAGGCATGTTCATGTTCGTTCATTTAACTTTAACCGAACACGAACATATAATCGAACACATTTTTTTGTTCATGTTCGTTCATTAAGAAATCGGGCATGTTCGTTCGTTTAAAATCTAAACGAACAGTTCACGAACATTAACGAACATAAACAAAAAAAATAATTTAACTGCACATATTTGAATAAACGGAAACAAACATAAATTAACATGATTGAACAAACAAGTCTAATATATTACAATTCATCCGAAAACACATCTAAATTAGAGTTCATAAATATACTAATTAGTCATATTAATATAAGTAGTTAGAAAATCTAATATTTATATAAATCTAACTATTTATGTATTTACTAAAATTTAAACGAACGTTCATGAACATAAACGAACGTTCATGAACATGAATGAACGAACACAAGGTGTGTTCATATTCGTTCGTTTAACTAAACGAACTTCCCGCCGAACAAGTTCATGAACAGTTCATTAACTTTTGGTTCGTTTACAGGCCTACGAACGAGACATTTGTTCGTGTTTGTTCTCTAAGCTAACCAAACAAAATTTTTTGTTCGTGTTCATTCGTTACATAAATGAACGAACGATTCACGAACTATTCGTTGAACGTTTGGTTCGTTTACAACCCTAGTAATGATATCTTGCTTCTTCTGAAGTAATCATGATCATAAAATTATAATGAGCTCCTCAATAATCATTTAAAAAGAATAATTGAAGTGTTTAATCGAATTGATACTTATTTTTTTTTCAACTTTGTTATTAAAATGCAACATGTATAGATTGATATTTTCTAAGTAAGTTTTATAAACTTGAGATCAACGTTGAAAGATCTTAAGGGTTGATTGAAAGAGCGTAGGATACGTTACATATAACATAAAAAATTACGGGTTCGGTTGCTTTCGCACTCTATATAGTAGGTCCTTCCATGGTGGGAACACCCCCCCCCACAGCGGTGCCGCCCATAACGAACACCAATGAAACGTGGGGGTATGTTTTGATTTATTAACCATGCCATCTTGGTTTAGGGATTAGTGAGATGAGAAATATGCCTTAGGATCTAGGGTCGGAAGCGATGTAAAAAAGTTGATGTGGTGTTGTCATGGAAAAGAAACAACTTAGGGATGGAGGAATGCAAAAGATGCATTGTTCCACCCTTTGGCTAAAGGAAGTTAGCCCTTTAATCCTAACGCTCTCTGTAACAAAGCAAAAGGCAGAAAAGATTAACATGGATTATTGTAACACCTTAGGCAAATCCCACAACGGCAATAGCCATGAGAGATTCTTGGTTCATAAGGAATGCTCTTCCTCTTAAATCACCAATGCGTTTTGGGCGTATTGGTTGTAGAGAATATGAAAACTCCATAGTTAAGTGTCTTTAGGTGGGAGTAGTACTAAGATGGTTGACCTCATGGGAAGTCTCCACCGAAGCAACCAAAAACAAATCTATAAGTTCATGGATGTGCAACACATCGGGAACAAAGCGGACAATATTGGTGGTATGAGAGATCGGATGTTACAAATGGTATCAGAGCCACACCCCTGTCGTTCGCGATGGTAGGGCAAACCTTATCGAGGATGATAAGTCCATAACAGGGTGATTGTAACGATACAAAGATGATTAATATGGACCATTATAATACCCTGGGCACCTTGAGAGATTCTTGGTTCATAAGGAATGTCCTGCCTTCTAAATTACAAACACATTTTAGGCACCTTGGTAGTTGTAAGACCCTAAACCATTTTAAGTGGAAACGCGTAGCGGAAATGCAAACCACAAAATTTATTTCTTTATATTCATTCTATATATTTGAAAACCATTTAATCTGACACTTTTACAAGAATTACGTTCTTCGTTCTCATTTAATAAATAAAACATGACATAGGTTTACTAAACGACACGACCATGCTCCCGTACAATTCATTTTCTCTTACTCAACCTTTAACCGTTTGTACCTCATGATGATGATGTGATCCATGTAACCTACAATCACCATACATATCCACATCATTATTAATCATACATAATTTAAAACACACACATACACACACACACATATATATAATTTAACAACATATCATATTCATCCCACGTGTGATAATCCATTTGATTATCCTTCCGAATTCAGTCATTGCATCACGGTGTCAAACCTTCAAAGGCCATCAATTCTTACGTGCACTTTCAATCCATTCTCAAAGTAACCTAGTTAGCATCAGTATTATTCTTATGTATTAAAAACCACGAATACACACATACAAAAACTGTATATACAATCCTATATACATGCTTATTCCTATTCATGCCCGTCTATAAGTTCCACCTACTAACATACAATTAAATCCATACATACATGTTTACATACTTATTTCGTTCTCGCACATACTTGCATACACACTCCATTCCTACACGCGCCTCATAAACACTCTATGGTAAATCCGAGCTACATTTCGGGAACTTAAATACTAATTCCATACTAACCTGTACCTCACACACTATTTGGTAAGGTTGGGGTGCATTTTGGAAGTTTAATGGGGCTTGGGAATAGGGCAAAATGGAGCCCCCTACGTCGCCTAATTCGCTAATACGGGCACTTTACTGAAGTGTGCACTTTGTTGTGGTGTGCACTTCGCTAATACATGCATTCTATCAAAGTGTGCACTTTACTGAGGTGTGCTCTTTGCTAATACGGGCATTATACCAAAGTGTGCACTTCACTAATGCGTGTACTTTACAAAAGTGTGCACTTTGCTGAAGTGTGCACATCTCTAATACGTGCACTTTATTTAAGTGTGCACTTCGCTAATCCGTGCACTTTGCTGAAATGTGCATTTCGCTAATACGTGCAATTTACTTAAGTGTGCACTTTGCTGAAGTGTGCACTTCGTTGATACGTGCCATTACATTTCAATCATGACTAAACTACATATAGTCCAATACGACCTCACTTACCTTGGTCCTACCATTACTTACCACCCTTTTCATGATTCCAATCTCCTTACTTTCAAGACTTCATAACTTAATAAGAAATTAAGTTCGGGAATCACTTACCTTCAGCGTCTGCGTTCGTACTCGTTTCCTTGTTTCCTTTTGACCCGTTAGCCTTCTGTGCTTGAGTCCACGCTAATGTGAACCCTATCCTTTTATGCCATCGTATCCACAACATGGTTAGCATACGTGTTCATTTATATTACATTCATTCCCAACTCTTAGTTACATTGACTTTCATTAGTCAAATATTAACATGCATAAGACATGAAATGATAATCACATTGTTCAACATCCACGAAATCTAATTCATTATCATACGTAACACATAATTTGACTAACACATAATTCATGATCTCTCGAATCTTACAATTGTGTCAAAAACCCTAACTAAACAAAAATAGACTAAGCACATATTCAGTTAAAGAGGTTGTTATCAAAAATGAGCAAATGATCTTTTGAAAATAATTTATTCAATCTGCTCTGATACCAATTGTTGATCCCAGATAAGATGCTCTTTGACTAAGTATGGCAATAGATTTCAACAAGTATGAAAATATTGTGCGGAACTAGAAATCAAACTTTCAAGAAACACAACTTACAGAATTTTCAAGTATATATATCACTTTGGAAAAACAAAGTTATTGACTGTTACAATGTAACATCCCATAATTTACAAAATAGAATGTCTCAACATGTACAAGCATTATATAATAAGTTGTGCTAATTGTATTAAAAAAAAATCTAAAGAAAGTTTATAAAAATTATAGAATGGGTTATAAGGGTTCTTAAATCAAACTTGAGGGTTGATTGTGTAACATTTTAATAACATGTAAAATAAGATTAATTAGTGAAAATTAAAACCCAGAATGTTCTGGGTGTTGGTCGCGACCAGAGAAGGGGGAAAGGGGAAGAACCCTAGCTTGCTCAATTAACTACAAATTCAGTACAATTGTGGAGGATTCATGTTACAAATCGAATGCTAATGTCTAAATACTCACTAATCTCAGTGTTTTGAGCATAAGGTAAGATGAAATCTCATATTCTCATGTATGATGATGAACTAGGGTTTACACCAATTCGTGATTTAGTATGAAATTAGATTGCATGTGAGTTAGAATCATCATGTAGAAGGTATTATGAGCATGAATTCGAATTACTAAAGATTTTGGAGAAAAACCCACTTGTAATAGTATGATGATTAGTAAATATTTGATTAGTTGAGTAAATTTTCAAGTGTAATTGTATGATAGATAGAATATTGGTGGATGATATTGTGTAGAATGAATAATTGAGCTAAAATTGGTTGAATATGTGAAATATGATGTATTCTAGGGGATTTATGCATAAACTATGTGTACATAAGGCTTGAGAAGTGGTACGCACATTAGGTGTTTGATGAAATGCCTCAATGACAATCTAAGTAGTCTTGAATAAATCATGAGCTAATGGTTTTGGTATGTTGAAAGTTAATGCATTGTTAATTGTTATATGAGTGACATTGATGCTTGAAAGTATGATTAGGATTGTAAGAATGATGGTCTAAATAAGAACGAATTCATGTAGGATCGAAAGAAGAAGGAGCTAGTTCCGGATCACAAACAAAGTCACAAGATCGAGGTAAGTTCGTTACTTACAATTTAGTTATGAGTTTAATCAATTGCCTCCTTTGATGATTTGATATACAATTTAAGTGTTTGTTTCAAACAAGAATGTGAAAGTGAGAATCCGTAGCGAACCATAGTGATTGGCTCGGTTCGGGTTCGAATGGAAAGGAATTAAACGGAAGTTTTCTCCTTAATCCGTACTAAACGGGTTATTGGGGACATATGAGAGATAGTATGTTTATTCAACTAGAATGATTTGAAATATAATAAGAATGATTGGTAAGATATTTTGTAAACCCTTGAACATGTATTATAAGCGAATGAAAATGTTAAGTGCACTACGCTAATGTATATGTTTTATTGAATGGTTGTAGGTAAAGCACAAGTTTAATCGCCGTTGCGTCACTCGGATATGAACACACCTTGATCACCCGTGATACGCTTCCGCCTCTTTTGTAGTAATTTCAAGTGTTAATGGTTTTGTAATGTCTAGATGTGTTGAAGTCTTTAGTCTTTAACTAGTTGTTTGCAAGTATTTAGTACTTAGAACTCAATGTTTGAAATGGTGGTTGATAATGTCATGTTCTTTTGGTGTTTTATGGAAAGTGTCTTGGTTCGAGTCTTTTGATAAAGTATAAACAGGGAATTTGTCCAAGTTGCGAATGGGTCATGCCCGAATTTTAAATTTTTGGGTGATTCAAATATGTGTCGTTTTGTGACTTTCAAGTACCAAATTAGAGGGCGTTACAAGTTGGTATCAGAGCCTAGGTTTGAGGGATTCGAACACATTGTAGTGCTCGAACTCAAACCGAAAGCTCGCAAGGATGGGTGTGTTCGCTCCGAGACGCAAATAGAGGTAAAACTTTTAAGAAAGCTTTATAGTAATTAATGTTACAAGTTATAAAGTGTTAGAAAGAAGTTTTGAATGTAGTAATAGTGATAAATGGTACATTAGAATACTTGTGGGTTAGTAGAATTGAAACTGTGTGCGAAAACGGTTCGGAAGGGTCAAAAACAGGAGTTTTGGGGTGAATTTCGCTGGGCACTACCGTAGCTTACGGTGGCCACCGTAAGCTACGGTAGACACTGGGCAAATTAGAGCTGCCGTAAGACAGGAGGGTAAGGCCGTAAAGAACAAATCATCACCATAAGCTACGGTGGTCACCGTAGCTTACGGTGGCCATCAAATTGCTGAAATTTTCTTTATGTTGTTTGTTTGAGCAGGGGGTTTGTTTTAATTAGTTCTTAAGACCCCGTAATCCTTTGTTAAGGTCATTTTTACATCAAGAAAGTTGAAAGACGTTATTTAATAAGAAAGAAAGTACGACTTGATATAAGAATGGTTTAACAACACGACATTATCATTAATGATGATGACGTTTAAAGTATGAATTACAAATAGAATGAAGTATATGATAGAATGAGCATGTATGTGTTAAAGGGATGTACGAAAGAGAATTTTAATATGTAGAATGAATGTTTTATGTAGATGACGGACACGAGTAATGTAGATGATGCTGAAATAGCCCGTCAAGAGGCAATCAATAATAAGATGATGGAAGCGGCAGAAAAAGTAATGAATGCCAACCTTCCCAAGTTAGCTCAAGAAGTTGAGAGCCGAGTTTTAGGGATTGTTGATGAGATGATGACTAATAAGATTGAGGAGCTAAAGGAAATGATTGAAGGATCCAGAACTAAAAGTAAAGAACGAAGGTGTACCTATAAGGATTTTATGGCGTGTAACCCCTCTTCATATAAAGGGGAGGTGGATCCGATAAAGTGCCAAAGATGGATAGCAAACGTTGAAGCTGTATTTGTGCGTAGTCGATGTGAGAAAGAAGATCAAGTAATGTTTGCTACGGGTCAACTTCAGCAACAAGCAAAGGATTGGTGGGATACTAAATGTAAAGAGATAGGGGAAGAAAGACTCCAAACCTTAACATGGCAAGAGTTCAAAGAGTTGTTCCTAAAACATCATTGCCCGCAATCGGCAATTGATTGAATACAAGATGAGTTCTTGCATCTTCGACAACAGAATGAGTCTATTGATGAAATTACCAATATATTTTACGATAAGTTGAAGTTCTGTGATGATTTCGTCAAATCTGAAAGGATGAAGATCAATCGGTACTATGGAATGTTGAAGGCCGAGTATAGGGAGTTCATTACTCCTTCAAAGTGTGAAACTTTGGGCGAACTCATCAATTTAGCCCGGGATAGAGAGATAGAACTGAAGCGACAAGTAGAAAGAGGAGAGAAACGGTCTGCTGAAAAGCCGTCAACTACGAGTCCATCCAAGAAGCCTAAGCAACACGACACTAGAAGTAAAGGAGGATCGAAAAGTGGTATTCCTCCATGCAAAACTTGTGGAAAGCTTCACACCGGAGAATGTTTAATGGGAAAGAAAGGGTGTTACAACTGTGGTCAGGAGGGACATCCCTACTTTAAGTGCCCTAGTCCCGTGAGGACGTGCTTCAATTGCTTCACTCCCGGTCATGTAAAAGCTGACTGTCCAAAGCTTAAACAACAAGGGCAGAAGGATGAAAAGAAGAATGAAAATCAGAAGGCTCGGGGAAGAATGTTTCAGATTACTACCGAGGAAGCCAAGGCCTCACCGAATGTCGTGTCAGGTATTTTCTTAATCAACCAAATACCCGTGAATGTGTTGTTCGATTCTGGTGCTAGCAAATCTTTTGTGTCAGACGAACTTATGTGTTACCCCTCTTTTAGAAAGGAGCGAATGCCTGTACCCTTAGAAGTAGAAGTAGCGGATAGTAAAAGTTATTTGTTATGTGAAATTTGTAAGAATTGTAAGATAACCATAGAAAACGAAGAATTCGAAATAGATCTCATTCCTATGACTTTGGGGGAATTCAAGGTGGTAGTCGGGATGGATTGGTTATCCCGCTATCACGCGGAAATTCGATGCGAGGCGAAAGTTATACATGTATTCTCACCTAGTGGGGCTCGAATAAGCATTTGTGGGGAAAGAAAGTTAGAGACAAAACTGTGCACGATTGTCGAGGCGGTGAAGCACGCAAGGAATGAGGGTAAGGTTTACTTGGTTTATGTAGTGGATACAAGACAGAAGGTGCCTGAAATTGGAGAAGTAGAAGTGGTGAATGAATATGCGGATGTGTTTCCGGATGAATTACCGGGATTGCCACCTGAGCGAGAGGTGGAATTCCGAATCGAATTAAATCCGGGCGCCAAGCCAGTGGCTAAAGCTCCCTATAGGTTAGCTCCCGCTGAGATGCGAGAGCTAATGACTCAGATACAGGAATTACTTGATAAGGGTTTCGTACGCCCGAGTGTGTCGCCTTGGGGAGCCCCGGTACTCTTTGTGAAAAAGAAAGACGGCACGATGCGCATGTGTATAGATTATCGAGATTTGAACAAGTTGACCGTGAAGAATAAATACCCTTTACCTCGAATAGATGATCTTTTTGACCAACTGCAAGGAGCAAGTTGGTTTTCAAAGATCGATTTGCGTTCGGGGTATCACCAACTTCGGGTACGGGAAGAAGACGTTGCGAAAACTGCGTTCAGGACCCGATACGGGCATTACGAGTTTTTAGTAATGCCATTCGGACTGACTAACGCCCCGGCCGCTTTTATGGATCTAATGAATAGAGTATGTCGGCCCATGTTAGATAAGTCTGTTATAGTGTTTATAGATGATATCCTTGTGTACTCTCGTAGTAGAGCCGAACATGCAAATCATTTGCGTGAAGTGTTAGAGATTCTTCGGAAAGAGAAGTTATATGCTAAGTTTTCCAAATGTGCCTTTTGGCTTAGAGAGGTGCAATTTCTTGGCCACGTCATTAATAAAGATGGTGTCTTGGTAGACCCAACTAAAGTCGAGGCTGTTGTGAACTGGGTTCCTCCTAAGAACCCGAGTGAAGTGAGAAGTTTTCTGGGTTTGGCTGGGTATTACCGAAGGTTTATACAAGATTTTTCCAAAATATCGTTACCTTTAACCAGACTAACCAAAAAGAATGAGAAGTTTGTGTGGGGAGTTGAGCAAGAAAAGGCCTTCCAAACCTTGAAGAGTAAGCTGTCTGACACCCCAATTCTAACCCTACCCGAGGGTTCAGAAGATTTGGTAGTATACACTGATGCTTCACATCAGGGCTTGGGGGCTGTTTTAATGCAACGGGGTAAAGTGATAGCATATGCTTCAAGGCAGCTTAAACCACATGAAAGTAACTACCCAACACACGATTTAGAGTTGGCTGCAGTAGTATTTGCGTTGAAACTGTGGCGACATTATTTGTACGGAACTAAATGTACCATATATTCGGATCACAAAAGTCTCAAGTACTTCTTCGAACAAAAAGAATTGAATATGAGACAACGAAGGTGGTTAGAATTAATTAAGGATTATGATTGCGAAATCCTTTATCATCCGGGGAAGGCCAATGTCGTAGCAGATGCGTTAAGCCGGAAGGAATACCCATCACCCATACAAGTTAAGTCAATGAAGTTGACTGTCACCTCTAAACTTTTGGAGTCGATCAAAGAGGCACAAATAAAATCCTTAAATGGTGATCCAAAGAAGGAAAGAATGAAAGGCCTAATTGGAGAATTAAAGATGAATGCCGATGGCGTCATGACCAGGTATGACCGAATCTGGGTACCATGGTTATCCGAGGTGAAATCCTTACTGCTAGAGGAGGCTCACAAATCCCGCTATACGGTACACCCTGGGGCTACAAAAATGTATCAAGATTTAAAGAAAGGGTATTGGTGGCCTGGAATGAAACGCGACATTGTTAAGTACGTGGCTAAGTGCTTGACATGTTCCCAAGTGAAGGCGGAGCACCAAAAACCGTATGGTAAATTGCAGTCGTTAGAAATACCAGTTTGGAAGTGGGAAGACATAACCATGGACCTTATTACAAAGCTACCCAGAACGAAACGAGGTCACGATGCTATTTGGGTTATTGTCGACCGACTTACAAAAAGTGCTCACTTTTTACCAATACGAGAATCTATTTCATCCGAAAAATTGGCGGAAATTTATATGAATGAAATAATTGCTCCTCACGGAGTACCCGTGTCTATTGTGTCGGATCGTGACACAAGATTCACGTCTCGTTTTTGGCGAAAATTTCACGAAGATGTGGGCACAAACTTGCGACTGAGTACCGCGTACCATCCGCAGACGGATGGACAGTCGGAAAGAACTATACAAACGTTGCTAGATATGTTGAGGGCTTGTGTTATAGACCTTGGGGGTAATTGGGATAACCATTTACCGTTGGTAGAGTTCGCGTACAACAACAGTTATCAAAGTAGTATCAAAATGGCGCCATATGAAATGTTGTACGGTAGAAAGTGTCGAACACCTGTAAGTTGGGGAGAAATCGGCCAACGGGAACTCGCGCCTAAAGATGTTGTGGCAATAACGAACGAAAAGATTGATCAAGTCCGGGCACGTTTGAAGGCGGCGCAAGACAGGCAAAAATCCTATGCAGATAAAAGAAGGCGCCCTATTGAATTTCAAGAAGGTGATCGTGTGTTTTTAAAGGTCTCGCCGTGGAAGGGCATAATACGGTTCCGCAAACGGGGAAAATTGGGTCCTCGGTACATCGGACCGTTCAGAATAGTGTCTCGTGTTGGTAAAGTGGCATACCGGTTAGAATTACCTCCAGCTCTGGATGGAATCCATAACACGTTTCACGTGTCTCAACTAAGAAGGTGCCTCGCGGATGATACAGCGCATGTGTCACTTGATGACATTGAATTGGATGATAAAATGAATTATATTGAAAAGCCGGTAGCTATCAAAGATTCCAAAGTAAAGCATTTACGAAACAAGGCCATTCGACAAGTGTTAGTGCAATGGCGGCATCGGAAAGGATCGGATCTAACTTGGGAATCTGAAGATGAAATGCGAAAGCACTACCCGTCTCTTTTTGGTACGTATTAAGGTTTCGGGGACGAAACCTCTTTTAAGGGGGGTAGATTTGTAACATCCCATAATTTACAAAATAGAATGTCTCAACATGTACAAGCATTATATAATAAGTTGTGCTAATTGTATTAAAAAAAAAAAATCTAAAGAAAGTTTATAAAAATTATAGAATGGGTTATAAGGGTTCTTAAATCAAACTTGAGGGTTGATTGTGTAACATTTTAATAACATGTAAAATAAGATTAATTAGTGAAAATTAAAACCCAGAATGTTCTGGGTGTTGGTCGCGACCAGAGAAGGGGGAAAGGGGAAGAACCCTAGCTTGCTCAATTAACTACAAATTCAGTACAATTGTGGAGGATTCATGTTACAAATCGAATGCTAATGTCTAAATACTCACTAATCTCAGTGTTTTGAGCATAAGGTAAGATGAAATCTCATATTCTCATGTATGATGATGAACTAGGGTTTACACCAATTCGTGATTTAGTATGAAATTAGATTGCATGTGAGTTAGAATCATCATGTAGAAGGTATTATGAGCATGAATTCGAATTACTAAAGATTTTGGAGAAAAACCCACTTGTAATAGTATGATGATTAGTAAATATTTGATTAGTTGAGTAAATTTTCAAGTGTAATTGTATGATAGATAGAATATTGGTGGATGATATTGTGTAGAATGAATAATTGAGCTAAAATTGGTTGAATATGTGAAATATGATGTATTCTAGGGGATTTATGCATAAACTATGTGTACATAAGGCTTGAGAAGTGGTACGCACATTAGGTGTTTGATGAAATGCCTCAATGACAATCTAAGTAGTCTTGAATAAATCATGAGCTAATGGTTTTGGTATGTTGAAAGTTAATTCATTGTTAATTGTTATATGAGTGACATTGATGCTTGAAAGTATGATTAGGATTGTAAGAATGATGGTCTAAATAAGAACGAATTCATGTAGGATCGAAAGAAGAAGGAGCTAGTTCCGGATCACAAACAAAGTCACAAGATCGAGGTAAGTTCGTTACTTACAATTTAGTTATGAGTTTAATCAATTGCCTCCTTTGATGATTTGATATACAATTTAAGTGTTTGTTTCAAACAAGAATGTGAAAGTGAGAATCCGTAGCGAACCATAGTGATTGGCTCGGTTCAGGTTCGAATGGAAAGGAATTAAACGGAAGTTTTCTCCTTAATCCGTACTAAACGGGTTATTGGGGACATATGAGAGATAGTATGTTTATTCAACTAGAATGATTTGAAATATAATAAGAATGATTGGTAAGATATTTTGTAAACCCTTGAACATGTATTATAAGCGAATGAAAATGTTAAGTGCACTACGCTAATGTATATGTTTTATTGAATGGTTGTAGGTAAAGCACAAGTTTAATCGCCGTTGCGTCACTCGGATATGAACACACCTTGATCACCCGTGATACGCTTCCGCCTCTTTTGTAGTAATTTCAAGTGTTAATGGTTTTGTAATGTCTAGATGTGTTGAAGTCTTTAGTCTTTAACTAGTTGTTTGCAAGTATTTAGTACTTAGAACTCAATGTTTGAAATGGTGGTTGATAATGTCATGTTCTTTTGGTGTTTTATGGAAAGTGTCTTGGTTCGAGTCTTTTGATAAAGTATAAACAGGGAATTTGTCCAAGTTGCGAATGGGTCATGCCCGAATTTTAAATTTTTGGGTGATTCAAATATGTGTCGTTTTGTGACTTTCAAGTACCAAATTAGAGGGCGTTACATACAAATGAATGATCAAAGAATTATGTAGTGATGGGTAATGGGGTTTTTGGTATATGTAATGAATGCTTGGCTCAACTCATTTAACCTTCGGTGTTGACATCTCTATTTATAGAGAGTCTGGATCATGAATAAACATTTGTTTATTCATGCACTTGCTCTGCACAAAGTAGATTTTTGGCATATTCATTGAATCCATAGATGTTAACTTGCTATTTTTCAAGTGTATCAGGGCCTTATCTCTAAGGCAAGTTGGCTCATCAAAAATTCTGATAGCCAGCTTACCAGAATTCTGTTGAGTTTGATTATTAGAAATTCTGATGATCAAAGTTTACCAGATTCTGATGATAAATACCAAATTTATCATCAGACTCATCAGAATGGCCTTTTCGATCGTCTTCTCTTGTCTTGATCATTTCTTGATCTTTGTTGAAGATATTTCTTTCTTTCTTCTCTTGTCCTGTTATCTTGTAGATAAATGGGTTTCGCGGATCGTCGGTTTATGTTTGATTGTTTGACGTATTTTGCACAAATAAACGTATGAGGCGTTTTTAAGTCCATTCACTCAACCCAACAACCTGAAACTTGCCAACCTAGCGATCCAAAGGATGTCTAGCTCGTTAACTTAACATGATCATTACCCTGTACATAAAATTAAACGACTAAACCCAAAACCGTAACTAAGATTAGCTTAAACCATACGCCTACTTTGGTTAGATATATGAATCCTAATCAAGGATGAATAATAAATGAAGGTCAATAAATGTTAATATTTAAAAAATAGAAAAAATGTAGTTTAACCCATAGAGAGGGTAGCATGCTCACTTTTATAATTGATAATATGTTACTTGTACGATATGACAAGATCGGGAGAAGAAACAAATACCTTAACAACTGTTGTATATTTTATATGTGTGATTAGACTTTTAGGGCATTTAAATTTGTATATACAATTTTGTTAATTACTAATCATTAATGTATTTATTCAATAACTGTCATTGTATATTTTATTTATTTGTGATAATATAACAATTTTAGACTTTTGGGGCACTATAATTTTATATCTTTATTTATATAACACATCGGAAGAAACTTATTTTATTTAAAATTATTAAATACAGATTTAAAAACTTATTCTTGTATATGTTGTTTTCTCCAACTTGGTGAGATCATAAATCGAATGATCTATGTGCATCGTGTAACATGTGACTTTATTGTTTTGTGTTACGTATCTTAAGATGAATTTCATATAATTGTTTTAATAAGATATATGCTTCGTATAAAATATGTCTTATGTTGCTTTAAAGATTCACCCATTAGGTTCTCGAGCTCTGCCGTGAGCCAATAATCCTAACAAGGACCATCTCAAACAATTTTGTAGGTCATAACTAGAGTTAATTAATTTTTTCGGGCTCGTTCGAAAAGCCCGCTCTCGTTAAAGTATAAAACCTTATACTCAAGTTGAGCTAACTTGTTTAAAATTTAAGTCGAGTTCCACCAAATATGAATTTGCCGCCCATTGGCTCGCTCTATTAATTTTAGTTATGATTTTCCAAATATCCATTTTCTTTTTCCTTTGTCCAGCCTTTTTACATTCCTTTGAGCAAATGGATGAGCAATTATTGTGGGCTAACTCATTTGATAGAGTCTTATGATTTTGGAGGAGAGATCTTAGATTCAAATTTAGACGGTAGTAACTAGGAATTATTTAGTTAATTGGTATAAGCTTTGTTGTTAGAAAAAAAAAAAAAACGATCCATGTCATATTTCATCTATCCTTAGAAAAAATAATTTTATATCCAACAGTAAAGGCTATAACCGTAAACAACGATACATCATTATCACCATTTACATTTGTTTTTAGCAACCGAATTATGTTTTTAACAACAAAGGTTACACCCATAAATTACGCCTCACCTCAAGAACTGAACTTGGGTCACTCCACAAAAGGAAACCCCACTCCACCACTAGGCCACATGCCTCACTGGCAACCAATTTATGTTTTAGTAATTTTTTATATTATATAAACTTTATAAGTACTTAAATTTTAATTAATACAAGTATTATTGCTTAATTTTTATAAAAAAAAAACATCGAGGGGTAAATTTATATTTTAAACAATACTTAAACCTTTGCCTCCTTGACTTTTCACAACCTTTGATTATTTAAACAATTTTTATCACCTTATTTATATTTATATATTTATATACTATTAATTTGTAACATGTGTATACATCTTTGTTTGTAAATTATGTTTAAATATTTATACCTTAATTAAATACAATTTGTAACATGTGTATGCATCTTTGGTTGTAAACTATGCTTAAATATTTGTACCTTAATCAAATAATTTGTATGCATGTTTGGTTGTAATTATGTTTAAATGGTTGTACGTTAATCAAATAATTGTTTCATTACCTTACCAAATTCAATCTATTTTGTACGCATATATGATTGTAAATTGTGCTTAAGTGGTTATGCCCTAATCAAATAATGGTTTCGTTATCTTACCATGTTCAATCGGTTTGATCCATTCAAATTTGTGTTGTTATATTTGTAAATTATTAATATTTATAATAATCTAATTAATTTAGCCAAAATCTTATATAAATATAATTTGCAACATATTGATGCAATGATTGTTGTAATATATGCATTATGGTTTGTATAGTGGTAATGATATATGTTATATATAGATTACGATGAACTTGTCAAACGGGAAAAAATAGACATGGGTTCATCGTAACGCGCGAGTCCTACATCAATTTAGTTTTTTTATTCTATGTTTTACGTTTCGGTTTAATTTCTTCGCATTAACACGCCCTAACTTCAGTGTCGGTGGTCGCTGACAGTAGTGTGGCATTAGGTCTCGCCCCCGCTGCAACACGAGGGGTGCTTAATACTAGTTTTAAACTAACTAGCCCATGATTTTTTAATGACTACAAGCTTTTTATATGTTAATATATTTTTTTAAATAACACCATAAAATGAGCATTTTATTCTCTTTAATTTGTGTATAGTATTGTTATAGTTTTTTTTTAATTAACAAAACATCATATGTTATGTGACTAATAATGTCTATGGGTGAGCAATAACCAAAACCAAATCGAAAACAAATGAAACTGAAAATCGAATTAAACAACAACTAATTAACTGAATCGAATTAACCAAAAATCGGTTATTTGCTATTTTCTTTTATTGGTTAACCGAATCAATTGAACCGAACTATTCATATTTCATATACTTCATTTTTATGCCTCCGTATAATTTATTTCATGTTTTATACCTCCATATGATGTATTAATACTAGCCCAAGTTTGGTTTTGGTTATTAACCAAAATAAACTCTACCGAACAAAAAACCGACAAATTAAGCAAATAAACCGAACTCTCTAACCGAAAACCGATTGGTTAATAAAATAGATTAACCAATGACTTCAGTTTAGGTTTCAGTTGAGGCTAGTAACCAAACCTAATCAAACTGTGCACACCCCTGGCAGTGTTTGTGTTCCTCGCCGCATCACGAAGGCTCCTTTCTAGTAAGACGTTAATGTCGTTGTTAGAGCATGTTACTCCAAATTATGCATACCAAATTCATAGGTCATATTATGCATCTGCCTTTAGCATAACGGTGGGATATACATGATTAGTTGTGAGTATTGACATATCATGAAACTGAGCAAATTTTAAGCTTAGTGCATACATTCAATGGTTCGAGCATTATGAGAAATCCATGATTGGTTGAATATGCTTCTGGTGAATGTTGGATGCTATTAGTGTTTGGCGTTCTTAAATATTATTCTAAAAAAACTTCAATAACACATCTACAAAACTTTTATAAAAAATCGATAACAGTCTTTCACCAATCCGTATGTATTCATCACATTTATCATTGATGAACCATATGCCAACTAACGTATCCCATATGTACATTTTTGTGTTGTGAATTTTACCACATCGATCGATATCTTTGTTGAAAGGGCTTTCAACAATTCGATTGAAAAGTTAATAACATTAAGGGTACACTTGTGTAGGAAAAGTAGTCTACCAAAGACGTTTGTCCCCCTCTTCATGATTTCTCGGTGTAGATCCGCGTTTTTGTATGGGGCGTGGAGCACTTGACGCCTTTGGGGTTTAAGACTCAAGCACTTTGTTAAATAGGTTTTCAAAATTATCAATCGTCAATTCTTCTTACTCCATTTTGGTTAAATCTATAATGACGACGTGGTACACGAGTTTCATCACAACCAAAGCTCATGTTTTGTGTGATAATTAAAAAATAGAAAAAAAGTTGAAAGAATATTCATGTGAAGCTGGCTGATTTTAATTTTTTGAGCCAACGCGATAGCCGTCTCACATCAACTCGTTAGTTAAACAACTCTAGTGATGGGTGGCTTGTTTATCTTTGTTCGAGTTGGGAGTTCTATCTTAAACATCCATGTTATAAGGGGTTTTTGAGGTCCATAGTCAAGTTAGTAAGGATCAAATATAGAATTCCAACGTGGAAAAGGATGTGTCACTATTAAAAGAATTAGAAAAAAGTTAATAAGAGTTCAACATATAATATTCCATCACATGCCAACAAAAGTTCAAAAATATTACATTTCCGTAACATCAATATATGCTTTCTAATGCTCCCATCAACGTCCACCTTGATATCCCTGTAAACAAAATTAACCGAACAACAAAATATAAAGTAACAAAATACCCGAATCAACTGCAGGGGCGGACCTAGTGTAGCTCCAGGCGTAGCACGGGTTACGGCTCACCTTTTTTCCGGTAGTGTTTCCGATTTTTATACTAAGGACACCCCTAAACAACTACGAGGACACCCCTAAATAACTACCTAAGGTGAAGATAGGTGAAGATGAAATGAAATTAAAATTTTCCATCGACGGAAACGTGTGCAGGTTGTTGACGGAAATAATGGTGTCATGGTGATTTTTCGTGGAGAAGAAGAAGCAAAAGTACAAAGCTTTCCTTTTTTTTTATTTTATTATATTTTTAACAGGTCAAGCCTACTCAATAGGCATTGGGCTCTAGTCAGCTTTAACACATATAAAGAGACTGTGTTAAAGTTGACTATTTTATTATAATATTTTATATAACATAGTCTGCGAGACTGCAACACTAAAAGAGACTATTACTTTATTTTATTTTATTTAAAATAAAAATATAATTGAATTACAAAACTTTCATCGGGATTTTTAATTATCTTCATCTTTTGTACAATTAAAGGTCTTAAAATCTAACAAATTATATAAACGAAGAATAAGTTTTGGATTTATTAAACTCATTTTTTTCCTAAAGTTTTTTTATGTCCCTTTTAATAATATATATAGCAGAGAAATATTTCCGTAGCTGCCACCGTTGGAACCAATGAAGCAAATGATTGACCCATCATAGAAGAAACGGAAAATATCAAAAAAACAAATTCACAGCTAATAAAATGGATTCAATTGACAATGACCCTTCAGCTAATAAAAATGTTGGTTCCGTTAATGGTCTCTTTTTTATTGAATGGCAAAATTTCTTTTTAATCCACTACGTATGTGAGAATTGAAGCCAAACCTTCTCCTATCAAACCTAGATGTTTAAAAGCTTTGCCTTTGTTAGTAGATCACCACCCCATTGGTTCCGCCACTGGTCTCTGACAAACAAAATTTATTAAAAGCCCAACACCTCAAAAGAATTATGTTAATTAAAAACCTACATCTAGACGAAAATTCATATTAACTAAAATCCTAATTTAATAAAAGCCAACATTTGTATGATTGTACGTAATTTTTTTACATTATATGATTGCACGGTAAAAAAAATTGGGATACCCCTCAATTTTTCTTCTAGATCCGCCACTGATCGACTGAGTAACTTAATAATAAGAATAATAATAAAAGTAATGAAAGCATTAATACAGTACGAGATTAACAAGATAAAAGCAGTTACGTTTCATAAGCAAAATAAATACTGATGCATGCAGAAGGTTTGCAAAAGAAATTATAAGAGTAACATGAAACAAACTAAGTATTGGAAAGGTGTGGTGGATTGCTTTGCTTTAAATCTAGACTATCAAAATGGAATGGAAGGCTAAGACTTTATCAATTGGTAGTAGAGTGACCACCCTTTAAATTTGGTTCTTGATAGCCTACCCATTTATCATTTTTCCTTCTTCAACCCACCAAAGTGGACTTTTTTGGGGAGGGAACGATGAGAAATCAAAAATGGCATGGGTGTGTTGGGACCGGCCCAGTTTCCAAAAGGGGGTCTTGGTTTGGGATCATGAAATATCAGCCTCTAATTGAAATGGTGGTGACGGAAATTTGTGGAGAAAGGTAATATCACCTATCCATTGTCAACCGTCTTATATGCCTGTTGATGCAACAAATACTAGACCGATGGTAGTAGCTGGGCTGGTTAGGCAAAAAGGTTGAAGGGTTTGATTTTACCTAACGCAAGTCGTGGGGTCCCTTCACGTTTGCGAGACGTGGAGAGAGGTTCACTAGTTTGATTTTGTTGTTTGCTCGAGCTCCTCCACTGAAATGTGTTCAGTTTCGGATGTGAGAGCAAAGGGAATGTGTGTGTTGAATGTGATGGAGAGTGACTTGCATGGAACAAGTACTCGAGAGTTATGACCAAAGATCCCAATGTAATCAGAGCTGATCCAGAATGTTTTCAGCACTAAATGAAGTGTCATATATATAGAGAAGGTCATCTCCTAAAGAAGAAACCATTGACTAGTGAAGTATGTCTGCAGTGGGGGACTTACCCTTTTGGGGGTTGAAGCCTTTTGACATGCGGGTAAAAGACTGTATTCTGTGGACTTGTCTTACTTTTGCGGCTAGGAGAGTTGTTGAAGTAATCAGAGACATGACTGATTACTGTACACATGCTGCTTTATCCTAGCTCCCGGGTTTTTTAACCTTTGAACCTTTTAACCTTTTAAGCGTTTATATGTCGAAGTCATTTTATTTGGTCTTGAGCTACCCCCGTCATCAGCCCCCCAAGTCAGAGGTTTTTGGGAAATGAGCTCGAAGACTTCTGACTTTTACATATTTATTTGCATTGCTTAAAGGCTTGAAGGCTTGAGAACAGTTGAGAATTTTTTGAATTTCAAAACTGACAACTGATTTGATTGATGTGTGGCAGTTTTTCAGTCGGCGGTTTATACACTAGGTAATAATAACCTCTCATTTAATTACTTTTTGTAGGTCCCTATCCCGTATGGATCTTAACAAAACCGACAATCTACCAAGGGTGCGGAATCCCCTTGATAAACCAAACAAACAGAAACAAGAACACGAAACGGTTTACCAACTGATCTTCTATGATTATCCAACGAAACCGTTTACAATCACTAAAGATCTCCACGAACTCACGGCCAATATTCTGTGTATTCGAACTCTCTCTCAATTGCCTAAAAGTCTAACCCTAAAACTCTAGGTAAAGGTTGTTTATATAGCACAACCTATACAATTCGAATTGGGCTCAGCCCATACGAATTCTATTGACAAATCGGGCCAAACTAGATAGACTTAAACTTAATACAAACTTGGACTTGATTGGGCTTCAACAAACTCGAATTCCATTCAGTCTTCATAAGTCTTCGCAACTCAATCACGTGTTCAATATCCAAAGACCAATTCAACGCTGTTGTCACATAACATGCACCAACAAACTCCCCCTTGACAATAGCTTGCAAAGGAAACTTTAGTCTTTAGAATCTCACGGTCTTTGGTCTTTGGATAGCGTCAGCTTCAACATGAATTCTGTCAGCAGCAGACTCCCCCTAAGCTGATGTATCCAATCACCAAATCTTCCAAGTTTTTATTCAGCATTCCAAGTAAGTCTTCACAGCATCCATTTTGCATTGTAGAAGGAGGATTCTACCAAGCAGCAACAAACTCCTCATCTCTTCACATCAACTTTTTCAGCAACATACTACTTCAATCTGTATACTATAAAACAAACATCTCGAGAAACCATTAGAATTTTTCAACGAAGTTAAACAATTATTATTATTCAAGAGATAATTCAAACTGTATCACATATTAAGCATTTTCAAATTAAGCACCAACACACAACATTTTTTTTAATCAAACACCCTGTAACCTGCATGATTAAAAAATTTTGAACCCACTTTCTAACACCGTCTCCCCCTATCGGTAACAACTCCTCTAATAATAACAGTTTTCCGTACATTAAGAATTTTAACAGAAAAAGACACTATTTTTGTATTTTCTGAAAGAAAATAAATACGAAAAGCAATAAACACTCTATTTTTTTGAGAATCACCGGTAAGAACATCATATCAGCACAATCAAACTGTTTCACACCAGTAATTAATTCTTTAAGCAATTATTTTTATTTTTTTTCGTGAAAAGCAGTCCAAGACGATTACCAGTATGTTTATCCACTTAAACAAAATGCATGAACATTTCAAGTACCATTACCGTATGATACGTTAAGGTAATATTATTACTGATATATTAGTGTGTCCCACTTCAGGATATACCCCCGCGATCAAGGTATGCACAAAGATTCATCGTAGTAGGTAAGTATAATGAATTCATCCGTTTTGTTTTTTCAACGTTTAGATAATTGGTGATCAGGTCAGTACTTCCGTACAGCAAAGAGACCAAAATATCTAACGAGGGCTAAGACAAATACCATTTTTGGTACGAATTATGCATTTTGCACATTTGAATGACTCTCGAGGAGAGCTTCTTCATTTTAAGGGTTTTGGCATTTTTAGCTCTTTTAAGATATCCTGTTTGTGCCTAGGTCAACATCTATCTGGATGCAGCAGAAGGACAACCTTGATATCCCCGGATGAAATAACAGTATAAAGACCCCAAACCTCAGATTTTGGCAATCTATCAACGCAAGATATAAGGTCATTAAACCATACACCATTAATGTGTTCCCCACTCATACTCAGTGCATTTAGGTTTATATCACTTTGGTAAGTTGATTATTTCATGCTTTTGCCTACTGGTACATCGTATGATGAAACTGCTATCACACTTGAGCAATTTAATTCATTTTCAGTGTGACAGTCTAACTTGCTGATGTACTATCATTTCTTCTTTTTCACACAGTGATAACTCATTTTTTATTTTCTATTTTTTATATTTTTGATTTTTCAATGTTTTTGTATTTTTGATTTTTAAGAAAGTAGTAAACTATTCACAAAAATTCTTATGAAAAACCAGTTATTCAGGATTCCTCATCCCGTTGAGTTCGACTAAATGTTCAAAGCGAGCTCTATCAAAAGCTTTAGTGTAAAGATCAGCAAGGTTATCTAGTGTGTCGACTCGGTGTAATTCAATTAGTCTCTTTTCAACACAATCCCGTATAAAATGATGACGTATGTCAATATGTTTAGTTCTACTGTGCTTTAAGGGATTGTTTGTGATTGAAATAGTGGCATTATTATCTATCATAATAGGAGTACGAGTGAAATCCAAACCGTAATCGCGCATCTGCTGTTGAATCCAGAGAACTTGAGAGCAGCAGCTACCCGCAGCAATATATTCGGCTTCACAAGTAGAGGTAGACACACAAGATTGCTTCTTGCATTGCCAAGACACAATCCTGCCTCCTAAGAACTGACAACCACCTGTTGTAGACTTTCTGTTCAACTTGCATCCCCCAAAGTCTGTATCAGTAAGCAACGAACCTCAAATCACTATCAGCTGGATACCACAACCCAAGTTTAGGTTTCCCCTTCAAGTAACGAAGAATCCGCTTCACTGCTTTCATGTGTGACTCTTTTGGATTAGCCTGATATCTGGCACACAAACATACTTCAAACATGATGTCGGGTCTTGAAGCAGTCAAGTACATAAGAGAAACAATCATCGCCCTGTATTGAGTAGGATCAACATCTTCAGTACTTTCATGATCTGGGCCAAGATTGTGATTTTCGCAAATGGGTGTGTTGAAAGTAGAGCAATCATTCATTTTGAAATGATTCAAAATGTCATACACATACTTTGTCTGATGAATAAACATCCCATCCTCCTTCTGATCAACTTGTAATCCCAGAAAGTAAGATAGCTCACCCATAGCGCTCATTTCGAACCTGCTCTTCATCACCTTCTCAAACTCCTTACACATGTTCTCGTCTGATGACCCAAAGATGATGTCATCCACGTATACCTGTACCAGCAGAAAATCATCTTTCTTCCTCTTGATGAACAGTGTACTGTCAATCTGACCTCTTTCAAAACCATTTTTGATCAGATGTGTAGACAGTGTCTCGTGCCATGCCCTGGGAGCTTGATGTAATCCATACAAAGCCTTATCAAGTTTGTAAACCCGATCTGGATAGTCTGGATCAACGAACCCATCTGGTTGTGAGACATACACCACTTCTTGGACTTTCCTATAAAGAAATGCACTCTTCACGTCAAATTGGTAAACTTTAAAGCCCTTGAAAGAAGCGAAATCCAGAAACAAACGAATTGCCTCCAACCTTGCCACTGGTGCAAACACCTCATTGTAATCAATCCCTTCTTGCTGATTGAAACCTTTAACCACCAATCAAGCCTTGTTGCGCGTGACTATTCCTTTCTCATCCTTCTTGCACCTAAACACCCATTTAGTGCCAATCTCTCTTTCACCTTTAGGAAGGTCAACTAACTCCCAAACTTTCAACTTCTCAAACTGGGCCAATTCCTCTTGCATAGCTTCAACCCATGAATTGTCTTTAAGAGCCATGTGAATGTTCTTTGGCTCCTCTTAGGAAATAAAGCAACTATACAAGCATTCGTTCACTACCGCAGTCTTCTCAATCGAAACAAATAACCCAGAATTCGCTGCTATGCTTCTTCTCGTCTGAACACCTGCAGTAGGATCCCCAAGTATCATGTCAACTGGATGATCCCTATTTGCTCGTGTAGTAGCAACAACATCGACTTCTAGATTGTCACCCAGGTTTGATCCAACCTCCCCCTGAATTTTCTGATCCGCAAACGGATTGATGAAATCCTCCCCCTGATTGGGTTCAGGTTCACTATCGCTTGAACCAGGATCTGCAGCACCTTGGGAAGTTTCCGGAGCATCTGTCATATCAACATTCGATCTAGGCATGAACTCGCCTTCATCGTCTTCACTAATCACTGTTTGAATCAAATGAGAATCATCTGCATTTGAAAACTCAGGAATATTAAATGATTTAAAAACACTATCATAATCATATAATATAGCAGGGCTGTTCTTTGATTGTTGAGGTTTGTATGAAGTAATTTCAACATTAAAGACAACCTCAATTTTACCAGTTTTTAGATTAAAAACCCTTTTATTCAGTGTGCCAGGCACATAACCTAGAAAGTATCCTTCGTCAGCCACCTCACCGAATTTTTGTTTATCTTTATTTCGCACAATGGTGCAGGGTAATCCAAATGGTTCAAAGCCTTCCAAGTTTGGCTTTTTGTTAAACATTAACTCATGACAAGTTTTGTTAAAACGTTTAACAGTCAAAACTTTGTTCAGGACGTAGCAAGCTGTATTCACAGCTTCTCCCCAGAAAAGAACTGGTAGCTTTGAATCTGAAAGCATCGTCCTAGCGGCTTCAATCAACGTCCTGTTTTTCCTCTCAGCGACTCCATTCTGTTGAGGCGTCTAAGGAGCGGAGTATTGATGTTCAATTCCTTTGCGCAGACAGTAGAGATCCAGAATCTGATTCTTGAACTCCGTGCCATTATCACTCCTTATCCTCTTGATCCTTACATCATGGACGTTTTCCAGTTTTGTAAAGAGATCTATCAGCATCTCCACTGTCTCATCTTTTATACCTAAAAAGAAAACCCATGAGTATCGTGAGTAATCATCAGTGACAACAAGACAATAGTACTTTCCACCTATGCTCCTCGTGTTCACTGGACCGAATAAATCCATGTGAAGTAATTCATAAGGGGCATCTGTGGAATTTACTGTCTTAGATTTATGAGGTTTCTTGTGTTGTTTTCCCTTTTAACAGGGAAGACATTTATCTTCCACTTGAAACCTCTACATTGGAACCCCTTTCACCAGCTCATTTTTAACAAGGTAATTCATTTTTCGATAGTGAATATGGGCCATGCGTCTGTGCCACAACATAGATTCAGCTTCAGATGCTTTTGACAGTAAACACGCCACCGCAACTGTCGGATCCTTGGCACCCATGTCCATGACATAAGTATCATTTTTCCTTGGTGCACGCATTACTATCCAGTCGTCCGAAATAACCAAACCCGGGTTCAACACCAATGCTTCAGACTTAGTAAAATGGACCGAGTGACCCTTGTCGCAGACTTGTGACACGCTCATCAGATTGTGTTTAAGCTGCTCAACATAGTTCACTTTGTCCAAAGTGATCTTCCCATTCGTCACTTTTCCTCGTCCAGTAATCCTACCACCTTTAGCACTAGCAAAATTTACATGTCCACCATCATATTCTTCAAATTCAGAAAACAACCTCGCATCCCCCGTCATGTGCCTGGAGCAACCACTATCAACATACCATAAGTTGATAATCCTCCTTAGCAGCTCCTGCACACACCAACCAAATGATTAGTTAGATTGGGGGACCCAAGCCTTAATGGTCTTGGGTCTTCCAGATTCACCAACTACAGGAACATCCATCCAGTATCCATCACTCCTAATTGGAGTCTTGGATCTTGGACCTGTTGATGGAAATGGGTTTTGATTTCCATAAGGTCTCTGCTCCTGAGGGTTCCTATATGTGTTTGGACTCTGTGACCTTTGGAAATTTTGATTTTGATTACAAGAACCATAATTGTTGTAATTTCTAAAGCCATTGTTATAAAAAGTTCGACCACCATTATTTTGGTATCGATTTCGATATTGACCTTGACTTCTGAAATTTTTTGAATTATGATTATTCATTCTTGGTGAACTACTTCTAGGTCTCTCATATCTGCCTGATGTAGATTCAGGCTGAAATCTTGGTTGATTTCTTTGAAAACGAGGAACTTGTGGAATTCCTTTTTCAGCCTTATCTACACCACCAGCAACATCCTCTTGTTGCTTAGGAGCAGATTTCTTTGGAGAATTTGAGACTTTCTCCTCATTATCACCTTTCTTCTCTGGTGATTTCCCTCTCTGTTTCTCACTAATTTGTGCTTCACTCTTTTTGTTAGGACAGCAGCTAGCTACATTTCCCTTGGTGTGACACTTGAAGCACGATCTCTTTTTCGAAGACTTCTTATCTGAAGCCTTTGAACTAGATCCTGGTTTTGATGATGATGCCTTAGTAGGATTTGGTTCAGTTTGCTTCGTTTCAGAACTTTCTTTGTTTTTGTTTTTAGCAAACTCTACATTTGATTCGTTTTCAATAACAGCTGTTTCATTTTTCATGTCACTTCCTTGAACAAAATTAACCTTTTTAACAAAAGTTGGAGTTTTATTCCTAGGATGTGAAGTTTTCTTTTTCAAAACAGGTTTGCTGTTATTTTCCTTCTTAGCATCATCACCTTCAGACACATCACCTTGACTTGATGTGGAACTACTTGGTGATGTTGACGCAAAGTCTATGAGCTCGTTTTCATCAGGCAAGAAAGAATAGTCATGACTAACAGGAGGTGGAACTTCATTGAAACCATGGAATCCCACACTAGTTCTGTCGTTACTTTTCTTCAAGCCACCCATCATATGTTTCATAACAAAAGTAGAGTCCCTGAATTGACCTAATTTCTTTTCAAGTTCAACAATTTTGAGTTGTGCATCTGACAACTCTTTCCATTTTTCAGAAATCTCTTTTGTTTTCTCAGCCATCATTTCATGAGCTAAGTCTATGACTTGAAGTTTTTCGTTTAGTTTGCAAGTTACAACTTCAATTTCAGCTTCATAGCCTTTTATCTTCTTCAAATACAACGACTCATTTCTTTTAGCAAAAAAATTTGATTCTTTGATGTTAGACATCTCGTTTACTAGATTTTGGTTTTGTGTTGACAACCTGTCAACCTCACCCTGTAATTCACAACATTTAAAACAAACAGTAGTAGCAGAGTTACTTACCTCTCCTGTTGATTTGTCTGAGTTAGCCATAAGAGGAGTAAGTTGAGCTTCCATTCTTTTGATGATTTCATCTTTCGCTTCATCTTCCCTTTCATGCTCAGACTTTGGTTTTTCCTCTTCAGCATCTGTTGTCTGATCACCCTTCTCTTCCTCAGCTTCACTTTCCTTCTTAACTTCAGCATTATCTACTATAGCTTCACCATCATCAACTTGCACGATTTCAGCCATGAATGCCTGAGTGACATTCTCATCATTTTCCAAGTGAACACTCCAATCATATGAACCTTCTCTTGCTGTAGAGATCAGCGCTCTCGAGTTAGAGTTGTTTGATGCATTTCTATTGTTTGAACTTTGACTCGAAGTCTCCTGCTTTTGTTTTTGACATTCCCTAGCGAAATGCCCATAACTTTGACAGTTGAAGCATCTCACTTTGGTCTTATCGAAACCAACAGTCTTTCCTACAAACTTCCTTCCTGTTCGGTTCATAAATCTCTTCACTCATCTAGAAATCATGGCCATTTGCCATTGCAAATCCATCTCTTCAAGATCATCAGGATCAATCTGATCATAATCTTCATCTATAGTGGCAGGATCGGATATCTTCCCCTGAATGTAGTTCTCATAAGAAGCAACAAATGAAGCAAGTAGAGCAAGATGCTCTTCTGCAGACTTAACACTCATAGGCATCGACTTTGCACCACTACTCTGCTTAGAAGCTGATGTTCTCTTGGTTCCTGTTGATCCTCCTGAGGCAGCTACAAAACAAACATCACCATCCTCATTCATTGTGACCTGCTGATTTTCACACGATAGAAATGCAGTAGCAGAGTCGCTAGAAGCGTTGTGAGATGACGAAGATGTAAGCCCATTGTAAATCCCTGGATCTTGAACCTGATCATATCCAGTGTCTTTCTTCTTCATACTAAGCTCATAAGCTCTCAGCTTTCCTACCACTTCTTCTTATAGCTCTTTTGTCTCATAATCTGCTTCTCCCTTGATCATGAGAGTGTAGATATCCCACTTAGTAGGTAGGGCATCGAGCAGCTTGTCATTCTTCTCTGTGTCAGAATAGCAAGCTTCTTCAGTAGATCAACTTTGTTTTTCTTGACATCTGCATTTCCCGCATATCGCTTTTCTAACGCATCCCACATATCCTTTGAATTCGTGTACTTCTTGAAGGTATGCTTGATGCTATCAGGTAAGGACATTTTTATTGCAGCCAAGGCTCTCTTTTCAGCCTCATACATCTTTTTATCAGCCTCTTGCATGTTCACATAGGCTGTTATACGTGGTCTGCCCTCAAAGTCGTGTGTTGGGTTTGTATACCCATCTTCAATACATATCCAAATGCGTGTATCCTGATATTCAACGAAGGATTGAAAACGATCCTTCCAAGTCAAATAATTTTCCACCTTCATCATCTTAGGTGGTTTGTTGGTAGTGCCAACCTCATGCTCCATTCTCAAAAGCTCATTCAAACTATACATGTTCGACATTTTAACGTTGCAGACTGGTAAAACCGTACTAAATTTTTCGAAAACTGTTTTTACCAAATTATATCGTTAGATTCGTCTCGAAAATATGATTCCAATGATATATAATGTCGAAGTCCTTTTTCAGGATTTTCCAGTCTTTTTTTTTGTCCTAAAAATCCAAGGAGTCCAACGGTGTAAACGGTTTGTCCAGATGAGTTATGGGTAATTCTCTAAACACGAAACAGTTAAATTTTTCTTACGATTGCCTAGAAAAATTCCACCACTTTCAAACTCGCAACCACTCAATCCAGTCGAGACCACACAGTCCAGTCGAGACTACTGTTTCGAGTCGAGACCTCTGCTTCGAGTCGAGACCTCTGTTTCGAGTCGAGACCCCTATTTCGAGTCGAGACCTCTGTTTCGAGTTAAATATGCACAACTCAAGACCCCAGTCGAGACCTCTGTTTCGAATGAAGAATGGACAAGTCGAGACCCTTGTTTCGAGTGAACAGTGCCCAGTCGAGACCACTAGTTTCGAGAAAAAATGGACAACTCGAGACTGCTAATTTCGAGTCGAGACCGGCAATCTTCTAGCAATCTTCCAATAAAAATCCCAAAAAATCAACACTTTTTAAACCACAGAATCTTCTGATTGAAATCCTTCCAAACTAAACTCCTAAAAATCAGCAAACAGCTTCCAAACAACACCAAAACAGATCAAATCACACAAATTTTGACTGTTCTTCGCTGTTCTTCGTGAATTCAAACTGCAACCCAAAAACTTGTTTATTTCCGATCAGTTTTGAACCATACAAAAGAGCATACGCTCTGATACCAATTGTAGGTCCCTATCCCGTATGGATCTTAACAAAACCAACAATCTACCAAGGGTGCGGAATCCCCTTGATAAACCAAACAAACAGAAACAAAAACACGAAACGGTTTACCAACTGATCTTCTATGATTATCCAACGAAACTGTTTACAATCACTAAAGATCTCCACGAACTCACAGCCAATATTCTGTGTATTCGAACTCTCTCTCAATTGCCTAAAAGTCTAACCCTAAAACTCTAGGTAAAGGTTGTTTATATAGCACAACCGATACAATTCGAATTTGGCTCAGCCCATACGAATTCTGTTGATAAATCGGGCCAAACTAGATTGTCACACCCCCAAAATCCACACGCGGAGTACCACCGCTTGGGAGCGTGACGTGACCAGGATCAAGCCATCAATCATATCAAACATAGCATTTAATAATATTAAAAGTCATCAAAGTAGTTCATCATGACATGATCGATGTTTCAAAACCAAGCATTTATTAAGTAGCGGAAGCATTGTTATAAACCCAAATTAAATATACAGAAATGTCATAAGTGTCCAACAGAGTATTACGATCCTTGTCCACAACGACCGGCTCCTCCTTGTGCAAGCTCCATGTACCTAACGATCTGCAAGGCATGTAACAGAATGATCAACAAACTAGTTGAGCGAGTTCACAGTAAGTAAGTGCGTAACAGTAAGTAAAGGGTGGCTCTACTGGGCCGATAGTAAGTTATATAGGTGGGGGCTTCCCATGTTATGTGTCCACTAGACTATTCGTATCAACTACTCGTATCATCCCTGTTCTTCTTCCGAGAACAGTAGCGCGTATGGGGTGTACGTAGGTTTTACGTACGTATCCTTCACAACCGAGGATAGGAGACGCGGGGGTGTACGTGGGTTTCACGTACGTATCCTTTGTACCGAGGATAGAATTAAGTAATGCGTACACGTAGGTTTTACGTGCGTGCCTGACATCCGAGGCAGTAATTGGCATATGACCACGTAGGTGTTATCCTAACCTACGGAACCGTCCTGACATCCGAGGATCATGGTAGGTGATAGTCTAGGAAAGCATATGTACGTTCTTAGTCAATGGTAACTTTTATCCCATTCCCACGACCCGGGAATCCCATGCCTTAGTAGGAGTGTGAACTCACCTGGGTTTGCTCGGCAGACAGTATAATGCTCAAGTATACAAGTAAGGAATCAACCACGTCCTATCATGGTTACTATGCAAGTTAGGTTCGTATGTAGCACGTTTGTATCACATAGGGTATCAAGTATGATCATGGCAAATCACATAACCGTAACAGCAGTTCATATCAAGTAACGAGTCCAAGTAGTCGGCCCAATTAACATGAGCAGTCCAATTAGCAACTATGTAAACAAGTCCAATAACATAACAGTCATAAGATTGGGCCCGTGACAGTGTAGGCCCAAAACAGTGTACGTGCAAAGAAGGTCTCGAGTCGCAACCAGCGATCTCGAGTCGCAACCGGTGGTTACGAGTCACAACAGGTGGTTTCGGTTCATCATGGCCCGGTTACGAGTCACAGCCGGAGATTACGAGTCGCAACAGGAGGTTGCGAGTCGCAACTGATGATCTCGACTCATCACGGTCTGGTTACGAGTCACAACTGGACTCGCAACCGTTGTCTCGGCTTGTGCTGTTTGTGGTCTCGAGTGGGGTTCCGACTCGCAATCTGAGTCGCAACCGTGTGTAACAGTTTTTCCTGATTTCATGCAATTTAGTTATACGCATTTATGCAAATCAATTCACATTATCAGTTTCCAAGTTTGACCATATCAATTAACAGTTTCTATCATGATCAGTATCCGATCAAACGAGCATAATTCACATGTTCTTAACAAGAACCCTAACCGAAACATATATGAACACGTCTTTACATAAGAGCAGAAATCATAGCAATTTATACAACCATATAGCCAAGATAAATCAATTAATCCGATTAAGTCACATACACACATGGCCGGTTACAAGCACAATCAATTCAGCCGATCCATCATACATCTATATATCCAATGATCACAAGTATCTAGCCGGTTAACAACATCATACCCGATATGCATTCAAGAATCGTTTAAACACTATCAAACTTGTAAATCAAACGTACATCAAGCAACCCTAGATTACTATCATGCAAATTCGAATTCTAGCAAGATCATGTAAGCACGAATTCATTAACTTGATACTAACCGAAACAAGGAGAGAAGGATTCTGAATCCAAAAGCTTGAATAGGTGTTCGGCGGTTCTTGGTTCCGATTCGAGAGAGAGAGAGAGAGAGCTTGTGTGTGTGTGGTTGCAAAGATTGTAAAAACTAAAACCCTATAATGTGCATGTGTATATATATGCGTACAAGGGATGTGGGCCGAAACCCCACATGGGTTTTCTCATGGTCTCGAGTCCACTAAATGGACCGAGTGGGTTTGTGTTCGGTTGGGCATTCGGTTCAAGTAGTAACATACACATTCTTATGAAATTATATAGCACATAACATTCGATCACACAACTTAATCACATAATTCACATTAGTTCAATGGTTACACGTAATGTACGAGACGGTAAAGTACGAGTTGTCACATTATCCCCTACTAATTGGAAATTTCGTCCCGAAATTTGGTATGCACTCACTGAGGAAGCTAGGTAAGTTATAGCATTCACTGGTTTTCCTGGGGTGTCACATCCTCCCCCCGTTGATCTGGAATTTCGTCCCGAAATTCCGAAGTAGTAGCTTCAGCCTCAGTAGTGGTAGCATTGGTTTCGAATAACTGGGGGTACTTTTCTGTCATTCTGTCTTCGCGTTCCCAGGTGTACTCTGGGCCACGTTTGGAGTTCCAACGAACTCGAACAAGAGGGATTCTCTTGCTTTTGAGGACCTTCACATCCCGGTCCGTGATTTCTACTGGTTCCTCGACGAACTGCAGCCGCTCGTCGATAGTGAGTTCCTTAAAAGGAATGATGAGGTTTTCATCTGATAGGCACTTCTTTAAGTTCGATACGTGAAAGACATTGTGAACTGCTCCGAGTTCAGCTGGTAGGTTCAACTTGTAGGCTACCTTGCCAATCTTTTCTAAGATTTCGAATGGTCCGACGTACCGCGGATTCAGTTTGCCCCGTTTACCAAAACGTACCACACCCTTCCAGGGTGAAACTTTCAATAAAACCCGGTCTCCGACCTCAAATTCCAAAGGCTTTCTACGCTTATCCGCGTAGGCTTTCTGACGGTCGCGTGCTGCCGCCATGCGTTGCCGTATCTGTGCAATCTTTTCTGTGGCGTCCACTACAATCTCTGGACCCGTAATCTGACTATCCCCCACCTCTGCCCAATAGAGAGGTGACCGGCATTTACGTCCGTACAATGCCTCGAATGGAGCGGCTTGAATGCTGGTATGGTAACTGTTATTGTACGAGAACTCCACCAAAGGGAGGTGCTTTTCCCAGCCGTTGCCGAAATCGATAACGCATGCCCGAAGCATGTCTTCTAGAGTTTGGATCGTTCGCTCAGACTGCCCATCCGTCTGAGGATGATATGCTGTGCTCATGTCTAATCGTGAGCCGAAAGATTTATGCATTGCTTGCCAAAGCTCTGACGTGAATCGTGCATCGCGATCCGAAATAATAGAGGTGGGCACTCCGTGCCTCGAAACAACTTCTTTGAGATAGACGTCTGCGAGAGTGGAGAACTTATCCGTTTCCTTTATAGGTAGGAAGTGTGCAGACTTGGTGAGTCGATCCACGATCACCCATATGGTATCATTCCCCCGCTGGGATCTAGGTAGACCTGTAACGAAATCCATGGAAATTTCTTCCCATTTCCACTGAGGTATCTTAGGCTGCTGAAGTAGGCCAGCTGGTTTCTGATATTCGACCTTGACTCTCGCACAGGTCAAACATTTTCCAACGTACGTAGCGATGTGGGCCTTCATGCTAGGCCACCAATAAGTAGTGCTGATGTCGTGGTACATTTTATCTGACCCTGGATGTACCGAGTAGCGAGACTTGTGAGCTTCATTCATCACAAGTTCGCGTAGACCGCCATAAAGTGGGACCCAAATCCGGCCCGTTACATAGTAGGCGCCGTCTGCCTTCTGTTCCATTTGCTGTCGTGAGCCACGTAAGGCTTCAGCCTTGACGTTTTCGGGCTTCAGTGCTTCTACCTGAGCATCTCGTATCTGTGCAGGGAGGCTAGACTGAATCGTAAGCTGTAGCGCTCGCACGCGCTTCGGTAAAGTGTCTTTCCGACTCAGAGCGTCAGCCACAACATTGGCTTTGCCTGGATGGTACTTGATGGCGCATTCGTAGTCGTTAAGTAACTCGACCCATCGTCGTTGACGCATGTTCAAATCCTTCTGCTTAAGGATATGCTCGAGACTCCTGTGATCGGTGTAAATCGTGCACCTGGTACCGTACAGGTAGTGTCGCCATATCTTAAGCGCGAAAACAACAGCTCCCAGTTCTAAGTCGTGCGTCGTGTAGTTCCGCTCATGAACCTTTAGTTGACGAGAAGCGTAGGCTATCACTTTATCACGTTGCATCAACACACATCCAAGACCCTGGATGGATGCATCACAATATACCACGAAGTCTTCTGTGCCTTCTGGCAATGAAAGAATAGGTGCGCTGCAGAGCCTATCCTTTAGATATCGAAAAGCAGTTTCCTGCGCGTTGCCCCAACGGTAGGTGACACCCTTCTGTGTCAGTAGCGTAAGTGGTTGCGCGATCTTTGAAAAGTCTTTAATAAACCGTCTGTAGTAGCCTGCCAAACCCAAGAATTGACGTATTTCTGTTGGCGTATGCGGTGCAGGCCAGTTTCTGATCGAATCTACCTTGGATGGATCGACGTGAATCCCGTCCTTGTTTACCACGTGGCCTAAGAAGTGGACTTCACGAAGCCAGAAGTCGCATTTAGAAAGCTTAGCGTACAGCTGTTCCTTCCGAAGGAGTTCCAATATAAGGCGTAGATGCTGCTCGTGCTCTTCCTGACTCTTGGAGTAAATCAGGATGTCGTCGATGAAAACAATGACGAACTTGTCGAGATAGGGTTTGCACACCCTGTTCATAAGATCCATAAATACTGCCGGTGCGTTCGTAAGCCCGAACGGCATAACCAAGAACTCGTAGTGACCATAGCGAGTTCTGAATGCTGTCTTAGAGACGTCCTCCTCGCGGACTCTCAGCTGATGATAACCTGACCGTAGGTCGATCTTGGAATAGTAACACGACCCTTGCAACTGGTCGAATAAGTCGTCTATGCGTGGAAGAGGATAACGGTTCTTCACCGTCACCTTGTTCAGTTCCCTGTAGTCTATACACATCCTGAACGTACCGTCTTTCTTTTTCACGAACAGCACTGGAGCTCCCCAAGGCGAAGAGCTTGGACGAATGAAGCCTTTTTCCAAGAGCTCTTGTAGCTGCTTTGACAATTCTTCCAATTCTGATGGAGCTAAACGATATGGTGCGCGAGCTATGGGTGCTGCTCCTGGAGCGAGCTCGATCTGAAATTCAACCTGACGATGAGGCGGTAAGCCAGGTAAATCTTCAGGAAACACCTGAGGGAAGTCACGTACGACTGGTATATCTTCCAATTTCTTTTCCTTTACTGATGTGTCTGAAACAAGAGCCAAAATGGCTGTGTGACCTTTACGTAAGCACTTCTGAGCCTTCAAGAATGAGATGATGCCAACCACAGCACCACTCTTGTCGCCTTGAACTTCGAGAGGTTCCTGACCAGAACGAGGAATGCGAATAATCTTCTCGCTGCATAGGATTTCTGCCTGGTGTTGGGATAACCAATCCATCCCAATCACGACGTCGAAACTTCCCAAAACTATGGGAATGAGATCAATAGAAAAGGCTTGACCAGCTAGAATAAGGTTACAACCCTGAACTACGTGCGTGGCTTCTAGACTTTTACCGTTAGCTAACTCTACTACATGTTTGGTGGGTAAAAGTGTTGGTGCACGTTTTAGCAGTTGACACATTTTCACAGACATATAGCTTGTATCCGCACCCGAATCAAACAAAACAGTAACGTAAATATTGTCGAGGAGAAACTTACCCATCACAACGTTGGGATCGTTTACTGCGTCGCCACGACCTAGTACGAATGCACGGCCCCTTGCCTCGTTGCCGTTGTTGTTTCCCTCATTGTTGTTGTTGCCATTGCCCTGGTTGTTGTTGTTGTTGTTGTTCTGGTTCCTGTTGAGCTGTGGGCAGTGTCTCTTGATGTGGCCTTCAGCACCACAATTGTAGCATCCTTTGTTGCCCTGTTGTTGGTTAGGCTGAGCGTGAGGCTGCTGCTGATTCTGGTTCGCAGGACGAAGGCTTCTACAGTCTTTGGCCTCGTGACCCATCTTGAGGCATCTTTGACAACGACCCTTGTTACACTGACCGTTGTGGTGCTTGTTGCAGTTGTTGCACTTTGGAAGATTTCCGCGATATCCACCCTGCCTGTGGCTACCTGACGACTGCTGGTTAGGGCTTTGATAGTTGTCAGTCTTTCGCTGCTGATTCTGGGACTGAACCGAAACTGATGCTTTGCTTGAATCCCCCTCCCATTTCCTCTTGTTGTCACTGAGGGTAACGGGAGTAGCTGAAGGAGTGACTGTAGTAGTAGCGCTGACACGCTTAGGCAGTTTATTCTGTTCCACCGCCTGATCGGTGATGCGATGAGCGAGGCGTTGGATTTCCTGGATGTTTTCGAGGTTAGCCGACGTCACGTGGCTCTGAATTTCTGGCGCCAATCCCTTGAGATACAACTCAATGCGCTTGTATGGAGGGTCTACCATAGTTGGGCACAGCACGGCCAGCTCGTTTGACCGCTTGGTATACGCTTCAATCTTCGACCCAACCATTTTCAGATTGTACAGCTCGTCTTCTAGCTTGTGAATATCTTCACGCGTGCAATACTCACGCTTGATGAGTTCCTTAAAATCGTTCCATGGGGTGGCGTTAGCAGCTGCCAACCCAAGAATCTGCACCTGCGCGTTCCACCAGGTTAGCGCGATTCCTTCCAAGGTGCCAGTAGCAAACTTGACCTTGCGAGCCTCAGGGCACTCGCACATCTCGAATACTGATTCTAGCTTCTCGAACCAGTGGAGGAGTCCAACCGCTCCTTCTGTGCCGCTGAAAGAGTTGGGACGACAGTCCATGAAGTTCTTGAAAGTGCAGACAGGCTGCTGCGCGTGTTGACCTATTGTGTACGAATAGGGCAAGTTAAATACAAGAGTGAATGTAGGATCTAGGGATCCTAGTGTGTGCCTATACTGCAGGATATACTACCTGCTTGAGCTGCTGCAACTGCCGCAGCAACTTGGGCTTGAACAAGAGCCTCTAACTGGGCTTGTGTCATGTTAATTCTTCCAGCCATTGATCTTCATGTCAAAGGCGAAATAGGTGAGAAAAGTTCGCGAATAGTGCGATGACAGAAAAGTGTAAGCACGTAAGGGTTCTTAAGCAATAGCAAATAGTGAGCATTGTAGTCTAAGCATACCACGAGCAAAGTTCTAAGTAATTCTAGCAAGTAGGCAATAAACATAAACCTTATTACCTAAAATGTCGAGTCTTGCACGTGGAGCGAAGCGTCGTTGTGGATCGTTGAGAGCACTGTACTGGTTATAGTCCGGTTTTAATAAAAACGTTTTCCCATATTAAAACCAAGTTCTCTATAACCAATGGCTCTGATACCAATCTGTCACACCCCCAAAATCCACACGCGGAGTACCACCGCTTGGGAGCGTGACGTGACCAGGATCAAGCCATCAATCATATCAAACATAGCATTTAATAATATTAAAAGTCATCAAAGTAGTTCATCATGACATGATCGATGTTTCAAAACCAAGCATTTATTAAGTAGCGGAAGCATTGTTATAAACCCAAATTAAATATACAGAAATGTCATAAGTGTCCAACAGAGTATTACGATCCTTGTCCACAACGACCGGCTCCTCCTTGTGCAAGCTCCATGTACCTAACGATCTGCAAGGCATGTAACAGAATGATCAACAAACTAGTTGAGCGAGTTCACAGTAAGTAAGTGCGTAACAGTAAGTAAAGGGTGGCTCTACTGGGCCGATAGTAAGTTATATAGGTGGGGGCTTCCCATGTTATGTGTCCACTAGACTATTCGTATCAACTACTCGTATCATCCCTGTTCTTCTTCCGAGAACAGTAGCGCGTATGGGGTGTACGTAGGTTTTACGTACGTATCCTTCACAACCGAGGATAGGAGACGCGGGGGTGTACGTGGGTTTCACGTACGTATCCTTTGTACCGAGGATAGAATTAAGTAATGCGTACACGTAGGTTTTACGTGCGTGCCTGACATCCGAGGCAGTAATTGGCATATGACCACGTAGGTGTTATCCTAACCTACGGAACCGTCCTGACATCCGAGGATCATGGTAGGTGATAGTCTAGGAAAGCATATGTACGTTCTTAGTCAATGGTAACTTTTATCCCATTCCCACGACCCGGGAATCCCATGCCTTAGTAGGAGTGTGAACTCACCTGGGTTTGCTCGGCAGACAGTATAATGCTCAAGTATACAAGTAAGGAATCAACCACGTCCTATCATGGTTACTATGCAAGTTAGGTTCGTATGTAGCACGTTTGTATCACATAGGGTATCAAGTATGATCATGGCAAATCACATAACCGTAACAGCAGTTCATATCAAGTAACGAGTCCAAGTAGTCGGCCCAATTAACATGAGCAGTCCAATTAGCAACTATGTAAACAAGTCCAATAACATAACAGTCATAAGATTGGGCCCGTGACAGTGTAGGCCCAAAACAGTGTACGTGCAAAGAAGGTCTCGAGTCGCAACCAGCGATCTCGAGTCGCAACCGGTGGTTACGAGTCACAACAGGTGGTTTCGGTTCATCATGGCCCGGTTACGAGTCACAGCCGGAGATTACGAGTCGCAACAGGAGGTTGCGAGTCGCAACTGATGATCTCGACTCATCACGGTCTGGTTACGAGTCACAACTGGACTCGCAACCGTTGTCTCGGCTTGTGCTGTTTGTGGTCTCGAGTGGGGTTCCGACTCGCAATCTGAGTCGCAACCGTGTGTAACAGTTTTTCCTGATTTCATGCAATTTAGTTATACGCATTTATGCAAATCAATTCACATTATCAGTTTCCAAGTTTGACCATATCAATTAACAGTTTCTATCATGATCAGTATCCGATCAAACGAGCATAATTCACATGTTCTTAACAAGAACCCTAACCGAAACATATATGAACACGTCTTTACATAAGAGCAGAAATCATAGCAATTTATACAACCATATAGCCAAGATAAATCAATTAATCCGATTAAGTCACATACACACATGGCCGGTTACAAGCACAATCAATTCAGCCGATCCATCATACATCTATATATCCAATGATCACAAGTATCTAGCCGGTTAACAACATCATACCCGATATGCATTCAAGAATCGTTTAAACACTATCAAACTTGTAAATCAAACGTACATCAAGCAACCCTAGATTACTATCATGCAAATTCGAATTCTAGCAAGATCATGTAAGCACGAATTCATTAACTTGATACTAACCGAAACAAGGAGAGAAGGATTCTGAATCCAAAAGCTTGAATAGGTGTTCGGCGGTTCTTGGTTCCGATTCGAGAGAGAGAGAGAGAGAGCTTGTGTGTGTGTGGTTGCAAAGATTGTAAAAACTAAAACCCTATAATGTGCATGTGTATATATATGCGTACAAGGGATGTGGGCCGAAACCCCACATGGGTTTTCTCATGGTCTCGAGTCCACTAAATGGACCGAGTGGGTTTGTGTTCGGTTGGGCATTCGGTTCAAGTAGTAACATACACATTCTTATGAAATTATATAGCACATAACATTCGATCACACAACTTAATCACATAATTCACATTAGTTCAATGGTTACACGTAATGTACGCGACGGTAAAGTACGAGTTGTCACATTATCCCCTACTAATTGGAAATTTCGTCCCGAAATTTGGTATGCACTCACTGAGGAAGCTAGGTAAGTTATAGCATTCACTGGTTTTCCTGGGGTGTCACATAGATAGACTTAAACTTAATACAAACTTGGACTTGATTGGGCTTCAACATACTCGAATTCCATTCAGTCTTCATAAGTCTTCGCAACCCCAACACGTGTTCAATATCCAAAGACCAATTCAACGCTGTTGTCACATAACATGCACCAACACTTTTTCATTTATTAACATCTTTTTGGTGAGATTTTCACTTATCTTCTTCCTAGAATTCCGAATTCCTCTTCTAAAACTCAGGTTAGTTCCCATTTTCTTCTGTGTTTTGCTTGTTCCTTTACTTTGATCATGGGTGCTCGGAAAGATCTTTCCGTTAGTTTTTCACGCCTCACCCAAGAGGAAGTGGAGAATTTTTGTATGGATTGGGGCATTGGCCTTAAGTTTAATCCGGTTGCACCGGGCTGTGATAAATCTGTTGATCAATGTCCTCCTGGTTCGATTGCTTTGTACTGTCGACACTTTGAATTTTCCAACCTTCGTCATCCTTTCTCGCTTTTTGTATTGAATGCTTTGGAGTATTATTGCGTTTCCATTGGTCAAATTCATCCGAAGGGCATGGCTAGGGTTTTACACTTCGAGGTTTTATGCTGTGCCTGTGGTTATGACCCTTCGTTATTGTTATTCCGTTGGTTTTTTCGTTTGGCAAAAAACGGTGATTGGTTCACCTTTGAGACATCCAAAGTTGATACTTGCTTAATCTCTTCCATGGTTACCACACTTGGTACTTGGAAGGATCGTTTTTTCTGGGTTTCTGACTCTATTATCCCCTTCAAAATGGTGTGGAGGCACCCGGATGCCGTTCTCAATGAACCAGAACCTTCCGAATCTGATTTGAATGAAGTTTTTCTTAAAGCCATTCGCGAGTGCCCTTCGGAGGTTCGCCCTTTTCCCGAACATTTGTTAGTTCTGTTAGGTGTTAGCAAATTATGGGATAGGGCCAATCGGGATCCGGTTCTTATGAGGAATGGCCAGGGTATGCTTTTTCTTTGTTTTGCCTTTTTGGGATATCTTTATTTGGTGACTTATTTGTTTTTTGTTTTTGAAATATTTTGCAGTCATGTCTGCTTTGGACTTTATCAAGAGTGATGATACATCTGATGTTGCCTTTACGGATGCTCAAGCCGTTGAAGGGGATGATGCTGTTGCTAGGGGTGTAGAACAGAGGTTTGAAGATGCTGGGTATGTTAGCGTTTCTAACGTCAAGGGTTTTACTAAGCTTGCTGCTCCCAAGGCTTCAACCCGTCGATCTACTCGCCGTTTGTTAAGGAGTGCACCTCAATCTACTTCTTCTGATCCGGTGGAGTTGAGTGATGATATTGAGGCTTCCGAAGGTTAAGATGTTGATGTTGATGTTGAGAAGGAGAAAAAGTTGGTTATTCATGGTAAGAAGAAGGCTTCAGCCAAGAAGGTTGTGACTACTCCTGTTCAGGGTTCCTCAAGCAGAGACGTTGAAAGGTTGAACGAAGATGAAGTTTATGTTCCTGATTGGACTGTGAAGGTTGGTGATAGTTTCAAAGATCCGAATGTTTGTGCTAATGTGTTAGCCCACTTTGCTACTCCTGGCGTTCGTGGTGCCATCTCTGAAATGGAAAGTGACCATTTTATATCGAGATTGATGTTTAGCTCCTGCAACCTTTCTGCCTTGGTTGCTGAGGGTGTTACCCGTTTTCAGAAGGGAATGCAGGAGTACGAGGAGTTTTCTAAGAAGAAGGAGAAGATGAAGTCTTCAATGACTGCAATGAAGAAAGAGATTGATGGGTTTTCAAAGAAAGAAGAATCTTGGGTCAAGAAGGTGGGTGAATTGACAAGGAGGCACGAGGTTGAGATAAATTATCTCAAGAAAAAAAGCTTCGAGGCTGAGCAGTTGAAGCTAAAGGCTGATAGGGAAGCCTTGAATGTCCAGCAGAGGTCCTTTGAAGAAGAGAAAGAGGGTTTAAAGTCTTTGGTTACCCAAGCCACTGGTGATAACCAATGGCTTATTGAGCAAGGTTTCCACCAAGTTGTTACCTACCTTCTTCACTCTAAAGAGTTCAATTCTGCTCTTGGTAAAGTTTATACCAAACTACTTAACTTGTGGAAATATCAAGGTCTCATTGCCGGTTACAAGCTTCATGAATCTGGTCATCCCTTGGAAAAGTCTCCTTTGTATCGTCCTGAAGCTTCTGAGGTCTTCAAGGGTTCCGTTGACCAGATGGAGAGGCTGACCTATCCATATGTTAATCAGGTTGCAGCTTGTTTTGGTAAGCCCCTTTCTGTCTTGCAGGAGCTAAAACCGGATGGTCTTAACAAAAAAGTTTGTGCTGAAGTCCTCGGCTCCCTTTCAAGAAAGCGATCTTATTCAGGAGATAGTGAGGATACCCTTTCGGGAGAACCTAATGCTTCCAAGGATTCGAGTTTAGAGGGTTCAGCAGTTGGTGGTGATGGTGGCTCGAAAGCTAAGAAGTCAAAGAAAGCCAAGAAGGTTAAAGGTGATGGTTCCGGGCTTCCAAGCCTCCTGTTGATGCTTGAAAAACATTCGTAGCTTTCTTAGCACCCTAAAAACAATTTAATGGTTTGTATGTTATCTTAAACAATTTTAGGTTTTGCAGGAACCCCTAAGGTTCCTGCTTTGTGGTTGTGGTTTGGTCTTTATGGCCGTTTGAACAATTTCTTAGGTTTATAAGCCACTAAGGCTTGCTTTAACTTTCCTGGATGTTTGGGAGCCTTTTAAGGCTTTTATTATGTTACTAAGTTTCTACTACTTGCCTTGTGTTATATTTTTTGTGTTTGTGCCTGTTTTCGTGAGGCAGCTTGGTTGGCTTCAAGCCTTCAAGGCTTTTGTCTGTTTGAATGTTTGTAGCTTGAAGCCTTCAAGGCTTCCGATTACTACTTTAGTTTTATGACTTGATGACTTGGTTTGTATTTTTGAGATTTGAGTTGTGTGCAACTTTTTTACTTGTGTTGTTGCATTGTTCCTTGAATTATTTTTTATCTTTATGGTATTGTCTTTGTTGGGTTTGTGTTGTCTTTATGTTTTTTATACCTTAAAGGGTTCAGTGCTGCAGTCACTTAGCCTTAGTATTTTTAACAAGAAGACATAGCACCTATCCTATTCATTACTTTCCTTAGTTTGATTTCATTTCGTAAGCCTTTTTTTGATAATTTTTCTAAGGCTTAAGGAACATTTGGTGTAGGCTGTTCGGACCCGTCTATGAGACAACTTTGTTTTTTAATTATAAGTCTCATGGAGTTGTATTGATTTAGGAACTCACCCCTTATATAGGTCCATTCAACCCTTGAACCTATTGAGCGATGTGGCCTGGGAGCTCATCCCCTTACATGGCCCTTGCCATGGAGTTTTTTGCTAGGTTCTCAACCTGATTCTAGGATAGAAAGATAAATTTGATAAAACATCATCATTCATTCAAAAGACATTGTATTACAAAAGGTGATCATAGGACAACTCTTGAAATACAACTTGTGAAATACAAACCAATATTTCTTGATCAGACATGAAACCTCTTAAGGGTTTTTCCATTCCAATGTCTTGGAAGCTTTTTACCTTCTGAGTCGGCTAGCTTATAGGATCCACCCCTATGTGCCTCAAGGATTGTATATGGCCCTTCCTATTTTGGGCCAAGCTTTCCTTGGTTCTCTTTTTTACTAGCCTCATTGTTTCTAAGCACCAGGTCTCCTGGCTTGAAGCGTTCGTGCTTGACTCTTTTGTTGTAATAGGCTTCCATTACTTGTTTGTACTTGGCTTCTTGGATTGCCGCTTGGTCTCGTCCTTCCTTTAGGAGTTGTAAGTTCAACATGGTCTCTTTTTGGTTTGCTTCAGGATCCATGTTGACCGTTCTTTGAGTTACAACTCCTACTTCAGCTGTATTCACGACTTCAGACCCAAACACCAAGCTGTAAGGTGTTCTTTTGTGGCTTGTTTTTTCGGTTGTTCTTATGGCCCATAGAATACTTGGCAACTCTTCAAGTCAATTGCTTTCATGCCTTCCCAATCTGGCTTTGATTCCTTCAACTATGCTTCGATTCATCCTTTCCACTTGACCATTTGACTGTGGATAGGCCACTGAGCTGAAAATCTTAGCTATTTTGAATTCTTTGCAACAAACGGAGAAAGTCTTTTCAGCAAACTGCTTTCCATTATCGGTGACAAGCACTCCCGGCAATCCATAGCGACAAATGATGTTTTCCCAAACGAAGTCAATGACTTGTTTGCTCATGATTTTTGCAAATGGTTTAACCTCAGGCCACTTGGTGAAGTAGTCTATGGCAACTAGTAAGAACTTTACTCCACCTTTGGCTGGTGGGAATGGGCCGATGATGTCCATTCCCCACTTATGAAATGGCCATGCTGAGGTTATCGGGACAAGATAATGCTTGGGGCTCTTTGGGACTAGTGCATTAAATTTGGCAGGAATCACATTTTCTCAGTTGTTCAGCGGTGTCTCGGTGCATGGAGGGCCAAAAATACCCAAGGTTCATTAGTTTAGCAACCACCGTTCTAGCTCCAAAATGAGCTCTGCATATACCTTCATGAACCTCTTTGATCAAATACTGGCTTTGCTCGGGACCAACACATATCAGCAAGGGTGCAAGGTAACCCTTTTTGTGGAGGATTTAACCTTGCAACACGTACTGTCTAGACTTGACTTTAACCCTTTCAGCCTTTGTTTGATCAGCAGGTAACTCACCATTTTTAAGGAATATTTTAATTGGAGTCATCCAATTGGTGCTTTCTTCGGTGATTACGTCTTGAACTTCCAATTCTTCAATTAATGGAGTTTTCAACACTTCTACCAGTACCTTTTTGGTGAGGTGGGCAAAAGTGAGAGAAGTGAGTTTACTTAAGGCATCAGCCTTCTTATTTTGAGACCTGAGAATTTGCTTGATGGTACACGTTTGGAATGTGTTCATCAGTTCTTTGGATTTTTCTTTGTATCTCTTCATATTGGGCTCCTTTGCAACATAACTGTCGTTCACTTGGCTTGACACCAACAACGAGTAGGTGAAGACTTCAAGCTTTTTAACCTTCATTTCCTTAGCCAACCTTAAGCCGGCTATCAACGCTTCATATTCAGCTTCGTTGTTGGTGCTCTGAAATTCAAATCGAAGAGCATACGTGAATTCTAACCTTTCCGGGTTGATCAGAATTAGCCCAGCCCCTGACCCTTCAACGCTTGAAGCCCCATCGGTAAAAAGCTTCCAGGCTTCAAGGTCCGAGGGTTCAGAGACAACTGTGTTTACTTCAGTGATTGTTTGCTTCAGGACTTCTACAATGAAATCAGCCAAGACTTGGGCTTTGATGGCTTTTCTTGGAACATAGGTGATGTTATGTTCACCTAGTTCCACTGCCCATTTGGTTAATCGTCCTAAGTTTTCTGGTTTTTCAAGCACACTCTTAATAGGTTGGTCAGTGACCACTTGTATAGGGTGTGCTTGAAAAATACCTTCGAAGCCTTCTAGCCGTTTGGACTAGGGCTAGAGCAAGTTTCTCCAAGGGAGGATACTTGATTTCTGCTAGTTTTAGAGTTTTGCTAAAGAAATAAATGGGTACCTGAACTTTGTCTCGTTCAATGGTGAGGACCGCACTTATTGCTTCTTCAGCAACCGAAAGGTATACAGAGATCAATTCTCCCGTTTCTGGGGCTGCAATATCTGGGAGTGAAGCTAGGTGTTGCTTCATCTGGTTGAAGGCTTCCTCAGCTTCTTCAGTCCATTTGAAATCCTTTTTTGTCAGAGCATCCTTTGAGTGTTTTGAAGAAAGGCAACGATCTTTCAGCCATTTTTGAGGTGAAACGCTTTAAGGCTGCAAACTTCCCGTTTAAGCTTTCTTCCTCTTTCTTGCTTCGTGGTGGCTTGGTTTCGAGAACAGCCTTGACTTTGTTTGGATTGGCCTTTATACTTTGTTTTCCCACAATATGCCCCAAGAACTTTCCTTATTCAAAACCAACGAACATTTCTCGGGGTTGAGTTTCATGTTGACCTTCCTTAGGTTCTTGAAGGTCTCTTGGATGTCATCAAGCATTTGGTATTCTGTTTTGCTTTTGATTACCAAATCGTCGACATATGCTTCCATATTTCTACCAATTTGGTTGGCAAAGGCCTTGTCAACTAGGCGTTGGTAGGTTGCACCTGCGTTTTTTAAGGCAAAAGGCATCTTTTGGTAGCAAAAGATTCATTTGTCCGTGTGAAAGGAGGTTTTCTCTTCATCTTCTTCCTTCATAAGAATTTGATGGTAACCCTTGTAAGCATCGAGAAAAAACTTAAAGGGGTAACCAGTGAGGGAGTCAACCTTGAGATTAATTTCTGGCAACGGGTAACAATCTTTAGGACAAGCCTTGTTCAAGTCCTTGAAATCTATGCACATTCTCCAAGAATTATTGGGCTTTCGAACCATGACTGGGTTTGCAACCCAGGATTGATACTTGACTTCCCAGAGAATTCCAGCTGATACAAGCTTTTCAAACTCTTGGCATGCAGCCAAGCTCCTTTCGGGTGCTAGACTCTGCTTCTTTTGGACAACATGCTTGACATCAGGTGGTATTTTCAACTCGTGTTCAGCAATGCTTCGAGGGATACCCGTCATATCTTCCGGGCACCAAGCAAAGTATAGTGTACTAGCAGCTTTTCAAGATATGAGAGAGTTTCTTGTGAAAGGCTTGGATTAACCCTTATCCTCTATTCAGGATACTTAGGGTTTACGATTAACCATTGCTTGTCTTCTTCACTCTTGGAACTTTCACCTTCAACCATGTAGGCCTCTTGAGTAGGTTGAAGGGTTGCAATTCCTCTCTCGGTAAGAAACTTGACTGTTCCGTGAACAACAGAAACAGCCATGTAGAATGCACACTGCCCCGACCTTCCGATGATCACGTCATAGTTTGAAGGTATATTGATGACCACAAAAGTGAGAAGTTGGACTCTCTCCTTCTAGCCTTCGCTAAAACGGACATCAAGGGTCAGTTGCCCTAAAGTCTTGAGGGGTATGTCGGCAATACCTTTTATGGAGGTTCCTGAGGGTTGAAGCCTTGAACGTTCTTCATTCCTTAAATGGTTTAAGAACTTCTCAAACATGATTTCAGTGGCTGCACTAGTGTCTATGTATGCTCTGTTTGTTTGTAGTGTACCCACAGCTGCTTCAACCACAAAGGGGTTTGAGAGTGGGTTCTTTTCTGTGGGAGGGAAACAAACACACTGAAGCTCCCAAGCTTCCAACCGCTGCCTTTTGTGGGGAATCTTTCCATCAAAATCCACCATGTTAACTTACTTGCCTTTTCCTTCGGCCATCTTGTCCCTTACTCCCTTCACCAAGTGAGCAAGCTCCCCGTACTTGACGGCCTCTTCAATCCTCTTTTTAAGTTGGAAGCAATCATTAGTATGGTGGCCCTTTTCTTCATGAAATTTGTTGGTGCATATTTGTGACAACAACTTGGATTTGGTCTTTGGATATCTTGTAATTAGTTAAACGATAAACGGTTAGCGGGTTTAGCTTTGTAATAGTTAGTTGTAATGTTTGGGCTAACTAAACCCAAAGAATTGGGTGATGGGGGGCGAATTGGGCCTGTCCAATTCGCAGCACATGATGTTTGACCTAGCCCAGTTGTAAACCTTGTGTTATATAAACAAGGTTAGACATTAGGGTTAAGGTTAATCAGTTAATCAGCCAAAACAGAGTTTGAGAGACATTGAAATTCGTGAGAGCTAGTGTTTGGACAAATTTGAGTGTGTGAGGATCTTGATTGATTGTAATCGGTTAGATAGTTAATCAATAAAGATCCGGTTTGAAAGTGATTGCTGATTTCTGTTTCTACACGTTTTCTGCTAATTCTGATCAAGAGGATTCCGCACTCTTGATTGGAAAGACGATTCTGTAAAGATCCATATACATCAAGGGGACCTACAAAATTCACAAAATTGGGTGGAATTTTCGTTCTTCTTGCTTTTAGGGAGAGGTCTGTGAGGTCGGAAGCTTTGTTTCACTTCCTCTGTTGCAAGAATTTCTTGAGGGGTTTTGGTAAGGGGTGTGAAGTTCGTGGCCTTCTCCCTGCTTGGAGGGTTTCGGCTTTCAGACCTTCGTTGCTCTGACCCCCTTTGGCGTCTGTCATAGGAGTTAAAGTTTGCCCTTTTTCTAGCTGGACTGTTACCACGCCAACTAGATCCCCTTTTTCTTTGTTCTTTTATGTCTACAGCCTTCTCTCCTCTGATGTGGGCTTCGGCCCTTTCGAGAGCTTCTTCCAAGGTTTTTGACAGAGACTTGTTGAAATCCCTAATAAGGTACTTGGAAGTGATGGCGTTCATGAAACCGACTACTCTCATCTTTTCATCAGCCCCCACATACGTTAAACCTTCCTTTTTGTACCTTTCTATGAACTCTCGAAGGCTCTCGTCATCCCTTTGCTTTATCTGGAAGATTACTGTAGCATCTTTAACGTATCGGCTTTGCTGGGAGAAGTTGGCCAGGAACCTCTTGCTAAGGTCATCGAAGCTTCGAACTCTTCGAGCAGGTAAATCATTGAACCAGATCATGGCTGATCCGACAAGGGTTTGCATGAACATTAGGCAACATTCAGCATTTAGCCATTTCTCAATCCTAGCAGCACCAGTAAAGATCTAAAGATGGTCCTCATGATCTTCTGTCCCATCATATGTTTTGATGTGGGCAGGCATCTTGATCTTCGTTTGGAAATCGTAGTCAGCAATCTGTTGAGAGAAGCATGACAAATTGCTTGATTTATATGGCTTGGCCAGATCTTCTTCCACTCTTGCACCTGTGTTGTTGTTGTTATTGTTGTTCCCTTGGGTGGCTAACACTTGACTAATAAAGTGTTGCCACGGGAAGCTTGCCATCATTTGGGCCATCATCTAAGGTATAACGTTGAAGTCTTGAAGGCTTCCAGGTGCAGCTGGGCAGTTTACCCCCAAGGGAGTGCTCATAACGGCACTCCGTGCCAAGGGAAGCGCAGACAAAGCTTGTTCCCATGTAGTTGTTGTTGAGGGTGGAAGGCTTGCTACTGGAGATTGTAGGAGCTGGTCCAAAGTCAGCTCGTGCCCCAAGAGAGCACCGGTTGCAATTGGTTGGGAAGAAAAGAGAGGAAAAGATGTTGGATCTGACCTCGTGTACAAATATGGGCTAGGATTTGGAGTAGGATTGCTGGGACCAGCCTCATTCTTTGACGTGGTTGGTTGTGAACTTGCAAAAGGAAGAGGGGGTGGCCCAGGAGATAGTAATGGTTCTGGCTCGTCATAATCCAGATGGATCCTCACTCCCTTGTCTCATTCCCTACTAATGTGTTGGTTGAGGAGAGACCTTAACTCTAGAAAGTTATTAGCAACTCCCTCAGGTGTAAGGTCGATACGTGAGGGGGTGTTAGAGGCACCAACATTGGGAGATGGTACTCCGGAACGAAACGGTGTTGGCGTTTGGTGTCACGTCCCCCGAACCCATCCTGGCCGGAATCGGGAGCCGCGAGCATTCCAGTGGTACCGGTGATTATTTTGAAAAACATTGCAGCGGAAATTTCATCAGGACCGTGAGTTAGGAAAAATATCAGAGTTTAGAAACATCGGATTTTATTTAAATAGATGGAATAAATTCCATGTTTTACAAAGGTAGCTTTTAATAAAAACAATATTTCTTAATTTGATTTAATTAATAAAATAAGCCACTTCTTGATGCCTTCGGTGCCGGATCCAATTCTTACTCCAATGTACTGTAATTACATGAAACGCGTTTTAAAAAGGTTTTGTCAGCGGGAAATACTGAGTGAATCATTCATTTTACTAAAAATGACACATTTATTATTATTCACAGTGTTAAGATCTTTTACGCATGTTTCTGATATCAACCAACTACCCACAGTATTTGTCACTCGACCGGATCTGTGACAGTGGTCATATCACCATTGGCTGCCCCAATGAATGACGTAAATCAATTAAAATTAGGTTCGCCCACCTAAAATGATTTAAACTGTAGTAATGTGCACAATACCCCACATACTGGCTGTAATTTGGTGATTACATCAACTTAATCACTGTAATTATAATTCTGAAAATAATTTGGAGTATTGTAAAACAGTTGATAAAAAGAGAATGACTCACATTATAAACATGCAGATTCATACGGCCAAAGTTTAGTCTACAGATAAGCCTTGATATATTGCAGATTTACACAGGCAGAGCTTAGCCTATTGATTTAGCCTTGTAACCTAGTGCATACGAACTAGGTAGGTAACTTAATACAACAATTACGATAACTCACGAGATCAAATTCTCACAACGAACGACAAAGTGCGATACTTAAACATCCATCGAATTAACGACGAACGACAAAGTACGATACTTAAACATCCATCGAATTAACGACGAATGACAAAGTATAACCCTAGTGTGGGCGGCACTTAAACATCCATTGGATATATTGATCGGTCGGAAAATGAATCGTAATAGCGATCGAGTTAATACCCTGTATCGTAGCAGCACCCTGCTATACTAATTAGTGATTCGCGTGTATGTTTTTAGAGTATTTGGACGATAACTCGGTGTATAATCGGAATTTAATCGTCGAATGAACAGCAGACTGCAAGTGCCGATGCCTGCTATTTATACACGAAATTTGACAGGCTTACGGACCGTAAGCCTTATCCCTTACGGTCCGTAAGGGGTACGAACCGACTATAGGGTCGCCACGTTTGGGACTAGGCCTGCTGACTTTATAGTTTTGTCCAATCAGATTTAGACAACGAGTTTCTATTGATAATCATCAACTAGGGTTTACCCCCCCTGAGTTTTAGGGCCCTGATCCTGATTCTGTTTGTTATGAAAATTTTAGAGATTGTGTAAAATTACTTGGGTGTCTCAACTAGGGTTTCCTATTGAGTAAATAAAATAGTAGATATGACTTTTGGTGAGAATAGAATAATACATAATAGTTTTGGGTAAATTACAAAAAGAGAATAAAATGGTGAGAAAAAGGAATGGACCCACTGTGTAACTTTAGAGTTCAACTAGAAGGACTCCTGGTATAAATTTTGGGTATAACTTTTGAGCTATAAAAAAATATAATGTACTCGTGTTAAGTATAGTACCCCTAATTCAACCTTGTCCCGAAGTCCCGAGATAGAATCCAAACGAACTTAGTCGGGCAGAGCCTTGACATGCGTTATGGGACTCAGATCAATCGGAAAGGGTAGCGGTGATCGAGAGTTACAATACTTAAAACGAGCATGAGTTTAGATTATTATTGGTGAATACTAAAGAAAAATAATAGGTGTATATATACAACAGAATGGCAAGATAAAGGAAGGAAAGAAGATATGAACGAAATATTTTGAAAGCTGCTATCCTTATTTATAGTTGAAAGAAACTTTAATGAATAAGTTTACTCAAGATTCCTTTTGTTTATTTTGCCTCCACGTACCCATACACATGTATACATAAGAATTCCATTTTTTTTCAAATGTCATCTTGTACAAGTACATGTGTACCTATAAATTCTAATTCAATATTTTAAATTTTTCTTAATTATTTTAATGTTTACGAAATATTAATAATGTTTTAAGTTTTGATTATTTTATTTTTATAATTAATTTAACAGCTTTACTTATTTGGTGCTTATATCTTATAAAATATATCGTTTTATAAAATAACGAATATGTCTTTAGAACGAGAATATTTTTGTCTACATTTGGGTCTAAGTTTCATTAAAAAGAGAGTAGGTTCAAATAAAATGTTATTTTTATAGTTATGGTTCCTGGCCCGTCTAGGTACTTCATATTTCTAACAGTCAACTTACCCGTAATATACATGTCTAATAATGTAAGTTTTTATATACTTTTATTTTAATAGAAATGTCAACCCATATACAGGCCAATTAATTAATATAATATTTCAACCAACTATATAAAATAGTGTTTAAAACTATTTGGATTAAATATTTATATTAAAATAAAATAGTTACTAGTTACTAGTGGTTAATAAATCTAACCAGACTCATAATTCTTATATAAAAGTTAGGAATGTTACATTTGGAAAGTGAGAAACTCGGGGTATGTTGCTCCAGTTGGAGTGCTTCCAGGTGTTGAGATAGAAGTTGGTATAGCCACGGGAGTTTGGCTAGTGTTCGGGGTAGAGGTACGAGGGACTTGGTTAACCTCTCCCGGAGACTCACCTTCCGACATGCCGATTCTTAAACAGAAATGGAGCTACACTACTAGGTCTTTTGAAGAAAACCGTAGCCCCACGGTGGGCGCAACTTGTTGATGCAACAAATACTAGACCGATGGTAGTAGCTGGGCTGGTTAGGCAAAAGAGTTGAAGGGTTTGATTTTGCCTAACACAGGTCATGGGGTCCCCCCACGTTTGCAAGACGTGGAGAGAGGTTCACTAGTTTGATTTTGTTGTTTGCTCGAGATCCTCCACTAAAATGTGTTCAGTTTCGGATGTGAGAGCAAAGGGAATGTGTGTGTTGAATGTGATAGAGAGTGACTTGCATGGAACAAGTACTCGAGAGTTATGACCAGAGATCCCAATGTAATCAGAGCTGATCCAGAATGTTTTCAGCACTAAATGAAGTGTCATATATATAGAGAAGGTCATCTCCTAAAGAAGAAACCATTGACTAGTGAAGTATGTCTGCAGTGGGGGACTTACCCTTTTGGGGGTTGAAGCCTTTTGACCTGCGGGTAAAAGACTGTATTCTGTGGACTTGTCTTACTTTTGCGGCTAGGAGAGTTGTTGAAGTAATCAGAGACATGACTGATTACTGTACACATGCTGCTTTATCCTAGCTCCCGAGTTTTTTAACCTTTGAACCTTTTAACCTTTTAAGCGTTTATATGTCGAAGTCATTTTATTTGGTCTTGGGCTACCCCGTCATCAATGCCAATCAAGGCTAGGCGGGTGGAAAAGGAGCTTGGGGGTTTGAAGCGGTTCTGGATCGATAAATGGTGGGGCGAGAGAAGCCTTTGAAAGAGGTGTTTCCTGCACTATTAATTCTGGAAAGTAAAAAAAAACGCCTCAATAGCAACGCGTAAAACACTATGAAATTGGAGAACATCTGTCACATATTGGAGCAGTTCACACAGGTCTGCAATTTAATTAATATTGTGGCTCTATCATATGAAAATAAGGACCGATGGAAGTGGGATTTGAACTCGGAAGGTGACTTTTCGGTCTCCTCATCCCAAGAGTTGCTGTCAAGATTTGCTATCCCCTTCGCTCCTTTTACGTGGGCTCCAAAGACAGTAAACGTTTTTGGTTATATATATGATGACGGGGTTAGCCCAAGATCAAATATAAATGACTTAATTACGAAAATGCTCATAAGGCAAAATGGTTCAAAGGTTAAAAACCTGGGGAAATGGAACAAAGTAACACAAAACAGTAAGTAGTCATGTCTCTGGATTACTTCACCAACTCGCCAGCCGCAAAAGCAATGCAGGTCCACAGAGCACACTCTATTATCCAAGGGTCAAAAGGCTTCAACCCCCGAAAGGGTAAGCCCCTCACTGCAAACAAGGTCACTAGTCAAATGCATTCCTCTTTGGGAGGTGTCTTCTCCTATATATTTGACACTTCATTTACTAAGTAAGACATTCCTGGCCAGCCCTGATTCTCGATATCTCTGGTCATTCACTTCAAGTACTTGCTTCTCGTAAGATACTTCCTTTCACATCCAACACACACATTCTGTTTGCTCCTTCATCCGAATCTGAACACATTTCATAGGAGGATCCATAGCAAACAACAAGAACAAACTAGTGAACCTCCTTCCACGTCTTGCAAACGTGGGGGGACCCCACGACCTGCGTTAGGCAAAGTTGAACCCTTCAACCCTTTTGCCTAACCAGCCCAGCTACTATCCTTGGTCTATTATTTGTTGCATCAACAAGTTGGCGCCCACCGTGGGGTTACGCCACTATTTTTCTTCAAAAGACCTAGTAGTGTAGCTCCATTCTTCTGAAATTACCATGTCAGAAAGTGGATCCCCGGGAGAAGTAAATCAGATTCCAAACACCTCTACCCCGGGTACTAGCCAAGCTCATGTGGCTATACCAACTTCTTTCTCAACCCCGGGGAGCACCCCTGAGTTCCTCACTTTCAACACTCCAACTCCGTCCAGATCCGGAGTCCCTTCTCCCAATGTTGGTGTCTCGGACACCCCGACACGTGTTGAACTTACCCCTGAAGGGGTTGCCAACAACTTCCTTGAGTTGAGGTCTCTCCTCAACCAATATGTTAGTAGGGAAAGGGACAAGGGAGTGAGGATCCGTGTTGACTTTGATGAACCTGAGCCGACATTATCTCCTGGACCTCCTATCCCTCCTTTTACATCTAGGGATGAGGCTGGCCCCAGTAATCCTCCAAGTCCTAACCCATATCTGTCCACAAGGCCGAATCCCACAGTATACCCTCTCTTCTCGTCCCAACCGGCCACAAGTGGTGCTCCTCTGGGCCATGAGCTGACCCTAGATCAGCTCCTGCAATCCCAAGTAACAAGTCTCCCAGCTTCTTCAACAACTTCGTGGGAACAAGTTCTATCCGTGCTCCCCTTGGCACGAAGTGCTGTTATGAGCACCCCCTTTGGAGTTAGCTGTTCAGTTGCACCCGGAAGCCTTCAAGGCTTCAACCCCATGCCCCAGATGATGGCCAGCTTCCCGTGGCAGCACTTTACTAATCAAGTGCTGGCCACTCAGGGAAACAACAACAATGGCAATAACGTGGGTGCAGGGGTTGAACAAGATTTGGCCAAACCTTATAAGCCAAGTAACCTCTCATGCTTTTCACAGCAAACAGCCGATTATGATTTTCAAACGAAGATCAAGATGCCGTCCCACATCAGAACATACGATGGGACTGAAGATCCAGAGGACCATCTTCAGATCTTCACCGGAGCAGCAAGGATTGAGAAGTGGTCAAATGCTGAATGTTGTCTAATGTTCATGCAAACTCTTGTCGGATCAGCCAGAATTTGGTTATGATTTACCTGCTCAGAGCATTCGAAGTTTCGACGACCTCAGCAACGGTTTTCTGGCCAACTTCTCCCAACAAAGGCGACATGTCAAAGATGCCACTGTGATCTTTCAGATAAAACAACGTGACGATGAAAGTCTCCGTGAGTTTATTGAACGATACAAGAAGGAAGGTCTCACGTATGTAGGGGCAGATGAGAAAATGAGGGTAGCCGGTTTCATGAATGCTATCACCTCAAAATATCTCACGAGAGATTTCAACAAATCCCTACCCAAGACCTTGGAAGAAGCTCTCGAAAGGGCAGAAGCCCATATCCGGGGAGAAGAGGCAGTAGATATTAAAGAGCAAAGGAAAAGAGGGTCCAGTTGGCGAAGCAACAGCCCAGCCAGAAAAAGAGGGAACTTTAACTCCTATGACAGACGTCAAAAGGGTTCAGATCATCGAAGCCCCGAAAGTCGGAACCCTCCAACCAGGGAGAAAGGTATGAGTTTCACACCCCTCACAAAGACTCCTCAAGAAATTCTTGCAACGGAAGAAGTCAAGCAGAACTTTAGGTCTCCTAGACCTCTCCCCAAGAGCAGGAATAATGAAAACTCCACACAATATTGTGAATTTCATGAAGAAAAAGGACACCATACCATGATTGCTTCCAACTTAAGAAGAGAATTGAAGAGGCCGTCAAGTCCGGGGAACTTGCTCACTTAGTAAAGGGAGTAAGGGACAAAATGGCTGAAGGGAAAGGAAAGGAAGTCAATATGGTGAATTTCGATGGAAGGGTTCCACACAAGAGACAGTGGTTGGAAGCTTGGGAGCTTCAGTGTGTTTGCTTCCCCCCAACAGAAAGAGACCCTCTTTCAAACCCCCTTGTGGTTGAGGCTATTGTGGGAACGTTACAGACAAGTAAAGCTTACATAGACACTGGTGCTGCCACTGAAATCATGTTTGAGAAGTTCTTCAACCGTCTGAGGAATGAGGAACGTTCAAGGCTTCAACCCTCCGGAACCTCCATAAAAGGTGTCGCTGATATACCCCTCAAGCCTTTAGGGCAACTGACACTTGACGTTCGTTTCAGTGAAGGACAGAAAGAAAGAATCCAACCACTCACCTTTGTAGTTATCAATATTCCCTCAAATTATGACGTGATCATCGGGAGACCAGGACAGTGTGCGTTTTACATGGCTGTGTCTGTTGGCCATGGCACTGTCAAGTTTCCCACCCAAAGGGGAATAACAACCCTTCAACCTTCCCAGGAAGCCTACATGGTTGAAGGTGAGAGCTCCAAAAGTGAAGAAGACAGGCAAAGGCTTACTATAAACCCAAAGTACCCCGAGCAAAAGATAAGGGTCAATCCTAGCCTTTCACAAGAAACCCTGTCATACCTTGAGAAGCTGTTGAAACATTACAGTGATGTCTTCGCTTGGTGCCCGGAAGACATGACAGGCATCCCTCGGAGCATTGCTGACCACGAGTTGAAAATACCATCTCACGTCAAGCCTGTGGTCCAAAAGAAATGAAGTCTAGCACCCGAAAGAAGCTGCATGCCAAGAGGTTGAAAAGCTTGTGTCAGCTGGCATTCTCCGCGAAGTCAAATATCAATCTTGGGTTGCAAACCCGGTGATGGTCCGAAAGCCAGACAACTCGTGGAGAATGTGCACAGACTTCAAGGACCTTAATAAGGCTTGTCCCAAAGACTGCTACCCGTTACCTAAAATTGATCTCAAGGTGGACTCCCTTACCGGTTACCCGTTCAAGTGCTTTCTTTATGCATACAAAGGTTACCACCAAATCCCCATGAAGGAAGAAGATGAGGAAAAAACAACCTTTCACACGGACAAAGGGATCTTTTGTTATCAAAAGATGCCTTTCGGCCTCAAAAATGCCGGAGCAACCTACCAACGACTCGTTGACAAAGCCTTCTCAAGTCAAATCGGTCGGAACATGGAAGCATATGTCGACGACTTGGTGATTAAAAGCAAAACGGAATATCGAATGCTCGATGACATCCAACAAACCTTCAAAAACTTAAGGAATGTCAACATGAAGCTCAACCCCGAAAAGTGTTCCTTTGGGTTCGAGGAAGGTAAATTCCTTGGGCATATTGTGGGGAAACAAAGCATTAAAGCCAATCCGAGTAAGGTGAAAGCTGTTCTAGAAACCAAACCGCCAAGAAGCAAGAAAGAAGTTGAAAGCTTAAACGGGAAGCTTGCACCTCTGAAGCGTTTTACCTCCAAGATGGCTGAAAGGTCTTTACCCTTTTTCAAAACGCTCAAAGGCTGCTCTGATAAGAAGGACTTCAAATGGACTGAGGAAGCTGAAGAAGCCTTCAACCAGATGAAACAACATCTAGCTTCCTTACCAGACATCGCTGCCCCCGAAATGGGAGAATTGATCTCAATCTATCTTTCAGTTGCTGAAGAGGCCATAAGTGCAGTCCTCACCATCGAACGAGACAAGGTTTAGGTACCTGTTTATTTCTTCAGCAAAACCCTAAAATTGGCTGAAACCAAATATCCTCCCCTTGAAAAACTTGCCTTAGCCCTAGTTCAAACAGCTAGAAGGCTTCGAAGGTATTTCCAAGCACACCCTATACAAGTGGTCACCGACCAACTATTAGGAGTGTGCTTGAAAAACCAGAAAACTCGGGACGATTAGCCAAATGGGCCATAGAACTAGGTGAGCATAACATCACTTATTGTGACAACCCTCGTAATTCCATGTATCCGTACAATTTATTAATGATAATTAAAGTGCTTAACTGCTCTCTGATTTCTGTGTTATACTTACATGTGCTTGTTAACATACTAGCAGTGTACAGAAAAGTTACTAAATAGTCCGTTATGATTTCCTAAGTGTTGAAAATTAAAAGTGTTACAAAAATATATATAGGACACTTTATGGATTAATTTAGCACTTTAACGGACAACACTCAACCGAACAACCGGACTTTACCCGGAACACAAAAATATTGCCAAACACATTGTTTTTACTTTTCTGAGCTAGCTAGGGTCCCCGAACACCCTAACACACTAAATATTATATAACACACCATAACCACTAACTAAACACTTTAATCCTAACTAGTTAGTAACTAGATCATTAGAAACCAACCCCATACCCCCCTTCGAACCGGTTATGTGGGTGGGGACACCCCCACAATTCTTTTCAATATTTTATTTAGGTTGTTAGTGGTTAATGGAACATAATACACTATGGTTAAAGGTGAAACATGGTTTATATATGTGCACAAGGGTCATGTATCTTCTCACTTCACAACTCAACATTAGCAAACACTCTCTCCCTCTTCCTTCTCCTTGTTCGGCCGCCACCATACCACCACCATACCACCACCTTCAAGCTTCTTTCAAGCAATCCAAGAACATCCAAAGGTGTAAGAGACCCTACAAGTAAGCTTGGTGTATTCGGAAGCTCAAGGACCGCTCTCGTTTTCTTTTATCCATCACTTTTACGCTCTTGAACTCCCCTAGCCTTGTGCTAGTAGTAAGTGTCTTAGATCTTCATACTCTTCATATTTTTGTTGCTTAATAGTAAAAAGAATGAAGCAATATTAAGAAACTCTAAGAACATAAACAAGTCTTTGAACATAAACTAACAAAGTGTTGAAGTAGTGTTATAATGATGAAGAAATCATGATATATTTGTGTTGTTATGCTTGTTGAATGTTGTTTGTTAGTTAAAATGACATAGTTCATCATATGGACTTGCTAGATCATGTTTAAAGACATGAACTAGTAAGATGAGAAAGTAAAAATGTGTAGGATGATGGAATCATCCACACATAAACTATGAACTTGAATGAATGAATATTTTCATGAAAAATAAAGATCAAAGTAGGTTATAATCACGTAGATCTAAAGATCTACGAGTGGTTTTTCGAAAGAACCAAGTGAAAAATATAAGTTTCATTAAAACTTGGATCTTACATAAACTAATCACATTTTTAGTGGTTAACAAAGTTAAGAAACACATGTGTAACAAGAAAAATACATGAAGAGACATTTTTAGAAAATATGAACATAAGTTGTAAAGATCTATATTCTTTAAAAATAAAGTTTTTAAAGAACTAATCATATTTTAAAAGGTAACAAGACTTACTAAGGACATTAGTAAGTTACTACATATTTTTATAAATCTTCAAGTTCATAGTTTATAGTTTATACTTGTTTTTGACAAGTTTGGTAAATAGAGATCGTATACTGTTGAATGAGAATTGTTTGAATAAATTTTTGAAAAGAAAATGATATGCTAGTAAGCATGGACACCTCCATTTACAAAGGAAACTCTGGCGAAATTTTTCTAAAAATTCAACACTTAGAAAATATTTTTCTAGCAAGTGTTTACAAACGTATTTTAACCTTGTTTTCAGAATAAACTTCGCCATGATTTTTATTACAAAATACCAAGTGCCGGAGGTTGATTTTCGTAAATAAAATTTGATAAATATATATTTAGAATATATATCTTATGCTAGAACACTTGTGTGGATACTTGTTTATTTTGTGAGATAGTTATATTATATTAGGGTAAAATAATATAACTTGACAATATGTCTTGACATTTGAATTGTGTGGTTTGTGGTAGAAAGTAATGAGTAAATAAACAGTACGTAGGATACGTGTTATGCATGAGAAACTGATTGTTATGTGTACCTTATTAGGACGTGCTTGATTTCCTGGTTTACTTGAGTAATTAATCTAACCGAGCAAACCAAGGTGAGTTCACACACTTTCTAAGGCATGGGATTCCCGGTGGTTGGGAATGGGTTAAAGGATTAAAAAGAAACCTACATATCCTCCTTGGGTAGGATACGTACGGCCATCCTCCATAGGTAGGATGCCAATATTAATCCTGCATATTCTCCTTGGGTAGAATACGTACGTTCGTCCTCCTTGGGTAGGACAACACCCTTAAAACTTACTAGACAAAACTCTATCATGAAGTCCCTCATTTTATATCGACTTAATCGCCGAGGCCAATGGCGAGCGGGTCAGTAGTTAATAGCGCTATTATGTTTAACAAACCTCACACCGTGCCAATCGGACGGGCGTGTACTAATGGACTATGGCAAACTGTCAGTGATGATAGACACTGATGTAGGGCACAACTTATTTGCGTTAGTAGTCGATATGGTACGGTCTAGTGGTTCACATGGGGAAGCCCCCACTGATCATGGATATGGTTAGGTAATAAAGAATGAACTGGTTAATCATACTTTCAACTACGGGGTAACCCCCACGGCAATTACGCCAACAAAAGACAAACCACGTTTTCCGAAACAACTTAAAACTAATCAACCACCCATGAACTCACTCAACTTTGTTGTTGACTCGTTGTTACATGCCTTACAGGTCGTTAAATGCTTGGAGCTTGCACGAGGAAGGAGTCGTTGTGGGATACGGACGGTTATGTTCCGTGCTTAATATTTAAATCCTTATGAACTTATTAAACTTACGCTTTGGACTTTAAACTTATGAACTATGGACTTATGTTTTTGAAATTACGTTTATGCTTCCGCTGTTTAAATTGAACTTGGTTAACTTCCTTTTGATCGCCAATTGTATTGTGGTTGGTTTTATTTACTTAAATACGTTGTTCAATATGATTGGTGGCTCGATCCTGGTCATGTCACGCCTCCAAGCGGTGATACTTCGCATGGTGGAATTTGGGGGTGTGACACTTATGTCCCAAGAAAAGCTATCAAGGCCCAAGTCTTGGCCGATTTCATTGTAGAAATTCCAAAGCAAACAGTCACTGAAGTGAACACTGCAACCACTGAACCCTCTGACCTTGAAGCCTGGAAGCTTTTCACCGATGGGGCTTCAAGCGTTGAAGGGTCAGGGGCTGGACTCATTTTGATCAACCCAGAAGGGTTGGAATTCACGTATGCTCTCCGTTTTGACTTTCAGACCACCAATAACGAGGCTGAATACGAGGCACTGATCGCCGGTTTAAGGCTGGCCAAAGAGATGAAGGTCCAGAAACTTGAAGTGTTCACAGATTCATTACTGGTCTCAAGCTAAGTAAACGATAGCTATGTTGCCAAAGAGCCCAACATGAAAAGATACAAAGAAAAATCCAGGGAGCTAATGAATACCTTCCAAACATGCCACAACAAGCAAATTCCCAGGTCCCAAAACAAAAAAGCTGATGCCTTAAGTAAGTTGGCATCTCTCACTTTTGCCCACCTCACCAAGAAGGTGCTGGTAGAAGTGTTGAAGGCTCCATCGATCGATGAATTGGAAATTCAAGACGTAGTCACCGAGGAAGATCCAAATTGGATGACTCTCATCAAAAAGTTCCTAAAAAATGGTGAACTACCCAATGATCAAGTAGAAGCTGAAAGGGTTAAAATCAAGGCAAGGCAGTACGTACTACAAGGAGAAACCCTTTACAAAAAGGGTTACCTTGCCCCCTTGCTAAGATGTGTTGGTCCTGAGCAAAGTTAGTATTTGATCAAAGAGATTCACGAAGGCATATGCGGAGCTCATTTTGGAGCTAGGTCGGTGGTTGCAAAACTCATGAACCTTGGGTATTTCTGGCCCTCAATGCATCGTGATACCGCTGAGCAATTAAGAAAATGTGATGCTTGCCAGATCCATTCACCGATCCCAAAAAGTCCCAAGCATGACCTTGTCCCAATAACCTCGGCATGGCCATTCCATAAATGGGGAATGGACATTGTTGGTCCATTTCCCCCAAGCAAAGGAGGAGTAAAATTCTTGCTGGTGGAAATAAATTATTTCACCAAGTGGCCCGAGGTTAAACCACTTGCAAAGATCACGGGCAAACAGGTCATCGACTTTGTTTGGGAGAACATTATTTGCCGTTATGGATTGCCGGGAGTACTTGTCACTGATAATGGGAAGCAATTTGCTGAGAAGCCTTTCAGCATTTGGTGTAAAGAGTACAGGATCAATCAGGTCTTCAGCTCAGTGGCTTACCCGCAATAAAATGGTCAGGTTGAAAGGACAAATCGAAGCATAGTGGAAGGTATCAAAACAAGATTGGGAAGGTACGAAAGCAACTGGCTCGATGAATTGCCTAGTGTTCTATGGGCCATAAGAACAACCGAAAAAACAAGCCATAAGAGAATACCCTATAGCTTGGTATTTGGATCCGAGGCTGTGATCCCAGCCGAGGTAGGAGTTGTAACACAACGAATTATCAACATGGATCCCGAAACAAATCAAAAAGAGACCATGTTGAACTTACAACTCCTAGAAGAAGCACGAGACCAAGCCACAATTCAAGAAGCCAAGTACAAGCAACGAATGGAAGCCTACTACAACAAGAAAGTCAGGAACGAACGTTTCAGGCCAGGAGACTTGGTCCTAAGAAACAATGAAGCTAGCAAAAAGGAAAATCAAGGAAAGCTTGGCCCAAGATGGGAAGGCCCATACACCATCCTTGAAGCACATAAGGGCGGATCCTATAAGCTAGCAGACTCAGAAGGTAAAAGGCTTCCAAGGCGTTGGAATGGAAAGACCCTGAAAAGGTTCCACGTCTAAACAGGAAAAATTGGTTTATATTTCACAAGTTGTACTTTGAGAATGACACTACGAAAACCTTTTGTAAGAACAAGTATCTGTTGAATGAATGAAGTTGTTTTATCAAACTTGTCTTTCTATCCTAAGATCATGTTGAGAACCTAGCAAAAAACTCCATGGCAGGGGCCATGTAAGGGGATGAGCTCCCAGGCCGCATCGCTCAATAGGTTCAAGGGTTGAATGAACCTATATAAGGGGTGAGTTCCTAAATCAATACAACTCCATGAGACCTATTAATTAAAAATAAAATTATCTCATAGACGGGTTTGAACAGCCTACACCAAATGTTCCTTAAGCCTTAAAAAAATAATCAACAAACAGGCTTACGAAATCAAACAAAAAAAAACAAGAAAACAAATATGATAGGTGCTATGCCTTCTTGTTAAAAATACCAAGGCTAAGTGACTGCAGCACTGAACCCTTTAAGGTATAAAAAACATAAGGGCAACACAAACTCGACAAAGACAAAGTTATGAGAAGACAAAAATGATGCAACTTAAACGAAAAATTTTAAAGACACAAACAAAGTCAAGCCAAAACACTAAGAAGCCTTCAAGGCTTCAAGCCTCAGAAGTGACAACTTGAAACCTCAATGGTTTCAACCTATCTACAGATAGCCAAAAAGCTTAAAAGCTTAAAAGCTTAAAACCAACCAAACTGCCTTGACAAAATAGGCACAAGTATAAAAACACAACACAGAAAATAGCTAAGCATAATATCATAACCAAGAAAGCCCTAAAAGACTTTCAAACACAAGTTAAAACAAGCCCCAGTGACCTGCAAGTTAAGATATTGTTCAAACGGCCACGCGGGCCTAAAACACAACCAACAGGAACCTTAAGGGTTCCTGAAAACCTAATATTGTTTAAGGTTAACATCACAAACCACAAATTGTTTTAAAAGTGCTAAGAAAGCTACGAATTTCATGCATCAGTAGAAGGCTTAGAGGCCCCAGAGCTGTTACCTTTGGCCTTCTTAATCTTCTTAACCTTCTTAGCCTTTGGGCCCTGATCATCAACAGCTCCAAGCTGGCATCCTTAGGTGCATCAGATTCTCCAGGAAAGGTATCTTCATTGTCTCCCGAGTAGGAACGTTTCCTTGAAAGGGAACTAAGTATTTCAACACATACCTTTTCATTCAAACTGTCCGGCTTCAGTCCCTGCAAGATGGAGAGAGGCTTACCATAACAAGAAGCAACCTGACTCACATACGGGTACGATAACCTCTCCATTTGATCAACAGAACTCTTGAAGATGTCGGAAGCCTCGGGACGGTACAAGAGAGATTTTTCCAAAGGATGGCCAGACTCGTGAAGCTTATAACCCGCAATAAGACCTTGATGTTTTCCCAGATTGAGCAGTTTAGTGTAAACTTCGCCAAGAGCGGAGTTAAACTCTTTAGAATGCAGAAGATAGGTAACAACCTGATGAAAACCCTGCTCAATGAGCCATTGGTTATCCCCAGTGGCCTGAGCAACCAAAGTCTTCAAACCATCTTTCTCCTCATCAAAAGCCTTCTGTTGAACAGCCAAGGCCTCTCTATCAGATTTCATCTTTAATCGGTCAGCTTCAAACTCTTTTTAAGATCACTCATCTCAATCTCGTGCCTCTTTGTTAACTCGCTCACTTTCTTGGCCCAAGCTAGCTCTTTCTCAGAGAAGCTATCAATCTCATTCTTCATTGCAGCAATTGAAGCTTTTATTTTTTTCCTTTTTCTTGGAAACTTCCTCATATTCCTGCATCCTTTTAGCAAAACGAGTGACACCTTCAGCCAAAAAGGCAGAAAGGTTGCAAGAACAGAGCATCATCCTAGAAATAAGATGATCAGCCTCCATCTTAGATATGGCGCTTCGAACGCCGGGAGGAGCAAAATGAGCTAGGGCCTCAGCGCAAATAGCCGGATCTTTAAAATTATCACCAACCTTAACCCCCCAGTTAGGCACATAAATGTCCTGACCCTCTGAACCTTCGAAGCTCTCAACGCTTTTGGCTGACGAACCTTGAATAACAGGAGTAGTACCTTTCTTAATCAATTTCTTCTTCTTACTTGAAACAATCAACTCCTTCTCCTTACCCTTGCCAACATCCATAGCTTGATCCGTTGATGCCTCAATAGCATCGCTAACGTCGATAGGCTCCGAACCAGAAGGCTGATCAACACCTTTCAGATGGCGTTGGGAACGACGAGTGGAACCCTTGGAAGCAGTAGCCTTGGTAAAGCCTTTAACATTCGGAACATTCACGTACCCGGAACCCTCAAACCTATAATCAGAACCCTTAACAACCGCATTCTCGCCAGGAGTAGCAGCAACATCATCAAAGGCAACGTCAGAGGTATCATCGCTTTTGATAAAATCAAGAGCAGACATAACAGCAACACAAATGAAAAAGCACATAAGCAAACAAAGAAAAAGGAACAAAAAAGTAAGAAAAGAATAAATGCATACCCTTCCCATCTCTAATAAGCACCGGATCCCGGTTGGCCTTTTCCCACAGTTTACTTATACCCAACAACACCAACAAATGCTCAGGGAAGGGACGAAGCCTCGAAGGGCACTCCCTGAGAGTTTCTAAAAAACGGGTGTTTATGTCAGAAGCAGAAAGTCCCGGTTCGTTCAGAACGGCATACGGGTGTCTCCAAACAAGTTTGAAAGGAACAATCTCCTCCGACACCCAGAAAAACCGGTCCTTCCAGACCCCAAGTGTAGAAACCATGGACGAAATTAAACAAGTATCAACTTGAGTGGTCTCAAAGGTGAACCAATCACCATTCTTTGCAAGCCGGAAGAAGCGACGGAAAGACAACAGAGATGGGTCATACCCGGAGGCCCGACACAAAATTTCAAAATGTAAAACCCTAGCCATACCAAGGGGGTGAATCTGACCAAAAGACACTCGGTAATACTCCAAAATATTCAAAACAAAGTTTGAAAACGGGTAACGAAGATTGGAGAACTCAAAATGACGACAATATAAGGCAATCATACCAGGAGGACATTCATTTATAGATTTATCACAGGCTGGTGCAACCGGTCTATACTTCGTCCCTATACCCCATTCCATACAAAACAAATCGACTTCCTCTTGAGTCAATCGAGAAAATGATTTTGCCATATCCTTACGAGCACCCATGATATGAACAATTAACAAGAAAATAAGCAAAGCAGAACTAACCTGATATGAAAAAGGGGAAAACTTGAGAGAAAAAGGAGCAAGTAATGATCTTCTAATAAAAATATGTAAATAAATGAGATAAAGGATAATTATTAAGAGGCAGAATTAACAACCGCCGCCTGACAAACTGCCACAGGTCTTGTCAACCGTCTTGTCAATTCCGAAATTCAAAAAAAAAAAAAAAACCCAACCGTTTCCAACCTTCAAACCTTTGAACCTTTGAAGCCTTTGGGCAGTAAAATACACGTATAAAAGTCAGACGTCTTTGAGTTCATTTCCCAAAAACCTCTGACTTGGGGGGCTGACGACGGAGGTAGCCCAAGATCAAATATAAATGACTTAATTACGAAAATGCTCAAAAGGAAAAATGGTTCAAAGGTTAAAAACCTAGGGAAATGGAACAAAGTAACACGAAACAGTAAGTAGTCATGTCTCTGGATTACTTCACCAACTCGCCAGCCGCAAAAGCAATGCAGGTCCACAGAGCACACTCTATTATCCAGGGGTCAAAAGGCTTCAACCCCCGAAAGGGTAAGCCCCTCACTGCAAGCAAGGTCACTAGTCAAATGCATTCTTCTTTGGGAGGTGTCTTCTCCTATATATTTGACACTTCATTTACTGAGTAAGACATTCCTGGCCAGCCCTGATTCTCGATATCTCTGGTCATTCACTTCAAGTACTTGCTTCTCGCAATATACTTCCTTTCACATCCAACACACACATTCTGTTTACTCCTTCATCTGAATCTGAACACATTTCAGAGGAGGATCCATAGCAAACAACAAGAACAAACTAGTGAACCTCCTTCCACATCTTGCAAACGTGGGGGGACCCCACGACCTGCGTTAGGCAAAGTTGAACCCTTCAACCCTTTTACCTAACCAGCCCAGCTACTATCCTTGGTCTATTATTTGTTGCATCAACAATATAACACACAAATTAATTTCTAATTAAAATCCTTGTTTGAAACTTGATATTAGTATTTGAAAGGAACACAAGCAAACCTCTCATTCCAATTTTCTAAAACATTTCCTACTTATACATTTAGAAGCTGGGGGAATAGTGCCACGCAGCTGCCTGGCACTCCCCCATTGGACCAAACTTTTTTAAATTTAATTTTATTTCCAGTTTAAAATTACGCTTTCGTCCTTCGTTTAAAAATACATTTTTGCCCCCGGCTCAAAATAAAATTTTAATTTTGTCCATAGTTCAAAATTACGCTTTTGCCCTCGGTTCAAAAACTCATTTTTAATTTTGTTCTCAGTTTAAAATTATGGTTTCGCCCTTCGTTTAAAAATACGGTTTTGCCCCCGGTTCAAAATAAAATTTTGGTTTTCCCTCTACCTTAAAATTACGATTCTACCCTCAGCTCAAAATTACGTTTTTGCCCACAGTTCGAAATAAAATTATGATCCCCCCCCCCCCCCCCGCTCAAAATTATGATTTCGCCTCTAACTCAAAATATAATTACGATTTTGCCCTCTATACAAACATACATGTTATGAGAGGGAAATATTCGGCTTATTGCCCCGCACTCCCCCATTGGACCAACACGTTTTTTATTTTATATCCATTTTAAAATTATGTTTTTGCCCTCAACTCAAAATAAAATTTACATTTTTCCCCATCTCAAAATTACGATCTTGCCTTTAATTCAAAATTACGACTTTGCCTAGCACTCACCCATTGGACCAACCAGTTTATTATTTTATATTAATTCTAAAATAACGTTTTTGCCCCCTCTTTAAAATTACAGTTTTGCTCCTAACGCAAAATAAAATTACAATTTTGTTCCCAACTCAAAATTACGATTTTTCCCTCCATTCAAAATAAAATTGTGGTTTTGCCCTCAACTCAGAATTACCTTTTCGCCAGCAGTTCAAAATAAAATTCTGTTTTTTTAGTTGGTTGACTCGATTTAATTGTTTTTCGTGTCAATGAGCTGCCTAACACTCGCTCATTATTCGGCCATCGCCCCGCAACGCGGACGGGGCTATAACTAGTTATGGTACAAAGTTGAGTTTATGTTAAATATTAGGCAATATATGTACCACATGTTGGATCTCAAGTCTCAACTCTGACACCATTAAAAGAAAAATATATTGCCTACTGATTACTCAGGTGAATACCCAACGAGCAGTGGAGACCTACATACAAGAGTGGGGGCAGCTGCCCCATTTAGAAAAAAAAGAGTGTAATTTTTAGGCGAAAATATATCTTGGGTCTACCACTGATAACAAACTATGCATATAGAACATATAGCTACCACAAATGGATCCCTACAGAGTGTTACCTAAATGAGCAATATCTACCAACAATCTGGACATGTTTACGAAGAATTAATAGGTTGACTTGATCTTATGACGATAAAAACACTTCCGTTTGTCTGCACGAACACACTGGACCGCGCTTTCCGTTTGTCTGCACGAACACACTGGACCGCGCTTTCCGTTTGTCTGCACGAACACACTGGACCGCGCTCGCGTCAGCGCCACTAGGGTTTTGAGACCATAGAGTTTTGTGGCTTGAATTCATCATTTGGATTTTGATGTTTAGAATAGCTTTGATTTGCTAGTACTTTGGCATTGATTGATCATTAGAAATTGTAATAAAAACTGAATCGTTTTATTAAATGTTAGTTGATAAATGGGAAAAGCTATAGCATCATTCACATGTAATGTCAGTCAAATTTTCGAAAATAAACACAAACCAAATTCCTAATCTTACATTACCAATAATCCCCGCAGGAACATTCGCCTCCTCGAAAATGATGAAATCTGCACCCATCTCTCACTACAATCTCTCTTTCAAACACCATTGATGTAATCTTGGTCATCTCATGACAATCCCCACAAACCCGTAAATTCTTCACCACGCGGATGCATTCACCAGCCTCTGTCACCAGCAAACCAAACGCAATCGCTAACCTCTCGCTATGCTCTTTAACCGCATTAACCTTCTCTTCCTCCTCTACATCATGCAAAACTGGACACACATTAGGCGAGTAACCAGCCTCTGCAATCCTAGCATTCATCTTATCAAGCATCATGTAAATCTCCAACGTTCGATCATGTTGTCGATCTCCAGCAACAAACCGATGGATCTTCCCCTGCGCCTCGATCAAACTCCATCCTGGAACCTTTTTGGAATTTTGACTGGTTATCAGCCCTCGTGTTCTTACTACTTCTTCCCATTTGTTTGATCTTGCGTAAATACTAGATAACTGTACGTAATTTCCATGGCGAGTTGGATCTAACGCGATTAGTTTTTGACCAGTTTTTTCACCAAGTTCTACTAACCCATGTGTCCTGCAAGCACCAAGAATAGTGACCCATAAAACAGGGTCGGGTTCAATTGGCATTTGTTCGACAAATTCAATAGCGTCGGTCACCAATCCCGCACGACTCAAAAGATCAACCATGCACCCGTAATGCTCCATTTCCGGGAAAATTCCATATTTTTCGGTCATTAACTTGAAATAAAGATAACCCTCGTCGACTAATCCTGCTTTGCTACACGCACTCAACACGCCTATGAATGTCACATTGACGGGTGTGTGTCCTTCAATCAAGAATTTCTCAAAAAGTTTAATGGCTTCCATCCCTAACCCATGTGTAGCAAGTCCACATATCATCACATTCCACGACGAAACATCTTTCTCCGGCATTTTATCAAACAACTCGCGAGCTTTATCAATGCACCCACACTTCGCATACATGTCAACAAGTCCAGTCCAAACATGAACCGTCATACGGCAACTTAACGCATCTACAATCGAATGAATTCTTACCGCATTCTCAACCAACCCCAACTGCGCACACGCTGAAAAAACCATCACCAACCCCGCCTCATTCGGCACCACTCCAACCTCCACCATCCTCTCAAACAACTCTACCCCTTCCTCCAACAACCCATTTCTCACATACCCCGTTATCAACGAACTCCACGACACCGCATCTCTCTCAGGCATTTCATTAAACACCTTGCGCGCATCCGCCACACGCCCCAACTTAACCCACCCAGCAATAACCACATTCCACGTAACCAAATCTCGCCTAGACATTTCATCAAACACCTGGCGCGCACATTTCTCCTCACCAAAAACAAAGTACAAATTAACCAAACTGTTTCCAACAAACACATCTCCATAAAAACCGAGCTTAATAACATGACCATGAACCAGAAACCCAGCAACAATATTATTAAACTTAGTACATGCTTGAAGCAGAAACGTAAATGTATAATTATTGGGTTTGAAATTATTGTTTTTACGGATGAAAGAGTAAAAACTGAGGGTTTTGTGGGGTGAATGGGTGTTGGTGAAGGATCTAAGGAGGTTATTGATGGAGAAAATTGATGGGTTTTTGAGGAGTGAGAGGGGTGATGGGGTGTGGTGGGGGTTGCCGGCGTGTGATAGTTTGATGTGGAGGAGAGAAGAGATTAGGGTTTTAGAAATTGGGGGTTTTGGTTTGGTGATGATGAACATATAAAAGTTGGAATGGGATTGGTGGTGTTGTTCGTGTTGAGGTGGGAAGAGGGGGTTTTGTAGGGAAGAGATTCATAGTTCTGGTATTACATAGTTTTTAAGATTGATAAAAATGCAAAAAAAATAATAAAATTTGATGCAAGTCAGAAGGATAATATCATTATTTTAAGAAGTTAGTGTTCACGGGATTCGGCCTGGGTAAGGTTGTGTGATGAATTTCGCTAGTAGCCAATTTGAATAATTCAGTGATCGTTCAAAAAAAATTGCATTATTGTAAAGAAAACAAATTACAAATAACAAAAGAATTGTCCTTTATCTTTATACCCATTTGCAGTCGCTGTCCTTTATATTTAAAATTGACGAGTTTTATACTTTATGTTTTCAAATAATACACGTTTTATCCTTTAGCCCTAACCCAGTTAGATTTTTCTGTCAAATCTGGTCATGTGCAATGCACATGAGGGTAAAATTGTCTTTTCACCCTATTCTTTTAAAATACATTTAAAATAAAAAATATCTATCTATTATACTAAAGCAAAATAAAGATTGACTTTTTGACCTTGATGTGGCATATCTCTTTAGCCAGAGAATTGTGATTTGGGCGTCATTTTCCTTCTTCCTATATACGCTTTTCTTCAATTTGGTAACCTAATCAATTCTCTCAATCAATTGAAGACAAATTGATTTCTCTTTAAATCTCAAAACCTAATCAAATTGATTTCTGCAGGCTATCATCTTTCACCCACATTCAATTTTACAAACCCTAAATCTCATCTACGGCTTCATCTTTAGCGATTGTACTTGGCCATACCCACTTCAGAAATCCCTAAAACTCAATCATTCGAACTCTCATTTAGGTATGTTTTCTTTGATATTTATGATGTAATCCGATTAGAGCATCGGCCGATTGAACTGCTTGCTGGGTTTTTAGGTTGTGGTGATGTTAAATCTCTATTTTATATGTTTATTGAAACATCATTAGTAATGGAAAAATCATCATGTGTGTTTGGATTTAGGGATAGAGGAGTTACGTTCATTACTAATGAAAAATATAATTGTTCTTTGGATTTTTTATTAGTCCTTTTGTTTTGCAGCTTTCATTGAATTCAGTGCTAAGAACCCAAAATCTATAGAACCGGGTGAACATTGATATGATAGTGGCCTATATTAGGTTGGCCATAGTTCAAGCTGGAGGTTTTCCGATCATCTTTATGCTTTTGAGGTATACATAGAGATAAAGTACTTGGGGTTGGGACCTTCTTTTAAAAAGATAGATGATTTATTGTTTTTTCCCATGTTTAAAGATTGCATTTATCTTGCTCTCCAAACAATTTTTTTTCTAAATCTGAGTTTTTTCACAATAAAAAGCTGCCTTTCCAACTGTTACAAAAGTTTGTTGTGGTGTGGGGGATGTTGTGGTGTGTCGATGTTGTTGCGAGATGGTGGTCATTGGGACTGCCTTATTAATCTTGGTGCCTTTGATTATCCTCTTATCACGCAAGAAAGTAATTAACTAATTTGTTATTTTGTTTTGAAGTTTTGTTATTTTGTTTTGAGTTTTTCTTAATTTGCAACATTGCGTTTATATTTTTGTGTGTGTTTCAGATCTGATTCATACATTTTCTTCACTACAGAGAGATTTTAATTTTATTGATCATACAAGTATTCCCGGATGGAAAGAATAAGGTTCTTAATGTTTTTGTTACTTTTAGTGTGTTATGTGTTGTTTTTTTTGGGCTGATGATTTGTAATTTGGGATGATCTTATATGAGTTTTGTTTAGATAAAGTTGATTGGTAAAGTTTGAGATGCATTGTTTGAAAGAAGCAATCTGAATCATCTCTCTCAGATCCTATATCGCATATGCTAATGATTTTTAATCGACTGTGGTGATTCGACTTGGTCACACTTTGCCACAAACGGGTCAAATGGTTAAATTTTCATGGGTAAGCATTTTATCTCTTTTTCTTCGGATGTAATTTAATCATTTTGCTTTATTGGTTTTGTAGTTATATGAGTTTCTATTAACGACTACTGGTAGTAAAAAGTTTGTGAAGCTAATTTTCAAATAATTTTTTTTCAAGATTTAATTACCACCATGTTAGACGTTCACTTTTATAGTTTTTCGTTAGGCTTTTGGAAATAATGTCCAAGAATTCAATGATTTGAAACGAGGATCCTGCACTTCGTCAGGAAATCGACCTTGAAGATGAAAGAGTTGCAGGCACATTGCATTCTGTATAGATTGTAAGCTTGGTCAATACTTTTGAAATCAATATGAATTTTGAAAATTTATTCGAATTATATACCTATATAATTCATAAGATGTGTGTACATAAATACTAAGTTTGAAGATCTGATATTGTTGTTGTAGGTGGAGTTTTAATTGTAAAGGTTTACACCTGTGTTGCAAAACTCAAATTATATGACCTTTTGCTACATCTTGCCGTATAGCATAGGCATTAGGTAAAAGGTGCTTTGTCATGTTTCTGTTAGTTCTCTTACTTTTAGTAAATTATTTTATATTAAGCAAGAATTGAAACTAAGTATTTTATTCATTCTTTTTTCTAGAGTTATCCGATGAGAAACCAAAGGGCAAGGCAACCATACATTATCAGCTTCGGCTTGCAGGTGGTAACTTTGTTCTAAGTGTGAGTAACTTGGTTCGCTAACCATACATTATCTTCATTTGCTAATTGCTCATTTATTACTTCATCTTATCAATAAAACGAATAAATTACTGACTTTTATGCTTTTAAAAAGGGTGGCAATCATGGGAGAAGGATATCAACATGAAAGAAATGGAACAACAGTTGCATGAGCATGTGGGTCTACTAAGACAGAGTGAATTAATAAGAATAAATGCCAAGAAGGAGCTTAAAGAAATGGAACTACAGTCACAATTGGATTGGCCTCATATGATGAGGTAACATTTCATAATAATAATCAAATAGATATAATAATTTACTACTTATATATTTTTTTGGAACAAGGTGACTCTATATCACTGAGACAACCTTTATCCACATGCCATTAATCTCTTTTTCAAAATTTGGATCTCAAACCTTTTATTTGGACTTTGTTTTATAAGCATTTAACGCCCCGTTTGCGGTATGCGCCTATAATGTATATATGTGTGGGCGTTCGGGGTGCAAAAGTGAAAGTACACTAATTTTAACATTATTTTACTAATTTCGTGAAAGTAACATTAAAAAGGGAGATGGTTAATTATGCATCATGTGGTGGCGTTGATAGCCGAAAGACAAGGGGGTACATGCACTAATCGGCCTTTGTCTCAATTGTTGAGTGTTATGTGCCTTATGTCCAAAGCTTGACGCAAAACTACTATTTAGCCAGGGGTCTCACTGGAAGCAGCCGCTTTATTCTTATGGGGTAGAGGTAAGGCGTTCTACATCTTACCCTTCCCATACCCTACCTTAGATTTGCTATTGGTGGGATTTACTAAGTATGATGATGATGATGATCATTTTATACGCATTTAAAATGTCAATGTGGGTTAATCGATTTATTGCTTTAGTTTATATATGCATCTAAAATGTCAATCATTCTTTATTCTTTATGAATTCCTTCTTCAATTTATTATTTTAGTTTAAGAATAACTATTTTATAACAGGTTTTAGAAGCTTACAAAGTATCATGTGAAAAATATGTTATATTTTTCCTAGGCTGTGGCCTCTGCACCTATCTTTATTCTTTCATGCTTGACTATGTATAATGAACTATGTATATTGTCATAATTTCACATAAAAGAAATAACGATATCTAATTCTCTTGGTGTTAATGAGCTGGTGATTCCTGCAATACCTGAACTTTACAAAACATGGACCAAAGTGCTTGGCTTCAAGCAACTTGATGAATCGTTGAGGCATGCAATGAAGGGTATGCGTTTGATAGTGTTTCCTGTTAAAGATATATGCTTCGCCAACCTCTCCTAAAGAATCAGTTTGCTGATAAGAATCTTATTTCAGTGCAGGTGAGTTATGATATATTGTATTTTATCTGCTCTTGAGTTGCCAAAACGGGTGGGATAGGTAATGGTCACTGACTCTGACTCTAAGCTGGTAACTTTCGGTAAGACAGAAATGGACCGGGTTGGGTCAGATTGGGCTGACTTGCCAGCATTTTTTAGATGCTATTAGTTATTACTGTATTAAATATGATTACAAAAGCTATATTATCAATGTAATCCAAATTTTGAATAAAACAATTTTGGTTATAAGAATTTAAAAAAACTTTTGACGACTAATGAGATTTAACCGTTTTCTTTTTATTTACTTGCTCTCAGTTATTTTCATCTGTTATCGTCGACTAATTTTTTTAGGAAAACTGGCCATAGTTGCTACCTGTAGGCTGTAGCTGATTTTAGTTATAATTGATTAGCAACTTTTTATGCATACTAATGTGTGGTTGATTTAGGTTGAAGTGAAAAGGATACTTCCCAGAGAGGATACACAGGGAAGTTGAGGTGTATCAAGAACAAAGAAAATATTTGTTGGTGGTATATCATACAGTTTCTTGTGTTATAGTCTATGGATTAATTAAATCATGTATGGATAATAAACTTTGTAACTTTAATTTGTAGATGAATTGGGGGAATAGTTTTCCATATATGGTGGTATTGTTGAGCATTAGATCATTTCACGGGTTGATCACCAGGCTTTGGCTTTGTCACATTTGACAACAAAGAAGTTGTGGATTAGTTATTTGTTGATGGTCAACTACATGAACTAGGAGAGGCAAACAAGTGAGTAAAATTTTTAAATTTCTTTTTTTTTTGTTGTGAAAAATATTTAGTATTTTCAAGGAATGAAATAGTTGATAAGTTAATTATATTAGGTTGAGATAAAGATGGCTGAGCCGAAAAGGTTGGTGTCGATTTCTCATACGACAACCATTCACGTTGTGGTAGTGCTATCAAGTCATACGTTGAGTAACCCGTGTAACACAAGGGTACTTAGACCAATAGTTTAATATTATGTTTTAAACTGCTTATGCATACACACACCTTTATATTCTTTAAAGTTTTTTTTTTATAAAACTGTTTTTGAATCTACAAGTTGTTCAATAACACATTATAATTATAAATAGTATTAAAACACAACATGGTTAATAATTCAACGAGTTGTTTATAAAGAAATCTTCAATGAGTTGTGATTTTTTTTGTCGTATTCATGTATTTCAATTATTTCTTGCACTCTCTAACATTTTCGTTAATAATTCAACATATATAATATTACAATTTTTACTTTACAGTTTTAAAGGACTTAGTTTTCCTGTTTAGCCACCCGTGTAACACACGGGAACTTAGACTAGTTATATATCATAACAAAAACCCTCTTCTTCCCTAAATCAATCCCATATCAAAATCTAATTCTCTCCAACAACCTGAATTAACCTAATTTCAAAACCATTTCAAAGATGGTGTTTGTTCATGTAAAGATTACTGGTGATTTAATTGATTATTGTTTTTTACCTTGTGTTTTAAATGGTTTGCATATGAGTGTTATGCATCGGGTCAAGTTGACCCGTAACCACTTCTTTGTCAGTTTACTACGGCATACGGGAATCATTGGCCTCCATTGACCAGTTCTTGTGCTTCAGCAGTGTTTATACGGTGAAATGAGAATGAAAATAGATTTTGAAACCCATCTCCCTAAATTTGTTGGTTTGATACCCATTTTAAAACCCTACCGTATTTATAAAGAGAACTTTCTATTTGTGAATGAAAATGGGAACTGATTTAAGGATTTAGGAACAAAACAAATGATGCACAGAAGCATCAATTTATTAACAGATTTGCATTGCTCAGATTTATTAACAGATTTGCATTGCTCAGATATACTTCCAACAATCAGTTGCACAGGCAGTCATGAATTCAAGATTTGGCAGTCATCAGGGGCGGATCTATAGAGGACCAAGGGGTAGCCTCCGCTACCGCTTGATCGGAAAATTTTTGACGTTTTTAGTGTAAATTTTGGAAAAATTTGACGTTTTTTCGATTTCGTTACCGCCTATTTATAAAACGTTCCCGCTTGGTCGGAATCCTAGATCCGCCACTCGCAGTCATGTTGCAGGTTGTTGGAGAGAAATTAGGGTTTTGAAATGGGATTGATTTGGGGAAGAAGAGGGCTTTTGTTATGATATATAATATTTTTTTCTTTTATATGTATTTTTAAAGAATAGGGTGAAAAGACAATTTTACCCTCATATGCATTGCACATGACCAGATTTGACAGTGAAATCTAACTGGGTTAGGGCTAAAGGACAAAACGTGTATGATTTGAAAACATAAAGTACAAAACTCGTCAATTTTAAACATAAAGGACAGCGCCTGCAAATGGGTATAAAGATAAAGGACAATCCTTGCAATTCACTCAATAACAAAGATAAATAGGGTAAATTACACTTTTCGTCCTTTATGTTTGTAGCGGGTTGCAATAGATAACTTTTAACTTCAATAATTACAGTTACAATCCTTTATTTGAAAACTCATTACACCTTTCGTCCTTTCATACTAACCAAGTTAAAAATTTAAGTTAAATCTTTTCAATTAAGGGTATCATGGTCATTTCATGCTTTTATTTAAAATGTCTCTCAATAAAACAACCACCACCACTGTCGTGGCTTCACAACAACAATAGGAAAGTGACTACAGTCACAACAGTAACAAACACAAGTGAGTTCAAGACTGCTCCTTTGAACTTGTCCCATTCTGAATCAGATGTGGTTTCAGTGTAAGCTATGGTTGTGGTTTCAGTGTAAGCTATGGTGGAGACTGAAGAAGAGAGTGATGAATCTTTGTCCAATATGGAGACTAAAATGACCACTGAGAGCATGCAGATTGAAACAGGGGTTATGATTCTGATGATTTCTTCTCCTAGGGTGTGGAGAATGCGTGTGTTTCTGTGGGTTTGGTCCATGATCTGATGTGGGTTGGTGTAAAAATTGGAACTTTTGAGGGTTTTGAATAGGGAATTGGATGATGAGTGGATTTGACTGGAGTTTGTTGGATTTGGGGAGAATAGACTGGAGTGAGACCTGAAATGAAATGATCGGTTTCCGGTTCTACCTTCCTTGATTGAATAGCAAGATAACAAGCATAAACCGTCATGAAATCATACATTGTAGGCCTTCCCACCAACACATTGTAGAAAATAAAGTACCCCAAACCGAGCTTTATTGCACCCGTTGAAGCTAACCCAATCCCCTCAAGACCCAAGCTTTCAGGCTCAACGCCACGCTCCCTAAGCCGCTCAATCAGTGGACCGATAGCTCATGATCGCGACCCTCTTCAACATTTCGAGAACTTCCAACGGTTTGTGTGCCAGTTTGGGTCCCGGGTTGTGCTTCGACATTAACCGGTCTATCTCTCCATACCCTTCTTTGAATTATGGCATTATTTCTAGTATCAATTATGGGTCGGGCTTCATAAACAAGGGTAGGGATATAGTTGTGAGATATAGTTGAAAGGTGGGATGCGGTGGTGGTGGTGGCTGGATTTATTAGTGGTGGTGGAGGTTGGTGATTAGGGTTAGGAAATGTGGGAGAAAGAAGCAGAGAGATGGTGAGTGATTAGGGTTAGGAATTCGGGAAGATACGTTATATATGTAATTTTTTGTTTTATTTATTAAAAAAAATTTAAATAAAAGCATGAAATGACAATGATACCCTGAAGTGAATGGATGTAACTTAAATTTTTAACCTGGTTAGTGTTAAAGGACGAAAGGTGTAATGAGTTTTCTAAATAAAGGATTGTGACTGTAATTATTGAAGTTAAAGGTCATCCATTGCAACCCGCTACAAACATAAAGGACGAAAAGTGTAATTTACCAAATAAATATTACACTATTGTAAAATGAAGAAACAAGAATACAAGATTGTTTACGATTGTGACTGATGATTCGTGTTCAACACAAGTCTTTTAAAACAGATTTTGAGTTTTTGTAAGAGATCACTTCTATCTCCTTGGGTACAACAGTCAAAGCTACATGTATTGCTGGAGATAGCTCTCTAAATTCGTTCCACCACCACAATTTTAGGGGTTGTGACCAGGCTGTGAGCTGTAGCACCAGTTGCTACCATGGTAGCAATCAAACCCTCTCACAACAGTTGCTACTAGTGGCGGATCCATAACTTTTTTTGTGGCATCCGTCATTGGTTGCTACCATATTTGTCACACCCCAACCGATGGCGGAATCATCGGGGCGCGGCACTGAGCGAAACAGATTGTCCAGAAGTTTCCATAACAATTATCATTACTATTCAATTTAAATAATACGTCCCATACCGTATCTCAAACAGTAAACAAATTATTACAGACAAAATCAAGGCAAATGTTTCTGTTCCGACAACTCAGATTTTAAATACAGCAATTGTTTATCTGCTTCTAGCGACCCATAATTTGACCACAACAGACAACTATTTGTTGGGCTCTAGAGCTTTATTCTAGCCTCGCTTTCCTAGCATATAAGCATCTTAAACACCTGTCACATACGTTAAAATAAAGTCAATACATAAAATGTAAAGATGAGCATACAAGTTTGAATAGCATATAGAGTTCGAAATAGTTTACGCATAACCAGCACGTACACAGAGGAAAACGATGCATGTTAATTATCGACATGGATCTATCGATACCAATGACTGCGGGTTGACTGCCCGAGGCAGTTCGCAATACATGATTACCACCGTAATCCATGCAAGTAATTGTCCTTAACAACCCCCGTGTGAACAGGTGCTGAGTCCAAACTATAGTACTATCGTCGTTAAGGCAGGTAGACAACATTCCACGTGTAAACATAACAACAAGCATTCATTTAGTCACGTAATACATGCGATAACGGTTAGCGTTTAAAGTATTGCGTAGTGTGTTCGATTGTGATTTAGATTAAGTAACGTATGTAACACCCAAAAGTGCGAAAGCAAAAAAGGGTTCGAGTATACTCACAGCGATTGATGGATTGAAGGGAGCGCTTGAGAGTAAGGTTAGCCTGAATAGTTCGATAGCATAATGATAAGCAACGCGTAAAATGGAAACAAGTGTTGGAGGATCGGACAGCTGGTCGATCGGACGGTAGTCCGATCGGACGGCTGACCGTTCGGACAGTTGCCCGGTCGGACGGGAGTCCGATCGGATGGCTGTTCGAGTGGATTGTTTCTTCCTTTGAGTAGGGTGTGTTTGTGTATGATGGTTGTCTTTTGAAGTTTTCGTTGTAGTATTTGAAAACCTTTAAGTATCTTTACCTTTCAGTCGATCAATCGGATGGTCGTTCGATCGGCCGGCAACCCGATCGGCTAGGTACTTTAGCAAAACAAGTTCTCAGCAGGGCGTCACCTGATCGGACGGTTGTTCGATCGGGTGGCATTACTAGTGCGTCGAACATGTTGAAAAATCGATTAAGTGTTGAGGTCAAGTATCTCATGATCCGAAGAGTAATCCAATCGGACGGTAGTCCGATCGAACAGCAGTTCGTTCAATACTCAACTTCAAAAGAATAAATTGATTAAGTGTGGGACCATGTCTAGCCGATCGGCTGGCCAGTCGATCGGCTGACTGTCCGATCGGCTGGCTGTCCGTTCGGACAGCAGTCCGATCGGTCTAACACTTGGTTGTTCTGATTGTTTGTCGTTTTATCGAGGTACTTTGAGAACGAGTCAAACAACAGAAACCTCATCTTTACTTGGTTCTCCTGATCGGACAGGAATCACCCAAACCCGGTCAGTGAACTGTTCGGGATGGTTGTTTAACATTAGACCCGAAATCGGTGAACCTTGTGGATAGAATCCGGATCTTGAACCGTACAACTACTAGGGTGATTAGTAAGTTGGCACAAGCTCCGTTTCTATCGGTTTGTAGGCATTAAGTGTAAAAGAGTTGAAAGAAAGTTGGAAAAACCATCTTTCAATCCTTTTCACCGTGTATATGTTTAGATCTATGAAAGATCTTTGTTTGTTTATGTGGAAATCGGCTAGATCCAAGTTATTCTTGGTGGATTGAGGGCGAAACATGAAGTTCTTCAAGAACCCATGATGACATCATCCTAGAACACTTGAATCTTGATGATTTCACAGTTAAAAGTTAAGATTTGAAAGATAGAAAGGTGTAGGAGTGCGTGTAGATCAAGAAAGTACAAGATTTAGGTCGAAATCTTACCGGAATCGAGAGAAATCTGAGAAAAAGTGAGTTGAGCGTGCTGGTCGGACAGAGGTTTCCAAAAGTAGAAAGTTTGACAATGTCAGGGGCATTTATAGGATGCCAAAAGAGGTAAAGGCTGGCCGATCGGTCGGTCAGCACGATCGGACAGCAGTCCGATCGACTAGCTGTTCGATCGGCTGGTAGCCTGATCGATCAGTCGCCTGGTTTGATTATTTGGTGCGACGATTTTTGATATTTCGATCTCGATTTGCGATTGATGAGAATACGATAGAGTTTCCTATTTAAATTACTTTTAATCCCAACTACTATATCTAACATACAAGCATCTATATCTCGCGCTGTCTTTTCGTCACCAATTATCATAATTCGATTTCGATTGAGTTTGATTGAGTTTCGATTGCATTTCGATTGATCACCACATATAACATAAATAAACATGCACAAGTAACACATAAGGCACACACACGTATAATAACAACCAAAGTCGCATAATTCGAGTTTCGAGTTCGATGATGATTAGATTAGTTCGATTATTGTTTAATTAACTTTATCGCATTGTTACTTTCTATTATTCACAGTCGTAAAGCGGTTCGTAGCGATAAACATTAGATTACTTCGACTGTAATTAATTATTCCACATAATACAACTAACGTAAAAACATAAAATAGATTAACTACAGTCAAAGAAGTCAAACAGGGATTGAGCAAGGAGAATTAGCGATCTTTTCCTCATTTGACTTCAATCTTTACTTTGACTTTGACTTTCGAAAACACGGGGTGTTACAATATTAGCTATTGGAGAACTCTCTAACAACACGTTTCCTCTAATTCATGTTAAATGACTAACAAATTGCATGATAAGTAGCGTTTGCTCCGAATGACATCAACCTTCTTAATGTTGCTTCCTCGTTAACGAAATTGGTTTCGCGCATGTCAACTTAGCATGTTCTTTCAAATTCGTTTTTTACTTGATCTGACAAATCATCACGATTAGTGAAAGGTCGAGCTAGGAAGGTGTTCACTGATTTAATAAAAAAGTTATTTTCCCTTGTTGACGAATCGTCGCGGTAGCCAAATGAAGGGTTTCGAATTAGTCATTCTTGATAAATAAATACATCTTTTAATAAAAAAAGTTATAAACCTTATGAAATAATTATAAAAGATGGCCACTTTCATGATTTTACGTTGTCTAATTCGGTGGAGAGAAGGTTTTGAAGGTTTATTTGAGGGAGATAAATAATGAAAAGTTGGGGTTGTACATGAGAATTGTACAACAATGTCCAAATGGATAGTCATCAATGTATGGTGTAAAGAGTAACCAATGTTTTGCGCTCTACTGGTTTACTAGCTATGAAGCCATTCTGTCTCAAGATTTGAAGTCATGGTTGATATATGTGGTCCTTTATTGGTCCCACCATTACCTAGTTCGACTGCAACTGACCACTTCAATCCAAAGTAGTCAATTTGATACATGTTGATCCAGCAACTAGACCGATTTGTTTCAACCGGTCTGACTACTCGATTACTTTGGTTTTCAAAACAATAGGTTAAACACTTGCGTCATCTATAGTCGTATCTTTGCTGAAATCGTCGTCGTTGACCGAGTGCATTTGACCGGGGTGCTATTGTGATTTGTGAGTTTTCTTGTTCTTTAATTTAGAGTAAACTGCCATTTTGGTCTCTGTGGTTTGGACACTTTTTCCATTTTAGTCCAAATCTCAAACTTTTTAAATCTGGGTCCATGTGGTTTCACTTTTGTTGCCATTTTGGTCCAAAAAGTGAAATCAAGTAGATTCCCCAAATTAAACCCTGATTTTTGTCCTTTTCCCCAGGGATATTTTAGTAATTATAGTTTTATTATAACTCATTATTAATTAAAAACAAAAAAACTAAATAAATCAGTTGGTATCTTCCCCAAATGAACCCAAACCCTAATTCCACAAATGCAGCGATCTCCACCACCGCCACCTCCTCTCTTCTCACCACCGCCACCACTACCTCCTCACCACAGTCGCTACCACCACCTCCTTCTCACCACAACCACCATCTCCTTCTCACCACAACGTCACCGTCACCGTCACTCTCTCTCTCTCCTCCGATCACTCTCTCTCTTCCAAAACCCACAACCAAGATCCATCTTCCAAAACATCCCACCGCTTCCGCCGCCACTTCTCCGACACCATACCACCCCCTTGCCCCCGCCATTCTCACTCAACAGCAAGAGTGAGGAAGATCGACCGAAGAGAGAGAAGGAGACCGGAGAAGACAGCAGACGACGGTAGTGCCGCCGCTCACGGCGGCGGTGGGATTTTCAGTGGAGTTCGGCTAAACCCTTCTTTCCCTCGTTCTTCTTAGATCCGATTGAACCAGGTTTCTTTTCCCGACACTTTTGGGTGTGGTTTCAGGAGTCAAGATGTTGAAGCTCGGAACATGAAATTGGGTTGCTAATGTTTGCTTGGGAGGTTGAAGATGATGATGTAATTTGGGAACTGATATGGGTATTTATATTTGGGGGGTTTTTAATTAAGAAATAGGTTTAATGAAAATTAAATGGACAAAACTACCCCTACAGATAAAGACAAAAAAGGGATGTGAGAATAGTAAAAAATGAGAGTTTTTGAGTTTTGGACTAAAATGGCAACAAAATGCAAACCACAGGGACCCGGATTTAAAAAGTTTGAGATTTGGACTAAAATGAAAAAACTGCCCAAACCAAAGGGACCAAAATGGCAGTTTACTCTTTAATTTATTGTTTGGTGTTATAGTTTATGTGGAATTCTACTTTGTATATTTGTTAGGGTTTAAGAGTTAATGTTAGAAATAACTCGTTGATGTGGCCTTACGGATCATTTGGTAACATTACCAATATGACATAACTAGTCCCCTGGTAGTAATTGTAAATATTGATTAGTTCAAGGGGCAATTATGATTTTCCTTTAGGTACCACTAATAGAGAAAACATAGAGTTTTTATAACGGATCACTATTCATGACCATTAATCATTGATCTTCATATATTGATAATAAGCGGTGATCAAAAACTCTTGTAGAACACCAACACTAAAAATTCTCTCTAGTGTGATCCATCAACACTAGGGGTGTTCAGAAAAAACCGTAACCAAATAAAAACCGTAAACCGTAACCAAATAAACCGACCCAAATTGTGAATATGGTTTTTGGTTCGGTTTATGGATCCACATTTTATTTTATTTGGTTTATTCGGTTTATTTTGATAACCGAATAAACCATTTAACTTAATTAATTATTAAATAAAAATAATAATATTTTATAAATCATATACAATTTATTAGCCCAAAATAGTTATTTTTATGCAGCCCAAAGTACCAAATGTAAATCTAAAAGCCCACCTCAAAACCATTCTTTCAGTCATCCAATAGTTTCTATGATCTATGTTTTAAAACTTTAACTTTGTGGTTGTGTCTACTACTACTTTATGGATGTGTTTGTTTTATTTCGCAATGGAACTTTCTTGTATTCATATATTGTTAGGTGTAAATTAGTTATGATGTTCGGAAGTTGGAACACAAACATAAATATAAATTAGGAAAAAAAGTACAAGTACAATTTGGTTAGATTTGGTTTATTTGGTTTCTAACCGAAACCAAACCGAATTGAATTTGGTTTGGTTTGGATCAGTTTGCATATTTCTTATTTGGTTTGGTTTGGTTTTTGGTTTGGGGTACAAAATTTTGAAAACCGAACCGAATAAACCAAATAAACCATAAACCGAACCGATGAACACCCCTAATCAACACAAGGTACCATAACGGGAATCATGACTTCATCTTTATCCTCAAAGATAATCATCCCTACAAATAAGTACCTCTAACTTGGCATCTATATTTACGTTATGATTGAATAAACATGATTAGGGTTCTTTATTTTTGACCCATGTCTAAAGATATAATCAATATGTGGTATCAGAGCATGTATGTTGATAATATCAATTTAGTCTTAATAATCGATTCATATTTATCTGCAAATCGATTCTGATGAATCCGTTTTCTGAAATAAAAAAAAAACTTGTTTTAATTGCTTTAAAGCATGAATCGTTTCATTATTTTAACATTAGTTTGAAAACAATTAAATTGATTTGCAATTATATGAATCTAAAGCATCAATTTCTAGGCCATTATAAATTCAAAAACGTATCGATTTGATTTTTGTTGGTGAATTATTAATAAATATTGAAGTGTTTTGATTAATTTATTGAAAATTATTAAAGATGATTCTTATGATGATCAATGGTTAGATTTTTAATCACATATTTTTGTATTATATATATTTCTTAATCATCGTTAAGTGATGATGTTGGTATGGATTGTTTATTAGTATTACCACTGTTGTTTTGGGATATCCAATTTGATGGTTATGTTTATCCTAAAATGGTGCTACTGTGATGCTTTTCACCTTAATTAAGCATCACCTTAATTTTGTGTGACCTTTTGCTCATTTTTGTGTGCAAAACTTTTGTATGAATCAAAATTAATTCACACCCTAACTTTTAGTGTGATTTTATCTCGTAATTCGCATGGCTCATTTAATTTATGAAATTAATTAATTGATGTTTTCGTATGATCTACATGAATTATATGTTAAGCTTTTGCATGTGATATTTTGTATAAATTATTTCTGCATAAATTTTCGCATAACGTTTATACGAATTCGCATGTCTTATGTTAACTTTTGGAAGCCTTATATTGTTTGGTTTCGTATGACCATAACTTGCAAATGGCCCAACTTTAATTTAGGGCATTTTATGTTATTATGTGTATTGTTGGATAATGAACCCAACAACTAATTGCTTAACGACACATACAATAAATTATTAGCCTAAGTTACATAAATATTTCATTTCTGGCCCAAAGGTGTTATGTTATATTTATGTGTTTTACCTTATTGTGTATATATGTTCATCTTGATACATGAATTTTGGTCAAAGCCAAAGCGAAGCTAGAGTTCATGTAGAATATTGAGGCAGTCTATATTTATGTGTGTTAATAATATGTGAATTTTGGTCAAAGCTAAAGCGAAGCCAGAGTTCATGTAGAACACTAAAGACGGTCTATTATTTATATCGTTCATAATGCTGAATTTTGGTCAAAGCCAAAGCGAAGTCAAAATTTAGGTAGAACATTAAGCCAAGGTTTATTATTTTATATCGTTCATAATGCGTGAATTTTGGTTAAAGCCAAAGCGAAGCCAAAATTCAGGCAGAACGTTAAGTTGGTTTTATTTATTTATGTTCATAATACATGAAATTTGGTCAAAGCCAAAGCGAAGCCAAAGTTCATGTAGAACAATAAGTCAGTCTATTATGTATGTTTATAATGCATAAATTTTGGTCAAAGCCAAAGCGAAGCCAAATTTATTTAGAACATCAAGACAATTTGTTATTTATGTGCGTTAATAATGTCTGCATTTTGATCAAAGCCAAAGCGAAGCCAAAATTCAGGTAGAACCTTAAATTAGTATGTTGTTTTGGTGTTATAGTAGACTATATCTTCAATATAATAATTTGTGTATGCCTTACTTGATTACCCCATAATGTAAATCACTCTAAGTTTCTTCTTAAGTTCGTGTCTCATCTATTTTATCCACTCTAATTTCAAAACCTAAAATGTTTTGCTTACTAATGTGACAACCGGTAATTAACGGCTTCTAATGACGTGATTAGCGAATGTTTAGGCAATAACAAATAGTGTTTAAGACACAAATTAGCTTAATTAGGCTCTTGGAACGCCTATCTAACCTTACGGTGCGCGTATGTGGATTTGTGAAGAAAATTGTTGAACTTTAAACAATAACGGATTGAAACCGTACAAAATACTGACAACGCCGACAAATAGGAAGTTTATACGTATAACTTATAGTTATGAATGTGGTTTTGCAAAAGATTATCCCTTCGAACGACACAAAGCGCAAACGTGAACAAAAAATGCGGAAACAGTAACGCGCCGACAATCAACGAGGAAAAGGAAGCACCGGACTTGAATTTCCGTCTCGATATTAATATATTATGATATATTTAGCTTCGTTTTTTTTAAATTTTATTACCCGTAGTTGAAAACGGATCAAAAAACGAACAAGAAACGACAACTGAAGCGTCGTACGCGATTTTAACGCAACCGACGAACGACAACTAGTCATCTCTCTCTTTCTCTCTCTCAAAACCAAACCACCATCCTCCAACACTTGGAAGGTTATTTACAAGTTTTCCAAAGTCCACACTTTGTTCCATCTTCTCACATCAATCTTTGGTATGTTCTTTAAAAATCTTATTTATAACTATTATTACTTTGTATGGATCAAAATCAAGTTACCCAACATATTCGTATACTACTAGTTTTATAACTTAAAGATTAAAAACTAATAATGCATGCTTAAAAATGTAGATTTTGAAGTATATATAAAAAGTGTTAAAAACTTGGTTGTTCATACTTACCATTTCTAGATAATCATGTTTGTTTTTCTAGATGGTCTCAAATCCTTATTGTCTTATAAGAAATGTTAACTTATACCATCTCATTGTCTAGTTAGTTTCCACATGTAAGTTGTAAAACTATATTTAAAAGACATGGATTTTTGGAAAATGTTCTTAAAATTTTAAGTATTAATATCCCGTTGTTATTTGAAAGACATTAGGGTTTAGATTCATATTTTTATTTTATATATATTACACTAGATAATCTTATATAATATGGATTTTCGGAATGTTTATTGTTGTGTAATTTTACAAGGATTTTTACTAGAAATCAACTAGCCTTTTTAGTCATTTTGGTCATTTAATTCTACAAACAGTTACATTTATTTATGTATTTTAGAAATCATATATATACTAAATGCAAGGACTATTTTCCTATTTATACATGTGTATGTAGTTTGAGCTAACTTCTTTATGTAAAAATCAAAATAAGTTTATTTTTACACGTTTGACAAAAACCCGACATATAAACTTAGCGGGTAGCTTTGTACATAAACATTTGGCTATCAACCACTTTCGGTTTTCAAAACAAAGACACGATAGATCTTATTGGATTATTTCCCTAAAAATAAATATATAATAAATACGTTTATTTCATAAAATAATCCTGTCAACTTTCAGGTTTGAATAAGCTGTATTTTTTTTTTACAAATCTTCGGCATGGATTCCAATGTTAGAATACAAGACGAGTTACAAGCATGATAAATAAATATATTATTTAAAAATATATTTTCTAGAAACATATACGTGTCACTAATTGTTAGGAATATTTCAAGGTACATTTTCAAAGATAAGAAGAACAACATTTAGCTAGTTGGGTGACTTGATACATATTACCATATGCTAGAATTTATACATTGACCTCATGGTGCCTTTGGAATTCTAGGATACAAGTAGGTCGTGTCACGCGTCCACGGACTTTGATTTTAGCTATTTTCTTTGCTACATTTGCTTGTGCTTCAGGTAAGTTCATAACCCTCACTTTTTACTGTTTTACATTTTTATAAATGTTTTCGGGGGTGGAAAGACATGCAAGTTTTGCAAAAAATAAACAACTTTTCGATGAACGAAGACTCATGTTTCTAAACCGTGTTGCGAATGAATTTCAAGGAACTTAAATGGTTTACGAATGATTTCGATCAAACATACCCGTTTTACAAAACGCGCGTATAATTACGAAACGTGCGTGATTTTCTAATGGGTACGGGTGACACAGCCGAGGGGATTCGACACAGTCGAGGGAATTCGACACAGTCGAGGTGATTCACACAGTCGAGGTGATTCGACACAGTCGAGGTGATTCGACACTAAAAATCGTCTACACAGGTTGAGTACTTCCTATGTCGTCGCATACGTTAATGTCCTCGCGAAACATTAACGATCAACCTGTTCATAGACGCTTTACATACCCATTTACAACACTAAAACTTTCATATATTCATAAGATTCATTTGATGGAAACTCACAAATACATGAATTACAGACTTTGGTAACGTTTTTCAAGTTATACCTAAGTAAGAGGAAGCGCTGATCCTGCTTACAAAGGTTCGTTTGGGCTCGGCCCATTCTCTCTCGTGCAATGCACAAACACTCTCGGGGGCTAGACTCACAGTTCTCATATATCATGCCGAGAAAATGATTTTTCTATATTTTCTCAACAACTTTTAAACCGGTTATCAAAAAGATTTATTTTAAATCTTTTCAAAACAAACTATGAACTCGCTCAACTTTATGTTAACTTTTTCGCATGTTCTTTCTCAGGTGGCAATTTCAAAACTATGGAACGGTTGGAATAGGAGATCCCATGGAAATTCGAGTACTTAGTGGCGTTCATTTTCTAGAAGTCTTAGCTTAATTGCTTCCGCTATGCAATGAAGATACCGGTCCAGTCACGCCAGCTCTGATATTTCGGGGTGTGACAACTAAAGAGTTTCTGCAAAATTTGCTCTTGTTGGATTGTTGATTATTTCTTAAGATATGATAATCTTACTGCTCTTTTCTGATAAAAGTATTACAGAAGAAAACTAGAGCATGACTAGTGGGATAAGTCAACCATTATATCTCTTATGATAATCAAGAACTCATTTCATTATTCCCATCAAGGGAGCTATTCCAGATTCTAAATTTCCCAAGACTAATCTGTTTTCTTTGGAAGAATCAAAATAACTCCTTAAACGCATGCATTATTCTAGATTCTTTCTATAAAGTTAGTGGCATATGTGAATGCATCATGATGTACAATTCCATGACCTGTTACTTAAAGGTTTACACATGGAAATCAGTACACTTTTTCGATGCTTTACATATAACTTTTCCACCAATACCATAAGTTGCCTTAAGAATCAACTATACCACTCAAGAGTACCAAAGGAAAATGAGTGTGTTGATTAGCAACATATGTACAGGAAAAGGAATGCATGAACTGGAAAATTAGATGTTGTTCATCTCACCACCACTAAACCTAAAAGGAGGATACTTTAAAGATTCAGAGATAGTGTACAAGTACTACTTCCAGCTATAAGTTTCTTCAAAGGAAAGTCTCACTGCAAATTTTTGCCATTAACTAGGCATGAACATCGATACTATCCATAATTCAATGAGACAGCTGGCTAAGATAAGTAGTTGGATATTTATGATATTTGAGTCTGCTAATGATAATATTCCAATTAACACATGACGGGTTGAGTCTAGTTCTATACGTTTACTTACCAGAAATCAACAAATAATTAATATGAGAATTAGTGGCAAAATTTTATGTTAAGACTATAAGAACCATAATAAACTGTTTATAATTGGGCTTTATGATACCTTATATATTCTGTAGATTATTCAGAATTTAGTATCAATATAAAAGCTGCATTATGACAGTTGTGAGGTTTGCATGGTTAAAACAAAGTCACTCTTACCTTAAACTCTCATATTATTTGGATAGAAAACCTATAAGATAGAACTAGATGTTGCTACACTTTTTCACAACCTTTTGTTATCATGAAAATGAAAATTTAACAAAAGAAAAATGAGACTTACAAATTCCATCCATTAAGACCAAATTTCATGAGAAATCATGACTAGATTAATGAAGGATGAAATATTATCAAATCTCATTCTTAGTGACTTATTAGCATCTGTTATAAGCCTTAATATTTAAATGGCTAAGGGAATAAATTAAATTCCATTAGAAGTTATATTTCATTAGAACTTATCCCAAAATGAAATATTCAGACATAACTCATTTATCATAATATTTACTTGTATTTAATATGTCTTATATGAATAAAGGTATTAAAGAAATTAATTCATATATACTATGATTCCTTCTAAATATGTCCCCAAAATTTTTATAACATATGGACATTAAGGAAATCAAGTCTAACATATATGACATGTTCCCACAGCACATACATCATTGAAACTTGTAGCATTCCTACAGATCTAAAAGGTTAGTGGGAGCATTAAGTGTCTTAATCTTAATTTGCGAGAGTTGCAAGAGGTAGGGGAGTGAAAACTTGTTATTACCTCAATTTACACCTCTTGTATAAGACATTGCTCCTTCACAACTTTTCTCTTTAAGAATATACTGCTACTCTAACAAAATTTTCATTGTTGCTTAAACGTGGGCACACTCAGATTTCTAGCCAAAATTGTAATCCTCAAATAGAGAAACTACAATGAGTAACATCATTAACTTGTTTCTCTATTAGAATTTATTGGTCTTCTAATGTTGATCATAAGCATGCTAAATTGTTAAAGATTTCAAAGTCAGTGGGAGCAGTAAAAGTCCTTATCAGGACTTGCCAGAAGTGCAAGAGGCGAGGGGAAGAGACCTATTAAATTTTACTCCGATTACACCTCTTGCACACCATACTACACCAACTCTTACACACTTAGAATCTTGAAAGTGATAGCAACTTAATCAAGAGTTAATCCATAAAACTGAAACTCTTTATAAAACCTAATAATCAACTAAGGAGGTCATCTAGGTTTAAAAGCCTACTAACTTTGATGATTATGTATCTTCCCTGACTGAAGTTGAAATGGATATTAGAAAGTATACTGATCCTACCTCTTCTAATTAAGCCATTAGCATCAATCAATTTTCTAAAAGGAATAAAAAATTGTTATTAGCAAATTTGATTTTATGTATCAAAATAACATTTGGGATTTGGTTGAACTACCTAAATCCAAATGCAAATGTTAAGACACTAAAAGCATGATTGATTGTTAAAGGTTATGCTCAGAAGAGGATTATTTATCAAAGAATCATCTTACTTTTCTAACAAATTTTTTTTTTGAGGATCATTGTTGTTCTAGTGGCTTATAATCATTTAGAGCTACATTACATGAACATTAAAACAACTTTCCCTAAACAAAGACTTAAATGTCCATAAAACAACCTGAAAGTTCTAAACTGAAGGTCAAGAACACTTACTTTGTATGTCAATAACTTCCATGTATAGGTTGAAGCAAGCATCTTTTCATCAAGAGTTAAGTGTATTTATGTAACTACCTCAAGATGAGTGGGAGCAACTAATGCAAACTTGTCCTTATAGTGATCGCATTCTTTTGATAAGTATATGTTACACAATTCGAATAATTTCTCACACATATTTTGATATAATGAATCTTGGAGATACCACTCACGTTAGAGATATCAAAATATACAGAGATTGACCCAACGGGACATTAGTTTGGTCCCATAAGCTTTACTTTAAAGCGGGCTCTTACATGTGTAACAAACAATATTGCTTTCCTTTAAATGATAAAAGGATAAATGAGATTATTTTCTTATGCTTCATTAATTGGAAGCCTTATATAGGTTCAACTCTATACTCGTTTAGACGTTGCTGAACACTAGACCACTCTAGATTATTGTGATGCATCTTACAATATCTTTAAGAAACGAGAAAGACTATAAGAAGAGGTTGCTTATTCTTACCTTTATTTTATGATGTTCAAAAGAAACTAAAAGTCAATTTAGGGTAATCCTTATGTCTGCGGACAAATCTATCTCATGGAGGAGTCATAAGAAACTATTAACAACAACCTAAATTATAATGACATAATATGTTGTTAATTAACAACGCAATTGTCACTAAATGTTGTTGAAATTTTATCAGTGGACTCATAAACTTATTAACTCCATATAAATACTATATTGAAGACTTACTGTGAAAAGTCAGCTACCTTATTTCCTCGAACAGTAACAGTTCGAGAGGTGCTGCATTAAACTTTGATACAAAATTATTGTTCGTTTAGGAACAAGAAGAGGAAACTAAATATTTGTATCGAATACATTTACATTCATGATATGCTTGCGGATCCGATAACTTAGGTCTACACCCAAAGTTTTTTTAAGAGCTCATAATAAAGACGGGTTTTACTAAAGGCCTTACATAATAGCATATCGTACATATGAATGATTAGTTATTATTAAATTTCCTTAATTATTTAAATTTGTTTGTCTATAAATACGTATATGTGCACCTAATGACGTATAGACAATAATTATACAAATTAATTAAAGGGCTTACCTCAGTCATTTTGGTCTTAAATTTACGTATGTTTTGATTTGGGGTTATAACATGATTAATGGGGGTCTTGAGTTGGCAATAACTCAATGACAGTATTTTTCTGTTGCAATTTCAATTTGAAACATTGATTAATGTTTTAACTTGACCAAACTTACTTATACTTATCACAAATGATCACTCGGTCAAGTGGGAGAATGTTAGAAATAACCCGTTGATGTGGCCTTACAGATCATTTGGTAACATTACCAATATGACATAACTAGTCCCCGACAATTACTTGATGGTAGTAATTGTAAATATTGATTAGTTAAAGGGGCAATTATGACTTCCCTTTAGGTACCATTAATAGAGAATACATAGAGTTTTTATAACGGATCACTATTCATGACCATTAATCATTGATCTTTATATATTGATAATAAATGGTGATAAAAAAACTCTTGTAGAACACCAACACTAAAAATTCTCTCTAGTGTGATTCATCAACACAAGGTACCATAACGGGAATCATGACTTCATCTTTATCCTCAAAGATAATCATCCCTACAAGTAAGTACCTCTAACTTGGCATCTATATTTACGTTATGATTGAATAAACATGATTAGGGTTCTTTATTTTTGACCCATGTTTAAAGATATAATCAACAGTTAAGACTTAAAATGTTTAGATAAGTTAAAATTTTCAAAAACTTGTACTTTTCTATTTTTGGTGTTAAACTAGGGAGTTGAATTCTTTGATTTGAAGTTGAAAGTCGATTCCTTGAAGCGAAGATGAAACCACAATCTAAAAAAACAATCTCTAATTGGGAACTTTTTCAAAAGAAAATTTGAGCAAATTGATGAAAATTGGGTTGCTAATGATACAAGTCTGAATGTTGCCAATGATAATATTCAAGCAAATGATGACACTGATACAAGTCTTAATGCTACAAATGATAATATGCAAGCAAATGATGACATTAATGCAAGTCTGAATGCTACGAATGATAATATGCAAGAAAATGTTAATATTGGTCCAAGTAATCCTACAACTTCAATTCCTACAACACAAGACATTCTCGATTTGAATGATCTTTCTTCGGATCCTTGTGATAGGTTTTTGTTTTATTTTATTTATTATCAGGTTCTACAACACAAATTTATTGGGTATTTGTTTTACTTTATGTATTATCGTTTTTTATTATTGTATTATTGCACGGTAAAAAACCTTTTTTGGATACCCCTAAGTTACTGGACTAGCTTAGCCACTAGTATGTCAATTATTACACATAAGTTTCAAAAAAAAAATTAGGGAATATGTCACAGAATAGTAACCAATTTTCAAAAGTGTTCTAATTAGGTCACTCGTATCGTTTTTGTCCCAATTAGATAACTTAACATTCAAATCGAGTCATGTCTTTTTTTCTATGTGTCAAGAAAAAAATGAAGAATAAGATGTTGGGGTCGGATCATTTTAATATATGAAATTATATTTATTAAAAATAAAAACACTTTAATTTCATTAAAAATTAAAAAAAAAGTTACAATTCACGTCATCACTCAAAGTTAGCATCAAATAAAAGGGAAAAAAGAAACAAAAATCCACATCACCATGGTTACTTATGAAATGGATGAAAAAACCCTTAATTTTAATGAAAAATGAATGTTGAGTGACCTGATTGGAACACTTTTGGAACTTGAGTGACCTAATTGGAACACTTTTAAAACTTGGTTACTATTCTACAAAGTAACCCCAAAAAATTAATACACATAAGGGCATTCATAGCCCTTTCCTTATCTCTATAATTATACTAAGACTTTCACTATTCTCACACCCCTAAATCTTATTTTCACATCCACTTTCACTCTATCTCTCTATATATATGTATATATAGAGAGAGAGATAGAGAGGATTGTGTGAATATTAACTCCCTTATGCTAAAAAAACAATGCATTTTCTCTTTCTTTATCAATTAAATAATTTTTTTTATACTTTTATCATTATCATTACCCTCTCCTACACTAACAACCAAGGTCACAAAAGTCGCTATGCAACAAGCAGATTTCCTTGACGATGTGTTTTAACAACAAGCAGATTGCTGGACATTGTGTTTTAACAACAAGCAGATTTCTTGACATTGTGTTTTAACAGCAAGCAGATTGCTGGACACACTTTCAGTGTCTTCGTCTTCAACACAACCCAGTGTCTTCGTCTTCAACACACTTTCATCATTAACATTAAAATGGTAAAACACATAAACCTTAAAACACACTATCATCATCAACATATTCAGATGTCATTTTAAAACACACTGTCATCATCAACCTTAAAATGGTGAAACACATCAACCTTAAAGTGGTAAAACACATCAACCTTAAATCATACAACAAAGATACGGAAGTGAATCGGGTAACCTAGAGTTAAATGAGACTGACCTGGATTCAAAAAGAGCTCGCTGGAAACCTTGACTGATCGTCGGCGGCGGCGTCACCCCAGCCGCTCCTCTCTGCCTACCCCCTTCTGGTCGCTGAGCACCACCACCACAGCGCCATCCTGCGCCGCCACCTAACCCCACAAAATCCCTCCTCCACTGTGTGTTGCGGCCATCACCGTTTTGAGGTTTTTGGAGGTGGGTTTAGAGAGGGAGAGAGAGAGAGAGAGAGAGAGAAAGAGGGGAAATCGCATGAATTTAGGGATTGGTTATTGATATGACAGTTTCTTAATTGATTTAAAACATTTCCAATTACCAAAATACCCTCACTATATTAAAAGTCTCTAATTATATAACTCAGATATTACGAAAATGCCATCAATTTGATCTAAGCCATTAAACACACTCATCTAATGGCCCAGATCACTTCCTACACTTTCTAGGAAAAACACACTTTCCGCAGGATCCCTACACCACTACGGTTAGACTAGTGGGTATGTATGTATAGGTATGTGTGTGATGGAGTGGGCCGGCGAGATCGTCCAAAATCAGACGGAGAAGACGGGGACGGGCCAAGGGGTCGGTGTTCCGGGGTGGCGCCGTGCCTGGCCGGCCTTGGCCGTCTCCCATACCCACTAGTCTAACCGTAGTGGTGTAGCGTCCCTTCCACATCGGTAACAAAAGCCTTGCCATTCCAAGGCAGCGCCAAATGGGGCGTAAGCCCATTTTTCAAGACCTTCCACCAATCACGTGCACACACATTTATTTTTTCTTTTTTCTTTTATTTAGTTTACTACTTAAATCACTACACTTTTGTGAAAATGTAGTTTAGTTAAACCTCACTGCTTATATAATATATAACAGAATGTTTTAACAACAAGCAGATTTCTTGACATTGTGTTTTAACAGCAAGCAGATTGCTGGACACACTGTCAGTGTCTTCGTCTTCAACACAACCCAGTGTCTTCATCTTCAACACACTGTCATCATCAACATTAAAATGGTAAAACACATAAACCTTAAAACACACTGTCATCATCAACATATTCAGATGTCATTTTAAAACACACTGTCATCATCAACCTTAAAATGGTAAAACACATCAACCTTAAAGTGGTAAAACACATCAACCTTAAATCATACAACGAAGATACGGAAGTGAATCGGGTAACCTAGAGTTAAATGAGACTGACCTGGATTCGAAAAGAGCTCGCCGGAAACCTTGATTGATCGTCGGCGGCGGCGTCACCCCAGCCGCTCCTCTCTGCCTACCCCCTTCTGGTCGCTGAGCACCACCACCACAGCGCCATCCTGCGCCGCCACCTAACCCCACAAAATCCCTCCTCCACTGTGTGTTGCGGCCATCACCGTTTTGAGGTTTTTGGAGGTGGGTTTAGAGAGGGGGAGAGAGAGAGAGAGAGAGGGGGGGGGGAAATCGTATGAATTTAGGGATTGGTTATTGATATGACAGTTTCTTAATTGATTTAAAACATTTCCAATTACCAAAATACCCTCACTATATTAAAAGTCTCTAATTATATAACTTAGATATTACGAAAATGCCATCAATTTGATCTAAGCCATTAAACACACTCATCTAATGGCCCAGATCACTTCCTACACTTTCTAGGAAAAACACACTTTCCGCAGGATCCCTACACCACTACGGTTAGACTAGTGGGTATGTATGTATAGGTATGTGTGTGATGGAGTGGGCCGGCGAGATCGTCCAAAATCAGACGGAGAAGACGGGGACGGGCCAAGGGGTCGGTGTTCCGGGGTGGCGCCGTGCCTGGCCGGCCTTGGCCGTCTCCCATACCCACTAGTCTAACCGTAGTGGTGTAGCGTAACTTCCACATCAGTAACAAAAGCCTTGCCATTCCAAGGCAGCGCCAAATGGGGCGTAAGCCCATTTTTCAAGACCTTCCACCAATCACGTGCACACACATTTATTTTTTCTTTTTTCTTTTATTTAGTTTACTACTTAAATCACTACACTTTTTGTGAAAATGTAGTTTAGTTAAACCTCACTGCTTATATAATATATAACAGAATTTTTTATACTTTTAAGTTAAACCACTACGTACAGTGATAGGGTTGACATCATGTTCATTAAATTTTGTGCAACCTTCGCCGACCTAAAATTTCATTAACTTTATATGTGAGCATTTTGATCGTCAATGTTTATCTATCAACGTAATGAATATTAAAGTGTAACACCAAACCACCCTTGGTATAAATAGCATGATGCTTCTAAGGTGACCTTAAGTCATAAACTTATCAACTCTATTAAAGTGTACCACCAAACTACCCTTGATATAAATAACATGACACTTCTGAGCTCACCTTGAGTCATAAACTCATCAACCCAAAAATTGATGAAAGCTAAAAATGGAATATGACGTAATTTAGCGCATCAATTGGTGTTTATTTATGGTAAAAAAAATTGTTAAAATATGTTCATTAACAAGTATAAGGGGTTGTTTGGTAGCCTCTGAATGGTCATTAAGAGGCTACCTCTTAATGGAACCATTAAGAATTTTACCAATGAGAAGGTAGAAGAATGTGACATGTGATAATTTACCATTCAGAGGTTACCTCTTAACCATTCAGACTTTAGGTTACCTCTTATTCATTCAGAGGTTTTAAACCATTAAGAAGTAGCATCTGAATGGTTATTAAGAGGCTACCAGACAGCCCCTAAATATCTTTTAGATCAGCGTTAATTAATATTTTCTACACTAGCTTTTTATTTTATTTTATTGTATTACTATTTTTTTCTAGTTACGTACTTATATACACAGACTCACATAAGAATACATAAAAGTTAATTAAAACATATATTACAGACTCACATAAGAATACATAAAAGTTAATTAATACATATATTAAAATACTAGAGATAAATAATAAAAGAAAAAAAAACTAACTTTTCTTAAATATACATTCTCTATATATCTATAACTATTTACAAAATTACAATTAACATGAAAAAGCTAGGTAAAGTTTCTAAACATGAAAAAGCTAGGTAAAGTTTCTGAAAACGACACGCTTGTGATTTAGTTGCACACAAATATATATGGTAACCGCTTAGAGCGTCTCCGATGGGACTCTACATCGATGAGGGCACGCAGCCAGACAATACACACGGCCACACGCACCCCTCTTCCTCTCCTCCTCCTCCTCCTCCTGCCCAGACGGACAATACAAACGCACCCCTCTTCCTCTCCTCCACATGCTCTCATAACGGTTCAACTTCACCACATTAACCACAACATCTCTTACCTCCTCCACACAGGCTTCATCCACGAACACGGGTTGAAGGTACAAGGTGCTCTTAGTTACTGGCTATTCATAAATTTACAGTGTTAAATATTCTTTACGGTATTCCATAGTGGATAGTGTAGATAGAGGTGAACCAAACTACATCTTTGGCTTCAATCTCATCACCAACCTGTAACATTTTTCTGCACAATAAGATGATGCATAACCATGTTCTGTAAACATACAAATTAGAGTCCAAAGGTATTTTCTTTTTCACACTTTGCATTACATATTACATAAACAGATATAAATAAACAATCCTCGTTACATTTATTATGTTTTCGACGCACGGGAAACTCAGACCCTAAAACAAACTTAAGCAACCGCGAAAGTAACATATGAAAGTTGGTCAGTAAACACTTGCAGCAACTCAAAACACAGTCCATAAACGCAAATAACACTTGTATTTCAATGGGAACTCGAGCCACTAGCTTCATTATCCAAGAAACGAACGACAACTACTGTTATATTATCCGCACTACCTCTCTGAGACGCCTCCTGCATCAGCCTTTTTGCTGCTTCTTCTGGGCTGTCAATTGGTATCGCCATTGCAACGGCCTCATCGTTGGTTACAACATCCCAGAGCCCATCACTTGCGAGAATTAGAAACTCAAGTGAGTTATCAACCTTTTCCTCTTGAATCTCCGGATCCGCCACAACGTATTGCTTCAAAAGTTTATCACCGAACGCACGGGAAACAGCAAGAACACCACCGACTCTCCAAGTCCCAGCCCACATGACAAAACCACCAGCATCCTCAATACGTTGTCGTTCATCACTTTGATCCGGCTTATGGTCACGGGAAACAGCAAAGGCTTTACCACCCCTGCAAATAACAGCGCGTGAGTCACCGACGTTTGCAACGAGCAAACGGTCACCGACAAGAATAGCGGTTGAAGCAGTTGATCCAGCATCACGGTTCTGATTGTTCTCTGATTTCAGAAACTCGGTATCTGTATGACTGTACGCGTCCGATATTGCCGCTTTGGTGTCAGATATGAACTTCGGATGCTTGATGAGATTACTGAAAAGATGTTGCTTGACGTACTCTGCAGCTCGAGCTCCACCATGACCATCAAACACTCCAAACAAACCAATCGTTTCACCATCTACGCTATCGATTCTTGCCTCGTAGAAATCCTCCATCGAAGATCTTTTTCCTGGAGAACTTGCAAACCCGTAGCTGAACTTTGAGTCTTCACTCAGACCACCACCACTAACAGGCGAATCACCATTCGGTTGACCCATGCTGGCCGATGAAACTGAACTCAAATACCCCATATCCACCAACAATGAATTAACTCCCCTATAAAAATAAGATCAATTTCAAAGGATAACATAAAAAACCGAATCAAATTGCTAAATTTCAACTTTGGATTTCATCAAAAACTCATTCAAACTAGAGTTGTTCACTAGCCAAGTCAACCAAACCAACCTGAGCCAAGGTCAGCTCGTGCTCAGATCCGTTTGTAAGCGAGCTGAGCCGAGCCGAGGTGGGTTGGTTTGTGAACAAGCCAAGTTGAGCTGGCTCGATTTGTGAAAAAACCAATTTTGAAAGAGTTTTTTTTTTCGAGCGAGCTTCAAACCATGCCAAGCCGAGCCAGGGTCAGCTCGTGTTCAGATTGGTTTGTAAAGAGCCGAGCCGAGCCAAGCTTAGTTTGTAAACGAGCCGAGCCGAGTCGAGCTCAGCTTGGTTTAAAAATGATCCGAGCCGAGTTGGATCGGTTTGTAAACAAACCGATCTTAAAAAAAACTTCGAGCTATTTGAACAACCCTAATTATTCTGACAAAATCTTTAAAACTCAAACATCATATTATCTATGCATTCAAAAAGCCCTAAAATCAAACAACTAAAAAGAACCATTCTAGAACCAATATTAACAATAAAAAAAGATCAGATCAAATAATTAGGGCTAAATCAACATCCAAAAAAGTCAAAATCACAACAAATCATCAACAACACGACAAGATTCACTTTCCGTACACCAAATCAGTACACAAATTCAACAAAAAACGTATAAACACATAACAAATTCGAATTGAATTCACCTATTATGATACAAAATTGCAACTTCGACGCCGATCAATCAGCGAAAATCTGAAAAAGAAGATCGGAAATTGATGCGATAACCCTAGAAAAAATATATGAACAATAATCGGTCTATATACAAATTTGTTACCTGTGTAACCTAACGGTGTTGAGATCTGAATTGATTAGATTCAAGAAGATGCAATTGATGATATATCTGGAGCTAGGTCAAAAAGTTGACATTTTGACTTTTGCTTTTGCTCGTCTTCTCATATTATAAAGTATGAAGAGGGAGGGGAGCAAGCAAGATCCACCATGTTTGGTCCTTCTAGTTAAGTAATTGTTTTGATTAGACCTTGTGCTTGTGATAAGTTTTTAAATAGGGACATGATATCGAATTCGAAGTGTATAAACATGTTCTAAAGGATCTACGAAGGATCTAGCGATGTCTAGTAGGTGTTGATGGTGTATTAGGTTAACGTTGATGTGCGATAGAATGAGTTGATTTCGTGATTTGATGTTGGTCGTATAAATAGGGACATCGTATCGAATTCGAAGTGTATAAACACGTTGTAAAGGATATACGAAGGATCTAACGATGTCTAGTAGGTGTTGGTGGTGTATTAGGTTAACACTGACATGCGATAGAATGAGTTGTTTTTCGTGATTTGATGTTGGTCGTATAAATAGGGACATCGTATCGAATTCGAAGTGTATAAACACATTCTAAAGGATCTACGAAGGATCTAATGATGTCTAGTAGGTGTTGGTGGTGTATTTAGGTTAACGTTGACGTGCGATAGAATGAGTTGTTTTCATGATTTGATGATGGACGTGTGTTTTGTATTGTTTAGCTGTTTTCTGGATTACTGTATGAAGCATTCAACGAGTATTTAGCAAAACCTTTAAGGTATAATGCTGAAATATAATTTAGACTAGGGATAGTTTTTGTGATCTGATATTGGTTATATGAATGCAGCTTTATGACATGATGATTCGACTCATCGTTTATAGTTGGTAGATTTAGCAAAATAAAAAAGATAGCTAATATTAAGTACCCTAAGGTTTTGTCAAGAAAGTTTATAACTTATCTCATCCCCATCTAATAGAAGTTGATCTTGTGAAGTTGTCATAACCTAGTTACCTTCCAAATCGAGCAATAGAATTCAAGACTTACTTTATACCCATTTTTTTTACTCCAACGAATATACAGAAGAAGCGTCTACTCCTACATGTTCTTCATTGTCATCGAAGATCAAATTTCTCCTCTGGAATATGTAGAAATTAGGTTAATAGAAGTTCAATACATAAAAGTCCATAAAACACTTACCAAATGATATTCTAGAATAAGCATATTCATACAATTAGCACAATAATCATATCGTACTTGAAATCTATAAACACGTTGTAAAGCATCTAAGGAGTGTCTAACAAAAGCTTACAGATGTTGGTGGTGTATTGGATTAAGGTAAACATGCGATAGAATGAGACATGTTCGTGATCTGACATTTCATGTATGTTTGACACATGAACATTTGACGAGTTTTTGTATTGTTTAACCATTCTCTAAACGACTATGTGGAGCATCTATAGCGAAAACTTAGAGTATAAAGGTGAAATATGATTTATATTGACTACCGAAATAATTGTTTTCTTATATGAATGTATGTTCATGGCATGAAGATTCGACTCATCGTTTATAATTGTTAGATTTAGAAAAATTGTAAGATAGATAATATTAAGTACCTTTAAGATTTGCCAAGACAATTTAAATCTTATCTCTGCTATTCAAATATATATTAATCTTGTGAAGTTGTCGTAACCTAGTTGCCTGTTCATATATATGTTAATCTTCTGAGGTTATCGTAACCTAGTTGCCTTCCAGATCCAGCAGATGAATTCACGACTTAATTTATACATTTTGTTGTTTACTCCAACGAATATACTAAATAAGTGCCTACTTTTTTTAGTTCCCACATGTTCATCGTTGTCATCGACGACCAGATTCATGCTCTAGAAAATGTAGAAATTAGGTTATAAAAGTACAAAATGGTCCATTAAGCACTTATAAAGCATCAACCGTGTACTCTAGAAAATAAGAAATAATCATACAATATTCTTACTAATCATACAATTTGTAAAGAATTTAACAAAACCTTACAAACGGCGGTGTATAAGATTAAGGCAAACATGTAATGAAATGAAACGTTTTCTTGATTGATGTTAGTTGTATGTTTGGCACATGAACATTTAATGAGTTCTTGTATCATTCAGTTGTTTTCAATAAAACTTTGAAGAGCATCTAACGACTAATTAATTAGCAAAATCATAGACGTATTATGGGGAAATTTGATTTGGATTGACAATAGAAACCCTATGGCATTATAGCCTAGTGGCATCTTGGAGATGGGATAAGGCTTAGAGATCATTAGGTCTTCGGTTCGATTCCCACAAGAGGGTAGCGGAGATGAATATGATCGGGTGGTTCCATTGATGGCACAATGACACTCCAGTGGTTCAGTGATCCAAATTTGTTGTTAAAAAAAAGAATAGCAATAGAAATAATTGTTATAATTGTCCAATATTGATTATATGATCATATCTTTATGGCATGGAGATTCGACTATCGTTTGTAGTTGTCATATTTAGCATATTAGAACAATGGTGAGTATGTCTAGAAAATTTTAATAACCTAGTTACCTTCCAAATTGAACACATAAATTTAAGCATTACTTATATGTGTTTATTTATTACTCCAATGAATATACTAAAGAAGCGTCTACTCTTTTTAGTTCCTATAAGTTCTTGTTGTCATCAAAGCTCAAATTCCTACTCTAGAAAATGTAGCATATAGGTGAACATAAGTTAGAAAAGAAAATAGAATCCATAAAAACACTTTATAAAGCACGGAACTTGTATTCTATATAATTGATTATACAACATTTAAACTATATAAACACTTTGTGATCGAAGGATATAAAAACAATCTTATAGATGTTTGTGGCATATTATATTTAGGCTAATATGCAAGAGGACAAGTTGTTTTCATGATTTAAAGTTAGTTGAAGGTTTGGCACATGAACATCTGACAAGTATTTGTATAGTTTAGTCGTTTTGTAAATAATTGTGGGGAGCATCTAACAACTATTTGGCAAAATCTTTAAGATATTATAGTCAAAATTGATTTAGATTAACATTTTAAAGATGTTTTCATTAATAGATATTAATAGATATTGGTCATATGATCGTATCTTATTTTAACGACATACATATTTGACTCATTGTTCATAGTTGCCAAGCTTAGCAAACTAGAAGACAACAAATATTACATACCTTATTCAAATACATGTTAATCTTGTGAAGTTATGGTAACCTAGTTTCCTTCCAAATAATGCACATGAATTCAAGACTTGCTTGTATGTGTTTATTTTTAACCCTAACGAATATACTTATTAACATTTACTATTTTTAGTTCATATTAGTTCTTTGTTGTCATCAACTAATCCAAAGATTGTAGAAACTATGTGAATAGAACTTGTACACACAATTTATTCTATAAAGCAATTTATAGAGCATCAAACAAGTAATCTTGAAAATCTAAAAGAGTGTACATGGGCGAAGCTAGATAAAAGTTGGTAAAATTGGCAAATAGGATTCATGATACATGTGTTTCTAGAATAAAAAGATCCAACATTGTACGTGTATTCATTAAGTAAGATAAATTTGGTTAGTGATAATACGTGACACCTTTGGAAATTCTCACATTATTTTATTATGTTCATATGAGGGATATTAGGATACTAGAGCATAAGGAATATCAAACCTCAAATACCACTACCACATTTTAGGTGTACTGGTTGTATGTGATGAAAACTCCATATTTAGAATACTGAGGCGAGGCTACCCAAAGGATGGGGAACATCTTTGGAAGTCTCCACCCGGGTGATAAAAAGCAAATTTGTGAGTTTCTAGTGGGCAAAAATGACAATATTGGTCGGATGTTAAAAATGACATTAGAGTTGTAAGTTTCTTTCCATGGCAACCGTAAATCCTTATTCATTTAAGAAATTTATAATGAAATATGAGATAACCGAACAACATTGCTGCTACAAGTGATTTACAATAGTTTTCAAACCTCATAAGTAATTTGTAGAGGTAAATGAAATTACTTGTAAGATATCAACATTTTTACTAGAAGAGATCTTGTCGATATATGACGAAATGCAGGAAGTAATTCACGGACGTATATTCCCAATCCAAGTTGCAGGTCAGGTTGATTTCATGGAAGCTATTATAGAAATTACGACTGCATAGATTGGTACATCGGATACAGTTATGGTCAAAAATGACATAGATTGGTACATTGGATACAATTATGGCGAAAAAAGACAGTAGAAGCGGAAACACCAAAAGGAGGAATAAAACTCTAGTGGGTGTTCATGAGCTGAGCTGAGTCGAGCCAGGTCAAGGTCAAGCTCGGGCTCGGTTTGGATTTGAAACCAAGCATAAATCTAAGCTCGGGCTTAACTTAGTTTTAAACAGAGCTGGCTCGGCTCGGTTTGGTTTGACTCGATTTTAAAAAGAAAAATTAATACATTGCACTCATAATTCAGTAGTCTAAAATATTATTCAATAGTTCAAAAGAACATATCCAAAATAAGTTCAATCTAATACATTACAAGCCAAAATCAAGTTCAACAACACAAATAAGTTTTAAATTTCAACGAAGTACAATATTAGTTCATTAACATGGTAATCAACCTTTAAATATGCTATAGATATCAAATTACACTCCTAAATACATGTAAATAATAATCATTTTTTTTGTAATATGGTAAATTACACTTTTCTTCCTTTATGTTTGTACCGAATTGCAACGGATAACCTTTAACTTCAATAATTACAGTCACAATCCTTTATTTGCAAAACTCGTTACACTCTACGTCCTTTAACACTAACCAGATTAAATTTTTTTTTTTAAGTTTATTCACTTAAGGGTATTTTGGTCAATTCATGCTTTTCTTTAAATGTATAATAAATAAAACCAAAAAATTGCATATTCACTTCATCTTCCCCAATTTCCCAACCCTAAAACCCTCACCACCACATCTTGCCACCACCACCTCATCCTGCCGCCACCACCTCAAATCTCGTCACCACCACCACTCCGGCCACCGTTCACATCAACATCGCGATTATCATTGTCATAAGCAGTCCTCTTGTCACACCCCAACCGATGGCGGAAACATCGGGGTGCGAGCACTAAGCGTTCAGATTGCTCTTGAGATTCCACAACATTAGATATTTTGATAGTAATTAAATTGATTTCATGCATTATCTAAACCATACAATCATCACAATAAGTATCAAATTACATCATCAACAAATATTGTCTTAGAGTTTCTAGATTAACTACGTGACGTTTCTAGGCATCGCCCTAGCTTGATTCCATTATATCTCGTAGCGTCCTATCAGCCTACAACATGTATTAAAATATCAATACAAAGTATTGGCGAGCATACAAGTTTGAATAATAGCATAATAGACTAAAAACAACTCATATCCACAGCGTAAGTATAAGAATAGTTTCAGCCATGCTAGTGTCGCAGTCCACGCAGTGATAGCCCAAGTATCCCGATGCTTTGGTATTTACCCAAGACTCAAGGTAAACTAGAATCCTCCTAACAATACCCCCGAGAATAATGGGAGAGGTGCATCTCCTATAGCGCTATTATTGTTAAGGCGGAACTAGACACTCTGGATTAAACGTCACATAGCACAAAGAATCAAGAATCAAGAATCACAAGTGTCACATACACGTAGGATAGAGTTTAGATTCAAAAAGTTTCAAGTATCGTAGTTTATAGAATATATGTTACATCCCAAACTTTAAGATAAAAAGGGATCGAGTATACTCACAGTGATTGCTTAACAGTATAGACTGTTATTGGATCAAAGGGAGCTCTTTTTAGAATTAGCCTGGTTAGATTACAACAGATAAGAGTCGGGCAGAATAACGAGATTGCGCAAAGTGCCGGATCAGTCACTGGATCGGATGTTGCCACTCGATCGGGTGGCCACCCTATCCAAGTATTCAAGTTTCAAATTGATTAAGTTCGTTGGTTACCTCGGTCGGATGGCTGCTCGATCAGGTTGCCACTCGATTGGGTTTTCCCAAGGTTCCAAGTTTTCGAAGAGAGTTTCTAAGTGTTGAATAGTTTCAAAGTCTCAAGTATTTAAGTTAGCTAGACAACTGTTACCCGATCGGGTGGTTGTTCGATCGGATGGTTATCCAATGGGATTGCCACTCGATCGAGTGATCCTTGTTTCTTTTGTAATTTTATAAAATTTCTAAGTTTCTTGACTAACGATGACGGCACGGGACGTATTAAGACAATGGTAAACTCATCATCTTGCAGCCGTCCTGATCGGATGGGGATTACCCCTGTCCGGTCAGTCATCTGTTTATAACGATTTATGTCAGAATCCGTTCCAAAGTCGTCTTCTCCAGCAACAATCCGTTCTCAAACCTACTCTAGACTACACATCGAGTCCACAGTCCGTTTATTCCCGGATTTCCACCGTTTAAAGTAAAAGTTTGAGGAAAAGATAAAGAAAACTTAGGTTTTATTTATGAAATCCTAGATTTAGCTTAGATTCGGTGCAAAACACATGAAATTTCTTAGATCCGAGCTGGATTTTGCCAGGAATGACATCATATAGTCAGTTTGTACAACCACCATGATGACATCATCCTCAAGAACTCAGATCCAAGAGATTTCATAGTGAAAACTATGATTTCAAAGGTGAATCGTGTAGAGAATGAAGTGTAGATCAAGAAAGTACAAGAATCTAGCCTAAAACGTACCAGAATCATCAAGAAAAATGGAGAAATGTAGTGTGCGTGCGTGTCACGGGCCCCGACCCGGTTTGACCCGTTTCAGGAGCCGCGGGACAGGAATCCCGTGGTATTTAATTTAGGCGACAACGGAAGTCTTTTTAAAACAGGATCTTTCAATAATTTAAACTGCTCGTTTCATAACTTAGGGATAAATTCCCGTATTTTACAATAATGTGATTTCCCAGGGAAATCTTTATTTTCAAAACATGTTCATTTTATTTATTTACATTGAGCCACTTTTCTAAGCTGAGAGTGCTCCACGGCACTTTTCCTTGCTCACATCAGATCACCTGAAACATGTTTGAAAAAGGTTTTGTCAGCGGGAAATACTGAGTGAATCATTCAGTTTACTAAAACGACTCGTTTGTTATAATTTACAGTATTAAGGGGAATTACAATGTTTCTGATTTCAAACCAACTACCCACAGTACTTGTCACTCGACTACCCATTGGCTATCTCGTTGTCCAAATGGTGTCTGTGACTGTGGTCAGATCACCCCTTGGCTAACTCGTTGTCCAAGTGTGACGGGAAATAAGTAATGTATACAAAACCCCACATACCGGCTGTATTTTGGTGATTACATAGACTTAATCCCTGTAATTATAACTTAAAATAGTTTGGAGTTTTGTAAAGCATATTTGATAAAAAGAGAATGACTCACATTGCAGATTTACGAGCAGAGTATAAGCTTTACTGATTTGCCTGTGATTAACCTAATTTAAATAAAATGCACACACACAAACGGGTTAGTAACTAATTCAGCAGTTACGTCAATTCACGAGATTAAACCCTCACAACTATTATCAAGTGCGATACTTAACAATCCAATGGATTCACAACGAATGACAGAGCATAGTCCGAATTCGAACAACACTCAAACATTCAAGTCGAAATCACAATGAATAACAAAGTATAAGCTCAATTTGAGCAGCACTCGGACAATCGTTGGATAGTTATAATCGATCGGACGTTGAATCGTAATAGCGATCGAGTTATTACCCTGATTGCGGCAGCACCTCGTGATCGTGTGTGTGTTGGGGACTGTTTTGAGTATAATTCGACGCACAGACAGAATTCTTACGTCGTTTTCATTTCAGTGTTCAAGTCCCAATGTCTGCTATTTATAGTAATTTTTGGGTCTCCCTTAGGACCGTATGCCCGACCCCTTACGGTCCGTAAGCTAAGCAGTCTAATTCATAGGCTGCCTAGACTCGGGACTAGCCTTGGTGATTCAACAAATTAACCAATCAGAGCATAGCAACGTTTACATTTAGATAATTATCAACTAGGGTTTGCCCCCCTCGAGTTTTAGGGGCCCTGATCCTGATTCCGATTATTCTGAAAATTCTAGGGCTAATGCAGAATTACTTGGGTGTCTCAATTAGGGTTTTCTTATTGACTAATTATTGTCCTAATTATTGATTTTAGTGGCAGTTGTTACATCCTCCCCACCTTGAGAAAAATCTCGTCCTCGAGATTTACTGAAACAGATGAGGGTACTTTCGCTTCATTTCTGATTCTAGTTCCCAAGTGTACTCTGGTCCTCTCCTGGATTCCCATTTGACTTTCACTAGCACTAGTCGTTTGTGTTTGAGAAACTTGATCTTTCGGTCTTCTATTTGTAGGGGTTTCTCTACGAATTTTAGCTTTTCATTTACCTCTATATCTTGAAGAGGTACTACCAGGGATTCGTCTGATAGACATTTCTTGAGATTGGATACATGAAACACATCATGTACTCCAACAAATTCTTCTGGTAGTTATAAACGATAAGCTACTGGTCCTATTCGTTGGATTACTGGGAAGGGTCCAACATATCTTGGACTCAATTTTCCTTTCTTACCAAATCGTACTACTCCTTTCCAAGGAGATACTTTTAATAGTACTTTGTCTCCGATTTGGAATTCTAACGGCTTGCGGCGATTGTCTGCATAGCTCTTCTGACGATCTCTAGCAGTCTTCAGTCTTTCCTTGATTTGTGATATCTTGTCAGTAGTTTCTTGCACAATCTCTGGTCCTGATAATTGACTTTCTCCTATTTCTGCCCAACATACGGGAGTTCTGCACTTGCGTCCATACAGTGCTTCAAATGGAGCAGCTTCGATACTCGAATGGTAACTATTGTTATAGGAGAATTCAATTAATGACAAATGGCTATCCCAATTACCACCAAAATCAATTACACATGCTCGGAGCATGTCTTCCATTGTTTGTATTGTCCTTTCACTTTGTCCGTCCGTTTGAGGATGATATGCAGTACTTAAGTTAAATCGAGTTCCCATTGCCTCCTAGAAACTTGTCCAGAAACGGGAAGTGAAACGACTATCTCTATCCGATACAATGGAGAGTGGGACTCCATGTAAGGATACTACTTCATCTACATACAACTTGGCTAACCTTTCCATGCTAAAGGTTTCCTTCATTGGTAGAAAATGAGCTGATTTGGTTAATCGATCCACAATTACCCAAATAGCATCATTACCTTTTCTGGTTTTGGGTAACTTAGTTACAAAGTCCATTGTTATAAGTTCCCATTTCCATACAGGCATTTCTAACTGTTGTAGTAGCCGTGAAGGTTTCTGATGTTCTGCCTTAACTTGTGAACAAGTAAGACACTTGGTTACATATTCAGCTATGTCCTTTTTCATTCCTACCCACCAGAAATTATTTCTTAAATCTTGGTACATCTTATTGTTTCCTGGATGTACAGTATACCTAGATTTATGTGCTTCTTCTAAAATTTTATTTCTTAATTCTCCCTGCTTAGGTACCCAAATTTGTTTCTTGTGGAATCTCCAAATTCCATCTTTTCCTTGTTCTAGTTCCTTTAGGTAACCTTTCATTCCTTCGGCATCGTCCTTGATTGCCGTTCCTTGAACTTCCTTCAATTGTTCCATTAAATCTAATTGTAGATTTAACCCAAGAGCACGGACTTGTTTTTGCTTTTCATGATACTTACGACTTAAGGCACCTGCTACTACGTTTGCCCTTCCTTCGTGATATTGAATATCACAGTCGTAATCACTTAGGATTTCCATCCACCTTCTTTGCCTCATGTTTAGTTCTTTTTGCCCAAATATATACCTTAAACTTTTATGATCTGTATAGATAGTAAACTTACTTCCGTACAGATAATGTCTCCAAATTTTAAGGGCAAAAATTATGGCTCCTAACTCTAGGTCATGAGTTGTATAATTTTCCTCGTGCTTTTTCAACTGTCTAGAGGCATACGCAATTACCTTTTTGCGTTGCATCAACACACATCCATATCCTAATTTTGAAGCATCACAGTAGACTTCAAAGTCTTCTGTTCCTTCGGGTAAAGCTAAAATTGGAGCATTTGTCAATTGGTGTTTTAGAATCTTAAAAACTTCCTCTTGTCTAGGTCCCCATTCAAACTTAACTGCTTTACAGGTTAGCTTGGTCAAAGGTACAGCTATCTTAGAGAAGTCTTTAATAAATCGTCTATAGTATCCAGCTAAGCCTAGAAAACTTCTAACTTCCATAACTGTTTGTGGAGCTTTCCAATTTGTGACTGCTTCTATTTTAGCAGGATCTACGTGAATTCCTTCGTGATTTACCATATGACCTAAAAATTGTACTTCCTGCAGCCAGAATTCACATTTCGAGAATTTGGCATAAAGCTTTTTCTTTCTTAGCAAAGTTAAGAGTGCATGCAAGTGCTCACAATGTTCTTCCTGGTTTTTAGAATAAATAAGTATATCGTCAATGAAAACGATCACAAATTTATCCAAGTATGGTTTATAGATCCTATTCATCATGTCCATAAATGCGGCTGGAGCATTTGTTAGTCCAAAGGGCATGACTGTAAACTCATAATGTCCATACCTAGTTCTGAAAGCAGTTTTAGGTATGTCTTCTTCTTGTACTTTCAACTGGTGGTATCCGGATCTTAAATCTATCTTTGAGAAATACCTAGCTCCTTGCAATTGATCAAAAAGATCATCAATCCTAGGTAGTGGGTATCGATTCTTGATTGTAACCTTATTCAATTCCCCATAATCGATACACATTCTCGTCGACCCATCTTTCTTTTTCACAAACAACACTGGTGCACCCCAAGGGGATGAACTAGGATGTATAAATCCTTTGCTTAGTAATTCATCTAATTGCTTTTTCAATTCTAGCATTTCAGTAGGTGCTAATCGATAAGGTGCTTTAGCTATTGGTGTAGTACCTGGAATTAGATGAATTCTAAACTCTACTTCCCTATCTGGTGGTAACCCAGGTAATTCTTCTGGAAAGACATCTGGGTATTCTGAAACTATAGGGATGTCCTGGAGTTCCTTATTTTTAGTGTTAATGATTACAGAAATCATATACACCATTTCTTGTTTCCTTAAATAACTAGCCAATTTCATTACTGAAATGAATTTTAGTGGCTTCCGAGGTCTATCTCCGGTAATTAAGATTACTTCTCCTGTGGGGGTACGGATTTCTACGGAATTCTTATCACACAGGATTCGAGCATGGTTGGCGACTAACCAATCCATTCCTAATACTACATCGAATCCGGCTAAATTCATAGGTAACAGGTTTGCAGAAAACTTATGACCTAACAGTTCTATTTTTCCTTCTTGCAATACCTTATCTATGTTGACAGAATTTCCATCTGCCGTTTCGACTGTAAAAATCTGCCTAAGGGTAGTTAAAGGTAGGTTAAGAGCTTGGCAGAATGCAGTATTAATAAAACTTTGGTTTGCACCAGAGTCAAATAATACTTTTGCATAGACGTTATGCACTAAGAACGTACCCGCTATCACGTCTGGAATGAGTTCGGCTTCTTAAGTGGTCAGCTGGAATGCGCGAGCATTTTTCTTAGTTATCCCTTCAGCTTGTTTGCCTTTATTATCTATGGTTTTGACTATCTTAGGGCAGTCAGGTTTGATATGCCCTGTTTCTCCGCAGTTATAGCAAATTCTGGTTTTTTTCCTACAATCCTCCTCACGATGTCCTCTGGCCTTGCAAAAGTTGCAAATTATATTGCATTGCCCATAGTGTTTCTTATTGCAATTTCTGCAGACAGGAGGTGATGAGGATTGCCCTGTTCCTCTTCTTTTGAAGCGGTTATTATTACCCATACGAAATCCCTAGGTAATCTTCTGAGCCAATTCCTTCTTTCGATCTGCTTCTCTTGTGCGCACCAGTTCATTGGTTAAGGTGTTGGCTAACTCTACAGCATCGTCAATAGTGCGTGGTCTTGCAGCTTTAACGATGTTACGGATTTCTCCGATTAATCCCCAAATATAACGGGAAATGAGTACTGGTTCTGGCGAAGCCAGGGAAGGTACCACTCTCGCATATTCGAAAAATGTCGAAGTATATCCTCGACAGTCTACACCTATCATACGATGGCTCAGGAACTTGTTTGCCATTTGTTCCTTTTCGTATTCGGGACAGAATTTTCTTTCGACAAGACTCTTAAATTCTTCCCAATTCATTGCATAGGCCACCCTTCTTCCTTTTGCTTGTAGCACTGTGTTCCACCATTCTAACGCCCCTTCTTTGAACAGATTTGACGCATACATTACTTGATCTTCTTCAGCACATTTGCTTATCGCAATTACTGCTTCGGTTTTCTCTAACCATCGCAGTGTTGCAGTTGCCCCTTCATTACCTGCAAATTCTGCTGGTTTACAGGCAAGAAATTCCTTGTAAGTGCAACCAGGCGTTGCAGCTTTCATTTTCTTAGGGAGTGGGGCCTGTTGCGGATCATGATCGTCATGATTGCCGCCTCCATTTATGCTGTTACTGTCGTTATCTTCCGGAGTACGTTTACTAGGAATTAATTGTTGTGGTTCGGCAGGTTTTTGAACAGCAGCCACGATTTCTGGAATAGCATTGGCTATCCCTTGAGCAATAAAGTTCTCAATATCTTGTCTAGTTAGATATTGATCTTCCTGATTTTGCTCAGACTGATTTACTTCATTAACTGGTTCACTATTAGCGTTTTCCATCTGCGAATTAGTATTAATAGGAATTATTAGTGTCTAATTATTGATAACAAAATCACAGATAAACACATGAATCATTATAACATGCAAGCATAGCCAAAATTGTCGATGCCTCGACTTTTGTTTTGTTTTATATATTATACCTGCTTCAATACACACTGTTTATCTTACATTGTTTTATTGCCCATTTTACAGAATCAGTTTTACTATATTAGTTATAATACAAACAAACTTCTCCAAACCCCTCCTATCTTTTGATTCACTGGCAGTTTCAGTAATGACGCTCCCTCTCGTCGTACTTCCAGGAGATTTGTTCCCCCATTTCCCGGATCCTATTCCCGGTGCCTATCAGTTCTTCACCAAACTGACGCAGTTCAGCTAAATTTTCATAGCTCATTGGCGGATTAGGGATAGGTTCTGGATCAAATTGTGGGAGAAAACTATAGGGACTATTGACTATATTTTGGAATTGCCAGTCATTGGTCCACCATTCCCCCATTTGGCCTAACGGTCGTGTGTGGACTAGTGGGTCTGGAATAGCTGGTTCTAGGTTTATTGGGAATTGGGCTGTCACAGGGTAAGAGAAGAGATTATCGTTGGTAGGCTCTAATATATCACAATTATCCAGTAGACGGTCTATTTCGTCCTGGAATGTGATTTCCTCAGGCTGTTTAGAGCTTTCTCCGATCTCTATTCCTTTTTGCTTTAGGTCTATCCCTATTTCTGTCCCTGCTGGTTTGGAACTTTCTCCGGTTTTTATTTCCTTTCCCTTGCTTACACTTACAGGATTTTCTATTTTAGGGAGTCTCCTAGGTTTCCTTCTGCACACTTTTCGCCACCCTACATATCTTTTCCTCTTTTTAGGTTTTGCTTTTTCCAGCGGTGGAGCTTGGAATTCCAGAGGTTCCTCTATGTCAGCAATGTAACCAGTGAAGTTGTGGGAGACTTCAATTGGCACAGGATTGAGGTTGAGGTTCTGAAACGCCTCGGATAGCTCACTCATGCTGTGTAGCATATATGCAAAAATGCACAAAATGTTAAGTTAAAACTTTGGAACAAAGCTTAACAAATAAACATTTTTATTGCACACTAATTTGTACAACATAACAGCAAACAGAACACACTCAGATTTATTTATTTATTTACTGGGAAGTATTTATTTCTAGATTTAAAGTTTAAAGATTTGCATTTTCTGCTACAGTAGCGAGCAGATACAGATTTGCCCATTTTTCACCTAGGTTATTTTCCCCTGGTGGATTATTGTGAATTTCCTGAATCTCTGGGTTAAACCTCACTTTCTTGGTTTGGGGTTTCTTTTTCTCTTGACTCTTCCTAATAATCAAATTCCTTTTCTCCGGTGTAAGTGGATTTTCATAATTTGCCTTACGAACAAAGATTCCTTCCTCTAACTCGATGGGAGATTTGGAGGAAGAGGTTCCCTGTTCTTTAGGTGTACTATCTAATTTGCGGTAGATAGCAGAAATCTTTTGTTTACCCATACTGTAATTTCAACAATTAATAAGTTAATGCACATATATTCACATAATGACAAATATAAATTTTCCTAATTGTAATAGGCTTAAATCAATTAGAACAGTGAGCTTAATCAGTAAGCTTAAAACAGTGGCTCTGATACCACCTTTTCCTGTCACGGCTCCCGACCCGGTTTGACCCGTTTCAGGAGCCGCAGGACAGGAATCCCGTGGTATTTAATTTAGGCGACAACGGAAGTCTTTTTAAAACAGGATCTTTCAATAATTTAAACTGCTCGTTTCATAACTTAGGGATAAATTCCCGTATTTTACAATAATGTGAGTTCCCAGGGAAATCTTTATTTTCAAAACATGTTCATTTTATTTATTTACATTGAGCCACTTTTCTAAGCTGAGAGTGCTCCACGACACTTTTCCTTGCTCACATCAGATCACCTGAAACATGTTTGAAAAAGGTTTTGTCAGCGGGGAAATACTGAGTGAATCATTCAGTTTACTAAAACGACTCGTTTGTTATAATTTACAGTATTAAGGGGAATTACAATGTTTCTGATTTCAAACCAACTACCCACAGTACTTGTCACTCGACTACCCATTGGCTATCTCGTTGTCCAAATGGTGTCTGTGACTGTGGTCAGATCACCCCTTGGCTAACTCGTTGTCCAAGTGTGACGGGAAATAAGTAATGTATACAAAACCCCACATACCGGCTGTATTTTGGTGATTACATAGACTTAATCCCTGTAGTTATAACTTAAAATAGTTTGGAGTTTTGTAAAGCATATTTGATAAAAAGAGAATGACTCACATTGCAGATTTACGAGCAGAGTATAAGCTTTACTGATTTGCCTGTGATTAACCTAATTTAAATAAAATGCACACACACAAACGGGTTAGTAACTAATTCAGCAGTTACGTCAATTCACGAGATTAAACCCTCACAACTATTATCAAGTGCGATACTTAACAATCCAATGGATTCACAACGAATGACAGAGCATAGTCCGAATTCGAACAGCACTCAAACATTCAAATCGAACTCACAATGAATAACAAAGTATAAGCTCAATTTGAGCAGCACTCGGACAATCGTTGGATAGTTATAATCGATCGGACGTTGAATCGTAATAGCGATCGAGTTATTACCTTGATTGCGGCAGCACCTCGTGATCGTGTGTGTGTTGGGGACTGTTTTGAGTATAATTCGACGCACAGACAGAATTCTTACGTCGTTTTCATTTCAGTGTTCAAGTCCCAATGTCTGCTATTTATAGTAATTTTTGGGTCTCCCTTACGGACCGTATGCCCGACCCCTTACGGTCCGTAAGCTAAGCAATCTAATTCATAGGCTGCCTAGACTCGGGACTAGCCTTGGTGATTCAACAAATTAACCAATCAGAGCATAGCAACGTTTACATTTAGATAATTATCAACTAGGGTTTGCCTTCCTCGAGTTTTAGGGGCCCTGATCCTGATTCCGATTATTCTGAAAATTCTAGGGCTAATGCAGAATTACTTGGGTGTCTCAATTAGGGTTTTCTTATTGACTAATTATTGTCCTAATTATTGATTTTAGTGGCAGTTGTTACAGTGCGTCTGGTCGAGCAGGGCTGTCACATCACTGAAAAAGCTGACGTGACAAGCCTATTTATAGTGTGAGAGCGAAGGCTACGAGGGCACACTCGGATAGGATGACAGATCGATCGAGTGGCCATCCGATCGGGTGGTCATCCGATCGGATTGCCACTTGGTCAATCCCATCCTTTCCGCGTTCCCATGTTTGATTTGCTTCACGAGTTAGTTTAAGCGTTGCGTTGCGTATAGTTTGGTAAAAGTATCACATTACTAGACTACATTATAAAAGCAAAAGTTTCCAAGTTTCTTAGATTCCGCCAGTGACAAGACTCTAGTCTCTTGTTCAACAAGAATCAAATTTCACGAGTCTAAAGAGTCAAGCACCAAATAAGTATCAAGAGTCAAGAATCATAGCTTCTCAAGTATCAAGTATCAGGAATCATCATAGTATTAAGAATCAAGTGTCTAGATTAAGCATCAAGAGTCAAGTATCTAGATTTAAGTGTCACGTATCATAGTTTAAGTATCAAGAATCAAGATTCAAGCATTAATTATCAAGTTTCAATAAGATTCATAGCCAAAAGTGTCAAAGTATCCACCACTCATAATTACAGGGACTAGAACTGACAATAGACAAAAGTTCAGGGACTAATCCTACCAAGAGCCTAAAGTTTAGGGACGCTGGGCATTACAGTCTCCCCTCCTTTAGGAGATTTCGTCCCTGAAATCTTAGAAGAAGATTGCTCAAAGAGCTGCGGATACTTAGTCTTCATATCACTTTTCAACTCTCAAGTGAATTCGGCGCCACGCTTTCCTTCCCATCGAACCTTAACAATGGGAATTTTATTGCGCCTCAAACGCTTGACAACTTGATCCATGATTTCGACCGGTTTTTCACAAATTGAACAGCCTCGTTTATTTGCAAGTCTTCGAGGGGAACCTCTAGTTCCTCGTCGGCTAAGCATTTACGTAGGTTAGATATGTGGAACACTGGATGCACATTGTTTAGTTCCTGTGGCAAGTCGAGTTTGTACGCCACCTTTCCAATCCTTTCAAGTATCACGAAAGGACCCACATAGCAAGGAGCGAGCTTTCCCTTCTTTCCAAAACGAACTACTCCTTTCCAAGGAGGTACCTTGAGAAGAACTCGGTCACCAACAGAAAATTCCAAAGGCTTCCGCCTATTATCAGCATAGCTCTTTTGTCTGCTCCTAGCCTTGATCAAGTTATCACAGATCTGGAGAATCTTATCCGTTGTCCCTTGAATGATTTCAGGGTCAGTAAACAGCTTGTCACCAACCTCATGCCAGCTGAGAGGAGATCGGCACTGGCGGCCATACAAAGCTTCGAAAGGAGCCATCTGAATACTGGAATAATAGTTGTTGTTGTACGAGAACTCAATCAATGGTAAATGTACATCCCAGTTACCACCAAAGTCGATATCACAAGAACGGAGCATATCCTCTAGGGTTTGAATAGTATGCTCGGTCTGTCCGTCCGTCTGAGGATGAAAGGTCGTGCTAAGATTCAAGTGCGAACCCATAGCGGACTGAAACGTTTGCCAAAGACGCGAAGTAAAACGACCATCACGGTCAGAGATTCTGTCAAGAGGTATGCCATGACGGCATATAATCTCATCAGTATAGATTCGAGCAAGTTTCTCCACTTTATAATCTTCATGTATAGGAAGAAAGTGGGCCGATTTGGTCAAACGATCGACTATCACCCAGATACTGTCGTGACCAAAAGGCGTACGGGATAGTTTGGTAATAAAGTCCATAGCAATGCTATCCCATTTCCAAACTGGAATCTTAGGTTGTTCAAAGAGTGCAGAAGGACGCTGGTGTTCAGCCTTTACCTTTAAGCAAGTAAGGCACTTAGACACATATACAGCAATGTCCCTCTTCATGCCAGGCCACCAATAAGTCGTACGCATATCCTAGTACATCTTATCGGCACCTAGATGGATAGAGTAACGAGATTTGTGAGCCTCAGTCATAATGAGCTGACGGAGGTTATCGCGATCTGGCACCCAGATGTGATTGAGATAGTACTGAAGACCATCAGATTTAGTTTCGAGCTGGTTGATGTGCGCAAAATGCAACATATAAATTACATCAAATGTGGCATAAAACTAACCCTTTTTTAGTACTAATGTTGGGAAAAGTGTGTTTTTGTCTTCCTTTTGTATTTTCAGGATTAAATGAGCTCAAATGAACAAAAGAAGCAAAAATGCAGCCAAATCTAACAATAATACAAGAAAAGGAACAAACGTGGCATGCCCGACCCCCTGACAGCATCTTCCCAAGCAAAAACAAGAGAACAGAAGGCTGAACACGCCCCATGCTCAATGAGCACGGGGACGTGCCCAAGTGTCTGCAGAAAAGACAAAGTTGTAGAAGCTTCTATCACCCACCACGGGGGCGTGCCTAGTAGACACGGGGCCGTGGTCAACGCAAAGATTCGCAGAATCTAGGCAAATCTTGATAGTACAGATACACTTCTGCACACGGGGTCGTGCCCAGCGGACACGGGGGCGTGGTCAACTAATGCAGACAAAATGCAATTAATGAAGAAAGAGAAGATGGGTGGACACGGGGCCGTGTCCGGGCTTCTGTGCAGGGTATAAATAGGGGTGCTTGGCTCACTTGCAAAGCATCCCTTGGCAAACCACCTCTCTCACACTTCACCCACCCACCACCACCATCATAACCCACATCCACCACTATCATCCATCATCCATCATAGAGTGTGTGAGTAGTCTCGGGATCCAAGATTGATCGTAAGAGTTCTTGACAATCAAAGGTCATGTTTGCCTCTTACATCACTTGGTGAAGACAAGTGTTTAGTGTAATACTTTTTATTTTTAATCTTTTCACACTTTTTTATTTGGTTATGTATTAATGACTTTAATAACTAGTTTCTTATGTTGAAGGTGAATCTTCCTTATCATTTGTCCGTGGGGTCTTGGCGTTATTTTACTGTCCATATAAAATAAAAGATTTTCACCATTCATATCTCCACGGTCTATATGGAGATATGTTGGCTACCTGGTCGGGGGTTAAGGGAATGGTTTGGTAAGAGTCTTGCCTTGTTCAGTGTATAGATCCTGCAAGGACCTGGGTCAAGTTTAGTTGGACCTCCTTCAATTCCCACTGGTATTGGATGGCGGGGGTCCGAACTCCTTGACCCCCTCATATGTAAACTACTATAAAAACTTTAACCCGACTATTTAGGATTGTATCCCTGCTGACTCAAACTACTTAGCCGAGGGTAACGTCACCTTCAAAAGAGGGGCCTACCACATTATGCATTAATAACTTAATTAATTATCTTTCAATAATCCAACCCTTTAGGATTGTATCCTTGCTGACTCAAACTACTGGGTTGAGGGTAACGTCACCTTCAAAAGAGGGGCCTACTACTATAACTAAGATAATCTCTTAAAAAGTGCAAAAGTGCGAAAATAATCAAAGGTTACACTAAAGGCGAGTCGGATCCAAGTGATTCATCTTGTCTATCTGTTTTTATTTTTATTTTTATTTTTCAGCATTTTTAGTTTTTATTTTCTAGTTTAAAACCTTTTTCAAAATTTTGATTTGATTAGACGTTGAGGATAAACCGGTACTAAAAGCTCTTGTGTCCTTGGACGACCTCGGTATCTTACCAACACTATACTACGCTCACGATGGGTGCACTTGCCCATATGTGTGTTTGGTGTTAGTAAAATATCGTGTTTTATAAATTTAAAACTTGACTAAAGTGTAAAAAGGGCTAAAAATATACATAAAAACCTCTAACACACGACACGCATCACTGGTTCACGTTAGCACCATGAACTTCAACAGTTAGACTTCCTTCATCAGCTGACGAATACTGAGCTTCGCGAATACAAGTATGCAAGTCACTAGAGATACGAATAGCCTTAAAATGAGTTTTACGACTAAGGGCGTCAGCCATTACATTCGCCTTGCCAGGATGGTAGCGAATTTCACAGTCGTAGTCGTTTAGTAACTCCACCCAACGCCTCTGTCGCATGTTCGGTTCTTTTTGGTCAAAGATATGTTGAAGACTCATGTGGCCAGTGAAAATCATGCACTTTGTGCCATATAGGTAGTGTAGCCAAATCTTTAACGCAAAAATAACCGCACCAAGCTCCAGATCGTGAGTAGTATAGTTCTTCTCATGTACCTTGAGCTGACGAGAGGCATAAGCAATAACCTTATCCCGCTGCATGAGCACACAGCCCAATCCATGGTTCGAGGCATCACAATATACCACGAAGTCGTCATTGCAATCAGGAAGAGGCAAAACAGGAGCATTGCATAACAAGCCCTTAAGAGCCTGAAAGGACTCCTCTTGCTTGGGACCCCAAACAATAGGTTTCTCCTTTTTGGTTAGAGTAGTAAGAGGAACCGCGATTTTAGAAAAATCTGCGACGAATTGACGGTAATAACCCGCCAATCCTAGAAAAGAACGAATCTCAAACACGGATTTAGGCATACACCAATTCTTCACTTCCTCGATCTTAGAAGGGTCAACATGGATTCCTTGCTTACTAACGACATGACCAAGAAATTGCACTTCATCAATCCAAAACTCACACTTAGAAAATTTAGCATACAGGCGTTCACCTCGTAAGAGTTCAAGCATAAGATGTAAATGATGAGCGTGATCAGCTTTAGACTTAGAATATATGAGAATAACATCAACAAAGACTATCACAAAACGATCCAAATAGGGTTTACACACACGATTCATAAGGTCCATAAACATAGTGGGTGCGTTGGACAGTCCAAAAGGTATGACCACGAACTCGTAGTATCCATATCGAGTACAAAAAGCGGTTTTAGGAATATCATCTTCGAGGACACGCAACTGATGATATCCAGATCGAAGATCGATCTTAGAAAAGCAGGATGCACCTTGTAGTTGGTCAAACAGGTCATCAATACGAGGGAGAGGATAATGGTTCTTCACGGTAAGCTTATTAAGTTCACGGTAGTCGATACACATACAAAATGAACCATCCTTCTTCTTGACAAATAGCACAGGGGCACCCCACGGGGAGGCACTTGGACGAATAAAACCTTTATCGAGCAATTCCTGTAGTTGGCTGGATAATTCTTGCATCTCAGAAGGTGCAAGACGGTAGGGAGCCTTGGTGACAGGAGTCGCACCAGGTACTAAATCAATACGAAAGTCGACGGATCGAGGAGGAGGAAGACTAGGAAGATCTTCAGGAAAGACATCGGTGAAATCACACACCACCGGAACGTCGCTTATGTTCTTCCTTTTGCCCTTTTGTTCCACCACGTGGGCCAAGAAGGCAAAGTTCTGTTTACGTAAGCATCTGCTCGCCTGTGTGCATGACATCAGCCTCAGCCCTTTTGAAGGCCGGTCTCCATAGACGTTCAAAGTATCACCAGACGGTAGAGGAAGATGAACGAGTTTCTCGTGACAAACAATCTCGGCATGGTTCTTACGTAACCAGTCCATACCGATAATAACATCAAAGCTACCTAAACGCATGGGTATGAGATCAATAGAGAATTCGTGATCGTTAAGAGTCAGAGAATAATCACGAGCAATAGAATTAACAAGGATCGACTTGCCATTGGCGACCTCAACAGAGAACGACTCAGGTAACTTAGAACGTGTACAGTTTATCAACGACTCAAATTCCACGGACACAAAGCTTTTATCGACGCCAGTATCAAATAGAATCGAAGCATAAAGGTTATTAACGAGAAACATACCATTCACCACGTCATTGTTGTTGCGAGCCTGATTAGCATTGAGATTGAATGCTCGTCCACGAGCAGCTGCTTGTTGATCTTGATTCAGCTGGGGGCAACTATTACGAAGGTGGGTAGTATCACCACACTGAAAGCATGCACGAACAGCGTTGACTGGACATGGGTTCTGCGGGGGAGCTGGTAGAGCTGCTTGAACTGCCTGAGCTGGGACTTGTTGAGCTGTTTGTGCAGGGTTAGCTTGACGATAGTAGGGAGTCGTGTGACCATAGCGGTTACAGTTGGTAAACAGACGACATGCAAAAGTAGCTGGATTATGGAAGTTGCAAGTGGTACACTTTAGATGAGCACCAGTGTACTGTTTCTTAGCTTCAGGAGCAGCAGGGTTAGCAGCAGCAGTAGTAGGAGCAGGCTTAGCAGCAGGAACAATAGCATTGCATCCTGAACCCTGAGATTTCCTTTTCTTGTTCTTGCTGCCACTTGGCTGCTGGGTAACTTGATTTGCAGACTTTGAAGGAGCAGGAGTAGCAAACTGCTTATCACGCACACGGTTGTTGTTGAGACTAGCTGCAAGACGGTAGACTTCCTCAATAGTTTCTAGTTGAGCTGCTTCAATAGAATCACGCTAGGGGTGTGCAAAAAACCAAATTAACCGAATCATAACCGAATTAACCGACAAAACCGAACCGAAAAAACCGAACCATATAAAAAACTGGTGGGTCGATTAATGGTTTTTTTGAAAACCGAAAGTAGCGGGTCGGTTATGGTTATCATTTTTTCCATACCCACCATAACCGAACCGACATGTAATAAATCTTTGTAGAATTTAGGACTTTTCACCATATTTTTAATATTTGATGTTTTTGACTGAAGATTTTTAGTACTTATGGGTTTTTCATATCATTTTGTGGTTTTGGTTAAATGTTTATTTGAATTTATGGAATGTATCATATCACTTTATTGGAATATTTGATAATCATTGGTATTAATATTATAGATTATATGTATTTTTTAGTACTATGTAATATACTAATACATACAAATATGCAACAACAATTTATTTCATGTTAGAAAATTAAGCTATTTTTAGCTAAGCCTAAATACACGGTTAACCACCCATAACCGACCCGCTATAACCATCAAAACCGAATAACCATAACCACCATAATCGATCGGTTATGGTTATGGGTATCCAACAACCGACATCGCGGTTATAGTTATGGTTTTTGGTCAAAACCGAACCAAACCGACCCATGCACACCCCTAAATCACGCATAGCAGAAGGTAGACCATTGATGTATTTGGTTATCATTCGCTTAGGAGTGGAAACCAAGTGAGGAACGATCAAACTGAGTTGTCTAAAGCGGGTAGTATAAGCCAGATTATCTTTACCAATCTTCTTGAAGTGCCAAAACTCTTCTTCGAGCTTCAATTGTTCATGAGGAGGGCAGAACTCAAGCATCATCAGTTCTCGCACCTCAGCCCATGGAAGAGCGTAAACTTCTTCGTTCGAACGTATGTTTCTCTCATTCGACCACCACTCCAATGCTCTGCCTTGGAACATCCCGGTTGCACTCCTAGTCTTTAGATGATCTGGGCACTCACTGTTAATGAAGGTAACTTCAATACTGTCGAACCACTCGAGCATAGCAGTCACCCCATCACTGCCTGTGAAAGACTTAGGGTTGCAAGAGATGAAATGCTTATAGTTGAACTTAGTAGGCTTTTGCTTCTCGGCCCTTGAGTCCATAGAGGATGGAGGAGTGTTTGATCCTTGGATCTCAGAGATGATCTTTGGCACAACTCGAGCAATCTGGTCGGTCATGAAGTACATCATCTTTTTCTGAGATTTCTCCCTGGATCTCTTGAGAGTGTCGGATAGCTTTCGAGATGACATCTACAGATCCAATCAAGAGGATCGTATCAGTCTAGATTACGAAGTCTCATAAATAAGGGATCACACACGATAGATTTAAGAATCAAGGCTCAACACCGCATACTCACGACCTTCACATGGCACGTTGTACGAAGTTTGGTCAACATGCCACAAACGCTTATATATAGGAAGTACCAGCGGCGTATCCACCACGCTTCGGGCACATCGCCTTGCCTTGTACTCGGTGTCATGCTACGTATCGTGATTACCAAACGCAACAATTCACTCATCATCATTATCATCATATGCATATAGATTCCCCAAATAGGTTCACATAGATTACTCAAAATAGGTTTTCATAGGTTATTCAATAGATCCTCATAGATTGCGCAAATAGATGATCCTAGATTAACTCAAATAGATTAACATAGATTAACTCAATAGATTAACATAGATTTCACTAGAGTTCCCATAGATTGCATAGGTTACATTTACTTCTCATAGACTTTACATAGAGCCCATAGATTTCCTAGATCTCTCATAGATTGGATTTTAACATTCCCCACATCGGTCTGCAAATACTAAGTCTCACATGGCACTTGGTACGAAAGTTGGTAACATGCCGGAAGCACTTATATAGAATGTACCAGCGGCGTATCCACCATGCTTCAGACATGCCACTTCTGTCTCGTATTTTCATGCCATTTAGTGTTCCATACCCACAACAACACCCATATATTCATCAAATAGATTTCGCATAGTATTAATATTTCCACATAGATTACACAATGTAAAAGCTTCATAAATTTAGTTTGATCCCCAGATTAGAATTAACGTTTTAAATTGCGGACACACGTGTGAGTAGTGTAAAAGCACCCCAAAATAAACGAAGAATCAAGTTAAAACCACATACATACAATCGAGATAACATAAAAGATAGGCTTGTAAAACATAGGATTGTTCCGGGTAGAGGAACAGTGACTAACCAAAGTGATTCGGACCCCTTTCGAATTGAGGTAACGTGTCTTGACTTACGTAGACAAATTCGTCATCGATGTTAGGCCTATGATATTCGTCCTTTTAGTCATTTCACGTTCCTAATTGATTGGAAGTTGCGAGACTTTGGTGAGACATAAAACCAACACGGAGTGGGACTAGTTATCAAGGTCAGAGTTTCACCTCTATCTTGACAACATCGTACCCTAATAGCGTTGGTACTTATCTGTAGATAAGACCTACTAGAATAATAGGGAGAATTTCCATCAAGGTTCGGATGTTACTCCTATCTTAAGGGCAAATCTCGTGCAAAATACAAACACTGGTGAATAGTGTTTTCAAAGTATCAAGTGTATATTATGTTATCCTTAGGAAAGGCATGTAAGTTTGACAGGAACATGTGCTGCTAGGAAGCAGACACGGTAGAATGCATAAGTCTTAAACAACAATTAATAGTCAAGATTCCTAGAACTATAGACTAGGTCAAGTATTCCTACTTATCCTAATTCCCTATAGTTATGGCTCTGATACCAATCTATCACACCCTAATCGGTGCTGGAAACATCGGGGTGCGAGCACTAAGCGTTCAGATTGCTCATGAGATTCCACAACACTAGATATTTCGATAGTAATTAAATTGATTTCATGCATTGCCTAAACCATACAATCATCACAATAAGTATCAAATCACATCATCAGCAAATATTATCTTAGAGTTTCTAGATTAACTACGTGACGTTTCTAGGCATCGCCCTAGCTAGATTCCATTAGATCCCGTAGCGTCCTATCAGCCTGCAACATGTTTTAAAATGTCAATACAAAGTATTGGCGAGTATACAAGTTTGAATAATAGCATAATAGACTAAAAACAACTCATATCCATAGCGTAAGTATAAGAATAGTTTCAGCTGTGCTAGTGTCGCAGTCCATGCAGTGATAGCCCAAGTATCCCGATGCTTTGGTATTTACCCAAGACTCAAGGTAAACTAGAATCCTCCTAACAATACCCCCGAGAATAATGGGAGAGGTGCATCTCCTATAACGCTACTATTGTTAAGGCGGAACTATACACTCTGGATTAAACGTCACATAGCACAAAGAATCAAGAATCAAGAATCACAAGTGTCGCATACACGTAGGATAGAGTTTAGATTCAAAAAGTTTCAAGTATCGTAGTTTATAGAACACATGTTACATCCCAAAGTTTAAGATAAAAAGGGATCGAGTATACTCATAGTGATTGCTTAACAAAATAGATTGTTATTGGATCAAAGGGAGCTCTTTTTAGAATTAGCCCAGTTAGATTACAACAGATAAGAGTCAGGCAGAATAACGAGATTGCGCAAAGTGCCGGATCAGTCACTGGATCGGATGGCTGTCCGATCGGATGGCTATCCGATCCGATTGCCACTCGATCGGGTGACTTAGTGCAAGTGGAACGGGTGGCTGTCCGATCGGGTGGCCACCCTATCCAAGTATTCAAGTTTCAAATTGATTAAATGCTTTGGTTACCTCGGTTGGATGGCTGCTCGATCGGATGGCTATCCGATCGGGTTGCCACTCGATTGGGTTTTCCCAAGGTTCCAAGTTTCCGAAGAGAGTTTCTAAGTGTTGAAAAGTTTCAAAGTCTCAAGTATTTAAGTTAGCTAGACAACTATTACCCGATCGGGTGCCTGTTCGATCGGATGGTCCTCCGATCGGATTGCCACTCGATCGAGTGATCCTTGTTCTGTTTGTAATTTTATAAAATTTCTAAGTTTCTTAACTAACGATGACGGCACGGGACGTATTGAGACAATGGTAAACTCATCATCTTGCAGTCGTCCTGATCGGATGGGGATTACCCCTGTCCGGTCAGTCGTCTGTTTATAACGGTTTATGTCAGAATCCGTTCCATAGTCGTCTTCTCCGGCAACAATCCATTCTCAAACCTACTCTAGACTACACATCGAGTCCACAATCCGTTTATTCCCAGATTTCCATCGTTTAAAGTAAAAGTTTGAGGAAAAGATGAAGAAAACTTAGGTTTTATTTATGAAATCCTAGATTTAGCTTATAGTCGGTGCAAAACACATGAAATTTTTTATATCCGAGCTGGATTTTGCAAGGAATGACATCATATAGTCAGTTTGTACAACCACCATGATGACATCATCCTCAAGAACTCAGATCCGAGAGATTTCATGGTGAAAAGTGTGATTTCAAAGGTAAATCGTGTAGAGAATGAAGTATAGATCAAGAAAGTACAAGAATCTAGCCTAAAACATACCGGAATCATCAAGAAAAATGGAGAAATGTAGTGTGCGTGTGTCTGGTCGAGCAGGGCTGTCACATCACTGAAAAAGGTGATGTGACAGGCCTATTTATAGTGTGAGAGTGAAGGCTAAGAGGGCGCACTCGGATCGGATGACAGGTCGATCGAGTGGCCATCCGATCGGGTGGTCATCCGATCGGATTGCCACTTGGTCAATCCCATCCTTTCCGCGTTCCCATGTTTGATTCACTTCACGAGTTAGATTAAGCGTTGCATTGCGTATAGTTTGGTAAAGGTATCACATTACTAGACTACATCATAAACACAAAAGTTTCCAAGTTTCTTAGATTCCGCCAGTGACAAGACTCTAGTCTCTTGTTCAACAAGAATCAAATTTCACGAGTCTAAAGAGTCAAGCACCAAATAAGTATCAAGAGTCAAGAATCATAGCTTCTCAAGTATCAAGTATCAGGAATCATCATAGTATTAAGAATCAAGTGTCTAGATTAAGCATCAAGAGTCAAGTATCTAGATTTAAGTGTCAAGTATCATAGTTTAAGTATCAAGAATCAAGATTCAAGCATCAAGTATCAAGTTTCAATAAGATTCATAGCCAAAAGTGTCAAAGTATCCACCACTCGTAATTACAAGGACTAGAACTGACAACAGACAAAAGTTCAGGGACTAATCCTGCCAAGAGCCTAAAGTTTAGGGATGCTGGGCGTTACACCTCTGATCTCTAGTGACCTAAGCAGGTAAGCAATTAGGAAGTTCTTGTATCATTTCATCCATTTCTCTGTCGGTTACTAGTACCGAATCCCGTGAACCATGTTCCTCTTTTTGAGCTCCGAAACCTTTTCCTTTCGGTTGGTCAAATTCTTCTCAAGGCTCCTATTCAGTTCCTTAGGCCCACGATGAAAACATTCCACCCAATAACATGAACATCACTCTCACATTATTCATTAGTAAGAACACCATCTTCCCCAAACCCCAGAGTACGAAGAATCCCTAATTTCCGGTCTTCAACATGTATCTTCCTACCACACCTACGCGAAATCTTAAGCGAAAATAACATAAGTCACGATTATCACCGTTCACATCAATGGTGGCAAGAGTGGTGGTGATGAGATTTGAGGTGGTGGCGGAAGGATGTGGTGGTGGCAACAGGATGAGGTGGTGGTGGCAAGATGTGGTGGTTAGGGTTTTAGGTTAGGAAATTGGGGAAGATGAAGTGTATATGCAATTTTTTTGGTTTTATTTATTAAACATTTAAATAAAAGTATTAATTGACATAAAGGACGAAAAGTGTAATTTACCCTTTGTAATATATTATAATATATATAAAAAATAAAATATAATATAAGTAAAAAATAATACGAGTTAAGCCGGGCCGAGCTACCAACCGAGCCAAATCGAGCCATTCCGGCTCGTTACGAGCCGAGCTAGGCTCACTTCCCAGCTCGGTCAGTTTCAAACCAAGCCATATCAAATGAGTTTTTTCTAAGCTAAATTCGAGCAATCTTTGCGCCGCGAGCTTTTTAGACAACTTTACTTTGGTTGAAAACAAGTTATGTATTTCTTATGTCATCTTTATAGGGTTGTACTTTGAATTATGCATGTATATACTTTGTATACAACAAACCAAAAAGTTTTTTTTTTCTTTTTTTTAAAGGTGAATTTTATTAAAACCAAGCAAACCTCAAATCAAGGCGGTCAACAAAACAAACTAATGTGGTGTCTAAGAAATTATAAAATGGAAAGGGTTCCAAGAATATCTCATTTATAATACTCTAATGTAGAAAAGCCTATGTAGGATGTGAGACTTCTTACAAACTAGAATCCAGATTATTGATTACATTTTATGGAATATTAATTTCAAAGAGTTAGTTTCCTACAATCCCATAAGAACGAAGTTGAATAAGTTGGTATGCTAAATCTAACCATCTATCTATCTTTAATAAAAAAGTAACTGACGTAATAAAAAAGTAATTGGCTACTTCAAGTGTTACAATTATATAAGTCCAAGATTCTTTTTCTCATTTTTCTTATTTCACTCTTTTAATTAACTTTTTTTAGTAATTTAAAATACTTTAATTTCTAAATCATATTTTATCTCAAAATTTCATTATATAATTCATATGGTGTATATCATGTAAAAACATCTCTCTATTACTCCTCATGTTTAATTTGACACCTTAGCAAAGATGATTATAAAGTGTAGTCAATGTATCTTTCACTTATAAATTATTCCAGTTGAGCAAATGTTAGTTTTGTCAACTAATCAATGTGTTTTTTAGTTCTCTCATAAGACAAACATAGCATAATACTTCAAGAAACATAGTAGGAGCATAGTAGAATTCCTAAACTAGTACACTAATGATTTTTTCACCTTAACTTCTGTTATGGTTCCAACAGGTTAATCGTTGGCCAAAGAAAATAGACAGAAACCAGATTAGAATTGTAGAAGGATAATCAGATTAATTTCATAATTTCATTCATATCTCCAAAACATCCAATGACTTACATTATAAATACTAAGCTAAATAACTAACCACTATCCCACCATCTTGACCCACTATCTATAACTTAAAACATGTTTAATTAATAAATAAGCTACATACTAAAATAAACTTGACAACTACTGGAACATGGAATGAGTTAGTAGGCACATCACAACTTCATACAAAATGAAGCAATGTTTAACACTTTTGTTAATGGATGGTGAACATCGACATAAGGCGGTAGTAAGAGGTGCAAAAAAGAAAAGTATCAAACTTGAGGGTAGAACTTGACAGACTATTTTGGGATTTTCTTGGTCATTGTCCTAACAAACTTTTATTGTACCAATTCTCCACAATGTTTATTGTCCTTTACGTTTACAGAGTCATGGCAAGTTCCTGGAAGACGCTAGCAAGACTGACTTTTGAGATTAGGTAGACAAAATAAGAAAATGGACCCCACAACTATTATTACACGTAGATCTGGTACCTCTCTTATTCTTTAAAACACTTTATTTATTAGGTAGAAATTAATAAAATTAGGATCTAAATCTCAAACCTAAAATTCGTTCATGTTCGAAGATGCATTTAACTTGATGGTATAGGCCGTGGTGGCGGCTAGCGGAGATGAGTGGTGGTGTTGGTGTCGTCGGTGGTGATGGTGGTAGCAGCACCAACGATAGTGGTCATGATTGGGGCGACAAAAAATATCCGTGGTGTATACGTGTTTCAAATTAAAAGTTGAGTAAAATGCCAAAATGGTACCTTAGTTTAGGTCAATTTTTGCCACTTCAGTCAAAAAATGAAACCTTTTGTATCTGGGTCCCTAAGTTTTCATTTTTGTTGTCATTTTCATCCAATTGACAAATCGGGTTAGAATTTTCTGTTAACTTCTCCCCTTTTTGTCGTTTTCCTCATTTAAATGAAGGGTATATTCGTCATTTTATGTCATAGTATATTTTGATTAAACGAGGAAAACGACAAAAAAATGGAGAAGTTAACAGAAAATTCGAACCCAATTTGCCAATTGGATGAAAATGACAACAAAAATGAAACCTCAGAGACCCAAATACCAAAGGTTTCATTTTTGGAAGTGCCAAAAGTGGTCTAAACTCAGGACCATTTTAATATTTTACTCTTAAAATTTCTAGTTGAGTTGTTTGTAGTAACCCGTTGTGTATAATTTGATTAGAATCAAATCAACCCTTTGTATAATTTGAATAGATCCCAAAGAAAGACATGATTTTCATTTACCAAAATCAATTCATTCTTTAAAGAAAACGAGTTTTTAGGACCCGTGCATTGCGACGGGGATGTAAATCACTATGCGCGTTGCGGAGTGTTGACTCGTCACCGAAACGTAAACATTACGTAGAAAAGAATATTGCGGTAGGTACAAAACGTAGATAAAAATAAGTAAATCGCAATGATACATAATACGTTGCTCTGGTAATGACCCGATTTTGAAAATCGAAACGTAAATAAAAACACCCATCATCACGTCATATTCGAAAGTGTAAATGAAAGATACTAAAATGTAGGGAGTTTATGGGGAAAACATTTATGGCCAAATTATAGATTATAGAAGATGTGGTGATTTTTTTTAAATGCAAGCTTTACAATGTTAAAAAAGAGAAATATAATTTTTATAAAGTTCAAGACTCGTAGTGCAACTTAATTAAAGCTGAAGGATATGATAGTAAATTAGTAAAGAAAGTTATGTTAAATAAATTGTTAAAGAAATTTATGTTAAATAAATTGTTAGGGAGTGATATGTAAAATAGGATAATGTTGTGAATAAAATAAGTTAACTAAAGGGGTGTTTGTTTTTTCTTCAAACATCTTCAAGGGAACTGTTGTCTGCAGGCACGTAGACGTTTCTCTTGAAGACTATTTGTTTTGTTTTTTTTTTAAACAGATCTGAAAATGGCTTATTTCATCTTAAAACAAAAGCTATGAACCCTTGCTTCAAACATCTTCACATAACTCCTTCAAACATCTTGCTACCAACATCTCCAGCATCCTTTTCTTCTTCTCAATTCCACACAAAACCATGAAGGCCTCTTTCAGAGGAAGCTACGACACCGGCCGTCGCCTCCGTCTGCCACCACCACCGCCCCTTCACCCACCACCGCTCCCTCTCCTTCCGCCCCTCAACCACCACCACCCATTCCTCCGACCAACTCCACCGACGAACTCCAAACCACCACCGACTCCTTCGACGAACTCCAAACCATCATCATCTCCGACCTCACCATTTGGGTTAAGGGTTAGGTCCAGGAGGTATGCTATGCTTGCTGAAGATGGGGTTGTTAAGGTGTTGAATCTTGAAGAAGCTGTTGAATCTTGAAGAAGATGGGGTTGAATCTTGAAGAAGATGTTGAAGATGGTTGCTGCTCACGTTGAATAATGTGAAGATGGGGTTGTTTTTTTTTTTTTCAGTTAATAATTTTTTAATTTTATTAATTGTGAAGATACATTAATTAAAATGTGAGTTAGATACTTGGATCATGGATATGTTAATTGTGAAGATACAAAGTGTATGATGATTGTTTGTACAAACAGTATCAATTTATAAAAACAAACAATCTTATATTTTCAGCTTGCAGATCTTCATACCATATTTTTAGTTGCAGACATGAAAACAGATGAAATTAGTTTACAGACAGTTTATGTCTGCAAAAACAAACAACACCTAAGTGTAAGTGATGAAAAATGTAAAATAGAAAAGTGACATGCTTTAAAGTTTGAAAAAGTTTGAATTGGTTGTTTTGATTTAAAAGAAAAAGAGTAAACTGCTAAAATGGTTCATGAGGTTTGGTCATTTTTGCTATTTTAGTCCAAAACCCAAATCTTTTGAATCTGGGTCCCTGTGATTTCAAGTTTGTTGCCATTTTCTTCCAAACGCAAATTCTGGTCAGATTTTTCAGTTAACATTCAGCATTTTTTGTCTTTTTTTCCGTTTTAATAAAGGGCGAATTGGTCAGATTTTTTAATTTGTTATAATAAAACGTTAAAAGACCATTTTCCCCTTTATTAAAAGGGAGAAAAAAGACCAAAAAGTTGGATATTAACTGAAATATCTAACCGGATTTTGATTTTGGATGAAAAAAACAATAAAATTGAAATCATAGGGAGACAGATTCAAAAGGTTTGAGTTTTTAAACTAAAGTGATAAAATTGACTAAACCTCAAGGACTATTTTGGCAGTTTACTCAAAGAAAAATAAGGTATGTTATTTTGGTTCTAATGTGTACAAAATACCTATCTTAATTTTGTGTTGTATCTTTATTATAGGTTAAAAAAACTAAAGATGTTAAAAAATAAAAAAAAGAATTGGGTAAGTTTGAATGTTTTGGTATCATGTTTATAGATACCATAAAAGACAAAGGAGAATGAAATCAATTTAAAAATAAAAATTATGGAAATTGGTTTAATTGGCGTACGTGTACGTGTATAGTAGAGGTTTTTTTAACCATTTGGAACTATATAAATCGATGGACCAATCACATTTTACAAAATTGAATAGTAATTTATCTACACAAACAAAACTTGTTAATTAATATAGGGAAAATATAGGGAAAATGTGTTCTGATGATCACCCCTTAAATTCAAGAGATAGCATATTCGTTCAAATAGTGAATTTTAATAAAACTAGAATTAGTTCCCTTGATTTTTTCAACGTTAGCTCTCAAATTACGAACGAATTCAATCAAAGTAACTCTGTCAAACTCAGTGGCGGAACTAAAACTTTACAACTGGGGGGTCGTAATAGAATTTTTTTTTATGTTCGGTATATTATAGTTCAACCCATTTTGTAACTCTTTTTATAATTACAAGAAGCCCCATTATGTTTGCTTTCAGAATTGTTTACCTAACTAATTTACTTGGTTATTTTTCTAAAAATATATCTCTACATTATGAAAAATAATATTATCTAATACATTATTTTTAAAATATGATAAACATCATGACGAAAATTAGATAAAGTGATAATACTGAAATATAATAAATGTAAATATATAAACAAAAATACATAATAAAGTAATGAGATTAAAAACAAATAGAAAAAAACTAACATAAATGGAAAATACTATCATATCATTCTTTTTTTTTTTTTTTTTTTTTTTTGAACGGCAAATTTGGATCACTGACGGACTACTGGAGTATCATCGTGCCACCAGCAGAACCACCCGATCATATCCATCTCCACTAGGCAATAATGCCTATACACCAATTCAGGAGGAAACCCAATAAATCTGGGAAAAACCCCCTTTGTGGGAATCGAACCCATGACCTAATGGTCATAAGCCTTATCCCACCACCAAGATACCACTATCATATCATTCTGGTAAACATTTTTTATTTTAAACTAATAATAAATAATTTTAAAGAAGGAAAAAAGGTATTGTTTGATCATTATCGGAGCACGAGAAGGAGTTAGTATATTTAATTATCAAAATACTAGAAATAAAAAGGTTACACGCAACCAAAGCCTATTGGCTACTCCTTATTCCCTTTTTTCTTCTTTCTTGCTTCTCCTTCTCCATTGAAGTTGCAGAGCCTTATTCCGGTCACCGGAAAAACCTTTGTAAACATTATTTTTACTGTTTTTTTCTCCACTTGTACTACTCTAGAATGTATATCATACATTCTGAAGGGTCAAACTATAAAAAATTGGTTTTCAGTGGCATACCGGTTAACTTATACTCGGCCGGCCGGAGGGTCAGCTGACCCCCCTGACCCTCCCGTGGTTCCGCCCCTGGTCAAACTAATAATGCATCTCAATTTTTAACACTTTTTTTTTTCATATTACGATTAATTATACCCTTATACATTTACCAACCAAAATCCCTACTGGCAGTCAACCGTTACGTCAACAACATGACCGTTGCGTCCTAAAAAACAAATCGTTGGCTTATAATTACATTGCCACTGTTTCAAGTATAATATATAGTATAGATTATTTCAACATAATAGTATTAGTACGTCGCATCCCTTCATCAACGTACAACGGCGGTTACTCCGACTGGATAACCGGAGAATAAATTCATTATTCGTCACAGTTCGACAACCGTTAATAAAACCAGCAAGAACATTCAAATACCGTCCTGACTTTATAGTTGATATTGATAACCAAACCGACGCGTTTCCTTCGACAACCATTTCCCGTCGTTTCCCACCCTATATAACTCCTAGTGGTACCAAAAATCTTCGTTTGTATCATCACACCGTCTGATCGATGTTGAATACTTTTGCGTACACTTGCTTACCGGAAGTTACGATTTGCAGGTTTGTGAAGAATTTGATTTAGAGAAGGTTTTTCTCAGCGATTTGACTTTAATAGATGATATATGATTATGTCTAAGTAACAGAGGAATTAAAGTTTCCTTTTCTGATAACGTGTTTGTAAACAAAGAAATGGAAATTGTTGTTGTGGTTGTGTGATCGACGTCTAGACGGAAAAATGATTCGATTTTAGGGTTGTAGAAAAAGAGCAGAGGAGAAAGAAGTTGGATAAAATAGAAAATCAATTTAGTTCTATTCGATAAGCTTTGGAGTCAGCATGATTTTTTTTATTTCTAATATTATTGTTACGGATCTTCTTTCGTTTTCAAAACCACTCCCTATGCAACGCTTCACCAAAATTCACTCTCAAGGGTTGCGTTGATTCTGTTTGTGAATGCACCGCTTTTCCAAAATTCCAACAATTATAAATACCGGATGCATAACTGCAACTGTTGGTTCGATTCATTCAACGTTAAAATCATCATGTAAATATGTAATTGTTGTGTTTCTTGATTCTAGAAAGTAAAATTGATATGAAATCGCCATAATTCATGATGCTTACTTGCCTTCCTCCTCCACCATCGAACACAAATATATAATAAAAATATGAATATATGATCTATGTTCATTTCTCCTATGATTTTCATCTTAAACAAAATGTATGCATGGCCATTTCAAATTAATTAATTTTAGATTAAATGGATTTGTTCAATAGGAGCGGGCTGATTGTTTTACAAAACTTTCAAGATTGATCAGACTATTATGCTGGGCCAGATCTATAAAATGCCATGATTAATAAGTAAGACATACATAATCCGCTGCAACGCGCAGATTGACGTCAACTCGTTTAAAATAAAAAGACACCAAACATATCTCATAAATAAAAGGAATGAAGGGTAAAACTTGAATGTAACATGTAACTTTAAAAAAATAAGAATGAAAAATGTGTGTGTCAAACAAACATGTGGAAAGTAGCACAACAATGCATGTTGATAAAATACTGGTTAACACAAGGTTATCCAGTTGGGTTGTCTTGTGTATTAGGGTTCAATCTCTTCCTCCACTCGTCAATCGCTGGATTCCAACAAAACAGAACACCGGTAACTCGCCATAAGGAGTGGAATAGGGGGGTTCTCCTTGTGACCACCCTCCGGCGTGCGAATAAGTACTGTTCTGAGGAGATCAGTGTGTGTTTAGAGTGAAATAGAGTGAGAGCAGAATGTTAAACCTGAAGGGGGAGTCCTCTAATTATAGCCGAAGGATGAAGGAGGAGGAGGAGAACTGCCAGCTAGCCAGCGGGTGCCAACTGTCCGACCAAGGGGAATAACCTCTTTGTCTCCTCTACTGTCGTCAGGGTAGTGGGTGACGTGGCATGCCCCCATTTGTCCAACTGGGTGTACTATGGCAGTGGCTGTCGGTCTGTCCTCCAAATATCTTGCAGGTCTAGTTGACGTCCATCCATAGGTGACACATGTCGTCCTTTATGTCTGGGAGAGCATATTCTTTGTCACCTACGATTTCTTCTAGAAGCTTCTAGAAACTTCTGGATTCATCCTGCTGATGTGGGCGCCAAGCTGGGGAAAGTGGTGTGGTCCCTGCCATGTGTGCATGGATTTGGGACCATACCTCTTCAAGTCCCCCTAGTGCAGTGTGTCTTCTAGGTGAGTTTATTATCTGGGAGAGATTCTGGACTCAGAAGAATAGAGATGTTATCGGTTGTATTTGGTTGATTTGCATGTTGTTCCATGTTAAGGAATGGTATGTATTTCTGGATTGACGCGGCGCGTTGCGTTCGATCACTGGCGCGCGTGGTGGGTCATATATGGCGCACGGCGCATGATAATGGTGTACAGAAGTGAGCCAAAACAACGCACGACGCATGGAGATGGCGTGCGAAATTGAGCCAAAACAGCGCACGACGCATGGAGATGGCGTGCGAAATTGAGCCAAAACAGCGCACGACGCATGGAGATGGCGTGCAAAATTGAGCCAAAACGGCGCACCGCGCATGGAGTTTATCCCTAGAGATTTCTTCAAGGAGAAGTCTTATCTTCAACTTTGGAGAAAAGATGATGTTTGATGTGTGCCTGATGTTCCGTCTGAGGCGGCTGTCTTGTCGGAGGGGTGGAACAGTTACTTTTCCAGTTGGCAGGCACGTTTTTCATCGTGTGTTAGGCGCGTGGCGGCCACGCGCCCTAAAGAGGCGGCGATTCATTTTCTCTCTCCTGACGTGTCATCTCCTGGTTGGTTGACCGCCTATCTTCTGACGATCCACTACCCCATCACATTAAATGTGATGGGTATAAATAGTTGGCGATTCCACCAGATGTTCCACCTTTTTCTCCAACTCTCTTGAATTTCAAATTTCAAAATCCTCTTTCTCCTCCTTAAATCTCCTCTCATCTTTTTGATTTTTCTAAGAAAATGTCTACCGGTGCTAAACCTACTGATACGAGGAAAAGGAAATCTAAGCCAAAAAACCCTCCTGGTCTCGATCAGGCTGTTATTAACTGGGGGGAAGAAGATCTGCACAATATTATTCAAACGTTTGCATATCCTTCCGATTGGGGTATCCAGTTCCCTACTCCTAGCAGTACGGCGTTAGATGCTCCCCCCGGTTATATGACTCTGTATGCTGACTTTTTCTGGGAGGGAAACTTCCGGTTGCCGATGTCGAAGATTGTTGGGGATGTTTTGACTGGTTATGGGTTACACATTTCTCAGATAAATGCGTTGGGATTACCCTGGATAACTCACTTTGACTTTATTTGCCGGGCTCAACGGATAGAACCGACGTTCGAGAAATTCAACGTTTTTTATTTCGTTACTTACACCGGGGGTTTATATTCCTTTAACTCTCGTACTAGTGGTGTGCTACCTTGTAGCCGAGATCCTCCTAAGAGCCTCCATGATTGGAAACATAAATTCTTTTACACTCGTCGTGGGGTTATCCCATTGACATGCACTATCGGTCGGAGAGTGAGGGTGTACCAAGGGTTACGGTTTCCATAACTTTTACCGATGAAAACTGGTATAAGACGTTGAGTCGAAGGGCTACCCCGATGATTCAACTGGATGAGAAGGCCCTTGTTGTGGCTGGTATGAGTATGTTATGGCTGCCCCGTGATTCTCGAGCTTACCCGATGTGCACACAAGGGGAAAGGTATTGGTGTGCGTTAAGCGTGATATGATTTTATTGATATTTTAAGCCCATTTTACGCATTAGTCAAGTTTTAAATTTATAAAACATGATATTGTAGTAACACTAAACACACACTTGGGCAAGTGCACCCATTGTGAGCGTAGTATAGTGTTGGTAAGATACCGAGGTCGTCCAAGGACACAAGAGCTTTTAATACCGATTTATCGTCAACGTCTAATCAATCTAAATTTTTGAGGAAAGTTTTTAAATATGAAAGTAAAACTAAAAATGAAAAGATAATAAAATGAAAAACAAATAGACAAGATAGAATCACTTGGATCCAACTTATCTTTAATATACCCTTTGATGATTTTCGCACTTTCAGACTTTTTAAGAGATTATCTTAGTTATAGTAGTAGGCTCCTCTTTTGAAGCTGACGTTTCCCTCAACCCAGTGGTTTGAGTCAGCAGGGATACAATCCCAAAGGGTTAGAATATTGAAAGACAATTAAGTAAGTTATTAATGTGAAAAATGGTAGGTCCCTCTTTTGAAGGTGACGTTACCCTCGGCTAAATGGTTTGAGTCAGCAAGGATACAATCCCAAGAAGCCGGTTTAAAGTATTGGTAGTAGTTTACATATGAGGGGTTCAAGCTATTCGCACCCCCGCCATCCAATACCTTTAGGGTATTGAAGGAGGACCTAGTAAGCTTGAACCAAGTCCTCGCAAGATCTATACACTGAATGAGACAAGAACTTTACCAAACCACCCTCCTAACCCCCTTCCAGGTAGTTAATGTAACACCTCGAAATTTTGTGTCCAATAATGTATTGACACGTGTCTTGAGTTTACACGTGGCGTTTAATATTAAATAAAGGACTAAAGTTGACAAACCTTGAAAGTATGTAAATTCGAGGGTTATTGTAACACCTCGAAAAATTTCGTCCAATAATGTCTTGACACGTGTCATAAGGTTCCGTTATGTGAAAACATACTTTAGAGGGACTAAAAGTGACAAACAGTGAAAACTATGGAACGTAAGGGTCCAAAGTGTCAACAATGGATAAATAGACTCTATGATAACCCTACATAATGTTTATAACCTTAAACGGATGGTTCATGGATCATACGACGCGGAAATTGCACAAAAGTGAAGTATTGCAAACTATAGGGGCCAAAAGTGTCAACATGTTTAATTTATACCTCTGAGTGAACTTTTGGCAGACCCGAAGCTTTGTAAAGCTAAAATATACTCACTAGAATATGTGGTAAAAATTTCATGAAGTTTCGTCAACGTATGAGAAAGTTATGGCCAAAACCGTACTTGAAGGACTAAAAGCGTCAACGTCGAATTTCAGGGCTTTTCGGTTGAGCGCAAAATGTTCCGAGGACATTTCCATGTTGGTAAAAGTCCTAAGGTTCTTAGAAACCAAGTTTGGGGGTTTACGGGTCGAGAAAAGTAGCCGAAACATCGCGTACAAGCTCAGGGACCATTTCTGCCAAAATTGAAACTTGTTTGGCTGAACAGGGGTCAGGCGACCCGCCTGGACTGACCCAAGCGGGCCGCGTGGGTCTGCCAGCGACAAAATTCGTATTTGGGGCTGAATTGGGTCCGAATTTGAGTTGTAAACAGCTGGTTCTTGCCTCCTTTTGCTCCAATAAAATGCCATGCATGGCTATTACTACAGTAGGCTACTCCCAAGACTTAATTTCCAGCTTTAAATCAGATTTAGATCATTGTTCTTGGCACTTGAAGTTGTGAACAAGGAGCTCTCTACATTCAAGAACTCTCTCAAGCTTTCTGGAGTTAATCTGATCATCAAGGCCGAATCCTAGTGTTCACTAATCACCTATAGGACCTTTGTAAGCTTTCAATTCGTTCTCTAATCCGTTCTTGTTGTGATTATTGCTAAAAGTCAAACTGTTTGTTCATAAGCTTTGACTTTATGATTAAACAAGTTTCAATCAGTCATTTCTCGAATTGAAACCTGATTTATGTTGGTAATAGTATGGGAAACAAACCCTCAAAAGGGTACTCTCTGATTCCCACTACATGCATGCTAAATGTCGAGTCAAACCTATTTCTAAAAAGTCAACAGAAGCGATTTTTGTGAAAAATGACATGAATAATGATATAGATGACATGCAATCTGTTTGATCTTCATAGAAAGCTTTATTATGAATATAAGAATGTATTTTACCACGATCAACTCGACAATCTTTAGTGTAAACCCGGATTGGAACCGAAAGTCTTAATAAACGACTTTTTCGTAAACTATCGGTTCGGATCCGTACATGCATGTGTGAGATCTGTATTTTAGAGCATTTTTGACCATTGGCATTTTAGTTAAACTTTCTGGAAATTTCATGTCATAAGTCTATGCTTAGCCGATTCGAATGCATGTTTCCGATTTATGCATAAAGTTGACTATTTTGCCCTTTTTGATTTAAAACGTGATTTTTGGAAAAGTGAAAGGATAGAAATCTTCATTTCTAATATATGAACTTGCACCGAAAATTTCGGATCAGTTGGTGGTCCAGATTGTGAGTTATGGCCATTAGCGTAAAACTATATTATAAATTTACATAAACGGTCCTTTTCGCGTAGAACCCGTTTCTGGCCACGTTTTGATACGAAACTCTTTACCAACAGAAGTAATATAATATTCTGGGAATTTTGATGATTTTTAATTAATTTTTGGCTGAACGAATCCTAGATCGCCTAGTCATTTCGGCTTATGTCGGTTTTGACCGTTTTAGTCATAAAATGAGTTTTACACATCCTTTTGACCCGAAACGTTTTTCTACTGATTTTATATGATGAATAAATTATTTTAAGTATTCTGGAAATATAAAAATCTCAGATTTAATTTGAAAACCCGAAAACGCCCTTAAATCGCATATCTAGCGTTTTAAGCGCATAGTGAGCGTTATACTTGTTTTAAACATATAAGACCTATACCTACTGATGTGTTTAGCATATTTTCATATAAAAACAGTAAGTATAAGTATATGAACTCAGACTTCCAGTTTTGGCATTTTTAGCCCTTGTGAAATTACTAAAATACCCCTACGGTGCATAGTTTGGTTTTAAATGATAAATTTGGTATATGGGTCATACCCTACTGATATAATATGTTATATTAAGTATAATTACTGTATGAACCAGACCCGAAACTCAGAGTTCTAATTTTACTCTTTTATTATCTCTTAAATGACCAAAATGCCCTTCTAAGGCATAAATTGAGTTTAAAATTATTCCGGGCAATATAGAACATAACTTACTGATATTATATCATATTTAAAGCATATTATATCAGGGAACTTGCATTTGAATCATTTGTCTACCCGTATCGCCCTTTTTACGTTCGGTTCGGTTTACGTAACTAGTTTGCGTAAATTGACCGAAACGGGCCAAACGATATCATTTTTATTTCAAAATCCAGAATGTATTTAGTATACCCATATTATACAAGTATTCAAACTTGTCGGGTCTAAATCACATTCTATCCGGTCTTTCGCTTAATCGTGCGTAAACCGTATCATCCTTAAACTAACCGGTCAAAGCTTAAGCTTAAATAAAAGGCCGTTAGGAATCTAATAGGTTAATTATAAACCTTTGTTCCAGATTAGGAGGCCCGGTAAAAGCTACCAACACTTATCATTTGTGACTTATACTTGCTCAGGTAAATACATTTTGACTTATTTTCCCTATACGGGCTTGGGGTACGGTATTTAAAATACCGCTTGATCGGGCGCACAAGTCCTGCTCCTTATGGGTGTACAGTCTTGAATAGCTTGTGCGACTTCGTTTAAACAGTCTTGTCTTACTTAAAGGCTTTGGGGGGTTATTGACCGTGTCCCGGATATCCTTGGCATTATCTTACGAGATGGCCACGACCAGAGCACGGGGTGTAGGCGTACACCCGACGTGTATAACTCTTTAATGTGGTGTGTCATTTAATCTCTAGCCCGGACAGCAGATCCCGGGCCACCAGAGATACGAGTGCATGTAAATCGTTCACAAGTTTATATTATATAATTATCCCAAGTTAATAAAAATATTTATGCCTTGTGCATTTAAATCAATTTTCAATCATTTTCAAAATGAGTCAGTCGATTTGTATTTACCAGTGTAAACTGACGTATTTTTCCCAAAAGGTTAAGTGCAGGTACTAAACGAAAATAGGCTGGCTGTTTCCTAAGAGCGTCCACTATAGTCTCGCAAGCTCGGACGACAAATATCTGTTGAACAATATTTTTATCTTATTTTTATTTGATCCGCCTGTGGATCCGTTTCAACTACTGTGATATTTATTATTGCAATTTATTTAAAAGTTGAAATGTATCTATTCTGCTTCCGCTGTGCATTATTATATTGTGTTGATTGTCTATGACGATGCCAACTACGTCACTGTACCCCACACCGGGCCCACCGGTGACACGTGGAAATCGGGGGTGTGACAGGTTGGTATCAGAGCCAACGCTGAGTGAATTAAACACTATCCTAATGTGTTAATCTCAGTTACACAATTGCACATTCCTCGATTTTCGGGTCTAGACAAGGAACTTAGGAAATGTTCCACTTTTCGTTTAATTTATTTTTTTGCGTTGTCTTATATATTTTGTTGTGCAACTTGTTTGACTTTTGACAGGATCACTATGCCGCCACGGATGAGAGGTCGAGGAGGATTTGCTACGTCTCACGACCATGAGGCAGGGCCCTCACATAGGCGAGCCCCATCCGCCACGCACAACATAGCCGCCAACGACCTTTGGAGGTCTTTCGCCGAGCCTGCCAGACACTCGGTATCCGCCAGCACTTCACCGTCTTTACCCCACTCGTTTGGGCCCCACTCGGAGAATGGGCCCCATGGTTCGCATGGATCCTACATACCTTTGCAGCAGTCACCGCACCAGTATCCAGCGCCAGTCTACCAGGGTTTGTATAACCCTGATGCTTTTGGGGATGAGCCAGTGGGTCATAACCCACTTGGACAGGAGGACCACTTTTCTGGTGGTCACGAGATGGACGTCGACGAGGATACGGACCCCTCGCTACCACCATCAGGTACGCCTAACCATCCGATTGAGATATCGGATGGGTCGCCATTTAGGGGATCACCCTACAATGGTGGGGACAGCTTTCAAGAGAGATTTAAGCAGCATGATTGGTATTTCACCCCCAGCCACAACTCTCCGATGCTCCAGTCTCACCAGGTTTCACCGGTGCACTCGCAGCACCACTCGCAGCAGCAGCAGCTCCAGCAGCAGCCGCCTCTACCGCAGGACCTATCTGAGGCCCTATGGCGTGACGTGATCACTCCGTCACCACCGCCGCCACCAGTTTTACCTCCTCCGCCTCAGAGGCCAAGGAGGAATGCGCGCATGTCTACGCGCGGAGGGATTCGCATAGGCACCCCTCCACATGTTGGTAGCAGCCGCTACACGTCTCTTCCCGGGGAATCCGAGACAGGGGAGTCTCAGCATCCCGTATCGGAGGTTACTTCTGTACCGATCCCGCCTCTGCCGCCGCAGAACTTTGGAGAGCCGATTCCGGCTTATGCTAGTGCCGCTCAGTTTAACCCGTTCGAGCATGTTTTCCCTCAGGGTTATGATTACACAGGAGACCCTTATTGGCAAGCTGTGAACTACAGCTCACTCCCACCTAGTGGTCCATTGGGAGACACTTGGGCTGCTGGGCAGTCTACTTTTGGTTACCCTCCGGGTTACCAGCAGCCACCGCAGCCGCAGCAGTACCAGCCGCCGCAGCCGCAGCAGTACCAGCCACCGCCGCCGGCGCCTATGATGTCGCCGCCGCAGGTTCAGGAAATCCTGCATGGGATTGATAGCATGCGACGTGAGTTTCAACACGAGATGCGAGCTGATCGCCGTCGCACCAGTGGCATGTTCAAGAAGGTATTTGACCTGCTCAAGGGTAAGAGCAAGAGGGATCATTAAATCCTTCGATTTTTGTCTCATGTACTCATGTCCCTGTGTGGACATCTATCCTTGTACTCTACCCCTGCGTGGGTATATCTATCTTATTCTACCCCTGCATGGGTATGCTGTTCTGTTGACCCCTGCGTGGGTTTGCTTTATTTTATTTTGTTATTGTTGTTATTTGTTTAGCCCCTGCGCGGGCATGTTATTCATGTTATTCAGGTTATTTCAAAGTCCCGTTTAGGGCAAAATATGTACTAGTACTTGTTTGAAATTTGAAATGGTTAATTTGAATTTCTCATTTTAGTTATATGCATGAATATAATATTAAAATAATGGAAAATATCAATTTTTTATTTGATTTGCCATTTCTAAGAATCTTAGTAAGGTATAACCTAGCTTGAATGCCTTATTAACAGGCCTGGCCATGATGGTAAAACCTGGTTGAAAAGATTCAACTCCCTGTTAACATCTGAAAACATGTTAACATTCTTGGCTAAGCGTGATCGGTAGAATCACACAAGCCACCCTTTTTAATAATTTATCTACAGATTATATCTGTATACAAGTCTATTAATGACTTGATACCTACGGGTTATGACTATGTCATATAGTGGCAGTTGTGGTTTATAACTCCCTGCCAAGAAATGAATTACCTACAGATTATATCTGTATACAAGTCTATTAATGGCTTGATACCTACGGGTTATGACTATGTTATATAGTGGCAGTTGTAGTTTATGACTCTCTGTCTAGTAAAGGATTATTTGTTTAATTATACAATTTATAATCCTATAAAAATCTAAATTTATAATTTAGTAATTGTCCATGTGACTAGGCCTATGGTGCCAATATATATATTTTCATTCCTTGATTGCTAATAAGAGCCTGAATGAAATTTATTAAATTAACTGCTAAGGTTCTTGATACCATGGTTAATAAATCGTCTAGAACGATAATACTGTTAGGTTCTAAATTAGACCTTGTCCTTTATTGTAGCTTAAAGCTACAATGGCCAAATCGGAGGAGACCAACAGTCATTCTGGGGAACACTCAGATAATGCAAAGATTCACGTTACCGGTGCAGAGTTACAAGCACTGATAGATAACGCTGTTGCCAAAGCTATGGATAGGCAACTCAGGGAATCTAGTGGTACTCGGAGTAGGACCCGAACAGAACCGCACGCAAAGCCCAAGACTCATTCTGAGGCTCATAGTAAGCCACCCTCTAAAAAGAGTGAGCCGAAGAAAGCTGAGGATGATAATCACTCCTCCAACCACAGCAGCGTCCCAAAGCAGGAGATTAAGCTGAAGCATGACACGTACAGCAGGTCCTGTACGTACAAGTATTTTGTATCTTGCAAGCCCAGAGATTTCACTGGGGAAAAGGGAGCCGTCGATTGTATGACGTGGATCGATGAAATGGATACTGTGGTTGATATCAGCGGGTGTGCTGATAGGGATGTTGTAAAGTACGCATCCCAGTCGTTCAAGGGAGACGCGTTAGCATGGTGGAAGTCGCTTCTACAAGCTACTGGAAAGACCGCTCTGTACAGCATGACTTGGGATCAGTTTGTAGCACTGATCAAGGAAAACTTCTGCCCGCAGCATGAGGTTGAGAGAATTGAATCGGATTTTGTGTCTCTAGTTATGAAGAATCTCGATTGTCAAGCGTATCTTACTACGTTCAACACCTTATCTCGGTTAGTGCCTTATCTGGTGACCCCGGAGCCGCGAAGAATAGCTCGATTTATTGGGGGTCTGGCACCGGAGATAAAGGCTAGTGTCAAGGCTTCAAGGCCTACAACATTTAGATCCGTAGCTGATCTATCCCTCTCCCTCACTCAAGACGTGGTTAGATTGAGAGCCATGAAGAGCTCTGAGGAGAACAAACGGAAACGTGAGGATGACACCTCACGAAGATCTGAAAAGCGACATAGAGGGAACAACGACCACAGGAAAGGGTCGGGGTCTAGGAAAAGTGATCATCAGTCGGGTGAGAAACCCAAATGCAAGGTTTGTAGGAGACACCACTTTGGGAGGTGTCGGTTAGAAACAAAATCCCAGTCTTCGGAAAAACGTTGTGGAATCTGCAAATCCACAGGTCATAAAGCTGTGGATTGCAAGAAAATGAAGGATGCAACCTGTTTTGGTTGCAACGAGAAAGGGCACATTCGGCCCAACTGCCCGAAGAATGCGAAAAAGGCTGATGATGGGAAGAAGACTAATGCGAGAGTCTTCAGAATGGACGCAAAGGAAGCAGTCCTTGACGATAACGTCATTACCGGTACGTTTCTTGTAAATGATGTTTTTGCTAGAGTCTTGTTTGATTCAGGAGCCGATAAGTCGTTTGTAGATGATAAGTTTTGTAAATTGTTGAACCTTCCTGTTAAAACCTTAAGTGTGAAATATGAGGTGGAATTAGCCGATGGAACCTTAGAAACCGCCTCGACTGTTCTAGATGGATGTGTTATATCCATTAGGAATCATTCTTTCCCGTTATCCTTGCTTCCCTTTAAGCTAGCTGGTTTCGACATAGTGATAGGCATGGATTGGTTGTCGAGTAATCAAGCCCAGATTCTGTGCAACAGAAAGCAGGTGATAGTGAAGACTCCGTCCGGGGAGTCACTTATTATTCAAGGAGATACCCAGCATGGATTGCCTGAGCAAGTGTCCATGCTCAAAGCATCCAGATGCATGCAGAAGGGATGTATCATCTATATGGCACAAGTTACCATAGATGAGTCGAAGCCGAAGATTGAGGATATCCCTGTTATTTCGGAATATCCTGAAGTATTTCCTGAAGAGCTACCCGGGTTGCCACCGGATAGACAAGTGGAGTTCCGGATAGACATTATTCCAGGTGCAGCACCTGTAGCAAGAGCACCATACAGATTGGCACCAACGGAGATGAAGGAGTTGAGGACGCAGTTGGATGAGCTTTTAGCCAAAGGTTTTATTAGACCTAGCTCGTCTCCTTGGGGAGCGCCAATATTGTTCGTTAAAAAGAAGGATGGGTCGATGCGTCTGTGCATCGATTACCGTGAGCTTAACAAGGTCACTATCAAGAATAGATATCCGTTACCCAGGATCGACGATCTGTTCGACCAGTTGCAAGGAGCAAGTTACTTCTCCAAGATTGACCTGAGGTCAGGTTATCATCAGTTGAAGGTCAAGGATGAAGACGTACACAAGACCGCGTTTAGGACTCGTTATGGACATTACGAGTTCCTAGTGATGCCGTTTGGGCTCACAAACGCACCAGCCGCGTTCATGGATCTCATGAATCGCGTCTGCAAACCTTATTTAGATAAATTCGTCATTGTCTTTATTGACGACATCCTTATCTATTCGAAGAGCCAAGCTGACCATGAGAAACACCTTCGTTGTATTCTCAAACTTCTGCGTCAAGAGAAGCTTTATGCCAAATTTTCGAAGTGTGAATTTTGGCTTCGAGAAGTCCAATTCCTTGGACATGTTGTAAGCGAGCGTGGTATCCAAGTAGATCCCGCTAAAGTAGAAGCAGTCATGAATTGGCAGGAGCCGAAGACTCCTACTGAGATTCGCAGTTTCCTCGGATTGGCAGGATATTATAGGAGATTCATCGAGAACTTTTCGAGGATTGCTGCGCCCCTAACTTCGTTGACTCGTAAGAAGATTAAGTTCGATTGGGGCCCTAAGCAGCAGGAATCCTTCGATATTTTGAAGAAGAAGTTGAGCAATGCGCCAGTATTGACATTGCCCGATGGTATAGATGAATTTGTGGTGTATTGTGATGCATCACATACTGGCATGGGTTGCGTACTCATGCAGAAAGGCAAAGTCATTGCCTACGCTTCTCGACAGCTCAAGGTGCATGAGAAGAACTACACCACCCACGATTTGGAATTGGGTGCAGTTGTATTTGCTTTGAAGCTATGGAGACACTACTTGTATGGAACCAAGTGTATAATCTATTCGGATCACAAGAGTCTTCAGCATCTGTTCAACCAGAAGGAATTGAACATGCGACAAAGGCGATGGATGGAAACTCTAAATGATTATGACTGTGAGATAAGATACCATCCAGGCAAGGCAAATGTGGTTGCCGACGCCTTAAGCAGAAAGGAAAGGGTGAAACCGATCAGAATCAATGCCAAGCGCATTGAAATAAGAAATAACTTGAATGAAAGGGTGTTAGCTGCACAGAAGGAAGCTGTGCTGGAAGCTAACTATCCTGCAGAAAAGTTAGGAGTAACTGAGGAGCAGTTATCCTACGATAAAGATGGAATGCTACGCCTAAACGGACGAATATGGGTTCCAGTATATGGAGGACTTCGGGATGTTATCCTCCAGGAAGCCCACAGCTCTAAATATTCCGTTCATCCTGGAGCTGATAAGATGTATCAGGATTTGAAATCAAACTACTGGTGGATTGGTTTGAAAAAGTCCGTGGCCGAGTATGTGGCCAAATGTTTGACTTGTGCGCAAGTCAAGGCTGAGCATCAGAAGCCGTCAGGTTTGCTTCAGCAACCTGAAATTCCCAAGTGGAAATGGGAAATGGTGACAATGGATTTTATCACCAAGTTGCCGGAGACGAAAAAGGGAAATGATACCATATGGGTCATAGTAGACAGACTGACTAAGTCAGCTCATTTTCTACCCATCAAAGAGACGTATAGCTCAGATATGTTAGCTCAATTATACGTCGATAAGATAGTAGCGCTACATGGTATACCTATATCTATTATCTCCGATAGAGATACTAGATATACGTCGCATTTTTGGAAGAGTTTCCAACAGTCGTTGGGCACTCGTTTGAATTTTAGTACGGCTTATCATCCTCAGACTGATGGTCAGAGCGAGCGTACTATTCAAACTTTGGAAGACATGCTTCGAGCATGTGCGATCGACTTAGGTGGTAGTTGGGATAAGAACCTACCACTGATTGAATTCTCCTACAACAATAGCTACCATTCCAGCATAAAGGCTGCGCCTTTTGAGGCCCTATACGGTAGGAAGTGTAGATCGCCCATTTGTTGGGTAGAAGTTGGAGATGTCCAGTTGTCTGGACCAGATATCGTCTTTGAGACGACAGACAAGATCGTTCAGATCCGTAATCGTTTGAAAGCTGCCAGGGATAGGCAGAAAAGTTATGCGGATCCTAAGCGCAAAGATTTTCACTTTGATGTGGGTGAAAAAGTATTGCTTAAAGTATCGCCCTGGAAGGGTGTGATGAGATTTGGAAAGAAAGGCAAGCTGAGCCCGAGATACATAGGACCTTTCGAGATTATCGAACGTGTCGGGTCAGTCGCTTACAAGTTAAACTTGCCTGAAGAACTTAGTGCTATTCATAATGTGTTCCATATCTGTAATTTGAAGAAGTGTTTCGCTGACGATTCACTGGTTATACCGCATACAGATATACACATAGACGAGAGTCTAAAATTTGTGGAAAAACCTTTGTCAATTGAGGATCGACAGGTAAAGAAGCTTCGACGGAAACATGTGCCTATTGTTAAGGTCAAGTGGGATGCCCGTAGAGGTCACGAATACACGTGGGAAGTGGAATCCACGATGAAAGAAAAATATCCCCATTTGTTTGAATAAATCTCGGGGTCGAGATTTCTTTTAAGGGGGTGAGGATGTAACACCTCGAAAAATTTCGTCCAATAATGTCTTGACACGTGTCATAAGGTTCCGTTATGTGAAAACATACTTTAGAGGGACTAAAAGTGACAAACAGTGAAAACTATGGAACGTAAGGGTCCAAAGTGTCAACAATGGATAAATAGACTCTATGATAACCCTACATAATGTTTATAACCTTAAACGGATGGTTCATGGATCATACGACGCGGAAATTGCACAAAAGTGAAGTATTGCAAACTATAGGGGCCAAAAGTGTCAACATGTTTAATTTATACCTCTGAGTGAACTTTTGGCAGACCCGAAGCTTTGTAAAGCTAAAATATACTCACTAGAATATGTGGTAAAAATTTCATGAAGTTTCGTCAACGTATGAGAAAGTTATGGCCAAAACCGTACTTGAAGGACTAAAAGCGTCAACGTCGAATTTTAGGGCTTTTGGGTTGAGCGCAAAATGTTCCGAGGACATTTCCATGTTGGTAAAAGTCCTAAGGTTCTTAGAAACCAAGTTTGGGGGTTTACGGGTCGAGAAAAGTAGCCGAAACATCGCGTACAAGCTCAGGGACCATTTCTGCCAAAATTGAAACTTGTTTGGCTGAACAGGGGGTCAGGCGACCCGCCTGGACTGACCCAAGCGGGCCGCGTGGGTCTGCCAGCGACAAAATTCGTATTTGGGGCTGAATTAGGTCCGAATTTGAGTTGTAAACAGCTGGTTCTTGCCTCCTTTTGCTCCAATAAAATGCCATGCATGGCTATTACTACAGTAGGCTACTCCCAAGACTTAATTTCCAGCTTTAAATCAGATTTAGATCATTGTTCTTGGCACTTGAAGTTGTGAACAAGGAGCTCTCTACATTCAAGAACTCTCTCAAGCTTTCTGGAGTTAATCTGATCATCAAGGCCGAATCCTAGTGTTCACTAATCACCTATAGGACCTTTGTAAGCTTTCAATTCGTTCTCTAATCCGTTCTTGTTGTGATTATTGCTAAAAGTCAAACTGTTTGTTCATAAGCTTTGACTTTCTGATTAAACAAGTTTCAATCAGTCATTTCTCGAATTGAAACCTGATTTATGTTGGTAATAGTATGGGAAACAAACCCTCAAAAGGGTACTCTCTGATTCCCACTACATGCATGCTAAATGTCGAGTCAAACCTATTTCTAAAAAGTCAACAGAAGCGATTTTTGTGAAAAATGACATGAATAATGATATAGATGACATGCAATCTGTTTGATCTTCATAGAAAGCTTTATTATGAATATAAGAATGTATTTTACCACGATCAACTCGACAATCTTTAGTGTAAACCCGGATTGGAACCGAAAGTCTTAATAAACGACTTTTTCGTAAACTATCGGTTCGGATCCGTACATGCATGTGTGAGATCTGTATTTTAGAGCATTTTTGACCATTGGCATTTTAGTTAAACTTTCTGGAAATTTCATGTCATAAGTCTATGCTTAGCCGATTCGAATGCATGTTTCCGATTTATGCATAAAGTTGACTATTTTGCCCTTTTTGATTTAAAACGTGATTTTTGGAAAAGTGAAAGGATAGAAATCTTCATTTCTAATATATGAACTTGCACCGAAAATTTCGGATCAGTTGGTGGTCCAGATTGTGAGTTATGGCCATTAGCGTAAAACTATATTATAAATTTACATAAACGGTCCTTTTCGCGTAGAACCCGTTTCTGGCCACGTTTTGATACGAAACTCTTTACCAACAGAAGTAATATTATATTCTGGGAATTTTGATGATTTTTAATTAATTTTTGGCTGAACGGATCCTAGATCGCCTAGTCATTTCGGCTTATGTCGGTTTTGACCGTTTTAGTCATAAAATGAGTTTTACACATCCTTTTGACCCGAAACGTTTTTCTACTGATTTTATATGATGAATAAATTATTTTAAGTATTCTGGAAATATAAAAATCTCAGATTTAATTTGAAAACCCGAAAACGCCCTTAAATCGCATATCTAGCGTTTTAAGCGCATAGTGAGCGTTATACTTGTTTTAAACATATAAGACCTATACCTACTGATGTGTTTAGCATATTTTCATATAAAAACAGTAAGTATAAGTATATGAACTCAGACTTCCAGTTTTGGCATTTTTAGCCCTTGTGAAATTACTAAAATACCCCTACGGTGCATAGTTTGGTTTTAAATGATAAATTTGGTATATGGGTCATACCCTACTGATATAATATGTTATATTAAGTATAATTACTGTATGAACCAGACCCGAAACTCAGAGTTCTAATTTTACTCTTTTATTATCTCTTAAATGACCAAAATGCCCTTCTAAGGCATAAATTGAGTTTAAAATTATTCCGGGCAATATAGAACATAACTTACTGATATTATATCATATTTAAAGCATATTATATCAGGGAACTTGCATTTGAATCATTTGTCTACCCGTATCGCCCTTTTTACGTTCGGTTCGGTTTACGTAACTAGTTTGCGTAAATTGACCGAAACGGGCCAAACGATATCATTTTTATTTCAAAATCCAGAATGTATTTAGTATACCCATATTATACAAGTATTCAAACTTGTCGGGTCTAAATCACATTCTATCCGGTCTTTCGCTTAATCGTGCGTAAACCGTATCATCCTTAAACTAACCGGTCAAAGCTTAAGCTTAAATAAAAGGCCGTTAGGAATCTAATAGGTTAATTATAAACCTTTGTTCCAGATTAGGAGGCCCGGTAAAAGCTACCAACACTTATCATTTGTGACTTATACTTGCTCAGGTAAATACATTTTGACTTATTTTCCCTATACGGGCTTGGGGTACGGTATTTAAAATACCGCTTGATCGGGCGCACAAGTCCTGCTCCTTATGGGTGTACAGTCTTGAATAGCTTGTGCGACTTCGTTTAAACAGTCTTGTTTTACTTAAAGGCTTTGGGGGGTTATTGACCGTGTCCCGGATATCCTTGGCATTATCTTACGAGATGGCCACGACCAGAGCACGGGGTGTAGGCGTACACCCGACGTGTATAACTCTTTAATGTGGTGTGTCATTTAATCTCTAGCCCGGACAGCAGATCCCGGGCCACCAGAGATACGAGTGCATGTAAATCGTTCACAAGTTTATATTATATAATTATCCCAAGTTAATAAAAATATTTATGCCTTGTGCATTTAAATCAATTTTCAATCATTTTCAAAATGAGTCAGTCGATTTGTATTTACCAGTGTAAACTGACGTATTTTTCCCAAAAGGTTAAGTGCAGGTACTAAACGAAAATAGGCTGGCTGTTTCCTAAGAGCGTCCACTATAGTCTCGCAAGCTCGGACGACAAATATCTGTTGAACAATATTTTTATCTTATTTTTATTTGATCCGCCTGTGGATCCGTTTCAACTACTGTGATATTTATTATTGCAATTTATTTAAAAGTTGAAATGTATCTATTCTGCTTCCGCTGTGCATTATTATATTGTGTTGATTGTCTATGACGATGCCAACTACGTCACTGTACCCCACACCGGGCCCACCGGTGACACGTGGAAATCGGGGGTGTGACAGTTATAAATGTCAAACAAGGGTAAGTATACTGTATAGTAACCCTAAATGATGCTCGTACCTTCAGACGAATAAATCATGGATCGTACGGAAGCGAAACGCGGAAGAAAGTGAGAGATTACAAGCTACGGGGGTTAACTGTGTCAACATGTTTAATTATACCTCTGAGTGACCCTTTGACGAACCCGAGGCTTTGTAACAGTAAAATACGCTCACTATAATGTATTATATAAATTTCGTGAAGTTCCGTTTTAAAACGAGAAAGTTATGATCAAATTCGTACGAGAGGGGTTAAAAGCGTCAGCAATGAAAGTTAAGGCTTTTCGGATAATAATTAAACTAACCGGGGGCTTAACAGTATGGGTAAAAGGCACGAGGCCCTTAATTGTAATTAACCGAGGGCCAAATCGCAAAGTTACCCCTTCAAACCCGAAAGGTCAGGTTATTAATTACCGAAGATTTCGTTAATCATTACAAAAGATTTAAAAAACAACCCTTACGGACCGCAAAGGTCCTGCCTTACGGACAGTAAGGGGGTAAAAGATTTGGCTTGTCTCCGCCACAGGCTTACGGACCGCAAGGCCCAAACCATACGGTCCGTAAGCGATGCCCAGCGACAGAAAGTTGGCTGTTGGCTGTTTAAAACGTTAAGACGTTAATGTATGGGTTTCCCAGAGGTATGGGCGACCCCTAATCACTCTCTAGCACTAGAGGACACATGTTGTTGATCAAGGGGCATGGGTAGACATGTTTGTCAATAATCTAAGGCCTTAGAAGTACTATATAAAGGCCTCATTGCACAACATGTTACTCACACCTTCTCTGCCTTCATTGATCACATCTGGAGCTCAACATTTCCTCTCAAGTGTCCTCTAAGCAAGCATAAGACCTCTGTAAGTTGTCTAAACCTTTTGTGGTTTAGTTTTTGCTTAGTTTAGCCTAAAAGTCAATCCGTCGTAACTAACGATTGACTTTGCGATAAATCACGAACGGTCCAGTGAATTGTCGAATCAAAAGTAGTTATGTGTTGGTATTTATGTGGGTAATAAACCCTTAAAAGGTTCCCCCTGATTACCACTCTAACTAGTTCAAATGTTGAGTCAAACGTACACTTAAAAAGTCAACAGAAAGCTATTTTGCGATTTTATACATAATCTGTAATATAGGTGATGTGTAACCTGTTTTGATGTTTATAAAACATGATAATAAGTATATAAACTAGTCTAAGCTCGTTTGATCCGACCATTTATTGTCTTGACCCGGTTCGGAACCGAAAGTCGCAAAAGTTTGACTTTTGCATTGACTTCAGTTCTGACCCGTTAAAGTTTGATTTAGATATGCCTTAGGACTCTCTTAGGACCAGGTTACATGATGGTATAACCCTCTATGACCGGTTCGTTGTTCGTCCGAGTCTTTTACGCATTTCCGTTAAATGCTTAAAAGTTGACCGTAACGCCCTTTCTAAATTAAAACGAGAATTTCGGACATGTGAAAGAATCATAACCTTAGTTACTGAATTCTAAGCATGTCCCTAAAATTTCACGTCAATCTGAGGTCCAGAATATGAGTTATGCTAATTAGCGCAAATTGCGAAACTTTAGTAATTAAATAGCGCAATTAGCATAACGCCTATCTAAACCCGGACTTCGATACCAAACCCTTTACTCACTGTTGTAAAATAATATTTTGGGATTTTTAAAGATTTTTAATTATTTTTAACCTGCTCATAACCTGCGGTTATGGCAACGGTTCGGTAAATACCGAATATACCATTTTCGGCCATAACTTGAGTTCTACAAGGTCTTTTGACCCGATTCCAGTTGCTACTGATTTTAAATAATAAATAAAGTATTTTGGACCTTATAAACTGTTCGGGAAACTTAGATTTCCTGTAGAACTCAGAAACCCTTTTTATAATCTTTAAAAAGACCGAAATACCCCTACGGGGCATATTATTAACTTAAACTCGTTACGGGCATTATGGAAGGTATCCTACTGATACCACAACCTCTTTAAAGTATATTGACTTAGGAAAACAGTGTAGGACTCTAACGGATACCCGTTGCGTCTTTTGCACGCACGGTTCGGCTTATGTAACTAGTTTACATAATTTAGCCGAAACGGGTCAAACTATATTATTTTAACCCCAAAATCCAGAGTATGATTGTTATACCCATATGAAACAAGTCTTCAAACTTGTTGGGTCAAAATCACACTCCATTCACGGTTTTCGCCTTTCACGCGATTAAACCGTAACAATTCTTTAAGACTAACCGGTCTAAGCTTAGGCTTAATTAAAGACCCGTTAGCATTCTAACTGGTTATTTATACCATCGTTCTAGACTAGAGCCTTCCGGTAAATTGTACCTACGCTTACTTAAGTGAATACGGCTGAGTTATTATTCTTTCTATTTAAGACAGGAGCTAGCTCAGGTAAATACTCTTAACTTATTTTCCCTATACGGGCTTGGGATACGGTATAATAATACCGCTTGGTCGGGTATTGAATATTTAATCGGATTGTGATTAAATTATTGAGGTAACCCGGTTTGATCTGTATTGTTTGAAATAAAAGCCTTTAGGGGTTAATGACCATGTCCCAGATATCCTTGACATCATTGTATTATAAAATGGTCACGCCTTATGCACGAGGTGTAGGCATACACCTGACAGTTGCATAAGGGAAACGGTATCTCACGCTCAGTGGGCCTATACTTGTGACGTGTCTGTTAATCTTGACTCGGTTTCTACATCGGGCCCTGAACGTACAACGAACATGTAAATATGTATACAAGATCATAATTATGATTGTCTCAATTTATAAAAGATTAATTTTGCCTCTGTGCATTTTAATCAAAGTGTCAAAATAATTTGTGCCTGGTGCATCTAAATCAATTTTCCTAAACTCTTTTCAAATGAGTCAGTTGAGTGTATTTACCAGTGAAAACTGACGTATTTTCAAAAGTCTAAGTGACAGGTACAAGTACGTAATAGGCTGGAAGCTGCTCAGGACATTAATAAGGAATCTTGCAAGTTCTAGGCGTCTAAAGTCTGTAGAACAATGTTTATAGATCTGCCTGTGGATCCCTTACTTTCCGTTGTAATACTTGGATATTACTTTTATTCGGAATATAATATATTTATCTTTTGCTTCCGCTGTGCATTCATATATATTGTGTGGTTTGACTATATTGTTGTCAACTACGTCACGGTAATCCCCCACCGGGCCCACCGGTGAGACACGTGGAAATCGGGGTGTGACAGTTAACGCGCTTTATATAGACCGTAAAGACACGAATGAGCAAATCAATGACATCGTGAAGAAATGGTAAAGAAAATTCACTTTCAACACAAGAAACAAGTTATTAAAGTCATTAATACAAACCCAATTAAAAAGTGCCAAAAGATTAAAAATCAAAAGTAATACATGAAAGACTTGTCTTCACCAAGTGATGTAATAGATTAGCCAAACATGGCCTTTGATTGATAAGAACTCTTACGATCAATCTTGGATCCCGAGACTACTACACACTCTAAAGATGATAGATGGATGACGGTGGTGGGTGTTGGTGTTGTAGTGGTGGTGGAGTGGTGGCAAAGTGAGAGAGAAGTGGTAAGGGATGCCTTTGAAAAGAACCAAGCACCCCTATTTATAGTTAGATCAGATCCCTGACCACGGCCCCGTTGCCCACTGGGCATGGCCCCGTGGTCAGCTCCTTTTCTTCCTTCATTAATTGCAGCTATCAGTAGAGGGCCCCACACGACCCCATGGTTTCTGGACATGGCCCCGTGGTCAACTCTTTGCTGTATTATCAAGATTCTGCAAATCTGAGAGTTGACCACGCCCCATGGTGAGTTGGGCACGACCCCGTGGTGGGCGTAGAAGCTTCCATTTGTCTTTTCTGCAGGAGCTATGGCTGACCACGACCCATGGTGAGCTGACCACGGCCCTGTGGTGGGGCTTCTAATTCTTTTGTTTTTGTTCTTGGGATGCTGCCGAGGGGCTGGGCATGTCACGTTATTCCTTCTTCTTGTATTTTGTGTTGGTTTTAGCTGCTAATTTGCTTCTTTTATTCGTTTAAGCTCATTTGGTCCTGTAAATATAAAAGGAACAAAGAAATGCGCTTTTCCAATGTTTGTACTGAAAAAGAGTTGGTTTTACGCCTCGTTTGATGTAATTTATATGTTGCATTTTGTACACATCAGTATTATTTCCCTACTATTTGTGTTGTTATCTCTTTTCTTCTTCTCTTTTCTCACGTGCCTTTATGTTTTTCAGCAGGGTATAGTTTGAATAATGTTTTCGATCGAAAAGTTGCTGGTGGGATGGCTGTGGCAGCGTTGCCTGAGGGTGAACCGGGGTGGATTTCTCGGATCAGAGACAACTTTTTGCACCCATCTAACGAGAGCATGAGTGCTTACAACAATGTCATTTTAGGCGCTATTGAGGATGAAACCGATTTTGATACCATTCCTACTCGAGAGGAGCTTATTCTCCTTTCGAGCGAGGAATCTGCTGGTTCATCTCATGGGCTTATTCACCGTTCATCGCGTGCAAGTCCACAACAAGGACCTGTTCAAGAGCCTGCTGGTGAAGGTACATCTACTCCTCCTGTTGTGGACCCAACTATTGGTGCTGTTGAACAACAAAAGGAGGCTAGGAGGATGAAGCGAGAAGAAAAGAAAACTGAGGAAAAGAAGACTGCTAAAGAAACGGCCAGTGCACCGACCCGTAAGCGTTTATCCAACGTCAAACTGTTGGACTATGTTGTTGTATCTGACTCCTTGTTCGGTTTAGACGCAGGGACTAAACGGACTGCTTTGGATTCGGATGATAAGGTCACCTTGACGGAGATGATGGTCAAGAAACAAAAATTGCTTGCTGACAAGAAGCGTGAATTGGATGAGCAGGCTGCTGCTGCACTGTTTGAGAAAAAGTTGAAGTTCATGGGTAAGACTGTTGCACCCTCTGAATCTGAAGTGGATCTTGGGGTTTTCAGCAAGAAGTCTGGCAATCTTCTTGAGAAAATATTTAAGGCATCTTCTGCCCCTCGTGGTATGATTCTCCCTTTCTTTAGTTTTTGGGGATCTTTTCTTCCTTTTTTGAGGATAAACCTTTATTCTTTGTTGTAGCTTTTTCCAAGTCTACCTGTTTTGGTGCCAAGGTCGATATTTCCAAGATTACTCCAGCCACATCTCCTCCCCCCCCGTTCCATTTGATGTATCACCTCCTCGCCCTGACCCTTAGGGGAAGGGTAAGGAGGGTGTAGCTGAGGGGGATGTTGTGAAGAAGGTGGTACTGAATGTTGCTCCCGGGGCAGTGGTTCAAGAAGGTGACACTCGTGTTGAAGGAGCTGAAACGGACTGGGAATCAAGCGAAGCTACCCCACCTCGAGGTACCCAGTATAAGCGTCGTGACCCTTCTACTGCTGGGGGGGGGGGGCGTGGCCCCTTTAGTAGCCAGCAGGGTCTGAAATTGAAGAAGGTGGAAGGTGGTGGGTCATGGTTGGATCAGAACCCCTCTTGTGATAACCTCCCTCATATCCCCCGCTAGGGTTTGACACATGGTTCCACGATGGACGAGCTTGATAACTGCCATGAGTTTTATTATTTGCCTCTCCCCCCTGCTAAGAGGTTGTTTCAGAAGAATCGGAACCGTTTCGACCTTTGGGACGAGCATGTCCAAGCAGGTGTAAATTATTTCTCCACTACCCAAGAGATTGTGAGGGAATGGGGATCAATGGGAGAGGATATATTGGAGTTTTTAGCTTCCAAGAAGGAGTTTGCTGCTGAGAGGGAAACGTTCAATGCTGAGAAGAAAGGTTTGTTGTGGAGGGTTGCTGATGGAGAGGAAAAACTGCCAAGGAAAACAACTCAACGCTGACCGTCAGAAGGACTAGACAGCAGCATGTGAGAGGTCAAACCGCGATCTAAAGGCTACGCGTGATGAGGTGGTGAAGTTAAAAGCTGAGAAAGCCAAAGAGAGCCAAGAATATGAGCGCCTTGCTGCTGCCCACAAGGGGAAGGAAACTGAGTCGCAGGCGCGCATTGCTTCTTTAGAAAAAACTGTTAAAGAGTAACAATCCCAGAACACGGCATTGGAGCTGTTAGCTGAGGATCTTGGCAGTGACTGCAAGTGGTTACTTGCACGTGGTATCCCTTTGGTATGTACCCTTATTCCTTGAGTTATGCTTAGCACTTTTCTTATTTGTTATTGTCTTCCTTTGTCTTTCATGTAGATTGCAAATCGATTGGTGAAGTCAGAAGAACTTGCAAAGTACATGTTCGAGCTTGGTGGCGCTGCGTACGACAGTGGTCGTAAGGATGGGTATGCCGAAGGCAAAGCAGCTGCCCTCGCGAAGGAAAAGGACCACCAATTTAAGCTATTCAAGGTTGACTGCACTGGTAACTATACCGCTAAACGCGAAGAGTATGAGTATCTAGAATTTGGAATCTTGAAGGCCATCGATAAGTTGACGCGAAAAGGTATTGCAGTAGAAACCTTGAAGAAGGTGCTTGAGGATGCTGATGCGGAGACTGGTGGTGCTGGTACAAGTCACCAAGGTTAACTTTGCTGTTCTTCCGGCTTGCATGCCGTGTACGGGTCTATGGACCTTGTAATTTCAGAAAATTTACTACTTTTGATGTTTGTAAAGATTATATGCTTTATCGTGATGTGGTGATGCATGCATTATTATCACAATTTTGTTTGATAGCATATATGTTATGATTTTAGTTGTTGAATTTGTTTGTGTGAATTTTGTTTGCATTACAATTTGTGCATATGATGATTGCTTTGATCAGGTGTTGCGAATGAATGGTGGCTATGACAGGTTATTGTGTTTAATTAACCTGGCTTTGCACTTGGTCGTGACGAGCCTTGGAGGCTTACAATGTTTGTTCTGCCATTACACCGACCGTTTATTCACGTATGCCTGAAATATTACGAAGTAATCGTTGATAGGTTATTGTGTTATATCGACCCGGCTGTGCACTTGGTCGTGATGAGCCTTGGGGGTCTATAATGCTTGTGTTGCCTTATTAACGATGTTTTTGTGTAGTAATGGGTACGGAGTGAACGTTGGCTGACAGGTTTATTGTGTGTAACTGACTCGGCTGTGCACTTGGTCGTGACGAGCCTTGTAGGTCTACAATGTTTCCTGTCGTTATGCCGACGATGTTTTCGTGTTCACCCAAAGTAATATATGCATTTGTAACAAAAAATCACAGAAAATAAGATGTGGGATAATCAACACTTCTTGTACTTAAGATGTTTGTGTTGGGCCTGGGGCCTTACATAAAAAGGAAATAACGTCTTCTGGTTACATGTAACATTTTCGTAATTGCTGAGCATTCCAGGCCATGGGGACTTCTTTGTTATCCAGGGTGCGCAACTGGTATGCTCCATTGCCTAGGACCTTGTCGACGATGTAGGGTCCTTCCCATTTCGGAGCCAGCTTGCCTGGTCTCTCAGCGTTAGACGCTTCATTGTCTCTCAGGACGTAATCACCAGGATTGAAGGAGTAGATCCGCACCTTGCTGTTGTAATATTTTTCCAATTTTGTCTTATATTTTGCTTCGTTGATTGCTGCCATTTCTCTCCTCTCTTCCAGGAGATCCAGATCTAGTCTTCGCTATTCCTCGTTGTTTATGACGTTCATTGATAGCATTCAAGGAGATGGCATGCCAATCTATGCGGGTATTACTGCTTTTGACCCGTACACCAGGCTGAATAGGGTTTTACCGTTGCTCGTTTTTGGCATCATTCGATGGGCCCACAAAATACTGGGTAATTCATCCACCCAACCCCTTCGTTGAGTTCCAAGCTGCGCTTTGATGCCATCGACGATGCTTTTGTTAACCGCCTCGACCTGACTGTTTCCTTGTGGGTGTGCCACTGAGGAGAACGTATGCTCGATGTTCAATTATTTGAACCAGTTTTGAAGGTCTTCAGCTGCAAAGTTTGTTCCATTGTCTGTGATGATTCTCAAAGGTAACCCAAATCGACAAATTATCTATTCCCAGATAAACCTTCGTACCACCATGGCTGTCGTTGAAGCCAAAGCTTTCGCCTCCACCCATTTAATAAATAGTCTACAACGACTATGATGAATTTTACTGCTCCTGGGGCTTCGGGAAATGGGCTAACCATGTCGATTCCCTATTGCTGAAATAGCCACGCCGTTGTAACAGGGACCAGTTCATTCTTAGGGCACAGGGTTTTAGGCGCGTGCCTTTGACATCCGTTACATTTCCTTAACACCTTTACTGCGTCTAGGTGCATCCCTGGCCAATAATACCCCACATTCATCACCTTTTCAACCACCATCCTGGGACCTGCGTGAATGCCGAAAATCCCTTCATGTACTTCACGAATCAAGTAATTAGCATCTTCAGGGTCTACGCAATGAAGTAGGGGTCCCAGGTAAGATCTTCTGTATAAGATTCCATCGGACATTTGATAATGCTCCGCTTTGTGTTGTATCTTCCTGGCTTCCGCTTTGTTTTCAGGTAAGATCCCTGACTGAAGGTACATGATGGTAGGGGTCATCCGAGATGACGATCCAAGTTGGATGACACTGACGTGTCTCAACGGAACTGATAGATTTCTCAACACCTTAATGCGTACGTCTTTGGCTAAGTGCTGGAAGCTGGTAGATGCAAGCTTGCTTAGGGCATCTGCAGGCTTGTTCTTGGTCCGATTGATGTGGTGGATCTTGAAAGAGTCAAAACTTTGTAGCAGGGTTTTTGCTTGTTCGAGGTATAGTGTCATAACATCACCTTTGGCGTCATATTAACCGTTGATTTGACGTGCAACGAGCAACGAGTCGACATGCACCTCCAAGTGTTTGACTCCCATTTTGATTACTAGGCGTAACCCGGCGAGAAAAGCTTCGTACTCTGCTTCATTGTTTGTACTCTTGAAATCCAAGCGGTTAGCGTACGCAAATCCGTATTTCTCTGGGCTTACCAACCTCAAGCCTACGCCTGCACCGTCTTCGTTGGATGCGCCGTCTGTGTATAACAGCCACGGCTCTTCAGAAGACTGTTTCTCGGCTTTTTCCATTACCTTACATTTGCGATCTTTATCTTCTGGTACTTTTGTCAGAAAGTCTGCCAATACTTGACCTTTGATTGTCGGCCGAGGTCTAAAAACCACATTGTGACCTCTTAGCTCAATGGCCCATTTTGTGAGTCTTCCTGAGATTTTTGGTCGAGCTAGGATGTTTCCAATATTGTAATTTGTCAGGACGTGGATGACATGGTTTCCAAAGTACCTACGTAACCTCCTTGACGCGTGGATGACAGCTAGCGCTAGCTTCTACATCATAGAATAACTTGTTTCCGGATCATTCAAGGTACGATTGACATAGCACACTGATGTTTGCACCCCCTGTCGGTCAACTAGCAAAAGTGCTCCTACTGCTGTGTCTGAAGCTGACAAATACATGACCAATGGTTCATCCTTCATTGGGGCTGTCAGAGTTGGCAAGCGTATTAAACAGTCCTTCATTTATCTAAACGCGAGTTCAGCTTCTGGGGTCCATGAGAATTGATTTTTCTTCACATAATTTCCAAGGGTTTTAATGAACGGGAATGGCTTTGCTGCATGGTTAGCGAGGAAGTGGTTTAGCGCGGTTAAACGTCCTGCTAACTTCTGCATCTCTTTTATTGTTGATGGGGAAGGCATTCGTTCGATTGCTTGCACTTTTTCAGGATTAACCTTGAACCCATGTTTTGTAACTATGAAACCCAGAAATTTTCCTTCTTCCATCCCGAAGGAGCATTTGACTAGGTTCAACTTGATGTTCACACTTCGGAGTGTATCGAAAGTCTTCTGAATGTTTTGTAACATCAGATCTTCTTCTTTTCTCATGATGACCAGGTCATCCATGTACACTTCGATGTATTTTCTGATGGCATCCCTGAACGTCTCGTTCATTAGCCTTTGGTATGTTGCCCCTGCATTCTTCAAACCGAAAGGCATTTTTGTGTAACAGTATAATCCTGTTGGCGTTCGGAACGCTGTCTTGTCTTCGTCCTTATGGACCTGGTGATATCCTTTGTAGCACTCAAGAAAACATTTCCATCAAAAAGATGCCAAGGAGTCAGTCTTTTCATCAATCTTAGGTAAGGAATAACAGTCCCTTGGACATGCCTTGTTTAGATCCTTGTAGTCTACACACATTCTCCAACCACCATTTCCTTTTGGTACCGTCACTGGACTAGCAACCCAGGTCTGGTACCGCACCTCTCTGATGATGCCGGCGTTGAGCAACTCTGTGACTTGTTCTTGCATAGCTTCGTGTTTTTCTAAGCCTAAGTGACGCTTGGTGTGCACAATGGGTTTGGCATTCTCAGAAAAGTTTACTCTGAGTTCTGCAATGTGACGTAGCATGCCAACCATATCAGCTGGTGTCCAAGTAAAAACATCCATGTTCTTGAATAGCAATTGTTTGAGCGATGCGCGAGTTGCTTCTGACATTGCTGGGCCTAAGGTGATTGCTTGTTCTGGATACTTTCTGTTCAGGATCCACTTTTCTAGTTCCACGCGTGGGGTTGGTTTATGTTGGGATTGAACCCTACCAAAGGAACAGTTGATAAAGCCAAAACTGGATTAGATTAGTGGATTCACAATAAGCAGTTGTTTGCAACAGTTCTTTCCCCTTGAAAGTGGCCTAACATCTGATGACCTCTATCTACTGTCCTTCTACAACAACTGCTGATCTTCAACAACTGATGAGACTTAAAGACTGTTGGAGATGAAACACTGATGCTCAATCTACTGTCATGATTCAAGTACTGCTGAAGACACAAAGCATTGCTAGGAGAATAACAGTGGAATGTGAAGCAGTAGTTTAGTTTAATTCTTTGTATTGATGTAATCAGTAGTTGAGTCTAGCAGTGTTTGTAATAGGCAGTGGTTGTAAGTTGTTAGGAGGTTAGATGTCACTTTCATGGTGACGTCAGCAAAGATGCTTCAGTGGTTTGTTCGGTACTATAATTAGAACAGTACCCTGTACTGTTCTATTAGCTCTCTTCTTCACCAAGTCATTCTGGACGAACAAATCACTGTGAGCTCAGGCTGAGGGGGAGACTTTGTGCATGCATGCAATAGTTTTGATTATTGTAACTAAATACAATCATTTGATTCTATGATAAACATGTTTGCTGAAAATTGTTCTCTCTTTGATTGTGTTGAAAGTTTATTCATCTAATTCCGCTGCAATTATTTCTATTTCATCTTCATCTTAATTAAACAAACACAATCTTATCAAACTCAGATCCTAACAGTTTACTTGTTTTTGAAGGTCGTGCTTCATCAGTCACAAGCACTTCTTTGCTTGCGTAGATGATAGCAACCCCGGTCTTCGTTGGAAACCCTATTGCTGAATGTGGCCCTGAGCAGATCATACTGAAGTCGCCTTGGGATTCTCTCCCCAAAAGAATGTCATGTCGTGAATTTTCCGGTAAGACCATGAAAGCAGCACCGGGAAAGATATCTGGCCGAGAGGAAAGACGGCTTCGTTACAGAAACTGGTGAGTGGGTAATCAACCGGCTCCAAGAGCACCTTGTCCTCTTGGTCCAACTGGTTAAAGCACTGTTCGTATATGATATCCGCGGTACTCTCTAGGTCGATGGTCTGTTTGGTAATGGCCAAACACACCGGAAATTACGATGGGTCTTCTTTCTCTTGGTCTACCTCTTACAACCGGAAAAACGACTTGTCTTTCACACCAGGAGCATCCTGGGCGCACTTGTTGTAGTTCTTTCTGGGTCTTCTCTGACCCCCTTGAATCATGTGCGTTTCTAGCTTCCAGAGCTTCTTGTTGTCAGGACCTTCTTCTCTCCTTTGAATCTGATGTGTGTCTCTTTTTCCCCCTTTGATCAAATCAGTGAGTTTGTCACCTTTTAATGCTCGTTCTATTTCTTGTCTCAAGCTAATACAGTCATCTTTTTGATGGCATGTATCCTTGTGGTATTCACAAAATAGATTTGGGTCTTGCCCTCTCTTGTTGCGCATCTGAAATGGAGCCTTGAATTGGTGGTTTTTGGTGGATCAAACTTCAGAAGGAGTCTTTGTGAGAGGCATCCATTGTTTCTCCCTGTTTTCTTTCTTGACCTCTTTCCGATAGCTTATTTGGTTGATAGTTGCGCGCGCGTCTTCACCTGGTGGACTTCTTTCTCTATAGCCAGATGCTTTCTAAGGTTGACCCTTTCCTTTCTTGTTGCGCTTATCGCTGGCATGCTGGCTATAGCTGTGCTGACAGTTGTCATCACCGGTCAGTTGCTTGTCAGTTCTCGTGATGGTTTTAGCTGCTTTAATGAAGGTGTCCCAGTCTTTGGGGCCTCCATCTCTGCCTTTGACTCTTTTGATCACGTCATCGCATTTGACCGCGCGCATGAAGGGTGCACGCATCATCTGTTCTCCAACATCTCCTATCTCCAAGCACTCTTTGTTATATCTGGTGATAAAATCTTCGATGCTCTCGTGCTCTTTCCTCTAGATATTCTGACAGTCTGTAGAGTCTCTGGTGTTGATTCTTCCTTCTGGCAAACTGTCAAACCATGCGCGTGCTGCGCCAACGAAGGTTTGTACGAACAAATGGCACCAAACTGGTAATGACCAACCACCTACAACCCCTGCACCACTGAAGACTTGAAGGTGGTCATCAGGATCTATGAGGCCATTATATTTTCCCACATTATGTGGCAGCTTTGTCTTCTCCAACGGTGCCATAACAATTTCTTTAATGAACTTAGATTTTTCGGCTATGCCCTCAGGACGGTAGCTCAAAGTGAAGTCATGTTCAGCATTTGGATTGTATCTCGCGCGCACGGGGGGTCTATACGCCTCGTGGTTTGGTGGTAGCCTACTGAAAACAGAAGTTTCTTCCTGTTTGTACGTGGAGTCTTCTTCTTCATTGCAATTCTCCCATTCTTTGTTGATATTACGTGGGCCCAGACGACTATGCAATGGAGGTTTCTTCTGCTGATGAGTATACTGCTCATAAGTTCTTTCTGTTTCACCATAGGTATCGCGCGTGTCGCGTGCGCTTTGTCTCCTGATGGTAGATGATTTTTCATGTTGTTGGGTCCGTGTATGCGCGTGCGCATGTTGTGGATTTTAGGTATTCGTCTGCCTTTGAGATGGAGTAACAAAAGTAGACGGAAGAGCTTGTGCCTGGAGTAATGCTTGCTGTGCGCTTAATTGCGCGTAGACCAAGTTTAGTGATGCTTGCTGTTTGGCATACCAGGAGGCTAGAGTTTCTGCTTCAGGTAACCCAAGTATAGCTGATATGTTTAGTTCTGTCTGTGCCGATGGTGCTGAAGGGCCTGCATCATGGTTCGGCGTCTGAACTCGAGGATTCGTCTGATTGATAATTCCAGGAGTTGTCTGATTGATAACTCTGGAAGCACTTCCAAAGAAGTCAAGAATTTCATTACTTGCTGGTTCCTCTCTGACGGCCTCGTTCCATTGGTGCCCTTGGACGTGAACGGTGTCCGTTGGTAGTCCAAAAGAAGAGTTTTCTCCGTCGACTTAAAGGGAGGGGTCTGGTTCAGCCATTGAAGGGTGTTTTCAAAGAGAAAAGAGATGAAAATGGTTGTAAAAGATGCGGTGGGCGCCAATGATGAAACACTGGTTAACACAAGGTTATGCAGCTAGGTTGTCTCGTGTATTAGGGTTCAATCTCTTCCTCCACTCGCCAATCGTTGGATTCCTACAAAACAGAAGACCGGTGACTCGCCACAAGGAGGGGAATAGGGGGGTTCTCCTTGTGACCACCCTCCGGTGTGAGAATAAGTATTGTTTTGAGGAGAATAGTGTGTGTTTAGAGTGAGAGCAGAATGTTAAACCTGAAGGAGAAGTCCTCTACTTATAGCCGAAGGATGAAGGAGGAGGAGGAGACCTGCCACCTAGCCAGCGGGTGCCAGCTGTCCGAACAAGGGGAATATCCTCTTTGTCTCCTCAACCGTCGTCAGGGTAGTAGGTGACGTGGCGCACCCTCATTTGTCCAAGTGGGCGTACTATGGCAGTGGCTGTTGGTCTGTCCTCCAAATATCTTGCAGGTCCAGTTGGCGTCCATCCATAGGTGACACGTATCACCCTTTAGGTCTGGGAGAGCATCTTCTTTGTCACCTACGATTTCTTCCAGAAGCTTCTGGATGCATCTTGCTGATGTGGGTGCCAAGTTGGGGAAAAGTGGTGTGGTCCCTGCCATGTGTACATGGATTTGGGACCATACCTCTTAACATATGAACATATAGATCAAATGAAAGTTTTAACAATTGTGGATTCATTTCATGAGGTTTAAGCTTTGCATATAACCACTATAAGATTATGGGTTGGGGGCATTGCTCGACACGTGGCTATTGTGGGCTTCACCAAACCAACCTAAAAAAAGTGGGGTGTGTAAGCAGCGTTGGGGGTCCATGTTGGTTTTTTTTTATATTTTTCTTATCCATTTCCACCACCCTATCCTAGCCAGCCACCTCAGACTGGCCCCCCGCCCAACACCGGGCTTCAAAGCCTCGCTAGCGGGGCAACGTCGTGGCCGATGCTGGCACGGTGTGGGTTAGCTAGCGTTGTTTGGGTGACAACTGTGCTCTGTAATCGATGTACGATGTAAAACAGTGTTGATTATTAATAAAACAATGTGCTTTGGTGTTATTATATGTGTTTTGGTGTTATTTTGTGTGCATTTGTGTTTGGTGATTTTACAATTCGATTCGATTCCAATTTCAAGCTCTAAATCGCTTTCTGGAAGGTTATACGCGCACTAATGCGTAAATATAACCAGTTTAATGCAACAAACACTCCGGAATAGTGAAATAGGCTTAACATACCTTAAATAACCTCCACATAACTTAGAAATAAGTTTTGGATGGTTTGGTGTGTTAAAATCAACTTTGTTCGATCGCAGGGACTATTTGTGTCAAACTGCGAAACTATACCGATTTGTGTAGTAACGAACACTCCGGAACTTGATCATAAGTTAAACATACCATAAAAATCCTTTACATAGATTAGAAATAGGCCTTGAAGGGTTCGATATGCTAAAATAAACTTTATTGATCAATAGGGACTAAAAGCGTCAAAAAGTGCACAAGTTTGCATTTTCGCGCATATTTTACGTTCTGAATAGACCCGGACATCCAAAAATTCATGTAATCGTTAAAATATAATGTTTTAGTGTTTGGCATGATAAAATTCCATTCGTCGCTTAATTTGGATTGTTTTTGCGTTCGTTACGACTTCCGTCGTAATTAACCGAACAACGCAACCGTACGACCAAACCAACCGACATTCGAGATATTTTTGAGCATGTTTTGAGTTCCCTATACTTTAACTTCATTTTAGAGCTTTGAAATGAGGTTAACGGGGCTTAAACGTGTCAAAAATGAGCCGAAATGCATAATTCTGAAGTGCAGGGACCTGTTTTGACATTCTGTGGAACTTCCTCACACGGGCTGCGTAAGGTTTGGTGAGTATGTTACGCGGGCCGCGTGGCTTTGCCAGACAGAAACTTCAGAATTAGCAATATGGGCTAAATTCAGGGGTCTTAATGTAATATTTGCAATACTTGGAGCTGGTTTTCGACACCCATTGTATTCTAATACCATTAACCCACATGTATGGCCAAGATTTCACCCTCCTAACACTTGGAATCATCCTATTGATCCTAACTTCCTATAAATAGCAAGCTTCCTCATTTGGGTTCTTCACACTTGATCTGAATTCAGCTCTAAGTTGGGGTGTTTACACTTCATACCTGAGCTATTTTAGATCAAACATCCATCTTGGACCCTTTGTAAGTCCTCTTCTTGCTTGTTCTTATATTTCAAGCATGAAAGTCAAACAAGTTTGACTTTCAGCTTTGACCAAGTCAATGGTCAACACAAAGTTCTGTTGAACTTTGCAACGTGAGCGTAATCACGATGGTTATAGTCCCTTGTGACTATACCTACTGATTACCACGTTGACTAGGCGTAGTGACGAGTCGTAGTTTCGGCCAAAATGCGTGTTTATGCGTATTTTGTAACCAAACTACTCTAGGGTATCAAAACCGTTTGTTTTGATATCAAAACCTGCTTTCTAACTTAATTAAACATGTTCTAGCATGTTTAGCTCGTCACTTTTAGTTTGGTGCTTGTGTAGAGTCGTAAGTCAAGCGGAATAAACACCCGCTTAGACTTTCGAACACGACCCGTTTGGTCGATCGTTAGGATCCGACCAAACATGTTTAGTGACCATAGTAGCATAGGGAATAACCTTCCGAGGTTATACCTTATGGTCACTTAGGTTTAATTAGTCGCATGATATAGGTAGTTTATATGCCTTTGGTAAATTACCAAAATACCCTTGTCATATATAATTGGTAATTAAGCATATGTAGCCTAAACTTTTTGACACGTAACTAATTATGTAACATAATTAAACATGTATGGGCATATAATACTTGTCATAGGACTAGTTAGACGTCTTGAACGCGCTTTTGCGAGCACGACACGTTAAAGTAGCGTGAGCTACCTTAATGGGTCGCAATGGGTCGAAAGCACTTAGGTTAGGTTCCGATTTAGGATGTAGGCTTTGTTAAACCATATCACATGAGTTCCAACACTCATTTGGTTTACAATACCTCATTCTATCCGATCTTCCGATTTAGGTGTCTATTGTTGACTAGTGATTCGATTACTAGGTGCTGTTTGATTTCTCTGGTTTGCTCGAGTTTGTTGAAGTTCTATTGATTGAGGTTTCTTTGCACTCCATGTGAGTACATAGTTCCCCTATTTTACTATTTTCAATTGTTTGGGGGTGATTCATGTGTGCTAAATGTTTTCAAGGATTTAACGATGGTTTTCAAAACGATTTTCGATATTATAACGATGATCTCAAAAACGATTATGATGGTTTATACTAAACAAATAACGATTTCAATAAAGTGAATAAACTAGTTGGTTATATTTACATAACGAATGGCATTCATTAATTTTGGCCCAACTGACCAGTATTAGGTTATGGTACCATAGGATCTGACAAATCCTGTTACTTTACTACACCCATGGTTATGTGTGGGGGTTGTGGGTAGCGACTGAATCTGATGTTTGTTAACTTACCCTTTGGTGGTTTGTTAATTCGAGAAGCGAGAAACAAGGTGATCGAGTCACGAAGGTTTGAATGTTATTAGCGAGGTAACCACAAATAGTTTTCACACTTAAAACGAGGACGATTTAAACGAGTTAACGATTTGGGAACGATTCATACAAGATTAGACGAATTTGATAAACGATTGGTTTTTGGTTAAGTGTTTTGATAACGGGACGGGGGTAATGTGGTGAAAACATGGTAGACATGCCGCTGGTACTTCTTATATATAAGTGTTTTCAACATATTACATACCGTGGCGTTATTTAGTTCACTTGGGCAAACGATTTTGGAACGATATCACACAAACGAGGTTTTCGAAATGATATAAACCATACGAGTTTTATTAACGAGATTTTATTAACGATTTAATACGAGATGTTTTACAAATTGCTTTACTAAAACAAATGTTTTTGGGTTAAGAATCATGGCTACGAGGTTTTATAAACTATAACCCGCTTGATTTGAGTTGGTTAAGTAAGTTGCAATATTATACTCTTTTCAAAACACAGTTTTAATAAAGTATTGCGACATTTAAACTAGCCATGAATCCGACACTCCTATAAAACCTATGTACTCGCCAGCATTTCTTTGCTGACTCTATTTTCACATATGTTTCAGGTGTTGATGCTTGATGATGATTACTAGGATGCATGCGTCACGTAGGAACTGGACAAGGCCTTAGTGACATAATAACAAGTGATAGACGATATGTAGTTTGTTTGTGATGTGTTAAGACAATGTAATGTTTAATTTTATCAATAAAACGAAACACTTTTTGTATCCATGGTTGTGAAACGATAATTCTGTTGCAACACTCTCCGACGTTTCCGCCGCGGTTTTGTTGTTTTAACGCGGTCGGGGTGTGACAGAAGAAGTTGGTATCAGAGCCAATGGTTATAGGGAATTAGGTTATTAATAATGCTTTGACCTAGATTATAACTCTTAGGACCCCAACACAAGTTTATTTGTGTTTAGATTTTTTAAAACAAAACCGTCACCTATCCTTAGGTGATAACCACAACGAGAACACAAATCCGAATCTGCTTCGAAAATTAATCATCCGTTCTAGGATGATTGATTACTAGGTTTTGAACCCTCTGTTATATGGTTTTGAACCCTTTTGAGTTTTCAAAATCTCGTCAAAGTTTGGGTCTAAATAGTGTGAACACGTGCAAACTGGAAGGGTGAATGCATGTACTATGAGTTTTCTGTCTAAGGCTAGAGTGTTCGTACAAATCCACCTAATCGGACCAGTCACTCTTACCTGGGAACTCTTGGGGCGAGTGTTCACTTATAGGCGAACATGTCTTCGCGATACATTATTTGATTCATTTACTTTGATTAGTCACTGCGTATCGTTTGTTTGTTCGAGGTAACGAACAAATGATCGCCTTCCTTGTGTTTTGTCGATACCTCTTTTGCTTTTCCTAATTATCAACCTCACTCGTTTCTCATATTTCCTTGTTAGACAATGCCTCCTCGACGTGAAGCACAATCTTTTACTATTGAAGAAATCGCAGCCCTGGTCTCTCAGCAAGTGCCTGCTGTGCTTCCCGGTGTTGTAACTCAAGTCCACGAGATATACAACAACAAAAATAATTACAACAACAATGCGCCGTGTAATTTCAAGAATTTCAATTCTGCTAAGCCACTTAAGTTTTCTGGGTCGCAAGGAGCAACCGCGCTCCTGCAGTGGTTTGAGAGTATCGAGAGCACATTCAGGCATGTGCAGTGTCCGAATGCGCGTAAAGTTGAATTTGCTTCGAGCTGTTTGAGAAGCAAGCGCTTACCTGGTGGAATGGTATTATGCGCGATAGGGGTGCCGAAGTGGCATTGGCACAAACATGGGAAGAGCTTCGAGCTCTCATGATGAAAGAGTTTTGTCCCCGTCACGAGATTCGAGCTTTGGAACGAGAGTTTGACGATTTAAAGCAAGATGGGGCTGAGCACAGTGCGTACACGGATCTTTTTGAGGAACTCAGCCTATTGTGTCCCACCATGGTTACCCCACCAGAAAAAGCAATCGAAAGATATATCGATGGCCTACCCGATTCTATGCTGGATATTGTGACCGGTGTTACTCCTATTACCCTTCGTCAAGCAATCGAGTTGTCTGCTACCCTAACCGAGACTCAAGTCAGAAAGGGTAAACTCACCCGAAAGGGGGATAAAAAGAAGGCGACTGATTCTGGGAAGGACAAGAAAAAGGGTAAGGGTAAAGAAGGTGAGTCGTCAAGAAAATCGAGGAGGCGAAAGGGTGCCCAAAATTTTGCTGTTACGGCACAGACTGATCAGAACCCACCGGCTCAACCTCCTGCGAAAAAGGCGTATGCTGGTACCGCACCTCATTGTGCTCGCTGCAACGGTCATCATGTTGCACAGCAAGCTTGTAAACAGTGCACGACGTGTGGTAAACTTGGGCATTTGGCCAATGTCTGTCGTTTAGGACAAAATCAAGTTACCCAGGTTTAAGCTCCAGTACAAGGGAATGCTGCTAGATTCCCACCAGGTTCATGTTTCAATTGTGGAGAGTTTGGTCACTTCCGCAACAACTGTCCGAGGCTGGCAAATGCAAACGTGAATGCTAATGTGAACCTGAATGCGAACGTCAACGCCAACGTGAATCCTGCTCGAGGGCGAGCATACAATCTGAATGCAGACGAAGCGAGGGCTGACAACGAGGTTGTCAATGGTACGTTTCTTGTTAACAATCGACCCGCATCTATTCTTTTTTATTCTGGTGCCGATAGAAGTTTTGTTTCGTTATCTTTTGAACCTTTGCTTGCGATAACTAGAACTAAATTGAAACCCTTATCTGTCGAAGTTGCTACTGGTAAACCTCTTGTCCTCGACTCTGTTATTCGTGATTGTCAGTTAAACCTTGATAACCATCTTTTTCCTATTGACCTCAAACCGATGCAACTTGGGAGCTTCGACATCATCGTTGGGATGGATTGGTTAACCAAACACCACACTAAGGTGGTTTGTTTCGATAAGATTGTTCGTATTCCTTTGTCTTCTGGCGATGTTCTGGAGATACGTGGCGAGAAGCCATCTGGTGGTTTAAAGCTTATGTCGTGTGTAAAGGCCCAAAGTTACTTGAGAAAAGGATATGTTGCTTTTCTAGCACATGTCACCGAGGAGAAAGACAAGAGTAAGAGTATTCAGTATATTCCGATTGTTCGGGATTATCCAGAGGTGTTTCCTGATGAACTGCCTGGCTTGCCTCTAGTTTGTCAAGTTGAGTTTCATATCGACCTTGTACCCAATGCCAACCCGATTGCGAAAGCACCTTATCGTCTTGTACCATCGGAGATGCAAGAGCTATCGAAACAACTTCAAGAATTATCTGATAAGGGATTCATCCGTCCAAGTTATTCACCTTGGGGAGCTCCTGTCCTCTTCGTGAAAAAGAAAGATGGGTCTTTTCGAATGTGTATCGATTATCATGAGCTTAATAAGCTTACCATCAAGAATCGATATCCCCTACCCCAAATTGATGATCTCTTTGACCAGCTGCAAGGTGCTTCATGTTTTTCCAAGATCGATCTGCGTTCTGGGTATCATCAACTTCGTGTTCTCGAAGAAGATCTTCCCAAAACTGCTTTCCGCACGAGATATGGTCACTATGAGTTTACTGGCATGCCTTTTGGTCTGACGAATGCTCCAGCTATCTTTATGGACTTAATGAATAGGGTCTGTAAACCATATTTAGACAAGTTCATTATTGTGTTCATCGACGATATTCTCATTTATTCGAAGACTCGAGCCGATCAAGAGCAACACCTTCGCTTAACGTTGGAACTCCTTAAAAAGGAACAACTTTTCGCTAAATTCTCCAAGTGTGAATTCTGGCTTAAAGAAGTTCAGTTTCTGGGTCATATAGTCAACGAGCGGGGTATTCATGTGGATCCATCCAAAATTGTTGCTATTAAGGATTGGAGTACGCCAACGACACCTACAGAGATTCGATCTTTTCTTGGTCTTGCTGGTTATTATCGTCGATTCATTTCTAATTTCTCGAAGATTGCGGTTCCACTCACCGCTTTGACTCAGAAGAATAAACCTTTTGAGTAGGGACCCAAGCAAGAAGAAGCATTCCAAATGCTGAAACAGAGACTTTGTGATGCTCCTGTTCTATCTTTACCCGAGGGAAACGATGATTTCCTTGTCTATTGCAATGCGTCCAACTTAGGCCTTGGTTGTGTTCTTATGCAATGAGGTAAGGTTATAGCATATGCATCTAGACAATTGAAAGTTCACGAGAAGAACTATACGACTCATGATCTTGAGTTAGGAGCTGTGGTTTTCGCACTTAAAATCTGGAGACACTACCTCTATGGAACGAAGTGTGTGGTTTTCACAGACCACAAAAGTCTCCAGCACATTCTTAATCAAAATGAGTTGAACATGAGGTGCCGACGTTGGGTTGAACTCTTGATTGACTATGATTGCGAGATTCGCTACCATCCTGGTAAGGCAAATGTCGTAGCTGATGCGCTTAGTCGAAAGGAGCGAGTCAAGCTTCATTCTGTTCAAACTCTATTCGATATCCAATCTTTTGTCCTTCAAGCTCAACGATCCTGTGTGATCAAGGGTTTATTGAAAGATGAGCTACCGCTTCAACTTGAGCTTAAACTCGAAGCGAAAGACGATGGTTTGCTTTATTTCAAGGATCGTTTGTGGGTTTCGAAACAAGACGATCTTCGCATGTTAGTGATGGACGAATCTCATAAGTCTCGATATTCTATCCATCCTGGTGCTGATAAAATGTACAAGGATCTTCGTACTAAGTTCTGGTGGCCTGCTATGAAGAAAGATGTTGCCTTGTATGTATCGAAATGCCTAACTTGTCTTAAAGTCAAGGCTCATCAACGACCTTCTGGTTTGCTTATACAACCAGAGATACCGGTTTGGAAGTGGGAGAGCCTTGCGATGGATCTTATCACTAAACTACCGCGTACATCGAAAGGTCACGATGCTATATGGGTTGTTATCGATCGATTAACGAAGTCAGCTCATTTTATTGCGATTCGCGAGGATCTATCTGCTGATAAACTTGCAAAGATTTATGTTGATGAGATTGTATCATGACATGGTGTTCCCTTGGATATCATTTCCAATCGTGATGCTCGATTTTCATCTCATTTTTGGAGAACCATGCAATCTGCTATGGGAACCCAACTAAATCTAAGCACTGCTTATCATCCCCAAACAGATGGTCAATCTGAAAGGACGATTCAAACTTTGGAGGATATGCTTAGAGCATGCGTGATAGACTTTGGTGGTAATTGGGACTCTCATCTACCAATGATCGAGTTCTCTTACAACAATAGTTATCATGCTAGCATTAAAATGGCACCATTCGAAGCTCTCTACGGTCGAAAATGTCGTTCACCTGTCTGTTGGAACGAGACCGGTGAAGCTCAGCTTACTGGACCTGAGCTCGTTCTGGAAACAACAGACAAAATCAAGAAAATCCGTAATAATCTTGTGACAGCTCGAAGCCGTCAAAAGAGTTATGCGGATATGCGATGCAAGCCCTTAGAATTTCAAGTCGGAGACCGTGTCCTACTCAAGGTTTCACCTTGGAAAGGAGTCGTGAGATTTGGAAAGAAAGGAAAACTTGCACCTCGATATGTGGGACCATTCAAGATCATGGAAAGAATTGGGAAGGTTGCTTATCGACTAGAGCTGCCTCCAGAGCTTGGAAATATTCATCCGACTTTTCATGTGTCCAATTTGCGAAAGTGTTTAGCTGACGCTGATCTTCACATTCCTCTCGACGAGATCTGAATCGATGAAACGATGCACTTTGTCGAGAAACCAGTGGAGATCGTGGATTGTACATTCAAACAGTTGAAGAACAAACGGATTCATTTGGTTAAAGTTCGTTGGGAGTCCAAGCGTGGCCCAGAATTTACTTGGGAATGTAAGGACCAAATGATGACGAAATATCCGCATTTGTTTTCACAAGCTTCCTCTAGTTAAAATTTCGGGACGAAATTTCCTGAAATAGGGGAGAATGTGACAACTGTGCTCTGTAATCGATGTACGATGTAAAACAATGTTGATTATTAATAAAACAATGTGCTTTGGTGTTATTATATGTGTTTTGGTGTTATTTTGTGTGCATTTGTGTTTGGTGATTTTACAATTCGATTCGATTCCAATTTCAAGCTCTAAATCGCTTTCTGGAATAGTGAAATAGGCTTAACATACCTTAAATAATGTGCTTTATGCGCGCACTAATGCGTAAATATAACCAGTTTAATGCAACAAACACTCCGGAATAGTGAAATAGGCTTAACATACCTTAAATAACCTCCACATAACTTAGAAATAAGTTTTGGATGGTTTGGTGTGTTAAAATCAACTTTGTTCGATCGCAGGGACCATTTGTGTCAAACTGCGAAACTATACCGATTAGTGTAGTAACGAACACTCCGGAACTTGATCATAAGTTAAACATACCATAAAAATCCTTTACATAGCTTAGAAATAGGCCTTGAAGGGTTCGATATGCTAAAATAAACTTTATTGATCAATAGGGACTAAAAGCGTCAAAAAGTGCACAAGTTTGCATTTTCGCGCATATTTTACGTTCCGAATAGACCCGGACATCCAAAAATTCATGTAATCGTTAAAATATTATGTTTTAGTGTTTGGCATGATAAAATTCCATTCATCGCTTAATTTGGATTGTTTTTGCGTTCGTTACGACTTCCGTCGTAATTAACCGAACAACACAACCGTACGACCAAACCAACCGACATCCGAGATATTTTTGAGCATGTTTTGAGTTCCCTATACTTTAACTTCATTTTAGAGCTTTGAAATGAGGTTAACGGGGCTTAAACGTGTCAAAAATGAGCCGAAATGCATAATTCTGAAGTGCAGGGACCTGTTTTGACATTCTGTGGAACTTCCTCACACGGGCTGCGTAAGGTTTGGTGAGTATGTTACGCGGGCCGCGTGGCTTTGCTAGACAGAAACTTCAGAATCAGCAATCTGGGCTAAATTCAGGGGTTTTAATGTAATATTTGCAATACCTGGAGCTGGTTTTCGACTCCCATTGTATTCTAATACCATTAACCCACATGATGGCCAAGATTTCACCCTCCTAACACTTGGAATCATCCTATTGATCCTTCCTATGAATAGCAAGCTTCCTCATTTGGGTTCTTCACACTTGATCTGAATTCAGCTCTAAGTTGGGGTGTTTACACTTCATACATGAGCTATTTTAGATCAAACATCCATCTTGGACCCTTTGTAAGTCCTCTTCTTGCTTGTTCTTATATTTCAAGCATGAAAGTCAAACAAGTTTGACTTTCAGCTTTGACCAAGTCAATGGTCAACACAAAGTTCCGTTGAACTTCGCAACGTGAGCGTAATCACGATGGTTATAGTCCTTTGTGACTATACCTACTGATTACCACGTTGACTAGGCGTAGTGACGAGTCGTAGTTTCGGCCAAAATGCGTGTTTATGCGTATTTTGTAACCAAACTACTCTAGGGTATCAAAACCGTTTGTTTTGATATCAAAACCTGCTTTCTAACTTAATTAAACATGTTCTAGCATGTTTAGCTCGTCACTTTTAGTTTGGTGCTTGTGTAGAGTCGTAAGTCAAGCGGAATAAACACCCGCTTAGACTTTCGAACACGACCCGTTTGGTCGATCGTTAGGATCCGACCAAACATGTTTAGTGACCATAGTAGCATAGGGAATAACCTTCTGAGGTTATACCTTATGGTCACTTAGGTTTAATTAGTCGCATGATAGGTAGTTTATATGCCTTTGGTAAAGTACCAAAATACCCTTGTCATACATAATTGGTAATTAAGCATATGTAACCTAAACTTTTTGACACGTAACTAATTATGTAACATAATTAAACATGTATGGGCATATAATACTTGTCATAGGACTAGTTAGACGTCTTGAACGCGCTTTTGCGAGCACGACGCGTTAAAGTAGCGTGAGCTACCTTAATGGGTCGCAATGGGTCGAAAGCACTTAGGTTAGGTTCCGATTTAGGATGTAGGCTTTGTTAAACCATATCACATGAGTTCCAAAACTCATTTGGTTTACAATACCTCATTCTATCCGATCTTCCGATTTAGGTGTCTATTGTTGACTAGTGATTCGATTACTAGGTGCTGTTTGATTTCTCTGGTTTGCTCGAGTTTGTTGAAGTTCTATTGATTGAGGTTACTTTGCACTCCATGCGAGTACATAGTTCCCCTATTTTACTATTTTCAATTGTTTTGGGGTGATTCATATGTGCTAAATGTTTTCAAGGATTTAACGATGGTTTTCAAAACGATTTTCGATATTATAACGATGATTTCAAAAACGATTATGATGGTTTATACTAAACAAATAACGATTTCAATAAAGTGAATAAACTAGTTGGTTGTATTTACATAACGAGTGTCATTCATTAATTTTGGCCCAACCGACCAGTATTAGGTTATAGTACCATAGGATCTGACAAATCCCGTTACTTTACTACACCCATGGTTATGTGTGCGGGTTGTGGGTAGCGACTGAATCTGATGTTTGTTAACTTACCCTTTGGTGGTTTGTTAATTCGAGAAGCGAGAAACGAGGTTATCGAGTCACGAAGGTTTGAATGTTATTAGCGAGGCAACCACAAATGGTTTTCACACCTAAAACGAGGACGATTTAAACGAGTTAACGATTTGGGAACGATTCATACAAGATTAGACGAATTTGATAAACGATTGGTTTTTGGTTAAGTGTTTTGATAACGGGACGGGGGTAATGTAGTGAAAACATGGTAGACACGCCGCTGGTACTTCTTATATATAAGTGTTTTCAACATATTACATACCGTGGCGTTATTTAATTCACTTGGGTAAACGATTTTGGAACGATATCACACAAACAAGGTTTTCGAAATGATATAAACCATACGAGTTTTATTAACGAGATTTTATTAACGATTTAATACGAGATGTTTTACAAATTGCTTTACTAAAACAAATGTTTTTGGGTTAAGAATCATGGCTACGAGGTTTTATAAACTATAACCCGCTTGATTTGAGTTGGTTAATTTAGTTGCAATATTATACTCTTTTCAAAACACAGTTTTTAATAAAGTATTGCGACATTTAAACTAGCCATGAATCCGACACTCCTATAAAACCTATGTACTCGCCAGCATTTCTTTGCTGACTCTATTTTCACATATGTTTCAGGTGTTGATGCTTGATGATGATTACTAGGATGCATGCGTCATGTAGGAACTGGACAAGGCCTTAGTGACATAATAACAAGTGATAGACGATATGTAGTTTGTTTGTGATGTGTTAAGACAATGTAATGTTTAATTTTATCAATAAAACGAAACACTTTTTGTATCCATGGTTGTGAAACGATAATTCTGTTGCAACACTCCCCGACGTTTCCGCCGCGGTTTTGTTGTTTTAACGCGGTCGGGGTGTGACAGTTTGGCATCCCCCGCCCTAACCAACGCCCCACACTCGCTAATCTAAGGATTAATTTCATATATACCCTTATAAACTTGTAAATCTTCATAAACCAACTAAAACGAAAAATATCATATATACCTAATTGAGTAAATTGCTAAAATCGTCCCTGAGGTTTGGGCAATTTACTCAATTAGGTATATATGATATTTGGATGAAAATCACAAAAAATCCCAAAAATGAAGGACTATATTGTATAGAAAAGTTGTTTTTGATGAAAATGGCAAACATGCCCAAACCTCAGGGATGATTTTGGCAATTTACTCTACCTAATTTTACTGACTTTTTACAAAGTGACCTTTCTACCCTCTTCATTATCTACAAACTCTATGAAGCCATGTTTATCACATCTTTATTTTTTTATTGAGATCATCAAACCAGGTTAGTTTAATCACATTTGCATTACATTACCAGATGTTATCGCATTACATAATTGATGAAATAGTGGTTAACTGAGAGGTTAGTCCACGGGTCGAGTCTCATCAAGTAGGGTTAATTCCTTCTTTCCTCGATCGATGGCTGGGTCATCCTCTAATCTGTCACCTGCATAGTGAAACGCACCGTGACTCGTAACAAGGAGAATGGGGTGGGGGTTGCTCCTTGTTACCACCATCCAGCGTGAGAATAAGTATTCACTTTGGAAGCAAGATAAGTATTTAAGTGGTAAATTGTGACAGAGCAAATTAGCGTTACCTCAAACCTGGTTCAAGATGGGTATTTATAGCCGAAGAGTGAAGGTGAAGGGCTAATGGGTCGCTTGATGGGCCTGTGGCCCGAGTGACAACTTGCAGCTTTTTGTAGACGTGACAGGAGCGTAGGTCATTGGAGTGTTGGGCGCACGCGGAGGTGTTGCCACGTGTCCTGCTGTGGTTGTCAGTCTGTTCATCAGCTTTTTGCATGTGTTGTCAGTGGCCAGGCATACCACTTGCTAGTTGGTCACAAAAGTCAAAGTGTCAGCGTATATCAATAGGATGCGGTCTTGCGCAGCTTCGCTATGTGCGGTAAACTATGCACACACATTGGCCAACACTTCCTTCGCCGTTCTGTGCGCGCCCACGCATGACCACAACATGGAAATGTGTTTAACTGAAAGTGAATGTAGTAAACTACTATCATCTTTGGTATTAATCACTGCATCCCGTGTATGTTGACAAAACAACCATTTTCTTACACAAGGTGAGTTTTCTCATCTTTTCCAGATACGGAAAGCAAACCGGGTTTGCGCATGCCCGCACGAACTGAGGCAAGTCCTTTGTCAATTGGGAGTATGAGTCGAGTGATAGTCACTCGCGCCCAAGCCTGGTGCGAGATTTGGGACCATACCCCTTCAAGTCCCCCCAGTCCAGTGTTGCTTCTACGCACAGGTTGCAAGTGGGTGGAATGCTGGACTAATGGTTGAATGTGTGTGCTTGAAATCAGTTTGGAAAAGATACTAGGCCGAGGCCTTTTGATCTTGTTTCATGTTAATGAATTGCTTGGTTGACAGTTGTTAATACAGAAACTTAATAAGAGAAGCAACTAAAAAGCGGGATTCACCCCTGCACAGGCTGGCGCAGGTGTATGGCCACCTTACCGGTGCTTTATGTTCACCAATCGGATATCTGCTTTTGATGTTGATGTCCTAGTTTAGGCGTTTGTTTGGGTTATCCTTCTGATAGTGCAAGTCGTCTATCATCAGTCATGCTTGCTAAAAAAACGCAAGATAATTTATTTTGAAGACAATGGGTAGATAAACAAAGTTGTAAGCAGACTTCTTACCACCATTGTTGAACTTCCTGTTCTCAACTTCACAATGATTATAAAGAGTCTGCATCAATAGCTTCCGAGTATCTATTGTAGCTGCTTGATGTTCATTAACTGGTTGTTTGTTTGAGTGTTCTTCCTTTTTGAATAAATGGGATTTATTTAAAAGTAAAAAGAACACTGAAACCAGTTGTTCTTGCTGTAGGAGACCGCGATGCGTCGGCCGACGCAAGTGGTACTGTTGTCGTGTCGTGGTCCACCATCTTTTCGTGCAGTCAAAGTGAAACTTGGTGTGTGAACTGCGGTCGAAGTGGGTTATGGTGTATATTCCCCATAGTCACCGTTTCCGTAGACACATGTGTTCGCGGTTTGCATTTCCCATAGCCACCGTTTCCATAGTCACATGCGTTTGCGGTTGCGGTTTGCATTTCCTATAGCCAACGTTTCCATAGTCATGTGCGGTCGCGGATTGCATTTCCCTTAGCCACCGTTTACATAGTCACAAGCGGCTGCGGTAACGGTTTGCCTTTCCGCATGAACCGCAAGTAGAAGTGAAAAAGGTGTGGTTATTTGATGTCTAGTGCAACCGTGTGTACCGCAGATGGAAGTTGGTGGAAGTTGGTAGGATTCGGCTGGTGAAAAGGTGATGTGACGACGGCTGCTGCACTGCCCGAGGCATTAATTGCACTGTAGCAGCAGCTTAACGGTCGTTCATTGTAGGCGCATGCAATGCGACGCGCGCGTGGTAACCGTCAAAGAACCTTCGCTTTCTAGCTGGCGGTCGTTGATTGGTGCAAAAGGCGCACGCTTCTGCGGTTATGTCCTTTGCATTAAATGCGGAGGGTATAAAAAGGGATAACCCTTAGGGTTTCTCTTCACTTGTTTTCGAAATTCAAAAAATTGTCGTCTATCTTCTTCCTCTTCTTCTTCTCCGACGAGTTGTCTATGTTTTCCGGTGAGTTCAAGTCACCTTTTTTTCTTCCCTCTTCATATCTACATTTCTCTTGATGGCTTCACCATTAATACCATCTTCTCCACCACCGTCACTGGTGGAAGAAGATGTTGAGAACGTCGATGTCGACGGTGCTTTGCCGGTGTTGAAGTGGATGGTAGGGTCGTTCTGGCAACTGATGTTGAATGTCAGGATGCCGGAAGAATATGGAGCCTGTTATCCGGCAGAGGGCGATACTGCCGCTGATGCCCCTGCCGGATTTATAACTGTTGGTGCATATTCTGTGATAACAGCTTAATAGTTTAATTATTTAGTCATTGGATATTTTGTATTGGGCTTAGCATTATTGGTTAGGGAGTTTATTATTGCAATGGGCTTGGAGAATGGCCAAGCCCAGTCCAAAGCCCAGTATGCAAACATGGGTATATAAACATGTTGTGCATTAGGGTTTAGAGGATGATGGTTAGAGAGTTTCAGTGACATAGAGAGTGACTGTGAGACTGAGTGGAAAATCTAGAGAGAGTGGCTGAGAGATTTCTTGTGGGTCTTAAATTGATTGTAAACTTTGTGTTGGATAATCAATAGTAGACCGGATTATAAGTATTGTGCATCGTGTTCTTCATCCTATATTCTTGTTTCCGTGTTCATCGATCTGTCAAGTGGATTCCGCACCCTTGATTGATTATCAACCTTGTAACGATCCATGGGATAGGGACCTACAATTGGTATCAGCGCTTTTGCTCTTAAGTGTATGATTCGAGGTTGATAATACAAGATTCAAGTTTTATTTGGTTGAAGATTGTTGGTGTCGGCTGTTTGTATTGGTTTGCAAGTGTATTTTGGAGATTGCGACTACTGTTCTGGGCTAGAACTTAAAGAAAGTATTTGCGAGAATCAAGGAGAATTGTTGAAGATTTTTCAGAAGATTTCTCGAAATCTTTTGGATTTTGAAATCCTGATTTTTTGGGATTTTGACATTATCTCTAACAAAGTTGTTTTGCAGATTTTAGAGTTTACATGCATTGGCGTTTTGTTATTGTTTCACTTTCTCATTGGCGTTTTCATATGCATATACGCTATGGTGTTTGTATCGTTCATTGGTAAAGACAATCACCACTGCAATGTTACATTTGGTGCTGCATTATTGGCGTCAGAAACTTTTGACACGTATATATCGTTGTTGAGAGTTTTTTTTTTTCAAAAAGCTGTTGGTTCTCTGTGACACCTGTGTCACTGTGATCATCAAACAAATGCCAAACCAATGAAATTTTGTGTTTCATACTTGGGATTTGTGAAAATATGTGTATCATTTGCACATATCAATTCTTGTTCGATTTCGGGCTTTAAATCGCTTTCTGGAAGGTTATACGCGACCTGGTGCGTAAATATAGCCAGTTTAATGCAACAAACACTCCGGAACAGTGACATAGGCTTAACATACCTTAAATAACCCTTACATAACTTAGAAATAAGTTTTGGATGGTTTGGTATGCCGAAATCAAGTTTATTCGCTTACAGGGACTAAATTCGACAAACTGCGAAAGTATGCCGATTTGTACTGTAATGAACAATCCGGAACTTGACCATAAGTTAAACACACCTTAAATATCCTTTACATAGCTTAGAAATAGGCTTTGAGGGGTTCGGTGTGCTAAAATAAACTTTATGCTCATTCAGGGACTAAAAGCGTCAAAAAGTGCACAAGTTTGCATTTTCGCGCATATCTTACGTTCTGAATATATCCGGACTTCCAAAAATTTTATGTAATCATTAAAATATTATATTTTAGTGATTGGCATGATAAAATTCCATTCGTCGCTCAATTTGGATCGTTTTTGCGTTCGTTACGACTTCCGTCGTAATTAACCGAACAACGCAACCGTACGACCAAACAAACCGACATCTGAGATATTTTTGAGCATGTTTTGAGTTCCCAATACTTTAACTTCATTTTAGAGCCTTGAAATGAGGTTAACGGGGCTTAAACGTGTCAAAAATGAGCCGAAATGCAAGTTTCTAAGCTGCAGGGACTGAAACTGTCAATCTGTCAAACAGGGCCAGGCGTCCCGCGTAAACCCAAGCCTTATTCTTACGCGGGGTGCATGAGCCTATCAGACAGAAACATTGAATCTGGTCATTCAGTTCAATTTTGATGGTTTTGATCAATGGTTTTTCATGCTATGGGCTGGTTTGTGTGGGGAACAAGTCCCCCAATCAGTCCTTAACACTTGTATGGCTTGGATCATGCCCTCTTCTCCAAGAAATGATCCTAACGGTTTTGCGAAAACTATATATAGGCCATGCTTTCATTCCTTTTTCCTTGCATTTGGTCTGAGATTTCTCTAAGTGGTTGTGATATTTCACTACCTACCTGAGAATACTTGGAACCAAATCTATTTGGACCCTTTGTAAGTCCTCTTTCATTCTTTTATTGCTTTCCTAGCTCGAAAGTCAAACTTTGTTTGACTTTCAGCTTTGACCACGAGATGGTCAACGAGAAGTTCGTTTGAACTTCGCAACGTGAGCGTAATCACGATGGTTATAGTCCCTTGTGACTATACCTACTGATTACCAAGTTGACTAGGTGTAGTGACGAGTCGTAGTTTCGGTCAAACTGCGCATTTAAGCGTATTTTGCAACCAAACTACTCTTGGTATCAATAAACTTTGTTTTGATATCAAAACCCGTTTTCTAACTTAGTTAAGCATGTTTCAACATGCTTAGCTCGTCACTTTTAGTTTAGTGCTTGTTTAGAGTCGTAAGTCAAGCGGTCTAAACCACCGCTTAGACTTTCGAACTCGACCCGTTTGGTCGATCATTAGGATCCGACCAAGCATGTTTAGTGACCATAGTTGTATAGGGAATAACCTTCCGAGGTTATACCTTATGGTCACCTAGTTTAAGTAGTTGTATGATAGGTAGATTATATGCCTTAAGTAAATGACTAAAATGCCCTTTTCATGCATAATTGAATTTTAAGCATATATAACCTAAACATTTGTCACCTAACTGATTATGCAACATAATAAAACATGTTTAGGCATATAATACTTGTCATAGGACTAGTTAGACGTCTCGAATGCGTTTACGCGAACGACGCGTTAAAGTAGCGTAAGCTACCTAAACGGGTCGTAACGGGTCGAAAGCACTTAGGTTAGGTTTCCTTTTAGGATGTAGGCTTTGTTAAACCATATCACATGAGTTCCAACACTCATTTGGTTTACAAGACCTCATTCTATCCGATCTCCCGATTTAGGTCTGGTTATTTACATAGTTACCTATATAGGGTGCCGTTTGGTTCCGTGATCCCTCTAGCTTTGCTTGGTTGTTGTTCAAGACTTCTAAGCAACCTCAAGTGAGTACATACTCCCCTCTTTTACTGTTTTCAAACTGTTTTGGGGTGGAACACATGTGCCTACTTGATACTTTCATGTTTCCCATGTTTTTATATCATATACTTACTATGTTTAATAGTACACTATTAGTACATGATTTCATTATTTTTTGCTATGTATGTTCACTTAACATGCTAGCATATTGATTTCCGTATATTACATTTTGTCGCATATGCTCATCCAGCATATGGACACATTGTGTTACATTTTGAACCGTTGTAACCGTTTGATCCTGTGAACCGTTGTAACCGTATGATCCTGTGAACCGTTTGTGATCTCTTGACTATGTGAACCGTTTGTGACTACTTGACTATGTGAACCGTTTGTAACCGCTGATTGACATGAACCGTTTGAAATCTGTTTGAACCGTTGGGTGAGGGAAGTGATTAGGTAACGGGGCAGGTGTAATGTATTAAAAGCATGGTGGATACGCCGCTGGTACTTCCTATATATAAGTGCTTTTAATACATTATATGTTGTTGCGTTAACTAGATCACTTGGGCAAGGTTATTGAAACAAAGATATATTACAAGGTTTTTCCAATGATATATATATATATATATATATATATATACTATTCAAAATTTTATTCCAAAAACGATTTACAATCTGGATTTAATTAAACAAATGTTTTGGAGTTAAGAATCATGGCTATGAGATTTTATAAACTATAACCAATTTTTTTGAGTTGGTTAATTATGTCGCAATACTATACTTTTCAAAACAAGGTTTTTAAATAAGTATTGCAGCATGCAAACTAGCCATGAATCTGAAACTCATACAAAACCTATGTACTCGCCGGCATTTTTATGCTGACGTACCTATTTTCACATGTGTTTCAGGTACTATAGTTGATGATGCTTGATGATGATATTGGTGCACTCTCACATAGGAATGAACAAGGCCTTAGCGACTTTAAAACTTGAAAGAAAATAGTTGTGTTTATCTAATTTGTATCAAAACATTTAGTTCAATAATGCAATAAAACAAAACTGTTTAATCCATGGTTGTGAAACAATGATTCTGTTACAACACTCCCTGACGTTTCCGCCACGTTTTGTTGTTTTACGTGGTCGAGGTGTGACAGAAAAGTTGGTATCAGAGCCAATGGTTATAGGGAATTAGGTTATTAGTAATGCTTTGACCTAGACTATAACCTTCCTAGGACCCTAACGCGAGTTTACTTGCGTTTAGTCATAAAACAATACCGTCACCTATCCTTAGGTGATAACCACAACGAGAACACAAAATTCGAATCCGCTTTGAAAACTAATCATCTGTTCTAGGATGATTGATTACTAGGTTTTGAACCCTTTGATATAAGGTTTCGAACCCTTTAAGTTTTTCAAAGATCCCGTCAAAGTTTAGGTCTTATAATGTGAACACGTGCAAACTGGAAGGGTGGATGCCTGTACCCTGGGTCTTCTATCTAAGGCTAGAGTGTTCGTACAAATCCGCAGTATCGGACCAGTCACTCTTACCTGGGAACTCTTGGGGTGAGTGTCCACTTATAGGCGAGCATGTCTTCGCGATACATTATATTGACCCGCTTACTTTGATTAGTCACTGCCTCATTTGTTTGCCTTTGGTAACAAACAAATGGTCACAATCTTCATGCGTTGTCATTCTCTTTTGACTATCTTTCGCTTGTTTCCTCCTATGCCTTCCATTGTCTTCAATATGCCTCTTCATCGCAACAACACTCAAATGTCCGAACCAGGTGCTGTAGTTACCCAGCAAATAGGCGTCGTACTCCAGAGGACCGTTGTTTTAGCTATCACCATGACTCGCCTCAGGGATGAAACCGTATAAGGGAACTGCTCCTTGGTGCAATCAATGTAGCCGTCATCATCCGAATCAAATACCCTGTTTCAAGTGTACCCACGGTGGACGATGGGGACATTTGGTTAACATGTGCCGCTTTGCAATCCAAAGCAAAGCTGTTATAAACCCTGCTGTTGTTCAAACCTTCAAATCCTGCTTCATATGTCGCCTTGGCATATCTAGCGCCTCAACCTCATGAACTTTCTACTTTGTGTATCGACTTAAGCACGCCTAGTGCAAGGTGTCGGAACACCTCTCGTTACACAAAATTCCAAATTCCAAAATAGGATCTTTCTATCCTCATAATTAGATCCTTATGGATGATTATCAATCAAATCGGAGACCTAAATTGAATTATTCGTATGCCTTAATACGTATATTACGATTCAATAAGGATAAATCCGAATTCCTATTAAGATCTTTCTATCTCCATAGTAAGATTCTTATGATTAAAGTGCCAAATGAAATCCACGGATTGGATTCCTGGTGTGCTTTAAATATCCATGTCCAAAGATAACAAATTAAAGGTCAAGTTAATCAATTATGTGATTATGTGCTTATGTGTTCCCTTTTATGTTTTGTGTGATCCAAATTTTTGTTATCCAAATCCTTGTAGAATCTTCCATATCTTCGTATAAGGGATTCATAGTAGGATATCCAAAGGTACTATTGTAAATTCTTAATGGAATTCTACGTTGTAGTTAAGTCCCTTGGGTTATGGAGTACTATTCCATAATTAGACCCCTTGAATGGTCTAGTTAAACAGATTTATCCAAAAATCTGGTTAGGAATATCATGTGATGATATAGCTGAAAAGACTCCTTGGTGGTCTAATTAAAGAGATCATTTGTCGATCTAATTAAAAGGACCCTATGGTAGTCTAGCCACACTCATCACATGTTTGATCTTCTTCCCCTACACATTATGAAATGAACTGTGCGGACTATGCAAGGAATTACGTAATTATGGAGGCCTACATAATTATGGAATTTAGTGCACAGAAACCACAGCGAGTTTTGTCATGTGTCTAGAGTGAACCCTGTTCATTTCCAATTCTGATGAAGCACCCGTTGAAGAAAAATGAACTAGCTATTCATTTTTCACTTCTGAAAGAATATCCGTTGATGGAAATGAATATCCATTTGTTTAATCCTTCATTTCCGTTCTGATGAAGAATCCGTTGAGGAAAATGGATCATCCATTCATTTTCGCTTCTGAAGAATATCAATTGATGGAAATGAATATCCGTTTGTTTAATCCTTCATTTCCGTTCTAATGAAGAATCCGTTGAGGAAAATGGATCATCCATTCATTTTCGCTTCTGAAGAATATCCGTTGATGGAAATGAATATCCGTTTGTTTAATCCTTCATTTCCGTTCTGATGAAGAATCCGTTGAGGAAAATGGATCATCCGTTCATTTTCGTTTCTGAAGAATATCCGTTGAAGGAAATGAATATCCGTTTGATTATCCTTTTCATTTCCGATTCTGAGGAAGCCTCTGTTGAAAATGACTCCGTTTGTTCATTTTCTTTTCTGAAGAATGTCCGTTGAAGGAAATGAATATCCGTTTGATTATCCTTTTCATTTCTGATTCTGAGGAAGCATCTTTTGAAAATGACTCCGTTTGTTCAATTTCGTTTCTGAAGAATATCCGTTGAAGGAAATGAATATCCGTTTGATTATCCTTTTCATTTCCGTTTCTGAGGAAGCATCTGTTGAAAGTGACTCCGTTTGTTCATTTTCGTTTATGAAGAATATCCGTTGAAGGAAATGAATATCCGTTTGATTATCCTTTTCATTTCCGTTTCTAAGGAAGCATCTGTTGAAAATGACTCCGTCCATTCATTTTCGTTTCTGAAGAATGTCTGTTAAGGAAATGATAGGATTATGCTTTGCATATCTCTAGGGGTTATTTGACACAAAGTCACAGACAGATTCCTACGAATAAATTTCGGGACGAAATTTCATAAAGTAGTGGAGACTGTGACACCTGTGTCACTGTGATCGTCAAACAAATGCCAAACCAATGAAATTTTGTGTTTCATACTTGGGATTTGTGAAAATATGTGTATCATTTGCACATATCAATTCTTGTTCGATTTCGGGCTTTAAATCGCTTTCTGGAAGGTTATACGCGATCTGGTGCATAAATATAGCCAGTTTAATGCAACAAACACTCCGGAACAGTGATATAGGCTTAAATACCTTAAATAACCTTTACATAACTTAGAAATAAGTTTTGGATGGTTTGGTATGCCGAAATCAAGTTTATTCGCTTACAGGGACTAAATTCGACAAACTGCGAAAGTATGCCGATTTGTACTGTAATGAACAATCCGGAACTTGACCATAAGTTAAACACACCTTAAATATCCTTTACATAGCTTAGAAATAGGCTTTGAGGGGTTCGGTGTGCTAAAATAAACTTTTTGCTTATTCAGGGACTAAAAGCGTCAAAAAGTGCACAAGTTTGCATTTTCGCGCATATCTTACGTTCTGAATATATCCGGACTTGCAAAAATTTATGTAATCTTTAAAATATTATATTTTAGTGATTGGCATGATAAAATTCCATTCGTCGCTCAATTTGGATCGTTTTTGCGTTCGTTACGACTTCCGTCGTAATTAACCGAACAACGCAACAGTACGACCAAACGAACCGACATCCGAGATATTTTTGAGCATGTTTTGAGTTCCCAATACTTTAACTTCATTTTAAAGCCTTGAAATGAGGTTAACGGGGCTTAAACGTGTAAAAAATGAGCCGAAATGCAAGTTTCTAAGCTGCAGGGACTGAAACTGTCAATCTATCAAACACGGCCAGGCGGCCCGCGTAAACCCAAGCCTTATTCTTACGCGGGGCGCGTGAGCCTATCAGATAGAAACATTGAATCTGGTCATTCAGTTCAATTTTGATGGTTTTGATCAATGGTTTTTCATGCTATGGGTTGGTTTGTGTGGGGAACAAGTCCCCCAATCAGTCCTTAACACTTGTATGGCTTGGATCATGCCCTCTTCTCCAAGAAATGATCCTAATGGTTTTGCGAAAACTATATATAGGCCATGTTTTCATTCCTTTTTCCTTGCATTTGGTCTGAGATTTCTCTAAGTGGTTGTGATATTTCACTACCTACCTGAGAATACTTGGAACCAAATCTAATTGGACCCTTTGTAAGTCCTCTTTCATTCTTTTATTGCTTTCCTAGCTCGAAAGTCAAACTTTGTTTGACTTTCAGCTTTGACCACGAGATGGTCAACGAGAAGTTCGTTTGAACTTCGCAACGTGAGCGTAATCATGATGGTTATAGTCCCTTGTGACTATACCTACTGATTACCACGTTGACTAGGTGTAGTGACGAGTCGTAGTTTCGGTCAAAATGCGCATTTAAGCGTATTTTGCAACCAAACTACTCTTGGTATCAATACACTTTGTTTTGATATCAAAACCCGTTTTCTAACATAGTTAAGCATGTTTCAACATGCTTAGCTCGTCACTTTTAGTTTAGTGCTTGTTTAGAGTCGCAAGTCAAGCGTTCTAAACCACCGTTTAGACTTTTGAACTCGACCCGTTTGGTCGATCATTAGGATCCGACCAAGCATGTTTAGTGACCATAGTTGTATAGGGAATAACCTTCCGAGGTTATACCTTATGGTCACCTAGTTTAAGTAGTTGTATGATAGGTAGATTATATGCCTTAGGTAAATGACCAAAATACCCTTTTCATGCATAATTGAATTTTAAGCATATGTAACCTAAACATTTGTCACCTAACTGATTATGCAACATAATAAAACATGTTTAGGCATATAATACTTGTCATAGAACTAGTTAGACATCTCGAACGCGTTTTACACGAACGACGCGTTAAAGTAGCGTAAGCTACCTAAACAGGTCGTAACGGGTCGAAAGCACTTAGGTTAGGTTTCCTTTTAGGATGTAGGCTTTGTTAAACCATATCACATGAGTTCCAACACTCATTTGGTTTACAAGACCTCATTCTATCCGATCTCCCGATTTAGGTCCGGTTATTTACATAGTTACCTATATAGGGTGCCGTTTGGTTCCGTGATCCCTCTAGCTTTGCTTGGTTGTTGTTCAAGACTTCTAAGCAACCTCAAGTGAGTACATAGTCCCCTCTTCTACTGTTTTCAAACTGTTTTGGGGTGGAACACATGTGCCTACTTGATACTTTCATGTTTCCCATGTTTTTATATCATATACTTACTATGTTCAATAGTACACTATTAGTACATGATTTCATTATGTTTTGCTATGTATGTTCACTTAACATGCTAGCATATTGATTTCCGTATATTACATTTTGTCGCATATGCTCATCCAACATATGGACACATTGTTTTACATTTTGAACTGTTGTAACCGTTTGATCCTGTGAACCGTTGTAACCGTATGATCCTGTGAACCGTTTGTGATCTCTTGACTATGTGAACCGTTTGTGACTACTTGACTATGTGAACCGTTTGTAATCGCTGATTGACATGAACCGTCTGAAATCTGTTTGAACCGTTGGGTTAGGGAAGTGATTAGGTAACGGGGCAGGTGTAATGTGTTAAAAGCATGGTGGATACGCCGCTGGTATTTCCTATATATAAGTGCCTTTAATACATTATATGTTGTTGCGTTAACTAGATCACTTGGGCAAGGTTATTGAAACAAAGATATATTACAAGGTTTTTCCAATGATATATATATATACTATTCAAAATTTTATTCCAAAAACGATTTACAATCTGGATTTAATTAAAAAAATGTTTTGGAGTTAAGAATCATGGCTACGAGATTTTATAAACTATAACCAATTTTTTTTAGTTGGTTAATTATGTCGCAATACTATACTTTTCAAAACAAGGTTTTTAAATAAGTATTGCAGCATGCAAACTAGCCATGAATCTGAAACTCATACAAAACCTATGTACTCGCCGGCATTTTTATGCTGACGTACCTATTTTCACATGTGTTTCAGGTACTAAAGTTGATGATGCTTGATGATGATATTGGTGCACTCTCACATAGGAATGAACAAGGCCTTAGCGACTTTAAAACTTGAAAGATAATAGTTGTGTTTATCTAATTTGTATCAAAACATTTAGTTCAATAATGCAATAAAACAAAACTGTTTAATCCATGGTTGTGAAACAATGATTCTGTTACAACACTCCCCGACGTTTCCGCCACGTTTTGTTGTTTTACGTGGTCGGGGTGTGACATTCTCAACCAAAAGTTGTTGTCACTAACCAAGATCCAGCAATGAAGAAGACTATTTCTGCTGTATTTGTTGAAACGAGGCATCGGTTATGCATGTGGCACGTGATGCATAAACTTTCTTTGAAGGTTGATTTTCTTATTTTTATTTTTGCGTTCTAAGATATACAACGTTTTAAAATATATGGCGTTTTGTACTTTTCTTACTGTTTTTCATGTAAGTTTTTTTATGTCTATTATATATGTTTTTTGCATGGCATTTTCGTGTTATACATAGGTTGGTGTGAGGCTATGCAATTCCACCAATTTAAAAGAACGTAATTGTGGTGTTATGTGGACAGATATTCTTACACCCGAAGAGTTTGAATCAGAATAGGAAGAGGTTATCGGAGAGTTCAATTTAGCAAAAAATGACTGGCTCTCTGATATTTTTGAACTCAGGTAATCTTGGATCCCTTCATACTATAGAATGGAGGAGCTGTCGGGCCTTATGCGAACGACATCGAGGTCAGAGAGTGAGAACCATTTGTTTGGTCAAGTGTGCAATTCAAAAGCTACTCTTGTTGAGTTCATGACTCATTATGAAACTGCAATAGAAGCACAATGTCACACACATCGGAGAAATGATCATGAATCTCGATACAAACGCCCTCAGTTGAAAAGTAATTACCAAGTGTTGGAGGGCTAAGCTGCTGACATATACATAAAAAATATTTTTTGTGACATTCAAGATTAGCTAATTGAAATTGCAGATTGCATAAATCAACGTTACGAAGATCAACCCGATGGGTTTGTTAAGTTTAACATAAATGATTTCCTGCAGCCTTGTACATCCTTATTTGAGGTAAACAATGGCGTTTTTGTTTTTATTTGGCGTTTTCTGAATATGGTGTTTATCATATTTTTTAAACATTTAATTTGTTTTTCTATGCAGTTGTGTTTGTTTGTTTGATTGTCTTTTTTATACAAATATTATATGCATGGCGTTTATACAGATATTGTTTTTGACGTTTTCAGGTCTTGTACCGTAAGTCTGATTGCACATGCAGTTGCTTATGCAAGCGTTTTGAGCAGTTTGGTTTGCTATGTAGACATATATTTTATGTTTTGAGAAGTTTGGATATTAGGGAATTTCCGAAACAATACGTTTTGAAAAGATGGCGTAAATAGGTTTCCCCAAATTGCTCTTCCGAATACTCAATGAGTCGTGAATATATGACCGAGCTTGATCCCGATGTGCAAAGTATGATGCGAGAGATTGTTTTTGCAACGAAGTATACTTTGAACCGTTTATCTGGTAATAAAGAGGAGCTATCCTCATACAAGGATCATGTTCAATCTTATATGAAAAAGGTTCAAGATATGCAGATTGTTGCTCCTCCTCCTAGTACACGAGATAGATCTGCGGAGATAACCGATCAATATAGAAACAACAAGAATCCGATAAGAGTCCCTGTTGGGTATAAGTCGAAAGGTTCTGGATCTCGGAAGCGTCTGAAATCCAAACCGGAGGTAGCAATCGAAAAAATGAAATCAAAATCGAAACCCGGGGCCAAAGAAAGACAGTGTCAGAATTGTAAAGTTTACGGACACTAAGCATCGACATGCAAAAATGCCGTAATTAAAAGAAAATCGACACGGTCTTCGAGAGCAAGCAAAGAGTAGTTTGGCGTTTTTGTACTTTTTATTTTTCCAGAACACACACACACATTGGAATTTGGCGTTTTATATCTCTTATATAGCATTTTTTATTTTTTCCCATCTTTTTTTCTACTTCGTGTGCATAACATGTGACTTGGAAGTTACATAACAAACAATATAAGATCGGACACACGAACTAAACGCCAAAAAAGAACACCTTTACTAAATAAAAGTACCTTAAACATCTAATTTGGTCATGATAAACTCAATAATATTTTGCTGAATGAGATGGACGACATTGTTAATCCTCAGTTAAGAATGTTGTCCACCCTATTTAGTGAAACTTTATTGAGAACAAAACTGAATCTCCAACAAACGATGTTTGCAATTTGTGGTTTTTGATTGTTTTGGCGTTTATAAATTGAATGGTATTTAATAAAATATGGCGGTTTTTTTTTTTGGTGAACAATGGAAGTTGAGGATAAACTCAATAAGATTTTGCTCAATGAGATGGACAATATCACCACTTAACGAATTTTTCTATCACATTGAGTGAAACTTTACCGAGAACAAAACTGAATCTCAAAGAAACATCGTTTGGAATATTTGGGGTTTGAATATTTTGCCATTAATAAATTGAATAGTATTTAGTCAAATAAGGCGTTTTGGGTTTGGTGTGTTCAATGGAAGGTCTGAGACATTGTTTATATAGGATGTTTTTGGCGCGTATTTTAGGCGATATTTTATTATAATAAATGCTAGTAATGAGTTCCGTCGTTTCAGTTACTGTTTGTTCAACTTTATCGTTAAAAAACAAAGTTTGGTGTTTTATATATAATGGTGTTTAGATTAGGATGATGTGTGCTTTGTAGTTTAAGGCGGAAATTTAATGGCGTTTTATTCATGAGTTTGGCGTTTTGGCTAGAGAATTCTAAAGGTAATGAAGCGCGTCCACGTAATAAAATTGATGTTATTTATGAAAACGCCACCGCGCCAATCTAGTCCATAGATTGTTTTGATCTGACGATCCATAAGTGTTCTTACAGTTCTCACAATTTTTACCGTTTTTCCTAAATCCTGACCCTGGGAAGGTTCATTGGGGAACACTAAAAAAGTGGGGAACAGTGGGGAACCGGCTCAAACGAACTCCGATTGGACTCATTCCAGCGGCGTTGGAACCGGCTCGTCGAACCCTAACTAAGATCTCTTAACCCTGAACCCTAAATCCTAACTCCAAAACTCTAAACCCTAAAGCTAAAAAATAAGGCTAAAACCTAAGTTAAACCGTAAAATCTAAACTATAAACCCTAAAAGCTAAACCTTAAAGGCTAACCTAAAGCTAAACCCTATAGCTAAACCTTAAAGCTAAACCCTAAAGTTAAACCCTAAGGCTAAACCCTAAGGCTAAACCCTAAGGCTAAACCCTAAAGCTAAACCCTAAAAGCCAAACCCTAATATATTTACGGTTTAGGGGTTATGATTTAGGGTTTAGGGTTAGAGATCCTAGTTAGGGTTCAACGAGACGGTTCCAACGCCGCTGGAATGGGTCCAATCGGAGTTCGTTTGAGTCGGTTCCCCACTGTTATATATATATATATATATATATATATATATATATATATATATATAGGGAGCCGCTAAAAAAAAACTACCTCCAGTTGTAAGAACCGCGAGAACTACTCTCAACCAATCACATTGTGCCAACATAAAGGGTATATTGGTCAATTAACTCATATGTCAAATCACCACACTCTCTCTCCATTTAATGCTTTTCTGTCCCCTCATCTTTATTTCATTAGAACTCTCTTCCTCTCTCTTCAAAATATTAATCCCCTCACCTCTCACCTCTTGAAAGTTGCAGAGACCTCATATGTTGAAATTCAAACCCCATGACCCAACACCTAACTCATTCCTTCCTTACTGCTCGAGCTCCCTTCACCCTACAAACCATCTCTCCTATTTGTTCTTTTTTCTCCTGTGACTAAGCAACTGGGTAATCAATCACCACCGTGACCCTACTATTCCCTCTGACCGAACCACCATCTACCTCTGAACACACAAATTGGCGGCCTGGAATACCGATTACCATCATGTACAACCACCATCTTCTCTCCCCTTGGCCACCCCCTCACCGGCGACGTTACCGGAAACCCCCAAACACCACACCCACACCGAACTCAGATATGCTCTCCGACGACCCCCTCCTTCTCCCGGCGACCCACCGTCACCCCTTCTGCCGTCCCAAGTGACCTCCACTCCATCCGCCGCCATCTATTCAGGTCATCCACACCCAGCTGTTTCTATATATCTCCTTATCACATAGATCTACTTATCTTTCTTATTATTTAATTTTGTTTTTTGGGGGGATTTTTTATGATGAAGGTGGACGACGGTTGTTGGTGGTGGTGGCGGTGGCGTTGGGGTTGGTGGCGGTGGGGGTTTTTTGGGTGGTGTGGGGTAGAGGTGGGTTGGTGGCGTTGGGGTTGGTGTCGTTGTCGGAGGTGGTGGGTGCTTGATGACGGCGATGGAGTGCCGATGTTGGAGGTGGTGGGTGCTCGATGATGGTGGTGGAGTGTCGTTGTCGGAGGTGGTGGGTGCTCGATGGCAGGTGGTGGGTGCTCGATGTCGGAGGTGGTGGGTGCTCGATTTGATTTTGGGTATGTACATCATTTTGTTATTGTTGATGGGGTTTTCTTTGATTTGATTTTGGGTATCTACATCATGTTTGGTTGTTATTGTTACTGGGTTTTTGTTGGGTTTGAATCTGGGTTTTTGTTGATGAACTGGGTGCTTTTTTGATGAACTGGGTTTTTGTTGGTTTTGAATCTTGTGGTTTGAATCTGGTTTGTTCTTGTTTGATCAGTGACTGTGGCGTTGATATGTTTTGGATTGGATGGCGATGATGCAAAAAAAAAACTAGATTTTGATGACGATGGCGCGGCAAGGACGGCGGAGGGTAGGTTTTTGAACCTGCAACCCCACTTTGCAGCCTTTTTGATTATCGGAAAATCTGAGCCAAACCACGTTTTTTTTTTGAGATACACTTTGTTTTGATGTTGTTGTTTAAAATATATATATATATATATATATATATATATATATATATATATATATATATGAGGCGTCGATGACGATAACAACCTATCTGAGACACCTACCGAGTTTGCGATTTTCTGGGTGCATTTTTGTTTTGCGATTTATGGGTGCATTCGTTTTAACGTAAAACGTAAAAACGTAAAAAGTTTTACGCAAAACGTAAAAAAGTTTTACGTAAAAATTTCATGTAAAACGTAAAACATAAAAATTTTACGTAAAACGTAAAAAACGTTAATATAAAAACGTAAAACGAAAAAACGTAAAAATTTAACGTAAATCGGAAAACGTAAAAAGTTTAACGTAAAACGTAAAAAGTTTTACGCAAAACGTAAAAAGTTAAACGTAAAAAAAACGCCGCATGAAAAAATCGAGCGTAAAACGTAAAATGTAAAATTTTTAACATAAAACGGAAAAACAGCGCGTTGATAAAACGATGCGTGAAAAAGCCGGGCGTAAAACGTAAAAAACCGACGCGTAAAACGTAAAAAACCGGGGCGTAAAACGTAAAAAATCGGGGCGTAAAACGTAAAATAACGTTAACGTAAAAAATTGGCGCGTAAGATGTTAAAAAAACGTTAACGTAAAAAACCGGGGCGTAAAATAACGTTAACGTAAAAAATTTGCGCGTAGAACGTTAAACGTTTTACGTAGAACGTAAAACATAAAAAGTTTAACGTGAAACGCAAAAAGTTTAACGTGAAACATAAAAAGTTTACGTAAACCGTAAACTTTTTTATCGTAAAACGTAAACTTTTTTATCGTAAACCGTAACCTTTTTTATCGTAAAACGTAAACTTTTTTGACGTAAAACATAAAAAAACGGCGCGTTAAAACGTAAAAATTTTAACGTAAAACGTAAAAAAACGGCGCGTTAAAACGTAAAAAATTTAACGTAAAAAAACGGCGATTTTCTGTTGCGTTCGGTTTTGCGTAAAAACGTTTTTTGTAAAAATAAATTAAACCGTAAATTTGTTTACGTAAACCGTAAACTTTTTATCGTTAAACGTAAAAACGTGAAGCGTAAAAAGTGTTACGTAAATTTTTTCGTAAGTTTTACGTAAAACGTAAAAAGTTTATCGTAAGTTTTACGTAAACTTTTTCGTAAAAAACCGGCGTTAAAAAACGGCGCGTTAGAAACGGCGTGTTAAAAAAACGCCGATTGAGAAAAACGACGCCTTAAAAAAACGGCGCGTTAAAAACGTAAAAACGGCGCGTTAAAAAAACGGCGCGTAAAAAACCGGCGTTAAAAACAGCGCGTTAAAAACGGCGCGTTAAAAAACGGCGCGTTAAAAACAGCGCGTTAGAAACGGCGTGTTAAAAAACGCCGATTGAGAAAAACGACGCCTTAAAAAACGGCGCGTAAAAAACGGCGCGTAAAACACGACGTTAAAAACGGCGTTAAAAAACAGCGTTAAAACGACACGTTACGCCTAAAAAACGGCTCGTAAAAAAACGGCGCGTTAAAAAACGGCGTTAAAAACGGCGCGTCAAAAAAACGTAAAAAGTTTAACGTAAAACTTAAATTGTAAAAAGTATAAAAATCTTTTAAAAAAATCTGAATTTAAAAATGTTTTTCATAAAGAAATTATGTTTAAAAAATAAAAGTAATAAAAAGTAATTAATGAATAGGACAAAAAAGGTAATTTAAAATTAATATATATAAAATGACAAAATAGAGTTATTTTACTTAAATACCCTTTTGTATTATAATATTAAAGACATAATAAGACAAAAATCTTTTAATATTAATATTAACTACTTTTAATCACATCTATCCATCTAGTAGATCTAAAGGCCATAAAGTGGTTCTCATGGTTTTTACAACTAGAGGTGGTTTTCATTTTAGCGATCCCCTATATATATATATATATAGGGTGAGGTTCATGCGAGAACCACCATTATTGCCAGAACCGCGAGAACCAACGTGAACACAAAATAAAATCTAAAAAAAAAATCAAAAAAGCACTCAAATTTTTTTTTTAATATTTTTCTTAAAAAAATCGCTATATTTCGTTACCATAAAAAAAAACTTTTTTTTTTGAGTAACAGTTATCCATGCACATGTGCATATGTATCTTTACTTCGACAAATTCGGTAATATGTTATCAGGATAGACAATTGCACTTTAATTTACAATACCATTCGTAATACACTATTTTTTACATTACCAATATTCAAAATGCACATGTGCATCATTAGGTATAACCATGATATGACGTGTTTTGGTACAAAAAGTTTGTGATTTTGAATGGAGAAGTAGGCCCATATACATATTTTTTGGTTAGTTATATCTAGTGGTTGATGGTTTGGTTATAGTTGTCAATTTATGATGTAATATGTTGATTGGATGGTATAAATGGTGTTTACATACATGTAATAAAGTGAAAAATATTGGTAATGGTATTGTATTATGGATGGTAGGAGGTAATGGTATTGTATTATGGATGGTAGGAGGTAATGGTAGTGTATTATGGATGGTATGATAGATGAAAGGTAAAGTGTATTCAAAGTAGTGTACCAAAACACCTTATTTTATGTTGATACATATAGATGCACATGTGCATTTCTAATATTGGTAACGTAAAAAGTATTGTATTACACATGGTAGTATAAATGAAAGTGCAATTGTCTAATAGTTGTAATGAATTACGGAATTTGTCAAAGAAATGACATAAATGCACATGTGCATGTTTATGTATTATGGATAGAATGATAGATGAAAGAGAAAGTAGTGTACCAAAACACCTTATTTCATTTTGATACATATAGATGCACATGTGCATTTCTAATATTGTTAACGTAAAAAGTAGAGTATTACACGTGGTAGTGTAAATGAAAGTGCAATTGTCTAATATTTGTAATGAATTACGGAATTTGTCAAAGAAATGATACAAATGCACATGTGCATGGATAACTGTGACTCAGAATTTTTTTTTTTGGAAATTTTTTTATTAACAAAATATAGCAATTTTTCCAAAAAAAAAATAGTAAAAAAAAAATTTTTTTTTGGGTGTTTTTTAGATTTTTTTAGGAATTACTGTTCGTGTTCACCCTGGTTCTCGCGATTCTCGCAATAAAGGGTGGTTCCTAACAGATCATTCTCCTATATATATATATATATATATATATATATATATATATATATATATATATATATATATATATATATATATATAGGGGACCGCTAGAATGAGAACCACCTCGAGTTGTAAGAACCGCGAGAACTACACCCCACGGAGGGGCGTTCGCCGCGATTTTTTTTTTACAAGTAGATGTGTGCATTATAAACACGGCCGTAAAAAATCACGGCGAACGCCCCTCCGTGGGGTGTAGTTTTTTACACCTCAAGTTTGGTGTTTTTTAATTTTTTTTCTTTTTTCTTTTTTTTTCACCAAACTTGAGGTGTAAAAAACTACACCCCACGGAGGGGCGTTCGCCGTGATTTTTTACGGCCGTGTTTATAATGCACACATCTACTTGTAAAAAAAAATCGCGGCGAACGCCCCTCCGTGGGGTGTAGTTCTCGCGGTTCTTACAACTCGAGGTGGTTCTCATTCTAGCGGCTCCCTATATATATATATATATATATATATATATATATATATATAGGGGGGCGCTAAAATAAGAACCACTCCCAGTTGTAAGAATCGCGAGAACCACTCTCCACCAATCATATTCAGCCAACAAAAAGAGTATATTGGTTATTTACCCTAAATGTCATATCCTACCATCTCTCTTCATTAATGTGATCAGATCATCTCTCTTCTCTCTCTCTATTTTAAATCCTTATTTTCTCTCTCATATCTTCATATCTGTCTTCTCTCTCTATTTTAAATCCTCCCTTTCTCTCTCTCTCTCAAAACTTGAAATCCATCACCGGAGATACACTCTTGTCTCCTCCGCCCTCCGCCACCGGATATCACTCTCCGGACCACCGTCTCCTCTGCCACTGCCACTGTACCAACCAACGCCATCGCCGGTTCCGGCGTCGGATAGGGTTTCGTTCCCGGTGGTTGTACCAGCCGACGCCGGCAGGTAGTTTCTGTGTTTTTTTTTCTTGTTTTCAAAGACCAGTTCTTCTTCTGGTTGTTCTTCATCTGAGAGATTAATGGCGATGATGATGTGGAAACCCACACATGAGCCTTGTTCTTCATCTGAGAGATTAATGGCGATGATGATGTCGGTGGTGCCGGCGATGTTGGTGGTGCCGGTGGTGCCATCGACGTCGGTGGTGCCGGTGTTTGAGTGGTGGCTAGAGGTGGTGTCGGTGATTGAGTGATTGCAAGAGGTGATGCCGGTTTTGGGGGGTGAAGGAAGAGGTTTTTTTGGGGGTGGTGGCTACTGGGTCAAACTTTCTTGTGTTGTTGGGGGTTGATTGGGTTTGGGGTTTCTTTGATTCTGATTATGTTTGTTTGGGATTCTTTGATTCTGATTATGTTGGTTTAGGATCTTTTTGATTCCGTTCCCGTTGATTCTGTTGTCGTTAGTTTGGGATTCTTTGATTTTGATTATGTTGCCGTTGATGACATCATTGTTTCTTGATCTTGTGGTTGTTGGTGGGCGGTGAACGATGAGTGAATGTTTTTGCCCCGATCTTTGATTTTGTGTCTCTGTTTTTGTCCCGATCTTTGATTTTGTGTCTCTGTTTTTGTCCCGATCTTTGAGCTGCACTTGTTTGGGCGGGCGATGATGCAAAAAAAAAAAAAAAACGTTGATTTAGATGACGATGGCGCGACAAGGACGGCGGAGGGTAGGTTTTTTGAACCTGCAACCCCACTTTTGCAGTCTTTTGATTATCGGATAATCTGAGCTAAACCCTGTTTTTTTGTGATACGCTTTGTTTTGATGTCATTGGTTTTTTATTTTTTCCCACTAGTCGATGATGATAACAATATATCTGAGACACCTCCCGAGTTTGCGATTTCTTGGTGCGTTCGTTTTGGCGTAAAAAAGTTTTTGTAAAAAAACAAATTAACCGTTAACTTTTTAACGTAAACCGTAAACTTTTTAACGTAAAACGTAAAAAGTTTTACGTGAAACGTAAAACGTAAAAAGTTTTACGTGAACTTTTTAACGTAAAACGTAAAAAGTTTTACGTAAAACGTAAAAAATTTAACGTAAACTTTTTAACGTAAAACGTAAAAAGTTTTACGTAAAACATAAAAAATTTAATATAAAACGTAAAAAGTTTTACGTAAAACGTAAAAAATTTAACGTAAAACGTGAAAAATTTAACGTAAAACGTAAAAGAATGGCGCGTTAAAACGTAAAAAATTTAACGTAAAAAACGGCGCGTAAAAAAACGACGCTTGAAAAAGACCGGTGTAAAAATCGACGCGTTAAAAAAACGACGCTTGAAACGTAAAAAACAGCGCGTAAAACGTAAAAAACAGCGCCTAAAACGTTAAAAAACGGCGCGTAAAGTTTTTAAAGTAAATGTCGACGCGTTAAAAAAACGACGCCTGAAAAAGCCGGGCGTAAGAACGGGGCGTAAAAAAACGGCTCTTCAAAACGTTTTTTTAAACAAATCTTAAAAAAAATTATCATAAAAATCTGATTTCAAAAAAATTTTTAAACCAAAAAATCAGTTTCTTAATAAAAAATTATTAAGACAAAAAAGTAATTAATGAATGGGACAAAAAAGACATTTAAAAATAATATATATAAAAAGACAAAAAACAATTTTACTTAAATACCCTTTAACAATAAAATATTAAAAACATAATAAGACAAAAAGCTTTTAATATTAATATTAACTACTTTTAATCTCATCCATCCATCTTATTGATCTAATGGCTAAAAAGTGGTTCTCGTGGTTCTTACAACTGGAGGTGGTTTTCATTTTAGCGGTCCCCTATATATATATATGTGTGTGTGTGTGTGTGTGATCAACACCAAAAGCGAACTGAACAAGATCATGGTTACAAACATGCAAACACGGTACACTGGTTAATCTACCAATGAGAGATGAATATACCTTAGTGGTTAACGATTAACCGATTGAGACACCCAGATACAATCAATGAACGGATGCTAGAACACAAACACGAAAGGCGCGAGAAGCAACGGTGAGGTGGCGACTTTTTCCTTAGGCTGGTCGACGAGATAAGAGGGGGGGGGGGGTTTCAAGATGGTAGCTGGAATCTTGTGTTTGTCAAGATGATTAGTATTTTATTGTTGTAATATTAATTAGGTTAAATATTTCTTTTTAATGATAACTAATTATCTCTTGGCCCTCAACTGCCAATACAACTAGTACAAGCTAAAACCGCGATACGAAACCCGAATAAATAATACATTTTAAATTATTTATAACCGATATAACTAATTATATGTTTTGTTTCGTTAAATGTTCGTGATCACTAGTTAATCGAGTTAAGTGGATTTAGTGTTCGTTGGCCAATGTATAACTCTTACGAATTAAACTCATGGTAATTATATGTATAACGCTCCTGTAATATTACTCATGGTGTTATAGTTGTAAACATTTTCTTGTTTCCACAAGAGTGTTTCTTTCGAATTAAACTCACAAACCAGAGTTCATTCCACCCCTCCCCATCAGTCCCTTTAATCATGAATTCTGAGTTTACACACTTCCTTGAAGTGGCCTGGTTGGTTATAATAACAGCACAAATGAGTTTTGAAAGAATGCAGCGTATTCTTCTTCGTGATGTCTTTCTCTTGAACTTTTATTTTGCAACCCTTCGTAGTTTATCAATTGATGTTACTTTGTATTCCTTATTGATATTAAAGTCATCGATCTCTATGGCATAGACTATCTGGGCTTGAATCTTCTTGGTCACACAGACCACTTTTCTCTGGTTCTTCGTGGTCACACAAACCATCACCACCAGGAATGGTGATGAATTCTGAAAAAGAAAACCCGTCGCCACTAGGAATGGTTATGAGTCAGTGAGCAACTAGATTGTATCACCCGTATATCTTTTGAAACTCGTCGCCAATAGGAATAGCGACGCTACTTGTAGAAGTAGTGTCCGTCCAAGGGGAAGTGAAGCCAAGCAACATTTGATATTTTTATATTTATATTTCATCAGAAATGTTTATGTCGTGGACTTCTGCTTTTCTTAGTTGATTGTTAATTCCATTTGTTTGTCTTGATTTCTGGTTCACTTGATTTTCGATTCCTGATTTAGTTATATCTGGTTCACATATTTGGTTGGTTGATTTTTACATAGGTAATATGTCACTGTTAATTGCTAATTATTTGTCCATTGTGGTTTCAGTGTAAATCTACTATTATGTTGGTTGATTAGTCGCTTGATAGTTTATAAGCACATTCTCGGTCCAAAGCCAAGATAAAGAAGCACTTTAGGCCCATGAAAGGGTTGAGCCGGCCCTGTGTGATGAAGAGTTCGTTTATAGCACCATTTGTGCAATAAAAAAAATCAAACCATTTGGTTTTGGTTTAGAACGGTTACTAACTATGAACACCTCCAAATTGCATGAAAATGTAGTTATTCTTCTTTTTGATTTTTGTATTTATCTTCAAACATATTGATACAACTACTTAGAGCACTTTGTAAGTAATCTATTTCCTTAGCTGTACATTCAGTTTCCAAACCAAAACATGATATATCTAATCCTACACAATCATACATCTCAATCATCAACCGTAGAAACAATCTTTCTTTCTAACTCCTAACCGTGACCCAATTTTCTTGTGACGCCGTCTCATTTTCCGTACATTGCTTTCGAGAAGACCCTCTCTTTTCGTAACGCCTAACCGAAAATGGTATTTTACTTGCTAGCTTTGTCTCCACCAACCCATCTGACTCCTCCGACTCATAACTGTCATCATCTAGCCCGATATCCAGAACACTCATAGGCGAATATTCATGAAAGTGTTTTTGTTGCATGTTTTTACTCTCTGTTTCCCCATTAAGGAACGGATGATCTAGAAGTTCATCGACCGTCGATCTCTTTTCCGGTATTCTCACCAAACACTTTCTAAGAAAATCCAAACCGTCATTTGAGAACCCTTTAGGAAACGAGGGCCTCTCGTTACTTGATGCTATCTTTAAAACTGCGGCCATTAGATTCGAGGCCCCGAGTTCACCCCAAGGAGTTTTGCCTGTTGCCATTTCGATAACGGTGCACCCTAAAGACCAAATGTCAGCTGAAAAATCCAATCCCTCGTTTCTAAGGACTTCCGGGGCCATCCATAATGGGGTCCCACGAAGAGACCTCTGATTGGTGGGCCCCGTGTTCGATTTTGGTTGTTTTGCACAACCAAAATCGGCTAATTTAATGTTTCCACATGAACCCAAAAGCACATTTTGAGACTTGACATCTCCATGGACAATTCCTATATCGTGGAGATACTTCAACCCTTTAAGGATTTCTCGGGTGTACGCACGGATGACTTGTTCGTCAAGTTTTCCTCCGAGTTTTTCCATAACATCACCAAGACTCCCAGCTGCCATGTACTCGATGAAGAGATTTATTTTCGGATGCCCGTTCTCCCCAAAAGAAACGTGTTTCCCAAGGCATTGTACAATGTGAGGGGAATCCAGTCCCTCGAGAATCTTAGCTTCATTCTCAAGGGACTGATTCCCCTCCTGAGAATCAGAAGATTTCACCACAAAAAGTGAGCCGTTAGATTTGTTGATTGCCAAATGAACAACCCCGAACGATCCCGATCCGATCATTTTGCCACGATCCCATTCTCCGGGCAGAAAAGATGGCGACAACTCGCCATTTCCCGACATTTGTTCTTGTTATTCCCCTCTCTTCTCAGCTTTGAAGATTGACTTTTCTTCGCGTTTTTCTTCGATTCTTAACGCGTAATTCGTGATATTCCAATTGCGGATAAATTAAGTTTTTACAGATTATATAATTATACAACCTCAAAGAGAAGAAGATAGATTTACATATGTAGGGTGTTAGGACATTAGAGTTGAGGCCAGGCCGGTGTTACATGAAAGGTGGCAAACTAGGGTGGTGGAGCGGTGTCCCGGTTGCCGGTTGCCGGAAACCGCCCTCACTCACTGGCCTGTGACAGGTTTGGTAATCTGTTCTACAAATTAGATTGTGAAGGAGGACAAGAGTCAGAAATGATTGTATCTATAGATTGTGCCTATATATCAATGCTCTCTCTTTAGAAACCACAAGCATCTAAGAGAGGAACAATGGTTGGTGATCCCATAAATGTGGAAATCTTGGTGGTCAACATCGTCTCAATTTCATAATATCCTTAGTTTATATACATCGTCTTAATTGCATTTTGGGAAATTAATAAATATTTATGTTAATTTAAGAGAATAACAACGTTGATATTTTTTCCTTAACAGATAATTGCATTTCATTCCAAATATTTACAACCCAGGCCATCGTAGCAAGTAACTAGGACAACCTAAGTACAATCACCCATTTTTCAACAACGTTGATATAACCCTAGATAGAAAAAGAACATCGAAACCTATTTTCGTTAGAGATCATCACAACAAGTTCAAAGTAAAGAAAAAAGAGATAAATACGGGAGTAATGGCATCAATATTCTTTTATATCACTTCATAAATATTATCGTTTCTTATACACAATTACCAACATAGTTTAGAATTATATTAGACTAGTACTTCCGTCCTAGAAAATAAACTGATACTATTGGATCAGTACTTGACTATTGGATCAGTACTTGACTTGATCTAGCAAACGTCAATTTTCTTTCTATCTGCATGTCTAAGGTTGGGAAAAACTTTGACGAGACTGTTTCGTTCTTTTCCCTTTGATGTAGTGTTCTCTGATATGAGATGTGCAGGCTACATTATCTCCATATATATAATTTACTAGTTTAAGATCCCGCGAGTTTCGCGGGTGCCTTAACACAAACATATAATATCTACTGGCATTGAAGCCCATGTATGAACTATACCCGCTTGCAGGAATCCCCAATATTTCCGTTTCAATATTAGCAGCCTGATAAATTCGTATATATCTAATTATTGTCAATCAAATTATGTTTTAAACCCGAAACTATAAGAAGATTATTAAAGCACCAAACAAAACTTTAGAATGAAAAGGTAACATAAAGCATTGATAAAGCATGTCGGAATTAAATCACAACATATTAAGTTCCCGTGTGTTACACGGGTGGACCAACAACAAAATATATTATTTAACAATGTTTACATAAACCTTCTAACGAAATAAACGTTGAACTACTAATGTGTATAAAACAGCATTGAATTGAAATAAATAAATACGGCAAAAATGAAAGAAATGTTTCATTACTGACAAAAACAAATACCAAATAATCACAAGTGTTGCTTTAAACATATCGTTTCGATCTATTCTTCACCAACAAATGACTCATAGCTTTGATTTCTTCCACAACTTTCACCAAAGACACCACTTGATTAAACATTTTATCCTTTCGCATACGTCACACACACCAAATAGCAGTCAGAATAATGGCGTGGAATGCTTTCTTCTTCCTATAACCTTGAATAAAATCGTGTAACCCAAGAAAATGATGTAAGCTGAAATGAAAGCATGGTCTAAAAAATTAATTCGTGTTGCCATGAGTGGAGGAAATGTCGAAAATTAAATTTTCAAACATTATAGAAAGGATATATGCCCAGTCAAGGGTTGCCACCTTTATAAAACAGAGGGAGTATTATCTACAAAAGCATAACTTCATATTCAAAATTTATAAAACGGCTTACCATTTTCATATTCAAGAACTTGAAGTATAAAGAAAAATTAACATCAGTTAATATACAACACAAAAAAAGTTATAAAAAGGTAAGCCTTATATCTTTCCTGTTGACAAATGTAAATGAACTCATTATAACATACAAAATCATACCCTATCAAAATCCATGACAACCTTAGCTTCAGTTGTAGAATTTTCTTTATATCCATCCATCCATAACTCATGAATCTCCTAACTGTAATATGCTACATCAAGTAAGCAATGACCAAAATGCCCATGAATAGCAATTACACAAATAATGGCTTTGTCTAACTCGTGAATGTATATGTATTTGTTATTTTTCAATATCCACTCTTCCTACACGTGTATATAGAAAAAAATAGCGTCCTCGGATCTAAGCATAAGTGGTACAGTTGTTAAAGGAAAAAAAAATACATTTATCAGAAAGATAAACCAATTATATACAATTGATTTCGTGAGTGAGACCAACTTTGCTTTTTAGGATATATAATTTGTCCGTCGCATGATGCGTTGGTGGGACAAAGCGTTCGCTAAGTTAGTTTAAAAACAGAACAGAGCTTTGGCTGGACTGAAATTACAAAAAAAAAAAATGCAAAAATTACACTAAGTTCATGTAAATTTTGGTCATATGGTGAAATAGAACAGTGCTTTGGTCATACCCCTCGTGTTGTGCCGGCGGGTTAAAGCGTTCGCTTATGCATTGTAGAAGCATCTGGATCTAAAAGTCTCTTCTTGTAGTACCTGAACAATTTTAATCCTCATTAGAATACCATAAGAGGTGGTTAAATGGATTGTTTGGGTACTGGGTCACAATGGTTTGGTTTAATGGCGAATAACTTCTAACATGGGTCAAAGCAAATGGGTCGGGTGGCCCTATAAACATTATGTTTTTCCTTTTATTTAGTCTTGTATATATATAAAACGCATCGAATATGACATAATATGGTGAAGAAAACTAAATTATTATAATACTAATATATTTATTTATAAATAAAGAAGCATAAGAGGTCATAAGTATGGGGGTATGCATCAGCTCAGGTGGCCATTCATTTTCAGAAAGTTGAGCCAACTTGAAACCGGTATCACTCTGATTGGCTAGAAACACCTCTGCCACCGGTTCAACACCACTCGCACCGTTCTAGTCGATGAAAAAGTCTCTTTTTGCTGGACCTGAACAATTTAAAGATAACAACATAGCCTAACTAAACATGCCAATAGTTTCTAAATACTATGTGGACCCAAAATCATGCCCTTTTTTGAACAGAGCATACAAAATTTTCATATTTTTAAGAAATTGAGTGGACTAGGTCATCATACTTAACCGATATCATGAAATTCACATTTGGATTAATCAAAACACTAATAGTTGTGACAACTGGCACAAAACTGGTAATTTCCGTACTATTCTATTAATTATTTATTTCCTGCAATTATGTGTCTGAACGTCAACATTATATGCTTACTTGCTTTACATATGAATTCATGCATGTTTTATACTTCAATTATCGCACTATGCATTACATTAAGCGTTGCGTCGAAACAACTAGTAAACTCACCGGTAAGACAAGCTGTGGCAGCACAGCCTCAGCATGTAGATAAACGATAGATTTAAAGCCTAGATGTGGTCCAGCGTCAAAAATACATTAAAACCCAAGTGTAGGAACAATGGTTAACATAAACACTTCGCGAAAGCTAAAACAGACACTAAAAACTGCCCGAAACGCACCTAAAATACAGAATTCTGCAGAAAATCAGCAAAAACAACATTTTAACAATGAAATAACATGCAGAATTGATGTTTTAGTGTCTAGAATAACTTGTAAAGTGTCGGGAATGAAAACTGTCACAAAAGGTACTTCATACCTTTTAAAACTGCACTATTTAGCACTTTAAGGAACCGATAACCAAACAAATAACCGGACACTACCCAAAACACCAAAAATAGACTAGAAGCATTGTAATTACGAATTAAAGCTAGTTATGGTGAAAAAACACCTTAAAACTCATAGAAACACATAAACACACTTAACTTTATCATAAACCCCCTAACTTACATTTATAACCTTTAACTTCCAAAAACTTACACTTAACCCCCCCTCTTTGTAACCAGCCCCAAAGTGGACCCCACTCCCTTTCCATTAAAATATTATCAATGGTGCACTAGATATGGGACATGAGATCCCTTGGATAATTATGTGTTGGAAGGATGTTATAAGTAACGATAAGATGAAAGAACAAGATCATTTTCAACACTTTTAAACTTCTTCTTCTCTTCTCCCACCTACGACAACACCTCCACCCACACACATCCTCATTTTCTTCAACTCTCAAGCAAATCTAAGGTGATACAAAGGTGAGGAAGGTGATCTAATGAAGCTACAAGTGGTAGAAGTTGAAGGACCTTCTTGTGGAGCTTTTAACCATTCATTTTCATCATTCTTCATCTTCTTCTTGTTTGTGCCACTCCCCTAGCCACTAGAGCTAGTAGTAAGCCTTCTAAACACTATTTTACTTCATGTTATTAGTATGTACAAGTTACACCATCAAAGAACCTAAACTTTAAAAGATGGTAACATGAAGATCTAACATAATCTAAGTGAAAATAAGTTATTTTGAAGTTATTTGATGTATGTTATGAAGTTGTGAAGGTTGAATCTTGTGTTTTTAGTTAGATCCATCATGTGAAAGCTTGTTAGAAGCTTAGATCTAACAAGTTTAAGCATGGATCTTGAAAGATCCATGGTTAAACTTGAAGATGAACTTGAAAAGTCTTTATGTAAACATGAAGAATGGTCTTTAAAGTATGATTCTTATGATCTTGAAGTAATAAAGTTTATGGATGGTTAAGTTATAAGATTTAGCTTCATAAAAAGTTCATGAAAAATTCATCAAGAAGCTTATTTTTGAAAGAATCAAGTATGTTAAGTGTAAAACTCAAAGACTACATGTTTTTACAAAATAGTTAAGTTCATCCTAGTGTTTAACATGATGAATTTAGTGTATGTAACTTGTGAGATTGTTGGAAATTGATTTTTGGTGATGAAAAGAAAATAAAAACATGTTTTGAAAACATAACACATGTTTTGAAAACATGAGAAACCTCCATTTTTAGGGAAAACTATGTCAAATTTTTTTATAAAATTTTGACACTTAGAAAAACTTATTTTTGGTGAAACTTATTCCTCAAACATTCACCTATAAATATTTACTAAGGTTTCCTAATTTTTATACAAAATTTGTCAGACCCCCAAAATACCTCCTAGGGAAAGTCCCTGCTAGGCGTGTGACATACCAATAACGAGCCACTAATTACATTGAACCCATACAAGTTTCCAAATGAAATCATCACTTATTAAATAAAATTTTCAACAATAAGTTTAATTAAAACCCAACATGTTCAGCGGAAGTAAATAGTAAACCAAGGTTAATCAGTTTCAAAACCAATGTATAATATCAAGAAATCAAACACATGAATCCTTCCAGTCGACCCATGACCGCTCCAGCTACTCCAGACAGCAAGTTCCCAAATCCAAGATACCTAACGACCTGCGAGCATGCAACAAGTGTATCAGACAACGCTGGTGAGTTCATAGTTTTACGAAAACGTTGGTTACCAAGTGTTTAGTTAATCCATTGAAGTTAATTCCGAAAGTAATGTTGATAATATCTCGATACTGAACAAGACGGCTCCTGTTGTATGTTTTGCCCTTTCCCCAGTGCTCCTATCAAAGCACTGGGCCCGACTGGGTAATAAGTTCACAACCGTCCTCCTCGGTACGGTGTGAGGGTGCCAAACCTATGTAGCGCTACCAACTAATACTCTGTTACTTCCCCAGTAACAAAAGATGGGACTTAAGAGATAGAGAGTGAGAATATTATCCAACATCCCAGTTTTACCCAAAAGATTTATCCCTCCCCGGGATACCCACCGACTATCCCAACCACCGGGACGCATGCTCAAAAGAGATGAACTCACCTTTGGTTAGCTCAGTTAGATTAAACGCTCGTTAAATAGTTGATCAATCAAGTCCTATCGTGGTTACCAAAGACAATCAGTTTCATGAATACACAATTCACGTATCTAGTCAGACGTATTGCTCAAGCAATAAACTACCAAACATATAATCATCATGTATGTCATAACAAGCATCCGGGTCATAGTATATTTGCGATACAAGTTCATGTAACACCAAAGCACATGTTAAATGGTTCACTTTACCTTCAAGTAACCATGCAAGTCATGACAAGAAGAAAACATGCACATAACAAGTCGATTGCTATCATGAAATCATCTAATAAGTATGCGAGTACACATTACAAATCCGTTTAACATAACTTGGCATGTCATGAGGTTATTCACGTTTATGATTACACTACTATTTGGGTTGCCTTATGCATCACCAATCCCCCTAGTTACTTACTAGAATACTTAAACCGGATCGGCCCACATCAAATACGCGGCCTAGCTCAACAAATTGTAACATGTGCGACCATTAAGTTGTATTAGCCCATTGGCTTAACAGGCCCAAACGACTATATAACTCAGAATCTACGCAATTAAATTCAGGATTTTTAGTAACATACAATAGATGAACCATTTAAGTCGAACCACTCTTATATACCTTTTAATAAGTAATGATGCCAATTAAAGTTGGCCACATTAATCTATATATATTGATTCAAACAATGCTTAATTAATTCTCACATATGAAAGTATATATGTTAATCCAATTCAAGCCTACCTCTTAATTTCTATCATTTCCTCAGTGTAGCCACATGTTAGTTTAAATCATTCAATTATGGGACCCTTCACGTGCACATGCCAATTACCAAAATCTTATGTCCTCAATTTCTACATTTATGAATTCTGCACATAACCACATACATATGGATGGCCCAATGAGAAGGGGACTTCGGCCCACCCTCACAAATTAACTTCAGGAATTTATTTATCAATTTCGAAGACCACTAACTAGCACATGTAAGTCAACACAATAACTTCTTATGCTTTTATAATAATAATAATAATCCAATTATAACAGTATATGTGAATTGCCAAGTTAGTGCACATGATACTTTAATTTATTAATTTATACAAGGTCGGTCCATACAAAAAGAGTTGATGCATGTGCGGACCTGCTTGATTCAACACGTGCAGACGAAATCTGTTTAACATGTGCGGACGTAATTGTTCATCCAACTTCGGACCACCCACAATGAATTAAGTTGGGACTATTAATATACAAACATATTCGGACCCTAGTGCCCCCCCACAAATTCGACTTTGCAAATATATTATGTGCAGATGATATGTAACTAACAAAGTCGGACCATTAAATCCCTAATTGCACATAATTCAATCATAAACAGCAAGTTAACATACCAGGCAATTGCAAGAACATGAGAGTTAACATAACAGGTAGAAGAGTTCCGATTAGGGGGGTATCTACTGTCTTCGCAAATCAAAAGAGGAGAAGTAGGGTTTGTTATGTTTGAGTTTTGTTCTGAACCCTAACATGATACATATACATACTATTAATCTTTGGGGCGGTTAACTCTTAGGCTTGATTGGGCTTAAGCCCATTCAATTAGTTGTTATCATAATGGGCTAGTTTTTTGTCTAACTAGTCATTATTGGGTTACAAGGGTTTCGTCCAGAAATTTGACAAGTAAGCACAGAGGAGTGAAGCGATAGAAACTCTAATTAAACTATATGTAATACTACACAAATAATAATCACAAATAATAATCAAGCATTACACGCAATCACTAAGCATCCAGATAACTGCACAGACACCACGTAAGCCAAATTGTAAAAACAAGATTGCGAGGTCAGTTGGGTGCCACATCATCCCCAACTTGAAAGGGAATTTCGTCCCGAAATTTGCCAATGATAACGGACGTTGACACAATCGTTTAGATAGTTGCGGATCCTAGAGTTTACTCCGACCATTGCGTTCCATAGTGAACTCCGGTCTACGTCTTGAGTTCCAATCCAAGCTTCGCGACCGGAATCCAACTGTGTTAACGAATCTCGACTCCCTGGTCCATGTGTTCGATAAATTCCTCCAGTAAAGGTATCACACGTGTTTCATCAGACACCCCTGCCTTAGATCCGAAACATAAATGACATTGCGTACATTACCCGATTCGCCGGGTAACTTGAGTATTAGGCGACGTGACCAATTCTTTCCAGAATTCCGAATAACCCTATGCAACATAAATTAAGCTTGTCACGCTTCCCAAGCGTACCACACCCTCCCAGGGTGAGACTTTCAACACGATACGATCGCCTACAGTGATCTTCCAACGTTTCCCAAGTTTATCAGCTTTCCTGACGGTCACGCATTGCCGCCAATCGACTCCCGCTCCAAACATCCTTCCCAAGAGTTTCGAGTACCACTCCTGGACCAGTAATTAAGTTGTCAACCATCTCAGTCTAACAAGAAGGTTGGCATTATTGCCTATGTAATGCCTCAACAGAGCTGTCTGGTTACCAAGATGATAATTGCCGCAGTAGTACTCAACCATAGGTAAGAGTCCTTCAAATTTGCACCAAAGCCAGTCACACACATGCTTGCAGCAAGTCTTCGAGTGCCAGGAGAGTTCGTTTTCTCTGATCGTTTGCCCAATGGCGATAAGCAATGCTCTGGTCCTGGCGTGAGCTAAGAGTGTTGTGTATTGCCTGACATAAATCATGCATAGATCGAATTCAGAGGTAACAGGAGTTGGCACCTCGTGCCTAAAAGCCGCCTCTCTCAGAGGAACATTCACAACTGTGAAGACTCATCAGTTTTCTTGATTGTGAGAAAGTGTGCTGGTAACGTGTGTCCATCAACGATCACCTAGGTGATAATGTTTCCGTTTCGGGTTGTAAGTAGACTAGTGACAAAATCCATGGCAGTCTGTTCTCATTTCCATACACGTGTTTCTGGTTGCTAATATCCTACCTTGACTTTCCCACAAGTCAACCATCGTCCTCATGCGTGGCTATATGGGCCTTCAGGCCCGGTCACCAGTACATGGACTTCAGGCTTTAATACATCCTATCGAAACTCAGATGAATAGGATATCGAGGCCTGTGTGCTTCGCCTACACCAGTTCCCTAAGGTTGCTGTATAGTGAGGTCCATATTCGTTCCATGAAGTAGCAAATATCGTCCGACCTGCTAAAGGTTGCTTTCCCATGCCCCGCATGGGTTAATCTTGAGAACTCTCTTCCTTCGAAACAAGGGTATACGGGAGGCCCTTGTGATCGGTCTAGGTAGTGCATTTGGTACCGTCCAAGTAATGCCTCCAACTTAAATCCAAAGACCATGGCTTCCACCGTAGGTCGTGACTCGTGTAGTTCTTCCTGTAAGTCCACCACGTGGGCCATCTCCTTCTCGTGTTGCATCGATGTGTAACTGGGACTCTGGTTCAAACCATCATGGTATACCGCCAGATCATCAGTACCCTCGGATAGAAGTGATGCTCAATGTGTTGCAGGGTTGGGTTTCAAAAGCGAAAAGGACGTTCTCATGTTTTGTCTTCCACGAACACAACACCCTGCTGTGCTAAAGAGGTTTAACCTGCGCGATCTTCGAAAATCCGGCGATGAATCTACAATAGTATCTAGCGAAACCAAGAAATCGCTGGATCCCCGAAGGAATCCTTGGTGTTGATCAGTTTCTAGCAAAATAGGTCCTAGCAAGATCCACGTGTATTCTCACTTCGTTGGTCACGTGGTCAAATGTATCTCTCGAATCTAGATGTTACACTAAACAAGACTTCACACGTAATGGCTCCTCCCTCAGGAGCCCTAAAATAAGATACAGATGTCGCCTATGATGTTCTTTTCTCCTGGAAATGATTCAAAACGTCCTCAATATAAACGATCGGTTCATGTGATCCATAAAGCTGTTGGTGTGCTGATTAACCCAAAGATCATGGAGTACAGAGTCGTAATGGCCGCACTGCGTTCGATATGCCATTTTAGGAACACTCTCTCCTTGAACTTCCTTCTGTTGATAGTTTGTTACTTAGTCAACCCTCGGATAAGAGCTCGACCCTCGCAACTGGTTGACAGGTTGTCAATACATGGTCGAGGCGAACGGTTCTTGACTGTCACCTTGTTGAGTTCTCGATAATCAGTACACATACGAACAGGCTCATCTTCACGGATATAACTGGGGCTTCCCAAAGCGAAAAAAAACTAGGTCCGACAAAACTTATGTCCAACAGTTCCTGTAGTTGATTAGACAGTTCTTGCAACCCTCCTAGTGCAAGATGGTAAGGAGTATGAGAAATCAGGTCTGCCTCTGGCGTAGGATCAAACTAAGATTCTTCCGTACAATTGTGGAAGTAAACCTGAAAGTTCCTCGGGTAGCACACCAAGAGGAATCACAAACAACTGGTGGATCCTCGATCCTCTTTTCCTTAGCCTTAACATCACAAACGGTTGCTAACATAGCGGGGTAATCCCTCCGTAGACACTTCTGGGCTTTCATTGCAGGATTGATGCTAACTTTTACTCAATTCTGGTACTTTGGAACAGACGACGATTCTCCACTAGGGAGAGGGGTACGCAAAGCTTTCTTCTCGCAGGGTATATCTGCGCGATGTATGGATAACCGATCCATACCAACTACTGCATCAAATTATCGAGGATAACTGAAAGAAGGTTGACGTCGAACACTTGTCCCACAAGGTCGAGTTTACATCCCAACGAACATATGAGGTTTCATTTGACTTGCCATCAGTTGCTGCCATCACAGGTTCGGTTTCAAGAAGCATCAAAGTTGCCCAAAACAGGGCTACTCATACAAGTTACCACACTGCTATTATGCCTGGCGTCACCTACGCCAATCCTAAATGCCCTTCCGTAAGCATCATTTCCCGTGTTATTGTTTTGGCTGCGAGAATTCCTAGTACCGTCTTTGTTCCCTTGGATGTTGGCACTTTGACTTAACACAGTCAATCCTTGCCGAGGTCAACTTCGTTTCCATACTGTAAGCTATGATTACGAGTTCCTGGATGTTGCCGTGACCGTTGCCTCTACTGTCGTTGCTTGAAACGAAGCTCTACAATCTTTCACCCTCAAAGTCCATCTTTTCACATTCTGTGCCACGCCATAACGTGCTACTCACTGTGCTAGTAGTATCACCTTCCACACTATAATCAGTTGTCATTGCTTATGTCCCGATTGATTCGTAAGAGTTGACTCCCACGAGTTGCTGACTAGGGTTAAGAATTCGATTGAAGTCAATTTGCTGGTGTTTGTTGGCGGTAATTAGGGTTGTCCAAATACTGAGGTCGGTAAAATACTACGCTCACCCTTTTGTCCATCGATCTAGCAAGTCGATTGAGTACTACGCAGTATGCTGCGATAGTGTTGCAGAAGTGATCACACTTCAGAGTCTAAGACGTCAATACATAGAGTTCCAGCAAACGAAGAGAAGCGAGAAAGGTATAGACCAACTCAAGGACGTTCGCGCAAGCACCTAACATTCTACACGTTTCGCTAGGCGTTCAGATGTGTGTTCAGGTAATACTCGATAGCATCGAGATTCGTAAGGATTCAGGAAGGAGTGAAAAGATCACGTTCAAGTAAGAGACGATCACTGCTATGACTCTTATAGACTGTTGTGTTTCACATCGATCCAATAACAGAACGGAACCCCTTTTTCACTTGTTAAGCCTCACTGGGACTCGCATGCACCCCACATTATTATTATGTGTGCAGCCACAATAATATTATGATTTGCATGCTCATCTCAGTTCCTCCTAACTCATGTCAAATGGTTCCCCAAACTCCAGAGCCAAACAGAGGTTATCAAAACGATAAGATCACAGAAATCCCAAGACTATGACATACTACCAATGCATCGTAATGTAAGCATGCAATTCCTATAATCATACTATAGTGACAAGTGTGTGTCCGTATGCTATGTCATAATCAAATGTGTACTAGCCATGTAATGTATGCAACAAGTGAGAAAGACGAACCTTGCAATCTGGAGCTAAGTGTCATGGTCGATTTCGGATCTGTTCGGTTATAGTCTGGTTTTATAAAAACGTTTTAAAACCAAGTTCACTATAACCAGTGGCTCTAATACCAAACTGCCACACCCCCAAAATACCTCCTAGGGAAACTCCCTGCTAGGCGTGTGACATACCAATAACGAGCCACTAATTATATTGAACCCATACAAGTTTGCAAATGAAATCATCACTTATTAAATAGAAGTTTCAACAATAAGTTTAATTAAAACCCAACATGTTCAGCGGAAGCAAATAGTAAACCAAGGTTAATCAGTTTCGAAACCAATGTATAATATCAAGAAATCAAACACATGAATCCTTCCAGTCGACCCATGACCGCTCCAGCTACTCCAGACAGCAAGTTCCCAAATCCAAGATACCTAACGACCTGCGAGCACGCAACAAGTGTATCAGACAACGCTGGCGAGTTCATAGTTTTACGAAAACGTTGGTTACCAAGTGTTTAGTTAATCCATTGAAGTTAATTCCGAAAGTAATGTTGATAATATCTCGATACTGAACAAGACGGCTCCTGATGTATGTTTTGCCCTTTCCCCAATGCTCCTATCAAAGCACTGGGCCCGACTGGGTAATTAGTTCACAACCGTCCTCCCCGGTACGGTGTGAGTGTGCGAAACCTAAGTAGCGCTACCAACTAATACCCCGTTACCTCCCCGGTAACAAAAGATGGGACTTAAGAGATAGAGAGTGAGAATATTATCTAACATCCAAGTTTTACCCAAAAGACTTATCCCTCCCCGGGATACCCACTGACTGTCCCAACCACCGGGACACATGCTCAAAACAGATGAACTCACCTTTGGTTTGCTCGGTAAGATTATACGCTCGTTAAACAGTTGATCAATCAAGTCCTATCGTGGTTACCAAAGACAATCAGTTTCATGAATACACAATTCACGTATCTAGTCACACGTATTGCTCAAGCAATAAACTACCAAACATATAATCATCATGTATGTCATAACAAGCATTCGGGTCATAGTATATTTACGATACAAGTTCATGTCACACCAAAGCACATGTTAAATGGTTCACTTTACCTTCAAGTAACCATGTAAGTCATGACAAGAAGAAAACATGCACATAACAAGTCGATTGCTATCATGAAATCATCTAATAAGTATGCGAGTACACATTACAAATCCGTTTAACATAACTCGGCATGTCATGAGGTTATTCACGTTTATGATTACACTACTATTTGGGTTGCCTTATGCATCACCAATCCCCCTTGTTACTTACTAGAATACTTAAACCAGATCGGCCCACATCAAATACGCGGCCTAGCTCAACAGATTGTAACATGTGCGACCATTAAGTTGTATTAGCCCATTGTCTTAACAGGCCCAAACGACTATATAACTCAGAATCTACGTAATTAAATTCAGGATTTTTAGTAACATACAATATATGAACCATTTAAGTCGAACCACTCTTATATACCTTTTAATAAGTAATGATGCCAATTAAAGTTGGCCACATTAATCTATATATATTGATTCAAACAATGCTTAATTAATTCTCACATATGAAAGTATATATGATAATCCAATTCAAGCCTACCTCTTAATTTCTATCATTTCCTCAGTGTAGCCACATGTTAGTTTAAATCATTCAATTATGGGACCCTTCACGTGCACATGCCAATTACCAAAATCTTATGTCCTCAATTTCTACATTTATGAATTCTGCACATAACCACATACATATGGACAGCCCAATGAGAAAGGGACTTCGGCCCACCCTCACAAATTAACTTCAGGAATTTATATATCAATTTCGAAGACCACTAACTAGCACATGTAAGTCAACACAATAACTTCTTATGCTTTTATAATAATCATCCAGTTATAACAGTATATGTGAATTGCCAAGTTAGTGCACATGATACTTTAATCTATTAATTTATACAAGGTCGGTCCATACAAAAAGAGTTGATGCATGTGCGGACCTGCTTGATTCAACACATGCAGACGAAATCTGTTTAACATGTGCGGACGTAATTGTTCATCCAACTTCGGACCACTCACAATGAATTAAGTTGGGACTATTAATATACAAACATATTCGGGCCCTAGTGCCCCCCACAAATTCTGACACTTTGCAAGTATATTATGTGCACATGATATGTAACTAACAAAGTCGGACCATTAAATCCCTAATTGCACAGAATTCAATCATAAACAGCAAGTTAACATACCAGGCAATTGCAAGAACACAAGAGTTAACATAACAGGTAGAAGAGTTCCGATTAGGGGGGGTATCTACTGTCTTCGCAAATCAAAAGAGGACAAGTAGGGTTTGTTATGTTTGAGTTTTGTTCTGAACCCTAACATAATACGTATACATACTATTAATCTTTGGGGCGGTTAACCTCTTAGGCTTGATTGGGCTCAAGCCCATTCAATTAGTTTTGTCTAATTAGTCATTATTGGGTTACAAGGTTTTAGGGTGCGGTCCGCTCGAACAAGTAACACCAAGATGTGGCCCAATAATACATTTGAACATAACCTGACACGTTTGCGTTTAACAATTAACCGTAGCAAGAATGTGATCGAGAAACCATGAGGAATCAGATTTACAAGACTAACCTTGGAAGTTCGGGTTGTCACAAAATTACATGTCAAGAAATATGTAGTAGTGTATTATGAACTTGAAAAATACGTTAAATACTCCCAAGGAGTATAAATACCAAAATACACACAAAATATACAAGGAAGTATTTATAAATATATATACAAGAATTACCCATAAAAAGGGGTATTTGGACAATAACAAAATATATATTAACATAAATATATTCCTCAAAACATAAATATATTCCTCAAAGGGGTATTTACATAAAAATACAAGTATACTTCCCTAAGTATACTTATACAAAAGTAATGTTGAGGATATTATTTAATCAAATATTTATATTTATTTTGGAAAATAATATAAGTAACATATTTTGGGTAAGTTAAAAATATAGATTATTTTTAACACTTATCGTTTGTCAAAACCTACATAAACAAATATATATATTTTTGGGAATAAAATATATATTTAGAAGTGAACAATACAAATTCAAATTTCAATAACGCGACGAACGGGCGAGACCCGACAACTAAGGGCATGACCCTCACAAATGATGAACTTATACAAAACAAATACACAACTTAAGATGGTGACTTGTGCTTAGTGAATTACAAGTCTAGTGATTAACGTACATAGAACACATATAGGTTACACCGCCTACAAGACAAGCCTGGTGAAGTTTACGACGCAGGATACGCAAATCAGTGAGTTCATGTCCCCACTTTCTAAACATTTTCTTGTTTTCTAAACTTTGGGGAAAATACCTGTACTATGGTATGTTAGAACAAAACTAAGGAATGACACAATAAGATCATGTCACGAATAGGGTGAGAGTTAAGCACCATTAATCAACTATATACCTAGACCGCGGAACAAAATGTCAGATCTAATGGGTTTAGGCAGCCACACTCTTGGCCACATTTTTACCACAAGTGCTTTTGTGTCTCTAGTCGTCAATCGACAGAAAAATGCCTTTGGTTTGGATGCTTCCTATGTCGTTACATATGTTAATGGCCTTGCAAACCATTAGCGATCTCGGTTTCCTTACATTTACAGACTATAAGTTTTCAAGACATACCATGATTCTTACAACAATTATTCATATGTTTTACACAAACTACATGAATTCACACCAACTTTTGTTGACGATTTTCAAAACTTACATGTATTTAAGGGAACTAAGTGGATGTGCGCGGTCTATTTGCTCAAGAATGTTGTTTATGTTTCAAGTTATCATGTGTCTTTGCTCCGTTGCCACTTTTGCTGGATTTGTTGGTTATATCCCGCCTCCTTGCGGGGATATAGCAAACAAAACCTTGATCTTTGTTATGAAATGAAGTTGTAAACTTTTCAAACAATTATCTTATGTTGTGTTGTAAACTTTAAACTTAACTTTTGTTTTGGATGTTAAACTATGAATGGCAATTCGGAGTTATTTATAACCATGTAGAATGTTTACTTATCGTATGCAATGAGAACCTTTCAGGATCACACCTCGTGCTTCCGCCTTAGAAAGGGGTGTGACAATAGTAATATACAAAAAGACATTTAAGCAATTCAAAAGTCCTAATTCATACAAAAAATCATGTATTTGTTGCTTGATACCTGAAGCTTTGTGACTCCATTCCCCAAAGTAATTGCATAACATCCCATCAACAAACATGAAATCACCATCTGCAATCACAAACATATCATAATAAGACACTAAACACCAAAAGAATGGTCGCCAACCAAGTCAAACACTAAATATTATATTACCTTAAGAAGAACAAAAGATACAATGAGATTCCTAGCAGTTTTCCTCCATCTGGTAGACCGTTTCTTCATTCTAGTAAGAATAGTAGCATCTTCTTTAGATATGTATCACAATCTCTTCTCAAAATCATCAGTGTATAACCTAAACAATCCCTTTCAAAATCGAGAAAATATACTCGTCTTCCCTTTTCTGGCGAAATTATCATTTGCCTCATCAACAACTTCTTCCGCATCTTTCTCTAAGTACTGTGACACCTGTGTCACTTCAACCATCAAACAAATACCAAACCAATCAAATATTGTATTTCATACTTGGGATTTGTATAAATATGTGTATCGTTTGCACATATCAATTCTTGTTAGGTTTCAAGCTTTAAATCGCTTTCTGGAAGGTTATACGCGCACTGATGCGTAAATATAACCAGTTGAATTCGACAAACACTCTGGAATAGTGAAATAGGCTTAACATACCTTAAATAACCTTTACATAACTTAGAAACCAGTTTTGGAGGGTTTGGTGTGTTGAAATCAAGTTTGTTCGATCGTAGGGATTAATTGTGTCAAACTGCGAAACTATACCGATTTGTATAGTAAAGAGCCTTCCGGAACTTGATCATAAGTTAAATATGCCCTAAATATCCTTTACATAGCTTAGAAATAGGCTTTGAGGTGTTTGGTGCGCAAAAATAAACTTTTGGTCATTCAGGGACTAAAAGCGTCAAAAAGTGCATAAGTTTGCATTTTCGCGCATATGTTACGTTCTGAATATATTCGGACATCCAAAAATTTATGTAAGCATTAAAATATTTTATTTTAGTGTTTGGCATGATAAAATTCCATTCGTCGCTTAATTTGGATCGTTTTTGCGTTCGTTACGACTTCCGTCGTAATTAAGCAAATAACGCGATCGTACGACCAAACGAACCGACATCCGAGATGTTTTTGAGCATGTTTTGAGTTCCCTATACTTTAACTTCATTTTAGAGCCTTGAAATGAGGTTAACGGGGCTTAAACGCATCAAAAAGGGCCTTAAACAGGTGCAGGGACCATTTCTGCCATTTTTGAAACTTTGCTGAATCTGGCACTTGGTGGCGCTACGCAAGCACCAACTGTCTTTCCCGTGGCGTAGCGCCAGCACCTGATCTGGACAGAAAGTTTTTTTTCTGCATTTTTCAGCAATGGGGTCGAACTTGGGGGTCTATTTTGTAACTTTTTCAAAACCGTTAGCTGGTTTTGGGGCACCCCTAGTATCCCAAAACCATGGGCCACATGTGTACGATCCAGATCGAAGCTCAATTTTCGAGAAACGATCCTAACGGTTCTTGAATTCCTATAAATACCCCTCACCATTCACTTGCAAAACCCACTTGATTTCTTGAGATTTCTCTAAGTTGGAGTGCTAAACCACTTCATACCTGAGAATACTTGGGAAATCAAAGCTTGCGGGGACCCTTTGTAAGTATTCCTTCGTTCTTTTCATTCGTTTTTATCGTAAAAGTCAAACTGCGTTTGACTTTCTGCATTGATCAGTTTATGGTCAATGCGAAGTTCGTTTGAACTTCATAACGTGAGCGTAATCACGATGGTTATAGTCCCTAGTGACTATACCTACTGATTACCACGTTATCTAGGCTCAGTGACGAGTCGTAGTTTCGGCCAAAATGCGTTTTCTCGCGTATTTTGTAACCAAACTACTCTAGGGTATTAAAATCGTTTGTTTTAATACCAAACCTGTTTTCTAACTTTGTTAAACATGTTTCGACATGTTTAGCTCGTCACTTTTTGTTTAGTGCTTGTGTAGAGTCGTAAGTCAAGCGGACTAAACACCCGCTTAGACTTTTGAACACGACCCGTTTGGTCGATCATTAGGATCCGACCAAATACATTAGGTGACATAGTTGTATAGGGAATAACCTTTCGAGGTTATACCTTATGGTCACTTCGTTTAAGTAGTTGTATGATAGGTAGTTTATATGCCTTAGGAAAATTACCAAAATACCCTTTTCATGCATAATTGATATTTAAGCATATGTAACCCAAACTTTTGTCATTTAACTAATCATGCAACATAATTAAGTATGTTAGGGCATATAATACTTGTCGTAGGACTAGTTAGACGGTCCGAACACGTTTTACGCGAGTGACGCGTTAAAGTAGCGCAAGCTACCTAAACGGGTCATAATGGGTCGTAAGCACTTAGGTTAGATTTCCTTTTAGTATGTAGGCCTTGTTAAACCATATCATATGAGTTCCCACACTCATTTGGTTTACGAGACCTCATCCTATCCGATCTTCCGTTATAGGTCCAGTTTATTTATGTAGTTATCAATATTAGGTGTCGTTTGATTCCGTGCTCCCTCTAGCTTGCTTGGTAGTTGTTCAAGACTTCTAAGCACTCTCAAGTGAGTACATAGTCCCCTCTTTTACTGTTTTCAACTGTTTTGGGGTGAAGCATGTGTACCTATCTGTTATTTTCATGATTTCAAAGTATAATTGATTATACATGTTAGTACTTATCTTTTGACAAACTAAATGACTATCTATGGTTTAAACACTGATTTTTTCAAAGATTATAAAATTAATTGTTGGAATAGTACTTATTTTTGTTCACCAGACCGGTTGGTAGTATGATATAGCGCTATAGGATTTGACACCCCATTCCTGTTGTCATGGAATGTCTGAAACCAATTTGTTGCTCCATCCCAATGGGGATTGCCTTTGTGGTATTTCTATAGTCTCAAAGGTGTATTTTGATGCACTAGGTCTGAATGAATTCTTAAATCACATTATTTTTGTATATTAAGTTATACTCCCAAAAGTATAGTTTGATATGCTCTCATATGGGATATTGTACAAAAACCAACATATATTTTGTTAATCATTAAAACACAGTTTGATATGTTATTTTCATAATCCAAAGCATAGTTTCAATATGTTATTTTCAAACCAAAACATAGTTTAATATGTTATTTATAAATCCAAAGTATACTTTTGATATACTACTGAAAACTTATTTATTTTACCAACTAAAGTATGGTTAATATACTATTTACTTAATGACTGGTTTTTGGTTAGTGTTTAGATAACGGGACAGGTGTAATGTGATGAAAACATGGTAGATACGCCGCTGGTACTTCTTATATATAAGTGTTTTCATCACATTACATACCGTAGCGTTATTTAGTACACTTAGGTTAACGATTTTGGAACTGAAATATATTTTAATATATTACTTATTCGACTTTCTTAAAAACCAAAGTATATTTTTATATATACTATGAATCTTTTTATCAAAACATTGTTTTTCAAACAATATATTTTTATACAAACTTATTCTATTTACTTATTTAGTTTCCTATGCATTATTATTTTATATCATCTGATTTCTTATAAATGATTTATAAAAGAAAACCTTTTACAAGGATCATGACTACTTTTATTAAAACTTTTTTTTAAATTTATAAGTCATGAATCCTAAATCAATAAAACCTATGTATCTCACAGGCATTTTTATGCTGACGTACCTATTTTTACACATGTTTCAGGTACTGCTCTGTGATGATTGATGATCTATGCTACACTTAGGATGGACTCGTGCCTTAGCGACTTTAAAACTTGAAAGATAATAGTTGTACTTTTTTTATTGTATTAAAACAATGAGTGCATTTATTCAATAAAACAAAATTATTTATTCCATGGTTGTGAAACAATGATTCTGTTACAACACTCCCCGATGTTTCCGCCACGTTTTGTTGTTTTACGTGGTCGGAGTGTGACAAAAAAGTTGGTATCAGAGCCAATGGTTATAGGGAATTAGGTTATTAGTGATGCTTTGACCTAGACTATAACCTTCCTAGGACCCTAGCGCGAGTTATCTCGTGTTTAGTCTTAAAACAATACCGTCACTTATCCTTAGGTGACAACCACAATAAGAGCACAAATTTTGAATCCGCTTTGAAAACTAATCATCTGTTCTAGGATGATTGATTACTAGGTTTTGAACCTTCAAAGTTTTCAAAATCTCGTCAAAGTTTGGTCTAAATAATGTGAACACGTGCAAACTGGAAGGGTGGGTGCCTGTACCCTGGGTCTTCTGTCTAAGGCTAGAGTGTTTGTACAAATCCGCAGTATCGGACCAGTCACTCTTACCTGGGAACTCTTGGGGTGAGTGTCCACTTATAGGTGAGCATGTCTTCGCGATACATTATATTAACCTACTTACTTTTGTAGGATCGTATTTTGACCCGAACGAGTCTATCAGAGGAGTTTGGATCAGATACAGGTGCGGACAACAAGTACCTGACGTAGAAATAGCTAGATCTTCACTTAAATCACACTTTTGATTGATATAACAACGTTTACAATCAAATCCTCGGTATGGAATCCAAGAACATTACAAATGAGTTCGCTCATGTGGTATTTATAGTGTTGTCCATATAAGCGGAACTATTCAAAAGGTTTCCCACATACGGGCATGTACGAATAAGCGGAACTATTAGTTTCCCATATACGGACATGTACGAATAAGCGGAACTATTAGTTTCCCATATACAGACATGTACGAATAAGCGGAACTATTAGTTTCCCACATACGGACATGTACGAATAAGTGGAACTATTAGTTTCCCACATACGGACATGTACGAATAAGCGGAACTATTAGTTTCCCACATACGGACATGTCGGGAAATCTCGTACAATGAGCCCTAATCTAACATTCTAAGACTAAGACTCGATACAAGACGAAGTCGACAGATGTATGCACTAACAAACTCCCCCTCAGATGTTGACGAGTCTTAAGTGTCGAGTCTTCGCATCTTCAGTCTTGATCTGTCTCTGGGCTTCTCTCTCTTCAATCTTTTCACGCAAGTCTTCAGACTCCCCCTTGCGATATGCTGGCATTTCTTCAGTTCATCAGCATCATCAGCTTTAGGATCGTTGTTTGGCTTTCCGTCTAACAGCTTCTCATCTTATCCTGCAAAAACTCTACCTCAAAGTAAATTTCTCTCACATACATATTTCAAACATAAACTTACACTAACTCAGACTCTTCTTCAAAACAAACACAGATTTTGATGAACCACTTGAAAGGTTAGATTATGAAAACATTTAATTTCAAACATACACTCCCCCTCAAATATTGCTCATCATGTTTAGCACTCGAAATTTTGAAAATCTGCTTTTCAATACCAGTTGTCAAAAATCTTTTTGAATTTTCTGAAACTTTATGCTAAAACACATTGAAAATCTTTTTGGATTTTGGAATAAAGAAACATGTAATGCAGTAAAGAAATATTTACAGACAATATTTTTGTGAGTTCGTGTAAGAGGATCATATCAGTTTTTGAGACAAATCACCAACACCGTTAAGCTTCATTTCATTTTAAGTTTTAAACAATTCACCTAGATTGTCAGTATATTTGTCCACTTAAATTTTCACACAAAGTTCAATTGATCCGAAATACGATGTTAATGTTTTAAGAACTTAAACTTATCCGTGTGTCCCACTACTTGAATATACTCCCGTATCCAGATCCCAATATTTAGTCTTACAGGTGAATATACCACAGATGATATCTGTAAGGGGTTAATTGCGAGGGCCGTGAGAGCTCAGGTCGATACTTCCGTATACGCAGAGAGATGACGGCTTCGACTTTTCGGTGTGTCCCGTTTAGAGGATCTTTTGAATTACAACAGCAGTGACTATCAATTTTATTGTTTCATCAACTTGCTGAGGGCGATGCTATGTTTCAAGCATTTGCGAAAAGCATTATCCGGGGACTAGGTCAGTACTTCCATACAGCAGAAGTCCCGGGATAATACCCCAGATATCACTGAGCATAAAGACCTAGTATCTCAGAATAAGGGACCTTTCATACAAGATTTCAGGGGTTACCTATATATCCAAGATGTTGTTACCCACAGAATAAGCAAGTTTGAGTTTTTTAGATTTATATCTCGTCACAATCTACTAAATGTGTAAAAACCTACTGGCATATCCGCAGTGAGATTGTTTATCACATTTTAACTTTCCAATTCTTTAGCATGTTGTGACAGTCCACTGATGTACTATCATTTCCTCTTTTTACAACGAAACTCAATTTTTGAATTTTATCATGTTTTTGGCTTTTTCAAATTTTCTAATGTTTTTGGATTTTCTGAAAATTTCTACTCCCCCTAAAATGCAATCACATTAACGAAAATTGAAAACAAAACTGTACAGAAACATGACAACCGATATCAAATCGCATCAATTCGCCATTCACTTGGCATAAACAATCAGAACTCCCCCTATCAACAAACTATTTTCTCATTTAGATTTCAAAACACTTAAGTTTGTTTTAATCAAAATGATTTTTCCGGAAAATAAGTTTGATTGATTTTATCACTTGTAGGAATATCAATGCTAAGTTCGGGGATGTGGTTCATCATCTTGTCTCTCAATCACTTGTAGGAAAATGCAAGTACAAATTAATGTCCTTGATTTACCATATGCACAAGTTATGCACAATCAAATATTCTAACCACTTGTAAACAAACACAAACAAACCTTTTTTACCATTTGCATGATTGACATTACCGTAGTAAATTCCTCAAGAAAGATGTCGATACCTGCTCCTCGCTTACCAACCTGGGAGCTCCGGCATAGTCCTTCAACCTGTAAAATTTTAACAATTTCAAACACTTTCAAATCATCCTAGTTAAACATGAAAGATGCCGATTCCTGATCCACGATTACCAACTTGGGATCTCCGACATAGTCCGGTGTTTTACTCAAACATAATGTCCACCCAAGCCTCACCAGTCTTGGGTGACTTTGGAACACATCTTTCCCACCAACATTTTGATTTATAAAATTCTTTAGCACCTTTTACCTTCTTATCAACCATCTTCCCAAAAATATGTTTGACTTTCCCGTTGAAAGCCTTCTCAACATCAAATTCTCCTTTATCAGTGAAGAATTGATTTGAGATCTCAACCTTCCCAACTTTCTTCATCAAATTTTCCTTTGACAATGACGGAAAATTCTCATCGTTCACCACTGGAACGGAATTCACAATCTTTTTATCAACCAATGACTCCTCTGATTTTATGGAATCAGATTCATTGTCAGAATTACTCTCAGATTTAACAACCCATTTTTGTTTACTTAAATCACCTCTTCTTTTGTAAAACCTTTTTGAACTTTCTCCTTCCTCAGAAGTAGAATTTTCAAAGTTTTTAACAATTTTACAGATTGTTCTTTCTTATCAACACAAGCTTCTCTCAAAACAGAGTTAGAAGAAACTCCCTGTTTTTGGTAGTTGGTTTTGGGGCAATTCCACGCTATGTGTCCAACTTCTTGGCATTTGAAACAGGTTCTTCTGTCAACTCTTTGAGCAGATTTTCTCACATTCTTCTTTACTTCAGCAAGAAACTCTTGATTTGACTGTTTCCAAAACGGTTTCTTCTGCTCATCTTCAGAACTCCCACCTAAAACAAATTTTGTTTTTGATTTATAAGTTTTCTGTTTTTTATAATTTTATTGTGAAATAAAACCAAGACCTTTCTTTTTGAGATTACCATTATGGTTTGGTTTCTTTTGAAAACTATAACCACAACCATAACCCATTTTCTTGTTTACTCTTTGTTGTATCCTTGAAGTGTAAGGTTTAGGTTTTGCAGAAAGATTTAAATCTTTTATTTCAGAAATATTAATTTCTGTTAATTTGAAAACCTTTTTGATCATTTCAGTTTTAACACTTCTTATTGGCAATTCCTCATCAGAAAATAATTTGTCCGAATTATTCAAGGTATAAGCAACCTTAAACATTTCGTCATTCAAATTATTCTTTGATAACAAGAATTCTTTATTATAAACTCTCTTAACCAGCGAACTCAGACTCTTCTCAGACGAACTCGAACTATCTGATTTAGACTCCGACTTTGACTCTTCATCCATATCCAACACCTGATCGACAACTCTCTTAACTAACTCAGACTCATGATCAGTGTCAGACGCTGTGAATGTAACATCAATATTGTCTGGTAATTCATCAGTGATTTCAGACTTTAATTTGATATTTAGAGCCTTGTCTACTTGTTCCTCATTTGGTTTCCTGGGGGAATAAGTCTCAAAGATAGGAGGCGGACATCTGTTATACTTGACACTTGGTTTCTTACCAGTATCCTCTTCTTTTTCTTTCTTCTTGAAAGCTTCAAGACCTGCAACAGTAGGATAAACACGATCAATCAAATAATCACAAGTAGTATAACTCAAAAGTAATCGGTTAATCCTTTCACTCTCAATTCTCTCAAGTTCCAACTCCTTCTTCAAGTTAGCACAGTCTTCAATATAGTCATTGATGACACTTTGCTTTGTCATTAAAGTTGCACTCATCTTGTCATTTGCTTTTTCGATTTCTGCATTTGTCCTTTTCAGACCATCAACTGTCCTGTTTAGAACATCATTGGACTCTTTAACATACTTCACATCAAACAGTAAATCTTCCTTCATTTTCTCAAACTCAGCAATCTTTTTGTCTTTCTCATCACACTCTTTGCAAGATTCTGAACATTTCTCACAAGGCTTAATAACTTCAACTACCTTTTCAACTATCTTTTCGACTTCGACAGTCTTTTCAACTTCAACAAGTTTCTCGACCTCAACAATTTTTTCGACAATTTTTTCAATTTCAACTATTTTCTCAACTTCCACGAGTTTCTCGACTTTGACAATTTTCTCCACTACTTTCTCTACTTCAACAATCTTCTCTATTACAATCTCAGCAGTTGCTTCATCTTTTGTTGCTACAACTTCAGTCTTCGCCTTTTCATCAGCGAGTAGCTTTGCTGCTTCTAGCTCTCTTTGCAATCGAGCAATCTTCTTCTGATTCAGCATCTCAACTTTATCTGCATAGAAAAAATTAAAACTGTCAGGATTAATGCTTTTTCTACATTTGTTAAGATACTCTTCCTCATCATCCGTATCAACATCACTTCCAAGATCTAGAAATATCGGAATCCTTTTCTGACAATCCTCATTTTGGTCCGAAATTCTGGTAACAAGTGCCACATCAGGACTAGTTCCACTAGGAATATACTTGTCCCAGCTAAACCCCTGTGCAACAACCTCATCACTTTGATCTATTATCCCAAAATAAGCTTTCCTATTGGCTTCTTCAATCAATTTTCCATGAGCAGTTTGCGGTTCATTTTGTTTAGGTTGTTGATCGGTTTGATGAAAGATTGATTTCTGATAATAATTACTCTTTTCTTGACTTTCAGTTGATCCTTGATTTTTAGATTCCCGTTTAAAGTGACCCTTTCCTTTACATCGGAAACAAGTAACCTTTGACAGGTCAAAACCAAGAGGAGAAGTAGCCATTCCTCGAAACTCGTCTCTGCCAGTAATCTGTTGAAATTTTTCAGCTCTTCTGCAGGCACTAGCTAAGCACCACTTCACATCCATCAACTCAAGCTCTTCTGCATCGATTTGGTCGTAATCTTCCTTTGTGAGCATCAGATTACCAATTCTTCCAGCAATCAAACTTTCATATGACTCTAACATGGCGACAAGAGATGCCATGTGTTGCTTTGCCACCTCAGGAGAAATATGTTGACCATTCTGAATGTTCAAGGTCACATTACACTGCAGATTTGTAGAATTTTGCTTCTGAGGGCTAGGCGTGTTGCTGTTTGGATCAAAGGTTGAGAATGATGAAGTAGATCCACCACTTTGAGTTGTAGTACTTGCATTTGGACTTGCAGAACCATCAGCACTGAATGCAGTACTAATCTTTGGACTTTGACTGGGAGTGGCCTTAAACTTGTTCCCTCAATAGTACAGACTGACATCTTTCTTTGCATTTGGATTTGTCATGATAGCTGTCTTTTGAATATCCAGCTCCTGCTCTTCGATTTTCTGAATAAACTGAGCCAAATTCATGCTCTCGGACTTTCTCATAAGTTTCACAACCATCAAATATGTTCCCCACTTATGCTGTGGTAACGCCTCAGCTAGTTTGTCGACCCACGCATCGTCTTCTTTCTTGATGTCCAACCTACCCATTTCCAATACCAGATGACAATACCTATCAATGGTCTGTTTTGTAGTTTCATGGTCGAAAGTTGTAAACATATCGAATGATTTCTTCAATAACGCCTTTTTGTTTTTGATCATATCAGCACTCCCTCTGAATTTCTGAATCAACGCTTCCCAAATTGATCTAGCTGTACCATTATGTTGAAGCAAGACAAAAATGTCTTCTTTAACTGCTTGCTGAAGAATGCTGATCATCATTTTCTCACTTGTGTATTTCAACTTGTCAGCTTCTGTAAAATCATTAAAACCCTTCTCTAATCCACGTTCATTTTTTGGTTTCTCATAATCTTTTAGCAATGAACACCATGCATCAAATCTGTAAGCTTGAACCCAGTTCTCGAATCGGTTTTTCCAACCCTGAAAATCTTCAATGTACATGAGTTTCGGTGGTTTCTGATGAGTTCCCATCTCATTCTCATTATACAAAGCTTCAGCAGCTATTACATGGGCAACCGGTGTTGCGAAAGCATTGTAAAATTCTTCAGCCATGTTTCAAAACTCGGATGATACTTCGGGAAATACCTGACTTACACAAACAAACAAAACACAATCAGTTTAAACGCTTATCAAAACAATTGAATCAAACTGATACTCTGTGCGAACTGAATCACTCGAACTGATGAATATTCTGTGCAGACTGAGGGTTGACACACTGTGCGAACTGATATGACCCGGATCAAAATCGAACAATCTTTTCCAATGACCTGGCTAAACCACAAGACCTTGAACGAGTTTGAATTCAAAACAAACTGAAACACCACTTGTGAACTAGTAATCTAATTCAAACTGTGATTAGGCTTCTATATTTAATGGATTTAAGCTAATAAAACCACTATATCGACAAACAACAATCAAACAATTCACGTGTCCGACAACTTTAATTGTATGTTTGAATCTATTGGGCCGTTTACCTTATCAACATATGGGCTGCCACTTGTTAAATGATCTTTGACAAAGTGACTGACAAACAATCAATAGTTAAACAAAAATGATTGGGCCGCAAATGATATGGTCAAACTAACAAGATTGGACCGATTACTTTATGTTGAAAAATGGGCCTCTAAAACAACTAAACTGAAATATGATTGGACCGTTTGTAACACTTTTCAGTAAACACACATGTATTTTATCTTTTATCAGTACACTTTAACTCAAATGATGGGGCCAAACAATTCAAGTGCAAAGTCTAATTATCCGACACCTTTTTAATTGTTCAAAACAAACTTATTGGACCTCAACCTACTGATCACATGCAACACAATCACACAAAAACAAATCTTGGGCGGCTACCAAAGTTGTTTCTTAATTCCAATTGGGCCGACTTTATATGAAATAATCAATTCAACTTATGACACAATCTAATAGGTCCACCTTTTAAGTCTGAATCAATATTGTGATTGGGCCGATGACTTTATAGTGGGCTGCCAACACTTAATATTCACATTTAAACAATCACACAATATAAATTAAGGAGCCGACATCATTACATGTTCATTTCATTGTCATTGGACCTCTTAATTAAAAGTAGACGGCATATACTTTGATTCTTGGGCCGAAAATCTTCACATGCAAAGTCTAATTAGTCTGACATTTGAAAGTATTAAATGTATTCTGATTGAGCCGACAATGTTTGATGTTAGTTCAATTAATGATTGGACCTTAAAAGCGAAACCAAGATTATAAAGGTGTCATATAAGCAAAACTATATGAGCGAAAGGTCCTATGAGCGAAAGGTGTCACATGAGATGTCCAGATAAGCGAAACTTCTTGTCAAATATAAGCGAAACTATATGAATTGAAGGTCCTATGAGCGAAAGGTGTCACATGAGATGTCCAGATAAGCGAAACTTCTTGACAAATGAGCAAAACTTTTATGTACTTCAAGCGAAACCTCTCAATCAGTGACACAAAAGCGGAACTGTTAAGTAATTTGGAGCGAAACCTTATGTGTAATGTGTCACAAAAGCGAAACTAATGGTTCAAATAAGCGAAACTATCAGATGTTCGAAAAAGGGGAACCTAATCGGAGATCCATTTGATCCATTTTTAGTGTGAATTTTAAGCTCAAACTTTTAGGGATTTGACTATGATCAACAACACACAATCTGTGAAATTTGGAGCGGATTCCGACCGTAAAATCCCGTTCTGATGAAGAAAGAAGGTGTAGAAGTAAGAATTTATGATGAAATCCATCAAATCTCTCTAGAACTCCTCCTCCTGAAGCTCTGATACCACTTGTAGGATCGTATTTTGACCCGAACGAGTCTATCAGAGGAGTTTTGATCAGATACAGGTGCGGAAAACAAGTACCTGACGTAGAAATAGCTAGATCTTCACTTAAATCACACTTTTGATTGATATAACAATGTTTACAATCAAATCTCACACCGGCAGCACCTCGCTATGGAATCCAAGAACATTACAAATGAGTTCGCTCATGTGGTATTTATAGTGTTGTCCATATAAGCGGAACTATTCAAAAGGTTTCCCACATACGGACATGTACGAATAAGCGGAACTATTAGTTTCCCATATACGGACATGTACGAATAAGCGGAACTATTAGTTTCCCATATACGAACATGTACGAATAAGCGGAACTATTAGTTTCCCACATACGGACATGTATGAATAAGCGGAACTATTAGTTTCCCACATACAGACATGTACGAATAAGCGGAACTATTAGTTTCCCACATACGGACATGTACGAATAAGCGGAACTATTAGTTTCCCACATACGGACATGTCGGGAAATCTCGTACAATGAGCCCTAATCTAACATTCTAATCGAATAAGAGTTTGATTAGTCACCGTCTCATTTGTTTGCCTTAGGTAACAAACAAATGATCGCAATTTTATGCATTGTTATTCTGTTTTCATTTCCCTTGTTTCCTCCCATGTCACCCATTTTCTTCATGGTGCCTCATCATCGCAACAACAATGTCCGAACTAGGTGTTGCAATTGTCCATCAATTAGGCGTCGTACTACCAGAAGGCCGTTGATTTAGCTATCACCGTGACTCGTCTCAGGGATGAAGCCATACAAGGGAACCGCTCCTTAGAGCAATCAATGCCACCGTCATCATCCGAATCAAATACCTTGTTTCAAATGTACCCACGGTGGACGATGGGGACATTTGGTTAACATGTGCCGCTTTGCAATCCAAAGCAAAGCTGTTACAAATCCTGCTGATGCTCAACCTTCAAACTCTGCTTCATATGTCGCCTGGCATATCTAGCGCCTCAACCTCATGAACTTTCTACCTTGTGTATCGACTTAAGGACGCCTAGTGCAAGGTGTCGAAACACCTCTTGTTACATAAATTCCAAAATCCACATAGGATCTTTTTATCTTCATAATTAGATCTTTATGGATGATTATCGCTCAAATCGGAGCCCTTAATTGAATTATTTTATGCCTTAATACGTATATTACGATTCAATAAGGATAAATCCGAATTCATATTAAAGATCTTTCTATCTCCATAGTTAGATTCTTATGTTTAAAGTGCCAAATGAAATCCACGAATTGGATTCCTGGTGTGCTTTAAATATCCGTGTCCAAAGATAACAAATTAATAATCAAGTTAATCAATTATGTGATTATGTGCTTATGTGTTTTCTTATATGCTTTGTATTTTTATGTGATCCACCCAAATCCACATAGAATCTTCCATATCTCATATGAGGGATTCATAGTAGGATATCTAAAGGTACTATCTTAAATCCTTAATGGACTTCAACGTTTTAGTTAAGTCCCATGGGTTATAAAGTATTATTCTATAATTGGACCCCCCTTGAGTGGTCTAGTTAAACAGATTGATTTGAAAATCTGGTTAGGAATATCATGTGTTGATATAATTGAAAAGATCCCTTTAAGTGGTCTATTTAAGGAGATCGTATGACGGTCTAGTTAAGAAGATCATGTGTTGATCTAGTTAAAAAGATCGTTCGTTGATCTAGTTAAAAAAGATCCTTTGGTGGTCTAGTCAAGTCGCTTCATGTTTATTCAATTGATTTTTCCCCTACGCATTATGAAATGAACTGTGCGGACTGTGCAAGGAATTACGTAATTATGGAGGCCTACATAATTATGGAATTCAGTGCACAGAAACCACAAGAAGTTTTGTCATGTGTTAAGACCTATAGTGACAAGAGTAATGATATGGGAGAAGTCTTGGACCTTGACCGATGTAATTTTATCTTACACTCCCCAATTCTGATTTCAAGCACACACAAGTTTCCTATGATAAGTCTTCATAAGAAACGTTCCTTTGTCCGTAGTTCGAAACCCCATGTTTTGATACTACAAGGACTTCACTTTGAGGGTTGAAAATTTCGCTAAGAATCCTAACATGGCCTAGAGTTTTACTTAAGGGTTCAATGGATTTATTTGAAAGCAAAACCGTCACAGCTATCTTCACAAGTTTCCTCTAGAATTAAATTTCGAGATGAAATTTCCTAAAGTAGGGGAGACTGTGACACCTGTGTCACTTCAACCATCAAACAAATACCAAACAAATGAAATATTGTATTTTATACTTGGGATTTGTATAAATATGTGTATCGTTTGCACATATCAATTCTTGTTCGGTTTCAAGCTTTAAATCGCTTTCTGGAAGGTTATACGCGCACTGATGCGTAAATATAACCAGTTTAATTCAACAAACACTCTGGAATAGTGAAATAGGCTTAACATACCTTAAATAACCTTTACATAACTTAGAAACAAGTTTTGGAGGGTTTGGTGTGTTGAAATCAAGTTTGTTCGATCGTAGGGACTAATTGTGTCAAACTGCGAAACTATACCGATTTGTATAGTAACGAGCCTTCCGGAACTTGATCATAAGTTAAATATGCCCTAAATATCCTTTACATAGCTTAGAAATAGGCTTTGAGGTGTTTGGTGCGCAAAAATAAACTTTTGGTCATTCAGGGACTAAAAGCGTCAAAAAGTGCATAAGTTTGCATTTTCGCGCATATCTTACGTTCTGAATATATCCGGACATCCAAAAATTTATGTAAGCATTAAAATATTTTCTTTTAGTGTTTGGCATGATAAAATTCCATTCGTCGCTTAATTTGGATCGTTTTTGCGTTCGTTACGACTTCCGTCGTAATTAAGCAAATAACGCGATCGTACGACCAAACGAACCGACATCCGAGATGTTTTTGAGCATGTTTTGAGTTCCCTATACTTTAACTTCATTTTAGAGCCTTGAAATGAGGTTAACAGGGCTTAAACGCATCAAAAAAGGCCTTAAACAGGTGTAGGGACCATTTCTGCCATTTTTGAAACTTTGCTGAATCTGGCAATTGGTGGCGCTACGCGAGCACTAATTGTCTTTCCCGTGGCGTAGCGCCAGCACCTGATCTGGACAGAAAGTTTATTTTCTGCATTTTTCAGCAATGGGGTCGAACTTGGTGGTCTATTTTGTAACTTTTTCAATACCGTTAGCTGGTTTTGGGGCACCCCTAGTATCCCAAAACCATGGGCCACATGTGTACGATCCAGATCGAAGCTCAATCTTCGAGAAAGGATCCTAACGGTTCTTGAATTCCTATAAATACCCCTCACCATTCACTTGTAAAACCCACTTGATTTCTTGAGATTTCTCTAAGTTGGAGTGCTAAACCACTTCATACTTGAGAATACTTGGGAAATCAAAGCTTGCGGGACCCTTTGTAAGTATTCCTTCGTTCTTTTCATTCGTTTTTATCATAAAAGTCAAACTGCGTTTGACGTTCTGCATTGACCAGTTTATGGTCAATGCGAAGTTCGTTTGAACTTCATAACGTGAGCGTAATCACGATGGTTATAGTCCCTAGTGACTATACCTACTGATTACCACGTTATCTAGGCTCAGTGACGAGTCGTAGTTTCAGCCAAAATGCGTTTTCTCGCGTATTTTGTAACCAAACTACTCTAGGGTATTAAAACCGTTTGTTTTAATACCAAACCTGTTTTCTAACTTTGTTAAACATGTTTCGACATGTTTAGCTCGTCACTTTTTGTTTAGTGCTTGTGTAGAGTCGTAAGTCAAGCGGACTAAACACCCGCTTAGACTTTTGAACACGACCCGTTTGGTCGATCATTAGGATCCGACCAAATACATTAGGTGACATAGTTGTATAGGGAATAACCTTTCGAGGTTATACCTTATGGTCACTTCGTTTAAGTAGTTGTATGATAGGTAGTTTATATGCCTTAGGAAAATTACCAAAATACCCTTTTCATGCATAATTGATATTTAAGCATATGTAACCCAAACTTTTGTCATTTAACTAATCATGCAACATAATTAAGTATGTTAGGGCATATAATACTTGTCGTAGGACTAGTTAGACGGTCCGAACACGTTTTACGCGAGTGACGCGTTAAAGTAGCGCAAGCTACCTAAACGGGTCATAATGGGTCGTAAGCACTTAGGTTAGATTTCCTTTTAGTATGTAGGCCTTGTTAAACCATATCATATGAGTTCCCACACTCATTTGGTTTACGAGACCTCATCCTATCCGATCTTCCGTTATAGGTCCAGTTTATTTATGTAGTTATCAATATTAGGTGTCGTTTGATTCCGTGCTCCCTCTAGCTTGCTTGGTAGTTGTTCAAGACTTCTAAGCACTCTCAAGTGAGTACATAGTCCCCTCTTTTACTATTTTCAACTGTTTTGGGGTGAAGCATGTGTACCTATCTGTTATTTTCATGATTTCAAAGTATAATTGATTATACATGTTAGTACTTATCTTTTGACAAACTAAATGACTATCTATGGTTTAAACACTGATTTTTTCAAAGATTATAAAATTAATTGTTGGAATAGTACTTATTTTTGTTCACCAGACCGGTTGGTAGTATGATATAGCGCTATAGGATTTGGCACCCCATTCCTGTTGTCATGGAATGTCTGAAACCAATTTGTTGCTCCATCCCAATGGGGATTGCCTTTGTGGTATTTCTATAGTCTCAAAGGTGTATTTTGATGCACTAGGTCTGAATGAATTCTTAAATCACATTATTTTTGTATATTAAGTAATACTCCCAAAAGTATAGTTTGATATGCTCTCATATGGGATATTGTACAAAAACCAACATATATTTTGTTAATCATTAAAACACAGTTTGATATGTTATTTTCATAATCCAAAGCATAGTTTCAATATGTTATTTTCAAACCAAAACATAATTTAATATGTTATTTATATATCCAAAGTATACTTGATATACTATTTACTTAATGACTGGTTTTTTGTTAGTGTTTAGATAACGGGACGGGTGTAATGCGATGAAAACATGGTAGATACGCCGTTGGTACTTCTTTTATATAAGTGTTTTCATCACATTACATACCGTAGCGTTATTTAGTACACTTAGGTTAACGATTTTGGAACTGAAATATATTTTAATATATTACTTATTCGACTTTCTTAAAAACCAAAGTATATTTTTATATATACTATGAATCTTTTTATCAAAACATTGTTTTTCAAACGATCTATTTTTATACAAACTTATTCTATTTACTTATTTAATTTCCTATGCATTATTATTTTATATCATCTGATTTCTTATAAATGATTTATAAAAGAAAACCTTTTACAAGGATCATGACTACTTTTATTAAAACTTTTTTTTAAACTTATAAGTCATGAATCCTAAATCAATAAAACCTATGTATCTCACAGGCATTTTTATGCTGACGTACCTATTTTTACACATGTTTCAGGTACTGCTCTGTGATGATTGATGATATATGCTACACTTAGGATGGACTCGTGCCTTAGCGACTTTAAAACTTGAAACATAATAGTTGTACTTATTTGATTGTATTAAAACAATGAGTTCATCTATTCAATAAAACAAAATTATTTATTCCATGATTGTGAAACAATGATTCTGTTACAACACTCCCCGACGTTTCCGCCACGTTTTGTTGTTTTACGTGGTCGGGGTGTGACAAGTACCACCACTTGAAACATTAACTGATAATACAAAAATCATTTTAAGGGCCATAAATTGGAAATGGTTATCTATAATTGACCCTAATTGTTTTAGGGGTATATTGAATAGAATTCCCAATAGGAGAATGGGAAAGATTGATGAACAACTTAATAAAAAAAAATTAGAAATTCTTACCGTAAGGTGAATTGTCTCTGTTATTAAGGCTAATAATCGCCCAGTCAAGATATCGCTATGAAGAAATCGTTGATTACAGAAATCGCCATAAAGCTTCCATGGAATGGATCCTCGAATGCGAGCACGAGCATATCTGACAACTACAAAACAAATATGAACATATAGTATCAGAAAAATAAAAACAATTGATGGTTTTAAAGAAAAGGAGTGATTGAAAAACATCATAGGCAATCGAGAATTGTAAGAGAAGAAGCGTATGAAAGAAGTAAATGGAATAAATGTAACACCCCGTGTTTCGAAAGTCAAAGTCAAAGTCAAGATTGAAGTCAAAGGAAGAAAAGATTGCTAATTGTGATCTGTCACTCCTTGCTCAACTACTGTGTTGACTTCTTTCACTCGTAGATAGTCTATTCGCGTTGTTACGTTAGTTGTATTATGTGGAGTACTTGTTGATAATCGAGGTTTATTCGTTGTTTATCGCATGATTATCGCTTGTTTTATCGCTTATCGCATCGCAATCGCATTCGCAACTCAAATTATGTGTTCTGAATATTGTTTTACGTGTGTGTGCTACTTATGTGTTACTTGTGCATGTTGATTTATGATTATACTGTGGTGATTAATCGAAACACAATCGAAACTCTATCGCAATCGAATCGCAAACGCTAAACGCAAGTGACATAGGATAATTGTATGTTAGATATAGTAGTTGGGATTAAAAATAATTTGATAAGAAACCCTATCGCATCGCAACGCTCAACACGCAAATCGAAAACGCAAAAACTCGTCGCGCCAAGCATTCCACCCGAGTGGTCAACCGATCGAGCTACCACCCGATCGGACTGTCACCCGATCGAGGTGCCACTCGATCAAGGTGCCACCCAATCGACTAGCCATCCTACCCCCTTTCCATTTATGGAAACCCTATAAATACCTCCTATCAACATCACAACTTCACCTTTTGCACTATCTCGTCCGACCAGCGCTTCTTGCCTCTATTTCTTCAGATTTCTCGCGATTCTTGTAAGTTTTCAACCTAAATATTGTACTTTCTTAATCTACACGCACTTCTACACCTTTCTATCTTTTGAATCTTAACTTTAAACCGTGAAATCACTAGTTTCAATCCACCAAGAACAACTTAGATCTGGACAATTCCACACAAATAAACAAAGATCTTGCATAGATCTGAACATATTCATGGTGAAAAAGGATTGAAAGATGGTTTCTAACTTTCTTTCAACTCTTTTACACTCAATGCACTCAAAACCGATGGAAACAGATCTCGTTCTGACCTCTACTCGTTCTTAGTGTTGTGTTAGCTCAAGATCTAGATTCTGTCCATGAGACCATCGATTTCGGGTTAAGCAAGAACAACTGTCTTGAACCGGTTAATTGGTTGAACTTGGGTGATTCCTGTTCGATCGGGTCACTTAGGTCAAGATAGGGTTCTGTTGGTTAGCACGTTGTCACACCGTCTCGACAAAACTACAAAACTATCAAAAACAACCAAGTGAAAGAGGATCAGGTCGACCAGGACGGATTGCCGTCCGATCGGATTACCGCCCGACCGGGTTGCCACCCGACCGGCTTGCACTTTGGGTCCCACACTTAAACTTTATTTCAAACTTCAAAGGTTTTGAACATCGAACGGACTGTCGCCCGATCGGGTTGCCACCCGATCGCCCGACCATCCGACCCTGTGATGTTTTCAACTCAACACTCAAACAATTTTCAACATGTTCAATACAAACGAATTGCTACCCGATCGGACTACAATCCGATCGAGTGACAAACTGCTGTGAACTTGTTCTCACTAAAGTGTCTAACCAATCGGATTGTCGCCCGATCGAACGACCGTTCGATCGATCGACCTGAAAGATAGATATACTTCTATGTTTTCAAAATGCTACAACGAAAAACTTCAAAAGACAAGCCGTCATACGCAAACACATCCTTCCCAAATAAAGTAACAATCCACTCAAAAGGTCCCCGAACGGATGACCGTCCGAGCGGATTGTCACCCGATCGACCGGCCACCCGATCGGATTGTCACCCGATCGGATTACCGTCTGATCCACTGTCACTCTACTCCTTTTACATATCGCTGATCTTTATGATATCGTTCTGATCAGGCTAATCTCGCTCTAAGCGCTCCCTTCAATCCACCATCGCTGTGAGTATACTCGAACTCTTTTTGCTTTCGCACTTTTGGGTGTTACATACGTTACTTATTCTAAATCACATCGAACACACTACACAATACTTTAACGCTAACCATTACCGCATGCTATACGTGACTTAATGAATGCTTGTTTGTTATGTTTACACATGGATTGCTGTCTACCTGCCTTAGAAACGATAGTACTATTAGTTTGGACTCAGCACCTGTTCACTCAGGGGTTGTTAAGGACAATTAATTACATGAGTCACAGTGGTGATCATGCATTACGAACTGCCTTGGGCAGTCAACCCGCAGTCATTGGTATTGATAGGATCATGTCGATAACTTACGTGCTTCATTTCACTCTATGTACGTGCTGGTTATGCGTAAACGATTTCGAACTCTATTATATCTATTAAACTTGTATGCTCACCTTTACACTATGTGTATTGACTTTTACTTTAACATATGTGGCAGGTGCTTAAGTTGTTTAAATGCTTGGATAGCTGTGAAATCGAGGCTAGGAAAGAGTCTAGAAACAAAGACAATTTATTTTTATTTGATTAAATCTGAGTTGTCGGAACATGTTTTTTGTTTGAAGAATATCTCTGTCTGTAATAAATTTATTATCTTATGGGTCATGGTATGGGACATGATATTTTAAACTATTCGGTAATTTAGTCGTTATGGAATTTCTTTGAACAATCTGTTTCGCTCAGTGCCGCGCCCCGATGATTCCGCCATCGGTTGGGGTGTGACAATAAAAAGAGGCGAGTATTCAGATCAATCGACAGATCTACTTGATACGTCTCCCACGGCTACAATTAACACTCAAATCAGATAACTATCTACTATATTATGAATTAATGATCAATAAACCCCAAAAAATCATATATCATTAACAAACTAAAAACATACCCTAAAACAATTCCACTTCCACTCAGTACCATATTCTTTCATAACTTTCGATGGTTGCACTCCCTAATAACTCACCACCTCTTTCTCTTTCTCACCTCCGGCGGCTGCACCACCGCTAAAAGGGAAAATCAACTTAGATTTAGGGTTCTTGATTTGCAAAATAAGATACAAAGGAAAGGTTGTATTCATTATAGAAACTGTGAATTTGATTGAGAGTTGTGAGAGGAAAAGGAGTGCTTGGTTGAAGAAGAGAGGAAAAAAGGCTGTAAAGATACATAGGGTTTTTAATGTGAGAAGTTCAAAAAGCGGTGTGAAGAAATGTACGTGAGAAGGAGAATAGAGGAAAAGATATTGGCGCCCGTATATTCTTTTGAGGGATTGGTTTTAAAGTGCCAGGTGGCAATAATAGGGGTAAGAATATGCGAAGTGGCATAAGATGTTTTGTTTTAATATAAAGTATAGATAAAGAATATGGTAGTTCAAAGCCTTCAATAGTTTTTCATTTCAAGAAACATGCAGAAGCATGATATATACAATTACGAAATCTACTAGGGGAAGGCAATAAATTAGGAATAGATAAAAACCAAATAAACAAACTAAAGTGATAAGACTAAACTAATATTATATCCTTTGCTCCCCCTCAAGTTGGAGCGTGTAAGTTACGAACGCCCAACTTGGAAAGTAGATCTCGTAGTTGTTGTGCTCCCAAATGCTTTGTGAATAAGTCAGCAACTTGTTGTTTGGTGTCGATATGCAGCGGTAAGACGTCATGGGATTCAACTCATTCACGAACAAAATAACAATCCATCTCGACATGTTTTGTTTGCTCGTGAAAAATGGGATTATTTGTAATATGCTTAATTTCTAAATTATCACATAATAGAGGTGTAGCATTGTATTGAGGCGCTTGTAAATCAGTCAACAACCATTGCATCCAAAGTACTTCACTAACTGTAGTAGCCATGGAGCGATACGCTGCCTCAGCTGACGAGTGTGAAACTACGGATTGCTTCTTCGTTTCCCAAGAAATGGGAGCTCCACCAAGAAGGAACAAGTATCCAGTCCTTGACCATCTAGTAAGCGGACACCTAAGCCAGTCCGCATCACAAAAAGCAGTGAGATGTAATCCGCCATATTTAGAGAGGAGTATTCCTTGACTGGGGCTTGATTTAAGATAAGGAAGGACCCTATGAGCAGCTTTCAAATTGTTGGTGCACTACATCTGCTGATTACGTCTTGTATCGAGTCATTATCTTAGAACGTTAGATCTAGGCACGTAATACGAGAAATTATGAGATTGTATAGGTTTATAGGTCTTGGATCGCTCATAGGTACATAGGGTCTGTGGGCCGCTCATGTGACAACAGGTTGGACCGCTTATGTGTCAACAGGTTGGGCCGCTTTTATGACATGTATATGGATCGCTTATTGGGCCTGTCTAATAAGCGGTTCCAGTTGCCTATAAATACCTTATGAGCGGATTCATTTGTAACGGTTCCTGATTTTCGTACCGAAGTGCTGCCGGATCGAACACAGGTTGTACTCATCGTCAAATCAATAGATAAGGAGTTTAAAGTGATTTACAAGCTATTCCTACGTCATTTACTTGTTTTCCGCACCTGTACTTGACGAAAACACCTCTGAACGACTCGTTCGGGTCGCCAAACGATCCTACAATTGGTATCAGAGCTTCAGGAGGAGGAGTTCTACTGGAAATAGCTGAAAATTGTCGAAAATTCTGTCTTCTACTCATTCTTTTTCAGTTTCAGATATTTTTCACGGTCAAAACTTGCTCAAAATCTCAGGGATTGTGCGCGATGGTATAAAAACAAACCCTTGAAAGTTTGGGGTTGAAATTCAAAGAAATAGTGGGTTAAATCGTTGTCCGAAGTTGGATCGCTTTTCTGGAACAACTCTGGATCGCTTATCGGATCTAGCTTGAACCGCTTATCCGTACGTGTTTAGGACCGCTCATTCGATCGATCTGACTTGAACCGCTCGAAAGTAATTTCTGTGAACCGCTCATCTGTACGAGTTTAGGACCGCTTATACGGTCAAATTACTTGAACCGCTCGAACAGCACATTGTTGAATCGCTTATCCTACATATCTTGAACCGCTCAAATAGCAATTTATTTGGACCGCGCTTGTGATCAAATTTCACTTGGATCGCTTATTCGACATATTCTTTGGACCGCTTTTCTGTCAATTGCATTGAATATTGTGTTAAATCAACATGAGTTCTGAATTTTTCAACGCATTTGCTACACCGAGTACTCCAGCCGCGATTGCTCAAGCCATGAATCTTGAAAATGAGACGGGAACCACCCAGAAACCCCCGAAACTGATGAGTATTGAAGAATACTACGGGTGGAAGGATAGATTTGAAAATTGGGTTCAAGCAAATCATCTTAGATCATGGGAATGTATCTTGAAGAAGTATGTGTTACCAAGAACAGAGGTGAATGTTATCAAACAGATATCTGAATTCACAGATCAAGAACGTGCAATGTATAGAGCAGAAAAAATGATGATCAGTTTATTACAACAAGCGATTAAAGAAGATATATTCATTCTGTTAGAACACGACAAAACTGCTAAGTCAATATGGGAAGCTCTTAAAATCAAATTCGAGGGAAGTACAAGTATGGTTAAAAGTAAAAAAGCATTGCTTAAGAAAGAGTTTGATCTTTTTAGCAGTCTACCAGGAGAGGATACTAAGACGCTGATTGAAAGATATTGTCACTTAGTGAGATCATTAACAATGATTGGTGTTGATAAAAAACCTGAAGAGTATGTGGATAAATTGGCTGACGCGTTACCTCAGAAAGAGTGGGGAACGTATTTGATGATATTGAAAAACACGGGTGTTTATGACGGACTGACAATTGGGCAATTTATTGAAAAATTAGAGGCTCAGAATCTTGAACAGCAAAAGATCGCTAGAATGAACAGTTCTAGTGGTCAACAGGATGTTAAAATGTACTATAAAGGTAGTGTTCCAGTTTCTGAAGCTGAAAGAAGTCCAAAGATTCAAACCGCCTTCAGTGCTGGTGATTCATCAGAAAGAGCTGATCAGAGTTCAAACAAGATTAGCAGCGGGTTTTCATCGTTTCCGAGTGTGAATCCGAAAGAGACTAACACAAGTTTTCAGTCTCAGAGTACGAAAACCGGAAATGGATACATAATTCAGTGCAACATAGCTCTTAATCTTCCTGAAGGTCAAAGCTTCTCTGAAGACACTGCTAAAGACCATATGGCACTCCTGGGTTCAGTTCTGTTATCCTATGAAGGTCTAGTTGCTGGTCGGATTGGAAATCCTATGCTCACCAAAGAGGATTACGATCAAATAGACGCCGAGGAAATGGAACTTATGGATATCAAATGGTGTCTTGCAAGTGTTCTTCGTCGAGCTGAGAAATTCAAAACTATTACCGGGAGAAATGACTTTTTAGATGCTCATGTTTCAACTTTAGGTTTTGATAAATCTAAAGTTACTTGTTTTCGATGCAGGGAAAAAGGCCATTTTAAGCGGGAGTGCAAAGGAAGAGAAGCTAGTGGAACACAGAATCCATTTGGAAAAGATGATTACTACCGCAAAGCTATTTATCAGCAAGTCGGTCAATCCCAAGAACCACAGACAGCTCACGGGAGAAAGATTGAAGACTCCAAAAGAGCATGTGTTGTAGATTTTAGCTGGAATGATTATATATCATCCGAAGCCACAGCAGCACGCATTATCGATCAAGATGATGAGAAACTACCAGAAGGTTTCAGTTGGGATATGTTTGTGGATGAGAAGGGAGAATACAAAGCTTTCATTGCCAAGATTGTCCGAGAGCCAGATTTGTTTGCTACTTGGATGAAATCGATTGGTGTGAATGTACCAAGTGAGGATGAAAAATCTGTGTCATCTGATGAAAATTCAGAAAGTACCGATGAACTTTCAGAAAGATCTGGAGAAATTTCAGACGGTTCAGATGAGAGTTTATCGAGTTCTGATGAGAGTGTACAGAATAAAATTATTTCAGAAAAACCAGTTGTATTTGATAAAACATCGTCTGATTCTGGTGTTTCTGATGGTGATTCTGAAAAATCTGTTCAGTTTGATCAGTCACCTGATCACAGCAGCAGTGATGATGAGAAAAAACATATAAATGTTGCTAAGTCTCATCTTTCTCCTGATAGTTTTCATTTATATTTTGCAGAACGGATGGAGAAACTGAAGAAAAAACGAGCTGCTCAAGAACAACAAACTGAATCTGAAGATGATATTCAAGTTGTTGAGAATGTTGCTGAGAAGATTACTGAGGTTGTAAAAGAAGAAGAGAAGGTGATTGAAGTAGAAAAGGTGGTTGAAGTTATTAAAACAATCGAAGTTGAGAAGATTGTTGAAGTTGTCAAGCCGTGCGAGAAGTGCTTGGAAGCTTGCAAGGATTGTGAAGTCAAAAACGACATCATAGCTGAGTACGAGAAAAAGAAAGAGCAGTTACTGTTCAACCTCAATTATGTGAAAGAATCGTACGATATCTTGAACAAAACAGTAACTGGCCTTCAAACAACAAACTCAGAAAGAGAACAGGCACTGACAATGATGAATGCAACTTTAATGTCGAAGCAAAAAGCTATAAATTTCTACATTGAAGAAAGTGCAAAATGGAAGCAAGAGTTGGAAATTGAAAAGATCGAAAACGAGAGAATTAGACGGTTATTGTTAAGCTATACTACTTCTGATTATCTCATTGATCGTGTTTACCCAACTGTTGCAGGTTTGGAAGCTTTTCAAGACGAGAAGCTAAAGAAGAAGAAAGACTGTGGTAAGAAACCGACTGTTAGCTATAACAAGTGTCCACCTCCAATTTGGGATGGGTATTCTCCTAGGAAACCAAATGAGGAGCAACTTGAGAAAGCAGTCAATATAAAGTTAAAAACCGACACAACTGACGTTTTACCAGACAACATCGATGTCACGTTTACCTTGTCCGATACTGAACATGAGTCTGAATTAATCAAAAAGGTGGTCGATCAAGTGTTGGATACTGATGAGGAGTCCGAGTCGAAATCTAAGTCTGGAGGGTCAAAGTCGTCAGTTAACAGTCAAAATTCGTCGGTCAAACGGTGTTACAGTAAAGAATTTTTGTTATCGAAAGCAAATTTGGATGATGAAACATTCGAAGTTGTTTATGCTTTGAATGGTTCTGACAAATTATATTACAACAAAGAGTTTCCGATAATGAATATCAAAACGGAAGTAATCAACAAAATTTTTAAACTTGTAGAGGTTAATATTCCTGACTTAAAAGTTTTGAACAATTTTGAAAAACCTAAAAAATATACTTCTAGAATTCAACAACGTCTAAACAAGAAAAAAGGTTACAATTCTGGTTCTGATTTTCAAAAGAAACCTAACCAAAATCGTAGCTACAAAAAGAAAGGTTTAGGTTTTATTCCACCAGAAAACGATAAAAATATGAAAAATTCTAAAACGAAATCTGAATTTGTGTCAGGTGGAAGCTCAGACGAGGAACAGCAGAAACCGTTCTGGAGACAGTCTAACAAAGAGTTTCTTGCTGAGAAAAAGAAAAATGGAGATGAGATTTGTTATCAAAGAGAGACTCGAACCTGTTACAGATGCAATGAAGTCGGTCACATTGCATGGAACTGTACACGGAATGCCAAAGCAAAACAGGGAGTTTCTCAGAAATTGAAAGAGAAAGTTGTTGAGGCTGAATCACCGACTGAAAAATTTAAAATTTTTGTGAATTCAAAATTCGAGGTTGGTGAATGCTCACAAAAGAACAAGTATGAGAAGAAAGGAAAAGACAACCAGGTCTGGGTTGCAAAGAAAGATGAAGTGAATGTTGGCGATGAATCTGGTTCCACAAAGCCAGAAGAGCCACATGTTGAGAAGAAAACTTTACTAAATGATGAGGAATTTCCATCATTGAAGTTTGACGAAGTAAAGAAGAAAGTGGGAAAAACTGAAATTTCAAATCAGTTCTACAAAGAAAAGAATGATTTTGATGTCGAGAAAACATTCAACGGGAATGTTAAGAAGATATTTGGGAAAATGTTGAGTGGGAGAGCAAAAGGGGTCAAAGATTTTTACGCCATGAAAAAGGCTACATACAATCCAACTGCTCAGGAGTTGAAATCCATCAAGTCTGAGAAGACTTGGATGGATGTTTGTTTTCCATGATAGTCTAAGGACTACGCCGGAGATCCCAAGTTTATATCGTGGATCAGGAATCGGCATCATTCTAGTTTATGATATGTTTGTTTGAATGATTGTGATTATGTTTGAATGATTATGATTAATGTTTGAATATTTTGCAGATAAAAGGACTATGCCGGAGCTTCCAGGTGGGTGATTGCGAAGCAGGAATCGGCATTCTGATTGATATAATGGTGATGTAGACGTAATATTCCTACACGTGGTAGTTTTTGGGTATCTACAAGTGGTAATCTTGATCCCACAAGTGGTATTTGTGGTTAAATTTTGAGATGTTTGTATACTTTGAAGAGGTTACATTTACAAGTGATACAGGAGGCTATTAAATGCAAATGGTAAATCAGGGACATTAAATTGTACTTGATTTACTATTCATGACAAAAGATAGACAAGATGATGAACCACATCCCCGTTTTTTTAAGATAGACCTACAAGTGGTTGTTATCAACACAAATTCATTTTCCGGAAAAATCATTTTGATTAAAACAAACTTAAGTGTTTTGAAATCTAAATGAGAAAATGATTTGTGATAGGGGGAGTTCAGATTGTTTATGCCTAGTGAATGGCGATTTGATGTGATTCAATGTCAGTTGTCAAGTTTCTGTACAGTTTGTTGTTGCTTTTTAGGTCAAATATCTAGAAGTTTTCAAATTTTCTTTAAAATGTGTTTGCATTTTAGGGGGAGTAGGGAAATTTCAGAAAATCCAAAAACATTTGAAAATTTGAAAAAGCCAAAAACATTATAAAATTCAAAAATGAGTTTTGTTGCGAAAAAGAGGAAATGATAGTACATCAGTGGACTATCACGGCACGCTAAAGATATGTAAAGTTAAAAAGTGTTAAACAATCTTACTGCGGATGTGTCAGTAGATTTTCGCACATTTAGTAAATTGAAACGAGATATAAACCTAATTCAAACTTGCTTAATTCGTGGGTAACTATTCTTGAATATATGGGTAACCCCCGAAATCTTGTTTGAAAGGTCCCGTATTCTGAGATACTAGGTCTTTATACTCAGTGATATCTGGGGTATTATCCCGGGACTTCTGCTGTATGGAAATACTGACCTAGTCCCCGGATAATACTTTCTGCAAATGCTTGAAAAAGCACCGCCCTCAGCATGCTGATGAAACAATAAAATTGATAGTCGCTGCTGTTGAAATGCAAAAAGATCCTCTAAAGGGGACCCACCAAAAGTCGAGCCGTCATCTCTCTGCTGAACGGAAGTTCTGACCTGAGCTCTCACGGTTTCGCATCTAACCCTTTACAGATATCAGCTGTGGTATACTCACCTGTAAGACTGAATATTTGGGATCTGGATACGGGAGTATATTCAAGTGGAGTGATACACAATTAAGTTTAAGTCTCTAAAACATTAATATCGTATCTCGAATCGATTGAAATTTGTGTTGAGAATTTAAGAGGACAAACATACTGACAATCTAGGTAAATTGTTTAAAACTTAGAATGAAATCAAGCTTAACGGTGTTGGTGATTTGTCTCATAAACTGATATAATCCTCTTGCACGAACTCACAAAAATATTGTCTGTAAATATTTCATTTCTGCATTTTACTTTCATTCAGAAAATCCAAAAAGTTTTTAGTGTGTTTTAGTATAATTTTTGAAAAAGTCAAAAAGATTTTCGACAACTGATATTGGAAAACTGATTTTCAAAATTCCGAGTGCTAAACATGATGAGCAGAATTTGAGGGGGAGTGTTTGTGTAAATCTAACTGTTTTCGTTAAATCTAGCCTTCTTCAAGTGGTTCATCATAGATTGTTTTTGAGGGGAGTAAAATGTTGGTGCATAATTGTTGAAATCAATTTGTAAAAGAAATTTACTTTGAGGTAGAGTCTATGCAGGAAAGCCAGGCGTTGATCCTGAAGATTTTACTGAAGATGAGAATACCAGTAAATCGAGAGGGGGAGTCTGTAGATAGAAAAAGAAAAGCTCGAAGACTGATCAAGACTGAAGATGTGAAGATACAGCATGGTGTGACTCGATAGTCGACTCCATCAACATCTGAGGGGGAGTATGTTGGTGCACTACATCTGCTGATTACGTCTTGTATCGAGTCATTATCTTAGAACGTTAGATCTAGGCACGTAATACGAGAAATTATGAGATTGTATAGGTTTATAGGTCTTGGATCGCTCATAGGTACATAGGGTCTGTGGGCCGCTCATGTGACAACAGGTTGGATCGCTTATGTGTCAACAGGTTGGGCCGCTTTTATGACATGTATATGGATCGCTTATTGGGCCTGTCCAATAAGCGGTTCCAGTTGCCTATAAATACCTTATGAGCGGATTCATTTGTAACGGTTCCTGATTTTCGTACCGAAGTGCTGCCGGATCGAAAACAGGTTGTACTCATCGTCAAATCAATAGATAAGGAGTTTAAAGTGATTTACAAGCTATTCCTACGTCATTTACTTGTTTTCCGCACTTGTACTTGACGAAAACACCTCTGAACGACTCGTTCGGGTCGCCAAACGATCCTACACAAATGTTCCTTCCTCGGATCAGAAACGAATGGGCTCAAAATATTTATTGAATATGCAATATCAAGTCGAGTCTCTTGAAGATATAAAAGTCTGCCAATAAGACGTCTGTATTGTTGGGCATCCGTCTTGTGACTATCATGGCAGTGATCAAGTTTTAGACCTTGTTCCATGGGAAAAGGACTCGGTCGACAACCGAGCATCCCACCATCTTCAAGGAGATCTAGTGTATATTTGTGTTGACTTAACACCAACCCATCTTTAGTTCTCACAACTTTGATCCCCAAAAAAATATTTGAGTCTACCAAGATCTTTGATGCTAAATTTTTTGTGAAGATGCTCCTTAGTATCTTGAATTTTAGCGGCATGATTACCCGTTATGATTACGTCATCAACGTAAATAAAAATCACGATTGCCGTTGTAAGTAAACAAGGAGTGATCGACAAATGATTGTTTATAACCAATTTCTAAAAGAGAAGCTGTGAATTTTTATACCAGTTGCGGGAGACTTTCCGTAAACCATATTTTCTAAGACGACAAACCCGAGTCTCTCCTTTCTTAGAAAATCCTTGGGGTATCTTCATGTATACTTCCTCTTGTAAATCGCCATGAAAAAAAAAGTTGTTGACCTCGAGTTTATGAATGAACCAACTCTTCTTTCCAACCACCGCAAGTAACGTCCGAACCGTGACTAGCTTTGCAACCGGAGCAAAAGTTTCATGAATATCAATGTCCTCCAATTGAGTGTATCCCTTCGCCACAAGATGAGCTTTGTGTCTTTCAATTTCACCATTAGGCTTATACTTGAGCTTGTATACTGTAACACCTCGAAAAATTCATGCCCAATAAAATAAAGACACGTGTCATGTGGGACAAACGTGTCAGGAAACCGGATCAAATAAAGATGTATGGTAGGATTTAAGAAGGGCGTCATGTTATTAAATACCTCTGAACGACCCAAGGGCGACATGTTATTAAATTACCTCTGAGCGACCCAAGTCATAAATCCCAAGACCTTAAATCAGGATGACAAACATCTAATATGTTAATCGGGTGTTCCTAAATAAATAAATTCCATTCTTATATGGAAAATGGGTTCTTTACAATGTTACTACTACAATTCAGAATTTAGATTCTTGATTTAAAAAAATTGAATTTGAATGATGCATGTCCAAACAAGAATTCTTAAAGTTTCCGTCACTTTAAATTGCCAAAAGGTGCCAAAAGGTGTAAGTGCATGATTAAGCATGCAAGGCCTGAGTAAATGGTCCCACAACTGAAAGGAAATGCATGAGATTCGGACTTGTAGAGTTGCATGGTCAAACTTGGATGTTTGCAAAATTTTTGGCTTCTGGCCATCGGTTACGGACCGTATGGCTTTAAGCTTACGGTCCGTAAGGTGCCTATCTGGGCGATTTCAGCAAGGGTCGGTTACGGACCGCAACCGTTCAAGCATACGGTCCGTAAGAGCTGCATACGGACCGCAAGAGCTTAGGCTTACGGTCCGTAAGCCTGTCGCTGGCAGCAGGTTTTGGACAGCTGCCTGTTCAGCCTGTTGCACCGCCTTATTATCATGGTTTTCGAAATCAGGGGCATGATAGGCAGTATATAGCACCTTAGGGACACCTGGGATGATCTTGTAACCATCCTAGACTATCTTGGCATGATCTTGGACAATAAGGTTCACTATGTAAGAGCTTGTAGTTGTGAACATTTGCACTTGCTCACTTGCATTTTTGTTCAAGCATCTTGGAGCTTCTCTGGACAGCAACTAAATTTCCCTTAGGTCCCTAATCTCACTTAGGACTCTTGTAAGTGTTCCTAATCCTCTTTAATTCATTTTAGCTTAGTTAATTAGCTAAAAGTCAAACCGTCGTAATTAAGGTTTGACTTCGAGATTAGTCAATAATTACTCAGTCAAATCTCGAATTAAAAATACCTATAAGTAGGTAATTATGTGGGTAACAAACCCTTAATAGGGTATTTTCAGATTCCCACTCTAGCTATAATAATTGTCGAGTCAAAGCTTACTTTAAAAAATCAACAGAATGCTTAATTCCAAATTAATACATAATTAGCAATGTAGGATACATGCAACCTGTTTGATCACTAATATAACTTGGTAATTAATGTAAGAACATGTCTAAACATGTTCAACTCGAAAATTTTCAGTTTAGACCCGGTTTGGAACCGAAAGTCGCATAGTTTGACTTTCGCTTTGACTTTCAGTTCTGACCCGTTTAAGCCAAGTTTAGGATTGCCTTAGAGCTTCTTTTGAACCTAGTTACATGTTAGTATAACCCTCTGTGTTTATACGACTTGGTTCACTAGTTGTCTAATTATTATGCAAGTTTCCGTTAAATGCTCATATGTTGACCATTATGCCCAAATGACCTTAAAATGGGATTTTTGAAAATATAAAAGAGTAGGCATCTTAGTTACTAAATTATAAACTTGTACCCAAAATTTGACATCAGTTTGAGGTCCAGATTAAGAGTTATGCTCATTAGCGTAATTAGAAGCTTTCTTAGTAATTAATTAGCATAATTAGCATATAGCCTATCTAAACCCAAATTTTTATATCAAACTTTATACCCACTGATATATAATAATATTTTGGGATTTTTAGAGATTTTTACTTATTTTTAGGTTGAGCATAACTTAGAGTTTTAAGCTTATTTTGATTATTGTCGGTTTTTCCCTTTTAGGCTATAAAATGAGTTTTATAAATCATTTTGACCTCAAACCTTTTTCTACTGATTTATTAGGTTAAAATAATTATTTGAGTCTTCTGGAACATTAAAAATATTAGCTTTTTATACAAAACCCGGAAATGGCTCCAAATCGCCTTTTTAGGCATTTTTACGACATAGTATGTATCAAAACTAGTTTATATGTATAAGGGCTGATACCTACTGAAATATTCAGTAAATTTTTATATTATAACAGTAAACTAAAGTTTTAAACTCAGGTTTCCAGTTTTGACCTTTTAGGCTTATGTGAAATTACCAAAATGCCCTTTCGGTGCATAGGATGGTTATAATTAATAAAATTCACATATATATGATACCCTACTGTTATAACATAATAAATTAAGTATATTTACTGATTTATTCAGATATGTAACTCAGGTTACTAGTTTAACTCTTTTATACCCTTTAAAATGACTAAAATACCCTTTCAGGGCATAGTTTGAGTTAAAAACCACTTCGGGCATAACAGGACATATCTTACTGATATCACAACATATTTGGTGCATATTAACTCAGGGAACTTGTATATAATTATTATGGTTACTCGTTACGCACTTTTGCATTCGGATCGGCTTATGTAACTAGTTTACTCATATTAGCCGAAACGGGTCAAACCATATCATTTTTGTCTCAAAATCCAGAATGTGTTTGAGTTACCCATATTAAACAAGCATGCAAGCTTGTTGGGTCAAAACCACATTCTAAACCGGTCTTCGCCTTTCATGCGGTTGAACCGTATTCATCCTTGAAAACTAACCGGTCTAAGCTTAGGCTAAATTAAAGACCCGTTAGGATTCTAATAGGTTATTATAAACCTTCGTTCAAGAATAGGAGATCCAGTAAAAGATACTTGCACTTGCTTGTTGTGGTTTGTACTTGCTCAGGTAAATACTTTTAACTTATTTTCCCTTATACGGGCTTGGGGTACGGTATATAAAATACCGCTTGGTCGGGCATTTGACCTTAATCGATTAGTGGTTAAGTATTATCAAGATGACCCATTTAGAAATTTGTTTTGTTTGTTTTACGCCTTTGGGAGTTTAATGACCATGTCCCGGATATCCTTGGCATCATTCATGAAATGGCCACGACCTTGACACGCGGGTGTAGGCGTACACCCGACAATGTGTCCATATTATTAAGGTATAACCGCTGGTTTCCCGCCGCGGATTTATACTATGTGGTGTGTCTATTAATCTTAAACCCGGCACGAACCGGGCGACTAAACGCATAACAAACATGTAATTCTTTTACAAGTTTAAATTTGATTAATTATCCCAAGTTATAAAAAGTTTTGTGCCATGTGCATTCAAATAAATTTTCAAAACATTTTCAAAATGAGTCAGTTAAATTGTATTTACCAGTGTAAACTGACCTCTCCTTAGCATCGTTTAGAGTCTCGCAAGCTTGGATGCAATAAATCTGTTGAAAAATTCTCCTTTTTATTTTGATCCGCCTGTGGATCTATTTCAACTACATTGTGATACTTAAATATTACAATAATCATTTGGTTGGAATAAATCTGTCTTTTTGCTTCCGATGTGCATTATAATTTGTGCTGTTTGACTATGATAATATCAATTACGTCACGATACTCCCCCACCGGGCCCATCGATGACACGTGGAAATTAGGGGTGTGACAGGTTGGTATCAGAGCCAACACTGAGTGAATTAAACACTAGCCTTTTGTGTTTAATCTCAGTGCACAAATTGCACATTCCTCGAGTTCCGAGTCTAGACTAAGAACATAGGACAAACTCTGTCTTGTTTTGTTTTATTTGGTCTTTATTTTATTATATATTTGTGTTGTTATCTTAATTATGATTGCAGGTTAAGAATGCCGCCAAGGTTTTTGAGAGGAAGAGGCAAGGGCCCAGTTACGGGCCATGACCATGAAGCCGGGCCTTCACACCGGCGTACCCCATCTATCACAATGAGCACTAGCACCCAGGAGCCGTGGAGGGTTTACGTTGAACCAGGGAGGCGATCAGTCTCCTTAAGTTCCTCACCGTCCTATTTGCATTCTTTCAGGCCGCAATCCGAAAATGAGCCCGACCACCCTCCACCTTCCTTCATACCGTTACAGCAGTCGAACTCGCACCATTCTTTTGGTGACCCTACCCCTGTTTTCCAAAGCCGGTTCAACCCGGCTAATTTTATTCAAGAACCCGTGGGTTTTAACCCACTAGGACCCGAGGATCACTTCTCGGGTAAAAATGACATGGATGAAGATACAGATCCCATGGAGCCTGCCACTGGGACCCCGAACCACCCCATCGAAATCTCCGATGGGTCATCTTTTCATGGATCACCTTACCGTGGTCCTGTCAGCTACCAGGCGAGGTTCAACCAGTGGGACTGGTATTTTACCCCATCTGAACACTCGTCCCCATACCAGCAGTAGCAGCAACAGCAACAGGATCCTTCCGAGGATCCTCGGTTTGTGGTAGTCACTCCGCCACCACCACCACCACTGGAACAGCAACTGCCTCCGGAGCCCCCGAGGCGGAGAAGGTCAAACACACGGATGTCCGTGCAAGGAGGAGTCCGCATCAGCACTCCTCAGCCCTCGAGTGGCAGTCATTATCCGCCACTCCAAGAAGAAGAAGACCCGCAGATGGGGGGTCCATCAAACCCCATCCCAGAGATCAACTCTGCGCCTATGGTGCCACCATTGGGTTTTGATAACCTAATCCCTGCCTACGCCGGTTCAGCGGCGTATAATCCTTTTGAGCAGCCGGCTCATACCCATTACGACTATGTCAATGTGGACCCATACCAGGAGGCATGGGACTACAACGCGCGTCACCCAGAGGGACCTTATGGTGGTCTTTGGACCACTGGTTACCCAACTTATTGGTACCAGCGTCCGCCACCCCCTCAACCTCTGTATCAGCCGCCGCAGCCGCAATTGATCCCGCCAGAGCGCCAGCAAGAGGTCCTTGAGAGATTGGACCGATGTGAACGGGAGATTCAAACCGAGCGCAGTAACACTCGAGGCTTCTTCAAGGGGTTGTCAGACTTGATCAAAGGGAAGTCCAAGAGAAGGGGTCATTGAAGACCTTTTGTTATTTATTTTATTTAGTTGTAATCAAGTCCCTACGTGGACTTTTGCTTCAGTATTCAGCTCCTGCGTGGGCTTGTCTTTTTGTACTCTGCCCTTGCGTGGGCATGTCTTTTGTTAACTCCTGCGTAGGTTTGTTGTTTGTTTCGCCCCTGCGTGGGCATGTCTTTTTATAGAAGTCCCGTTTAGGGCAAAATGTACTTGTTTGAAAAAAAAATTATTTATGAGATGCTTAATTTAAATTTTTATTTTATTTATTATTAATTATATGCATAAAATAAATAAAATAATTACAAGATCTATCATTATAATAAAATGGTAAAATCTAAAAAGGACAAGACCTAGCCATATGTTATCATAAAACAAGCCAAGATGGTAGTTCCATAATTAGATTAAGATCCATAATAACATCTGAATCTAGGACTATTCTGCGTTAATTATTAAAAGAATCTTAGAGGTAAAACCTAGCCAATGTGTCGTTGCAGACCTGGCCAAGATGGTAGAATCCACACAAAAGATTCCAATTCTTGTTAACATCTGTAAGTATGTTAGCATTCTTGGCAAACTGTGAATCGTTAAAGTCACATAGGCCATCCTTTAAAAAGGGTTAATTTAAATTCCCTTAATTATATAACCGCCCCTTGTGGACGAAGTGCCTGTGGGCAATAATTAAATGTCCTCTGGGACTAAGGACAGTGGTAGCTTATGACTCCCTGTTAATCAAAGGTGATGAACTGTGGTTCAAACCTAAATACCTGGATACTATAAATCCTGGGTTAGAATTAAATTAAAATTATCTACGTGACTAGGCCTTATGTGCTATTATTAATTTATAATTTAGGATAATAATAAAGATCCTACATTTGTAGCAAATTAACCTAAAATGGCAATTTAAAACCATGGTTAAAAGAATATAAAATACTGTAAAAGCCTCTAAATAAAACCTTGCCCATTATTTCTATATGTAGCAATTGAAGCTACATGGCTGGGTCGGATGAAGTAAATAGTCATCCGGTGGAAAACCACGATAACGCTAGAATACAGTTAACTGATACGAAGCTGCAAGCTCTAGTAGATAATGCCGTTACAAAAGCTTTGGATAGGCAGAACAGTGAGTCCTCTGGGACCCAAAGTAGAACCCTGTCTACACCTCATTCCAAGCCCAAAACCCATTCTGAAGCTCATAGCAAACCACCCTCTATCCAGCCTAAACTTAAGAAAGATAATGATCGACATTCTTCAAATGAGAACAGTGTTCACCCCAAGAAGATAGTGTTCGATAATGCACCTCGCGCTAAAGGATGCACGTACAAGTACTTTGTTTCATGCAAGCCCCGAGATTTTACTGGGGAGAAGGGCGCAGTGGATTGCATGACTTGGTTGGATGAAATGGACATTGTTGTGGACATTAGTGGTTGTGCTGAAAGGGACATAGTAAAGTTTGTATCCCAGTCATTTAAGGGTGAAGCCCTAGCATGGTGGAGATCATTGATTCAAGCCTCTGGAAAAGTTCCATTGTACAACATGTCTTGGGAGCAATTTGTTGCTCTTATCAAAGAAAATTACTGCCCTCAGTATGAGGTTGAAAAGATAGAGTCTGATTTTCTATCTCTGGTCATGAAGAACCTGGATTGCCAGGCTTATCTCACAAGCTTCAAAACTATGTCAAGGTTGGTTCCTTACCTAGTGACCCCGGAACCCAAGAGAATTGCACGTTTCATTGGGGGTTTGACCCCAGAAATAAAAGCAAGCGTGAAGGCCTCTCGGCCCGCTACATTTAGATCCGCAGTTGATATATCTCTGTCCCTCACTCTGGATACAGTAAGACAGAGATCACTGAGAAATACGGATGCGGAGAAAAGGAAACATGAAGATGATAATTCACGTCGATCAAACAAGAAGCATAAAGGAAATCAGGATTACAAAAAGGGGTCGGGATCTAAGAAAGGTGATCAACAATCTGGTGATAGACCCAAGTGCAAGATTTGCAAGAAGCACCATTTTGGGAGGTGCAGGTATGAGCAGAAATCCCAATCCCAGCCGAAGGCATGTGGAATTTGCAAGTCCTCTGAGCACAGGACCCTTGATTGCAAAAAAGTTGAAGGATGCAACTTGCTATAGTTGCAATGAAAAAGGGCATATCAAGACCAACTGCCCAAAACTGGCAAAGAAAGCTGAGGAAGGGAAAAAGACCAACCCCAGGGTCTTTCAAATGAATGCTCAGGAGGCTATCCAGAACGATAATGTCATAACAGGTATATTCCTCATTAATGAGGTTTTCGCAAGAGTATTGTTTGATTCTGGAGCAGATAAATCCTTTGTAGATAATAAGTTTTGTGAGTTGCTAAGATTGCCTGTTAAAACTTTAAGTGTGAATTATGAGGTGGAATTAGCTGATGGGACCATGGAAACAGTTTCGACTGTGTTAGATGGATGTGTCATCTCCATTAGGAACCACTCTTTTCCCTTGTCCCTCCTTCCGTTTAAGTTAGCCAGTTTCGATGTAGTGATAGGTATGGATTGGTTATCGCATAACCAAGCCCAGATTGTGTGCCACAAGAGGCAAGTGGTAATCAAGACTCCGTTTGGTAAACCACTTACCATTCAGGGAGATACTCATCATGGATTGCCTGAGCAAGTGGCTATGCTAAAGGCATCCAGATGTTTAAAGAAAGGCTGTGTCATTTATATGGCACAGGTGACCATTGATGAGCAGAAGCCCAAGATTGAAGATATCCCCGTTATTTCTGAATACCCTGAAGTTTTCCCTGAAGAACTACCTGGTTTGCCACCAGATAGACAAGTAGAGTTCAGAATCGACATCATTCCAGGAGCAGCGCCTATTGCAAGAGCACCTTATAGGTTAGCACCAACAGAGATGAAGGAACTGAGGACGCAGCTAGATGACTTGCTAGCCAAAGGTTTCATTAGACCTAGCTCGTCTCCATGGGGAGCACCAATCTTATTTGTTAAGAAGAAAGATGGGTCGACGCGTTTGTGCATTGATTACCGTGAGCTTAATAAAGTCACTATCAAGAATAGGTATCCTTTGCCCAGGATCGACGATCTGTTCGATCAGCTACAAGGAGCAAGCTACTTTTCCAAGATTGATCTGAGGTCAGGCTACCATCAGTTGAAGGTTAAAGAAGAAGATGTACACAAAACTGCATTTAGGACTCGTTATGGTCATTACGAGTTCCTAGTGATGCCTTTTGGGCTCACTAATGCACCTGCCGCATTCATGGATCTCATGAATCGCGTCTGCAAGCCCTATTTGGATAAATTTGTCATTGTCTTCATCGATGACATTCTCATCTACTCGAAGAACCAAGATGATCATGAGAAGCATCTTCGGTGTATTCTTAAGCTGCTTCATCAGGAAAAGCTCTATGCCAAATTTTCCAAGTGTGAATTTTGGCTTTGAGAGGTTCAATTTCTTGGACATGTTGTAAGCAAGCATGGTATCCAAGTAGATCCCGCTAAGGTGGAAGCTGTCATGAATTGGCAGGAGCCGAAGACGCCTTTGGAGATTCGCAGTTTCTTAGGACTAGCAGGATATTACAGGAGATTTATTGAAAACTTCTCAAGAATTGCAGCACCCCTGACTTTGCTGACTCGCAAGAATAGCAAGTTCAATTGGGGGCCTAAGCAGCAAGAGTCGTTCGATATTTTGAAGCAAAAGCTGAATAACGCTCCAGTGTTGACGCTACCTGAAGGAATTGATGAGTTTGTGGTTTATTGTGATGCATCACACACCGGTATGGGATGTGTGCTTATGCAGAAAGGCAAAGTCATTGCCTACGCTTCACGACAATTAAAAGTGCATGAAAAGAATTACACCACCCATGATTTGGAGTTGGGTGCCGTTGTATTTGCACTAAAACTATGGAGGTACTACTTGTATGGAACTGTAACGCCTCGTTTTTCGCAACTCATCGTTTTTTTTGAAAGATAGTAATGCATTACTATTTTTCAGAGGTTTATTCCTCTTGTAATCGTAATTCGCTTTAAACGTCGTAAATCCAGGACTTTGATTGTAAGAAAATGGAACTCCTCTTATGAAATTAACATTTTTTTTTATATATTCAATTAAACATTTGATTTAGTTGTAAGCGTATTTCGTATTCGTATCATTAACATATTTAAGCGCACAAACGATTAATCGAAACAACGTAATTTGCACATTCTACACGTACATATACTAGATGAATCATTTCCATACCTTACTTATCCTTTGCGACACAAGAACCATGTTTTTCATACTTGTTACACTTGTTATGCTGTCACACCTTAAAAAAAATACCTTATTGTATACCCATTTTATCCCTAACCACATGTTATTACACTTGATTAGATGGGTAATTGTCTATTATACACACTTAACATAACTTGAATGAATCAAGTGTACAACTTTTGTTAAAAAAAAATAATAAAAAAAAGAATAAGCTGCTGATCAAAGCTATATGCTCCTTTAATATTCTTTTTTTTTTCTTATTAGTTTCAACCTCCATTACTTATTATATCATAAAACATATAATACACCACTAATAGGTAGGAGCATATGGCACATATTGAAAGAAAGGTAGATGTTATTGGCAGCCTTTGGCCGCAAGCCCAAAGACAACAGCCAATTTGCTTTGTTTTAATTTTTAACACCCAACTACTTAAATTAATGCCGCCGCCTAGAAAACGCGTGACCACGGGATTTGGCTGTCAAACCTTTCATATCCTTGGTGACTCCTGACTTCTCCTCTCCACATATACACGAATGAACCTAGTCCATTTTATTACAAAAACAAATCAATCATAAGATCATTGCCAAGTTTACGAGTCGTGCGAACATTACAAAACCGAGACCATCGTCACTTCCCTCACAGCCACTCCATCTCGACATCACACACACACACTCACAAACACTCTTTCGCCGGACCTGCAAGTGGCCGGACACGTACCGTCGCCGGAGTCTCGAAGACGACGTCGGAACAACTCAAAGTTCACCGGAGAAACCCGAATCACACCGGAGCCGTCCGAAGCACACCGGAGTTTATTGTTCACGGGCGGGTTGTTGATCCTTGTTCTTGTCCGGTTTTAAAAGAAGGAGACGACCGGAGTTCGCCGGAACTGACGGGTTCCTCTTCGCTCGGTATACCCTCTTTTCTTTTCTTTTCTTCTTTGCCGAGTTATCTTATAATTCTTTTATGAATATAATGAGTAGATAAGTTCTAACAAGAACATGTAGTCATCATTTTGAATATTAAAGATATGGTTCTGTCATTTTTTTAGTAAAGAAGATGACCTGGGCACATGTATATTATTATCCTTATTATTAATTTCAATATATATATATATATATATATATATATATATATATATATATATATATATATTCAAAACTTTGTTTTCAATAATAACGAGGGTTGTATGTGTTTGTTTGTTGATTCAATATACCTAGTTCGAGTCTCCGCCACATTGTTCTTTTGTTCTATTTTGAAGTTTAAGGTATCATGTTTATTAGTATTTAGTTTTTTTCTAATTTCATTTTTAAACAGATTATAGATATATATAAATATAATAAAAATTATCTAAAAACAATTAAATTTATTCTCTAAATAAAACAAGACTATTACTGTTTATGGAATTTTTCTTTTTAATAAATAACAAACAAATTGCTTTAAACTCTTTTTTTTATAACGTGATAAAATAAAATATCCAATTAAATAAATTGTGAACTTTGTGTTAGGAATTATATTTAAGCATTCCAATATTAACAAGATCGTCATATCTAGGATAACCTCTTGCGTTCGTTCACTGTGATTTACTCAATCTTTACTCGTGCGTTATTTCAAGGAAGTCTCATTCGCAACCAATGTGAGTATACTCGTATTTCCCCCTTTTACTTTTACCACTTTTGGGGTGTAACATGTTTACCTATTGAAACTTACACATGAACTTTTGTCTAAACACATGAACATTCCTATAACATGCTTGTATATGTGATGGCTTGATACTTTAAATTTGGGTGATTCTTATGTGTTGAACTTATCATTAACTTCGTACGAGCCAAACCTTGACATATGTAGCGCTATAGGATTAACGACCCGCCTCTACTGAAACTTTGGTTATGTCATGAGCAAGTTGCGTTTTCTTGGTTTGATATGTTATACACATGCCATATTTAAGGTGTATCTTGAATCGCATGCTTGCTATGAGGAATTGTTCACACTTTTATCTTATGCTATGTATGTACCAAACTTGTATACTCGCCTTTGCTTTTGCATTGAATTGTATTTTAAACATGTTACAGGTTGATGATGATGAAATGAAAGAGGTAGCACGATGCCTAGATACACACTTTAGACGTTAGGTTTAATATGTTGTATCAAATTTTGGTTATGTTGGTTTGTTATTTTGATTAAACTTGTTGTTATTTGGGATCTTGTATTGATGACTACTCGAAGTTTGGAAATGAAATTTGGATTATTAAATTAATGTCACAAATAGTGTTATGATGTCTCGAGCAATCTTCACACTTCGTCTCATCCCGATGTTTCCGCCATTGGTTGGGGTGTGACAGATTGGTATCAGAGCCATAACTATAGGGAATTAGGAAAAGTAGGAATGCTTTTACCTAGTCTATAGTTTTAGAGCCTTATTCGTATGTTTTGCTTGAACTACTACATGATACTTTATTTGTTTCTTATTTATGCTCTTTTAAACATGTATGTCACTCGTGGGTAATATTCGACATGTTATTCTTATGCATTAATGCTTGTCTTCTTATGTGTTAATACTTGTTTCGTTGTTCGATCCTTTACGTATTATTCTTGACCTATTTCTCTATGTGTTAATAGTTGTTTTATTGTTTCATTCTTTATTCTTTATGTACCATTGTTGATATGCTTTCTTATATGTTTATACTTGTTTATGTATTCTTTTGACATACACTTCTCATGCATTTTACTTGACTATTCTAAATCCATAAACCCTCACATTATACAAATGAGACGAATTCAGTAAAATAGGCGTGACACCTACAATTTGGTGAACGACGCTCAATCTATATATTCTTCTTTTTACACGAGATATCGCCATTAAGCTAGGAGTGAAGCCCACAGTTCCAAATATTCCGTTCATCCTGGAGCGGATAAGATGTACCAGGATTTAAAGGCAAATTATTGGTGGATAGGCTTGAAGAAGTCTATAGCTGCCTATGTAGCTAAATGTCTGACGTGTGCTCAAGTCAAGGCTGAGCATCAAAAGCCGTCAGGTTTGCTACAACAGCCTGAAATTCCCACTTGGAAATGGGAAATGGTGACGATGGATTTCATCACCAAGCTGCCAAAGACAAAGAAGGGAAATGATACTATATGGGTGATAGTTGACAGACTGACTAAGTCAGCACATTTCCTACACATTAAGGAGACTTATAGCTCCGACATGTTAGCCCAACTGTACGTTGATAAGATTGTGTCTCTACATGGAGTACCAGTGGCTATTATCTCTGACAGAGATACCAGATACACGTCACACTTTTGGAAAAGTTTCCAACAGTCTTTAGGCACGCGCTTAAACTTTAGTACGGCTTACCATCCTCAGACGGATGGGCAGAGTGAGCATACCATTCAAACTTTGGAGGACATGCTTCGTGCTTGTGTGATTGATTTAGGAGGTAGCTGGGATAAGCACCTACCTTTGGTCGAGTTCTCCTACAACAATAGCTACCATACCAGCATTCAGGCTGCACCTTTTGAGGCACTATATGGTAGGAAGTGCAGAACGCCCATCTGTTGGGTTGAAGTAGGAGACACTCAATTATCAGGTCATGATATAGTCTTTGAGACAACAGACAAGATTGTCCAGATTCGCGACCGCCTAAAAGCTGCCCGAGATAGGCAGATAAGCTATGCGGATAAAAGGCGAAAACCCCTCAAGTTCGAGGTTGGTGACAAGGTTCTTCTTAAGGTATCACCTTGGAAGGGGGTGATGCGTTTTGGCAAGAATGGTAAGTTAAGCCCAAGGTATATAGGACCATTCGAGATCATCGAATGTGTAGGGTCAGTGGCTTATAAGTTAAACTTACCGGAAGAGCTCAGTGGTATTCACAATGTGTTCCACGTCTGCAATCTGAAGAAATATCTAGCTGATGAAGCACTAGTCATAACACACACAGATGCGCACATAGATGAGAGCTTGAAATTTGTGGAAAAACCTTTGTCGATTGAGGATCGACAGGTAAAGAAACTTCGAAGGAAGCATGTGCCTATTGTCAAGGTGAAATGGGATGCCCGTAGAGGCCCCGAATATACGTGGGAGTTAGAGTCCGCGATGAAAGAAAAATACCCTTAGTTGTTTCAGTAAATCTCGAGGTCGAGATTTCTTTTAAGGGGGTGAGGATGTAACACCTCGACAAATTCATGCCCAATAAAATAAAGACACGTGTCATGTGGGACAAACGTGTCAGGAAACCGGATCAAATAAAGATGTATGGTAGGATTTAAGAAGGGCGTCATGTTATTAAATACCTCTGAACGACCCAAGGGCGACATATTATTAAATTACCTCTGAGCGACCCAAGTCATAAATCCCAAGACCTTAAATCAGGATGACAAACATCTAATATGTTAACCGGGTGTTCCTAAATAAATAAATTCCATTCTTATATGGAAAATGGGTTCTTTACAATGTTACTACTACAATTCAGAATTTAGATTCTTGATTTAAAAAATTGAATTTGAATGATGCATGTCCAAACCAGAATTCTTAAAGTTTCCGTCACTTTAAATTGCCAAAAGGTGCCAAAAGGTGTAAGTGCATGATTAAGCATGCAAGGCCTGAGTAAATGGTCCCACAACTGAAAGGAAATGCATGAGATTCGGACTTGTAGAGTTGCATGGTCAAACTTGGATGTTTGCAAAATTTTTGGCTTCTGGCCATCGGTTACGGACCGTATGGCTTTAAGCTTACGGTCCGTAAGGTGCCTATCTGGGCGATTTCAGCAAGGGTCGGTTACGGACCGCAACCGTTCAAGCATACGGTCCGTAAGAGCTGCATACGGACCGCAAGAGCTTAGGCTTACGGTCCGTAAGCCTGTCGCTGGCAGCAGGTTTTGGACAGCTGCCTGTTCAGCCTGTTGCACCGCCTTATTATCATGGTTTTCGAAATCAGGGGCATGATAGGCAGTATATAGCACCTTAGGGACACCTGGGATGATCTTGTAACCATCCTAGACTATCTTGGCATGATCTTGGACAATAAGGTTCACTATATAAGAGCTTGTAGTTGTGAACATTTGCACTTGCTCACTTACATTTTTGTTCAAGCATCTTGGAGCTTCTCTGGACAGCAACTAAATTTCCCTTAGGTCCCTAATCTCACTTAGGACTCTTGTAAGTGTTCCTAATCCTCTTTAATTCATTTTAGCTTAGTTAATTAGCTAAAAGTCAAACCGTCGTAATTAAGGTTTGACTTCGAGATTAGTCAATAATTACTCAGTCAAATCTCGAATTAAAAATACCTATAAGTAGGTAATTATGTGGGTAACAAACCCTTAATAGGGTATTTTCAGATTCCCACTCTAGCTATGATAATTGTCGAGTCAAAGCTTACTTTAAAAAGTCAACAGAATGCTTAATTCCAAATTAATACATAATTAGCAATGTAGGATACATGCAACCTGTTTGATCACTAATATAACTTGGTAATTAATGTAAGAACATGTCTAAACATGTTCAACTCGAAAATTTTCAGTTTAGACCCGGTTTGGAACCGAAAGTCGCATAGTTTGACTTTCGCTTTGACTTTCAGTTCTGACCCGTTTAAGCCAAGTTTAGGATTGCCTTAGAGCTTCTTTTGAACCTAGTTACATGTTAGTATAACCCTTTGTGTTTATACGACTTGGTTCACTAGTTGTCTAATTATTATGCAAGTTTCCGTTAAATGCTCATATGTTGACCATTATGCCCAAATGACCTTAAAATGAGATTTTTGAAAACCTAAAAGAGTAGGCATCTTAGTTACTGAATAATAAACTTGTACCCAAAATTTGACATCAGTTTTAGGTCCAGATTAAGAGTTATGCTCATTAGCGTAATTAGAAGCTTTCTTAGTAATTAATTAGCATAATTAGCATATAGCCTATCTAAACCCAAATTTGTATATCAAACTTTATACCCACTGATATATAATAATATTTTGGGATTTTTAGAGATTTTTTACTTATTTTTAGGCTGAGCATAACTTAGAGTTTTAAGCTTATTTCGATTATTGCCGGTTTTTTCCTTTTAGGCTATAAAATGAGTTTTATAAATCCTTTTGACCTCAAACCTTTTTTCTACTGATTTACTAGGTTAAAATAATTATTTTGAGTCTTCTGGAACATTAAAAATATCAGCTTTTTATACAAAACCCGGAAAGGCTCCAAATCGCCTTTTTAGACATTTTTACGACATAGTATGTATCAAAACTAGTTTATATGTATAAGGGCTGATACCTACTGAAATATTCAGTAAATTTTTATATTATAATAGTAAACAAAATTTTTAAACTCAGGTTTCCAGTTTTGACCTTTTAGGCTTATGTGAAATTACCAAAATGCCCTTTCGGTGCATAGGATGGTTATAATTAATAAAATTCACATATATATGATACCCTACTGTTATAACATAATAAATTAAGTATATTTACTAATTTATTCAGATATGTAACTCAGGTTACTAGTTTAACTCTGTTATACCCTTTAAAATGACTAAAATACCCTTTCGGGGCATAGTTTGAGTTAAAAACCACTTCGGGCATAATAGGACATATCTTACTGATTTCACAACATATTTGGTGCATATTAACTCAGGAAACTTGTATATAATTATTATGGTTACTCGTTACGCACTTTTGTGTTCGGATCGGCTTATGTAACTAGTTTACACATATTAGCCGAAACGGGTCAAACCATATCATTTTTGTCTCAAAATCCAGAATGTGTTTGAGTTACCCATATTAAACAAGCATGCAAGCTTGTTGGGTCAAAACCACATTCTAAACCGGTCTTCGCCTTTCATGCGATTGAACCGTATTCATCCTTGAAAACTAACCGGTCTAAGCTTAGGCTAAATTAAAGACCTGTTAGGATTCTAATAGGTTATTATAAACCTTCGTTCCAGAATAGGAGATCCAGTAAAAGATACTTGCACTTGCTTGTTGTGGTTTGTACTTGCTCAGGTAAATACTTTTAACTTATTTTCCCTTATACGGGCTTGGGGTACGGTATATAAAATACCGCTTGGTCGGGCATTTGACCTTAATCGATTAGTGGTTAAGTATTATCAAGATGACCCATTTAGAAATTTGTTTTGTTTGTTTTACGCCTTTGGGAGTTTAATGACCATGTCCCGGATATCCTTGGCATCATTCATGAAATGGCCACGACCTTGACACGCGGGTGTAGGCGTACACCCGACAATGTGTCCATATTATTAAGGTATAACCGTTGGTTTCCCGTCGCGGATTTATACTATGTGGTGTGTCTATTAATCTTAAACCCGGCACGAACCGGGCGACTAAACGCATAACAAACATGTAATTCTTTTACAAGTTTAAATTTGATTAATTATCCCAAGTTATAAAAAGTTTTGTGCCATGTGCATTCAAATAAATTTTTAAAACATTTTGAAAATGAGTCAGTTAAATTGTATTTACCAGTGTAAACTGACGTGTTTTCCCCAAAAAAAAAAGATTAAGTGCAGGTTCTACACGTAATAGGCTGGCCTCTCCTTAGCATCGTTTAGAGTCTCGCAAGCTTGGATGCAATAAATCTGTTGAACAATTCTCCTTTTTATTTTGATCCGCCTGCGGATCTATTTCAACTGCATTGTGATACTTAAATATTACAATAATCATTTGGTTGGAATAAATCTATCTTTTTGCTTCCGCTGTGCATTATAATTTGTGTTGTTTGACTATGATGATATCAATTACGTCACGATACTCCCCCACCGGGCCCACTGGTGACATGTGGAAATTAGGGGTGTGACATATACCCACTTTGAGTCAATAGCTCATTTGCCTTCTGGCATTTCTTCTAGTGTCCATGTCTTGTTTTGTTCGAGTGCTTGTATCTCTTTCTTCATGGCAAGTTTCTAGTTTTCATCTTGCATGGCCTGATGGAACGATTTCGACTCATTATGAATGCTAATGGCCGTCAAAAAAGCTTTATGTGAGTTTGAAAATTTTTCATGAGAGACATAGTTAGCTAGAGAGTGTACCGTCGAGGAACTCTGATCGGAAGCGGGTTGCGTATGGTCTATCAATGGAGGCAATTTGACATGAAATTCTTTTAGATAGCTAGATTGGCTTTTGTTTTGTTTTTCCCTGGTGGCAGAAAGAAACTCATTTGGTGATGCGTTTGAACGTGTTGCAAATCATCATGTAGGGCTGGCATAACGGGTTAACCCGATCTGTTAAGACACAAACACGATAAAACACGAACCCGAAACACATAAACACGAACATGACACGAAATCTTATCGTGTCAGATTTTGGAAACACGAACACAAACCTGTTAATAAACAGATTACACAAAACGACCTATTAAGACACGAAAAAGTTACCAACATATTATACGACCTGTTTAAGACATGAACATGACCTGTTAAGACACGAACACGACATGTTTAAGACACCAACACGACCGAATTGGGGAAGCTGTGAACCAGATAGGGAATGGTGGTGTTTGTGAGATTGATTTAAAAATTAGGGATTGGATTGTGGAAAAAGAACTGTGTGTGCTTGCGTATAATTCATCTCGGGTACCACGATTGATGACCCCATGTACACACCCACATTAATATTTTTTAATTTTTAATTATTAACATGTACTTAACGGGTCTTAACAGGTTAACGGGTTTTAACCTGTTTAGACACGAAACCTGTTAAGGTCTTATCGTGTCGACCTGTTTAGACACAAAACCTGTTAAGGTCAAACACGAAACATGATAACTTCGTGTAGGTTCGTGTCGTGGTATCGTGTTCGTGTAAGAATTGATAGCCCTATCATCATGGGACCTTTGGGCTTGGTTTAAGGTTTAGGCCTGGTTATGAGAAAACCCACCCTCAGACGTGCAAGCTGGTACCGTATCTCCTAAAACATTTTCCCCTGGCCCAGTAAAAGTGAGTTCCAGATTTGGGCTTGGGCCCACTTCGATGTTTCCCGGTAACTTGTTATTTGGCCTACTAGGCTTGACAAAATGTTCATCACAATAAAATCCATAATCTTCTTCTGGTACTTTAAAAACTTCTTGGTGTTCATTGCATGCCTTTAATTTTGAAAAAGGAAAATCTCCTTCCACAAACCTGACGTCACGCGATATTGCCATTTTACCATGTTTTATATCAAAAATTTTGTAACCTTTTGTCCCTTGTGGGTATCCAAAAAAACCCCAGGCCTCCCCATGAATTAAAACTTGTCACTGCCCGTTTCTGTACTCTAGTAGTACGCTAGACAACTCAAGATTCTGATGCGACTATAGTCTGGTTTTTCACAAAACATAATTTCATAAGGAGTTTTGTTGCTGGTAACCTTTGATGGCAAACGATTAATTACATAGGCTGCCGCAAGAACGCTTTTCCCCCAAATTTCTTTTGTAAACTAGCTTGGAACATTAAAGCATGTGTTGTTTCAAGAAGATGACGATGCTTGCGTTCCACCACACCATTTTGTTGCGGTGTGTGAGGACATGTCGTTTCTAATAAGATTCCATCTTGTGTGTAAAAACTGGTCATACGGTTAGAGACAAATTCACCACCGTTGTCATATCTTATTTTTTAAATTGCTTTACCAAACTGGGTTTTAACCTATTTTATGAAAGTTCATTAAGCAATCGCTTGCCTCACTTTTGTGTTTTATAAGATAAACCCACGTAGCTCAACTAAAGTCATCAACTATTGTCAAAAAATAATTTGTGCGTGTTGTAGAAGGTTTTCGATATTTGCCCCATATGTCGCAGTGAATTAAATCAAAACATGCATTGGTCTTAATAAAACTCTTTAGAAAAGGAATATGAGTGTGTTTCGCCTTAACATAAGCGTCACACACACTGTCTAGAAAATTAAAAGAAACGGTTTAAAGACTCAAATTGACATAACTTCATACTTGATGCATGCCCTAGTCTCTTGTGCCAAACCGTAGCATCCACCTTTGTTGCCATTGCCCTTCTTTCTCTCGCCACCATTCCCATACGGTATAGACCCTTTACGCATCTACCTGTCCCAATCAGTTTCCTTGAGCTCAAGCCCTGCAAAACACAAAAATAAGGGAAAACCGATCACACATTGTAGGTTCTTGACTGTCACACCCCCAAAAATCCACACGCGGAGTACCACCGCTTGGAGGCGTGACGTGACCAGGATCAAGCCATCAATCATATCGAACATTGTGTATAGTAGTTAAAGTAATGCATAAAACCCAATTCAATATGATTGATGTTCAAACCAACTTTGTTTAAGTAGCGGAAGCATGTAAGTAAAACCCAACGTAAGTAATAATGTACGAAATGTCATAAGCGTTTAATAAACATTCACGTTCCATGCCCACAACGACCTGCTCCTCCCTGTGCAAGCTCCATAAGTACCTAAGGTCCTGCAAGGCATGCAGCAGAGAGTCAACAACTAGTTGAGCGAGTTCACAGTGTACAGTTCAGTAATTGTAATAGTATGAGTAGCATTATGTTCGTTCGTTAAGTCACGTCTCGTATTAGTTTCCATCGCGGCCTCCCAGGCAGGTGTGCGAAGATATTAGGGGATGTTCTTCCCAAGTATTCTAGACTAGGTTTATTTGTATCGCGGCCCCCCAGGCAGGTGTGCGAAGATTAGTAAATTTAGTTCGCGGCCTTCCTAAGGCAGGTGTGCGAAGTCAGACATAATATCGCGGCCAACCCTTGGCAGGTGTGCGAAGATCAGTTCAATAAGTGTTACTAGTCTAGTCGTATCTTGTCATTAGGTTCTATCATCCGAGTATATACAATAAGTCATCCAATCCCATTCCCACCCGGGAACCCATGCCTTGGCTGTGTGAACTCACCTTGGTTTGCTCGGCAGATACACAGAAAGTTCGAGTAAGCTATAGGGTGATCAACCACGTCCTAGCATGGTTATCATACAAGTCAGGTTCGTATTCGAATATAGCACATAGGTTCTACACGTATTGTGGCAAATATAATCATGGCATACACAAGTACTCATAGCAGTCCAATAGCAGACACGTAAACAAGTCCAAGTATCCGGCCCAAATCAATTGGGCTCGTAGCAGTGAAAGTCCAATAGTGTACAAGTGTTCATGGTCTCGAGTCGAGACTAACGATCCCGAGTCGAGACTAAGCGGTCTCGAGTTGTACTGGTTTCGAGGTCTCGAGTCGCAACAAGGAGGTCTTGAGTCATCATGGTCAGGTCGAGACTACACGGTCTCGAGTCGCAACGGGACTCGCAGACGCTGGTCTCGAGTTGTGCTGTTTGTGTGCGAGTGTTGTGGTTTCGAGTCGAGACTAAGGGTTCTCGACTCGCAACCCTGGTCGAGACAAGCAGATTGTAACAGTTTCCTTATTATCAGCTCAATCAGTTCCGTAATATCAGCAAACAGATTAGGCAGTTTCGCAAACAGATCAAATCAACAATTAATCCATATACAAGCATGTTCATAATCATCATCATCAAGAACAAACAATCGGATCAACATACAACCCTAAACCGAATCATTTAACTATTATGTAACCGGATTCTAGACCAAACATGCCATTCTAACCCGAAATCATATTATCACAGTCGGTTTAACAAGCAATATTCGGACTAATTATCATATTGTCAATCATACATGCAGCCGATTTCATGAACACTAAGAATCAACAACATAATAATTCATGCTAACAAGAACCCTAGATCATGTAATCCGATTAATAACAACATCATATTAAACATGAAATCAGTAAACATACACTAACCGGATTCGAAGAATAAAAAGCCGTAAGGTCTCGAGTTGCAAGAAGGTTGCCGCCGGCTTCAAGAGAGAGAAGGAGAGTGTGTAGGGTTTGTGGACTTTGTGTATGTTTGGTAAAAATGTGAGATGTTTACAACACCTCATATGTTATGCGATTTGGGGGATGGGCCGAACCCTCCCTTGGGCTGCCCCATGGTCTCGAGTCGGATGTGTGTGGCCCGAATGGGCTTGTGTAGTCGAGTGGGTCACGCAAGCATATAAACAAACATTCACAATTTCACACAAGGCACGTATAACATGTTATTCAAATAGAGTTCACATAATCACGTAACGTTACACAAAAGTAGGTTCGAAATACGAGTTGTCACATTTTCCCCAACTTAAAAGAAATTTCGTCCCGAAATTTGGTACGCACTCACTGAGGAAGCTAGGTAAGTTGTATCGTTCACTGGTTTTCCTGGGGTGTCACATCCTCCCCCCGTTGATCTGGAATTTCGTCCCGAAATTCCGTGGTAGTAGCTTCAGGATCAGTAGTGGTTGCATTGGTTCCGAATAACTGGGGATACTTTTCTGTCATCTGGTCTTCGCGTTCCCAGGTGTACTCTGGGCCACGTTTGGAGTTCCAACGAACTCGGACAAGAGGGATTCTCTTGTGTTTGAGGACCTTAACATCCCAGTCCGTGATTTCAACTGGTTCCTCGACGAAGTGCAACTGTTCGTCGATAGTGAGCTCTTTCAAAGGAATTACGAGGGTCTCATCTGACAAGCATTTCTTCAGATTCGACACATGGAATACGTTGTGAACTGCCCCGAGTTCAGCTGGTAGGTTTAGCTTGTAGGCCACTTTGCCAATCTTCTCAATGATTTCAAATGGTCCGACGTACCGCGGATTTAGTTTGCCCCGTTTGCCAAAACGTACCACACCCTTCCAGGGTGAGACTTTAAGTAAAACCCGGTCCCTGACCTGAAATTCCAATGGCTTTCTACGCTTGTCCGCGTAGGCTTTCTGACGGTCGCGGGCTGCCGCCATGCGTTGTCGCATCTGTGCAATCTTTTCTGTGGTGTCCACTATAAGTTCTGGACCCGTGATCTGACTATCCCCCACCTCTGCCCAACAGAGAGGTGACCGGCATTTACGTCCGTACAATGCCTCGAATGGAGCGGCTTGTATGCTGGTGTGATAGCTGTTATTGTATGAGAACTCCACCAAAGGGAGATGCTTTTCCCAGCCGTTGCCGAAATCGATAACACATGCCCGAAGCATGTCTTCTAGAGTTTGTATCGTGCGTTCAGACTGTCCATCTGTCTGAGGGTGATATGTTGTGCTCATGTCTAGCTGTGAGCCAAAAGCTTTGTGCATTGCTTGCCATAGTTCTGAAGTGAATCGTGCATCGCGATCCGAGATAATAGAGGTGGGCACCCCGTGCCTTGAGACTACTTCCTTCAAGTATATGTCTGCAAGTGTAGAAAACTTGTCCGTTTCTTTGATTGCCAAGAAGTGAGCAGATTTGGTGAGTCGATCCACGATCACCCAAATAGTATCGTTCCCACGCTGAGATCTAGGCAGGCCTGTAACAAAATCCATGGAAATTTCCTCCCATTTCCACTGTGGTATCTTTGGTTGTTGAAGTAAGCCTGCTGGTTTCTGATATTCTGCTTTGACTCTTGCACAGGTCAAGCATTTGCCGACATAAGTGGCAATGTGGGCCTTCATACTAGGCCACCAATAAGTAGTTCTGATGTCATGGTACATCTTATCCGAGCCTGGATGTATAGAGTAGCGAGACTTGTATGCTTCATCCATCACAAGTTCTCGTAAACCGCCATATAGTGGGACCCAAATACGCCCCGTTACGTAGTAGGCGCCGTCTCCCTTCTGTTCTAATCGTTGCCTCGAGCCGCGTAGGGCTTCAGCCCTTACGTTTTCTGGTTTCAATGCTTCTACCTGAGCATCTCGTATTTGTGAAGGAAGACTAGACTGAATCGTAAGCTGTAGCGCTCGCACGCGCTTAGGTAGGGTGTCCTTTCGACTGAGGGCATCAGCCACAACATTGGCTTTGCCTGGATGGTACTTGATGGCGCATTCGTAGTCGTTAAGTAATTCAACCCATCGTCGTTGACGCATGTTCAATTCTTTCTGTCTGAAGATATGCTCGAGACTCCTGTGATCGGTGTAAATTGTGCACTTGGTACTGTACAGGTAGTGTCGCCATATCTTAAGCGCGAAAACAACAGCTCCCAGCTCTAAATCGTGCGTCGTGTAATTCCGTTCATGCACCTTGAGTTGGCGCGAAGCATAAGCAATGACCTTGTCGCGCTGCATTAACACACATCCCAGACCCTGGATGGATGCATCACAGTATACTACAAAATCGTCCGTGCCCTCTGGCAATGAGAGGATAGGTGCACTGCAGAGTCTATCCTTTAGGTGCTGAAAAGCAGTTTCCTGAGTATTACCCCAACGGTAGGTGACACCCTTCTGTGTCAGTAGCGTAAGCGGCTGTGCGATCTTTGAAAAGTCCTTGATAAACCGTCTGTAGTATCCCGCCAAACCCAAGAATTGGCGGATTTCAGTTGGTGTACGCGGTGCAGGCCAGTTTCTGATCGAATCTACCTTGGATGGATCGACATGGATCCCATCCTTGTTTACTACGTGGCCTAGAAAGTGGACTTCACGAAGCCAGAAGTCACATTTCGAAAGTTTAGCGTACAGCTGTTCCTTTCGTAGGAGTTCCAAAATGAGTCGTAGATGCTGCTCGTGCTCCTCCTGACTCTTGGAGTAGATCAGGATGTCGTCAATAAACACTATCACAAATCTGTCTAAGTACGGCTTGCACACCCTGTTCATCAGATCCATAAATACAGCAGGCACATTTATTAACCCAAATGGCATAACAAGAAACTCGTAGTGACCGTAGCGAGTTCTCAATGCGGTTTTGGAGACGTCCTCATCCCGGACTCTCAGCTGATGATACCCTGACCTCAAGTCTATCTTGGAATAGTAACTCGACCCTTGCAACTGGTCGAATAAGTCGTCTATACGCGGAAGAGGATAACGGTTCTTCACCGTCACCTTGTTGAGTTCCCGGTAGTCTATGCACATCCTGAAAGTGCCGTCTTTCTTTTTCACGAAAAGTACAGGAGCTCCCCAAGGCGAAGAGCTTGGACGAATAAAACCCTTTTCCAAAAGCTCTTGTAACTGCTTCGACAGTTCTTCCAGTTCAGTTGGAGCTAAGCGATACGGTGCTCGAGCTATAGGTGCTGCTCCTGGAGCGAGCTCGATTTGAAATTCGACCTGATGATGAGGCGGTAGACCTGGTAAATCTTCAGGAAACACCTGAGGAAAGTCGCGTACAACTGAAATGTCTTCTAATTTCTTTTCCTTCGCTGATGCATCAGTAACAAGTGCCAGAATTGCAGTGTGACCCTTACGTAACCATTTCTGAGCCTTCAAGAAGGAGATGATGCCAACCATAGCACCACTCTTGTCGCCTTGAACTTCGAGAGGTTCTTGACCAGAATGGGGAATACGAATGATCTTCTCGCTGCACAAGATCTCTGCCTGATGTTGGGATAACCAATCCATCCCTATAACGATATCGAAGCTTCCCAAGACTATGGGAATAAGGTCGATGGAGAACGCTTGATCGGCTAAGACAATCTTACAACCCCTGACTACTTGCGTGACTTCTAGGCTCTTACCGTTAGCTAACTCTACTACATGCTTGGTGTTTAGAAGTGTGGGTGTACGTTTTAACAATTTACTCACTTTTAGCGATATATAACTTGTATCAGCACCCGAATCAAACAAAACAGTAACATAAATATCGTCGAGAAGAAACTTACCCATAACCACATTGGGATCATTCCTTGCGTCGCCCTGACCTAGCACAAAAGCACGACCCCGAGCTTCGTTGCCATTGTTGTTGTTGTTTCCCCCGTTGTTGTTGTTCCCGTTGCCCTGGTTATTATTATTGTTGTTGCGATTCTGGTTCTGGTTCAACTGAGGGCAATCACGTTTGAAGTGGCCTTCTGCCCCACACTGGAAACACCCCCGGTTTCCACGCTGTGGCTGCTGCTGCTGGTTCTGTGGAGCTGGCGGTGGGAGTTGCTGGTTCTGATTTGCTGGTCGCGCACTTCTACAATCCTTGGCCTCATGACCCATCTTGAGGCATCTTTGACAACATTCCCTGCGACATCTTCCACTGTGGTGTTTGTTGCACCTACTACACCATGGGTGATTTCCCCGATATCCACCCTGTCCCTGACTGCCTGATGATTGCTGATTCGGACTCTGGTAGTCATTTGTCTTGCGCTGCTGTGCTTGAGACTGAACAGAAACTGATCCCTTGCTGGAATCCCCCTCCCATTTTCTCTTGTTGTCACTGGGAGTAGCAGAAGTAGTGACAACAGTAGTGGTAGCACTGATGCGTTTGGGCAGCTTGTTCTGTTCCACTGCCTGATCCGTAAGGCGATGAGCAAGACGCTGAATGTCTTGGATGTTGTCGAGGTTTGCCGATGTAACATGGCTCTGAATCTCTGAGGCTAGACCCTTGAGGTACAATTCGATATGCTTGATTGGAGGGTCCACCATGGTTGGACACAAGATGGCTAGTTCGTTCGACCGTTTCGTGTAGGCTTCAATTTCTGACCCCGTCATTTTCAAATTATAAAACTCATCCTCCAACTTGTGGATGTCATCCCGCGTGCAGTATTCTCGTTTGATGAGTTCCTTAAAATCGTTCCAAGGGGTGGCGTTAGCAGCTGCCAACCCTAGAATCTGAACTTGCGCGTTCCACCAGGTTAGCGCGATTCCTTCCAACGTACCAGTGGCGTACTTGACCCTGCGAGCCTCAGGGCATTCACACATCTCGAACACTGACTCGAGCTTCTCAAACCAATGGAGTAGTCCCACTGCTCCTTCCGTGCCACTGAACGTACTTGGACGACAGTCCATGAAGTTCTTGAAAGTGCAAACTGGTTGTGGTGCGTGTTGACCTATTGTGTACGAATAGGGCAAAGTTAAACATAAGAGTTGGTTTAGGAGTGTAGGACCTAAAGATCCTAGTGTGAGTTATGACTACAGGATATACCTCCTGCTTGTGCGGCTGCAAATGCCGCAGCAACTTGTTCGTTAATGAGAGCCGTCAACTGGGCTTGTGTCATGTTAATTCGTCCAGACATGATCTTCATAGCAAAGATAACATCGGTAAGAGAGAGGTTCGCGTAAAGTGCGATGACAGAATAGTGTAAGCACATAGGTATTCTCATGCAATAGGGTCATGTGTATCTAGGCATACTACGAGCAAAGTTCTATATAGTTCTGGCATGTAGGCAATAAACATAAACCATATTACCTAGGATGTCGAGTCTTGCACGTGGAGCGAAGCGTCGTTGTGGATCGTTGAGAGCACTGTTCTGGTTATAGTCTGGTTTTAATAAAAACGTTTTCCCATATTAAAACCTAGTTCTCTATAACCAATGGCTCTGATACCAATCTGTCACACCCCCAAAAATCCACACGCGGAGTACCACCGCTTGGAGGCGTGACGTGACCAGGATCAAGCCATCAATCATATCGAACATTGTGTATAGTAGTTAAAGTAATGCATAAAACCCAATTCAATACGATTGATGTTCAAACCAACTTTGTTTAAGTAGCGGAAGCATGTAAGTAAAACCCAACATAAGTAATAATGTATGAAATGTCATAAGCGTTTAATAAACATTCACGTTCCATGCCCACAACGACCTGCTCCTCCCTGTGCAAGCTCCATAAGTACCTAAGGTCCTGCAAGGCATGCAGCAGAGAGTCAACAACTAGTTGAGCGAGTTCACAGTGTACAGTTCAGTAATTGTAATAGTATGAGTAGCATTATGTTCGTTCGTTAAGTCACGTCTCGTATTAGTTTCCATCGCGGCCTCCCATGCAGGAGTGCGAAGATATTAGGGGATGTTCTTCCCAAGTATTCTAGACTAGGTTTATTTGTATCGCGGCCCCCCAGGCAGGTGTGCGAAGATTAGTAAACTTAGTTCGCGGCCTTCCTAAGGCAGGTGTGCGAAGTCAGTCATAATATCGTGGCCAACCCTTGGCAGGTGTGCGAAGATCAGTTCAATAAGTGTTACTAGTCTAGTCGTATCTTGTCGTTAGGTTCTATCATCCGAGTATATACAATAAGTCATCCAATCCCATTCCCACCCGGGAACCCATGCCTTGGCTGTGTGAACTCACCTTGGTTTGCTCGGCAGATACACAGAAAGTTCGAGTAAGCTATAGGGTGATCAACCATGTCCTAGCATGGTTATCATACAAGTCAGGTTCGTATTCGAATATAGCACATAGGTTCTACACGTATTGTGGCAAATATAATCATGGCATACACAAGTACTCATAGCAGTCCAATAGCAGACACGTAAACAAGTCCAAGTATCCGGCCCAAATCAATTGGGCTCATAGCAGTGAAAGTCCAATAGTGTACAAGTGTTCACGGTCTCGAGTCGAGACTAACGATCCCGAGTCGAGACTAAGGGGTCTCGAGTTGTACTGGTTTCGAGGTCTCGAGTCGCAACAAGGAGGTCTCGAGTCATCATGGTCAGGTCGAGACTACACGGTCTCGAGTCGCAACGGGACTCGCAGACGCTGGTCTCGAGTTGTGTTGTTTGTGTGCGAGTGTTGTGGTCTCGAGTCGAGACTAAGGGTTCTCGACTCGCAACCCTGGTCGAGACAAGCAGATTGTAACAGTTTCCTTATTATCAGCTCAATCAGTTCCGTAATATCAGCAAACAGATTAGGCAGTTTCGCAAACAGATCAAATCAACAATTAATCCATATACAAGCATGTTCATAATCATCATCATCAAGAACAAACAATCGGATCAACATACAACCCTAAACCGAATCATTTAACTATTATGTAACCGGATTCTAGACCAAACATGCCATTCTAACCCGAAATCATATTATCACAGCCGGTTTAACAAGCAATATTCGGACTAATTATCATATTGTCAATCATACATGCAGCCGATTTCATGAACACTAAGAATCAACAACATAATAATTCATGCTAACAAGAACCCTAGATCATGTAATCCGATTAATAACAACATCATATTAAACATGAAATCAGTAAACATACACTAACCGGATTCGAAGAATAAAAAGCCGTAAGGTCTCGAGTTGCAAGAGGGTTGTCGCCGGCTTCAAGAGAGAGAAGGAGAGTGTGTAGGGTTTGTGGACTTTGTGTATGTTTGGTAAAAATGTGAGATGTTTACAACACCTCATATGTTATGCGATTTGGGGGATGGGCCGAACCCTCCCTTGGGCTGCCCCATGGTCTCGAGTCGGATGTGTGTGGCCCGAATGGGCTTGTGTAGTCGAGTGGGTCACGCAAGCATATAAACAAACATTCACAATTTCACACAAGGCACGTATAACATGTTATTCAAATAGAGTTCACATAATCACGTAACGTTAGACAAAAGTAGGTTCGAAATACGAGTTGTCACATTGACAACCTACTAACCGAAAGCAAATTACAATTAAATTTTGGAATGTAGAGCACCCCATTTACTTTTGCTCCACCCATTAAAGAACAACTTCCTTTAACCTTTACTAGAATACTTTTACCATTGTGCCTCATTTTCAACCTTAGTAAGGTTTTCAAAAAAATCATTATTATGGGTTATGTATTCCGTTGAACCGAAATCAATTACCCATTCATCATCGTATGTGAACTTACTAGCCATGTTTGCTTTTGGAATTTTATCACCTTCGGATGTGGCTTGCGCTCCAGTGAAGTGCTTTAAAAGCATTTGGTATTGCTCTTTGGTTAGACCCGCGATCATGTTTTGATTGGTGTCGACACATGCGGCTTTCGGTTTCGGTTTATCTTGCTTAACTTTTCCCGGCCATATTGAGTTCAAAGCCTTTAATAGTTTTTCATTTCAAGAAACATGCAGAAGCATGAGATATACAATTACAAAACCTACTGTGAAGGCAATAAATTAGTAATAGATAAAAACCAAATAAACAAACTAAAGTGATAAGACTAAACTAATATTATATCCTTTAATTTATGGGTCCTTGATCTGTTCTAAGTTACATGTTTTTTGTATGTGTTGGGTGATTGATCTTCACCGCATGTATTCTCAACTAGTATCATATATCGTTGTAGGTTACTGATCTGGATACTCTTGTTGTCATGGTTTGCTTTGTCTGGCTCTAAGAAATCATGGTGCCACTGAATGTGAACACGTAACCTGACTACGATCGACGGATCTGATATATACCCCCGTATTTAGCATACCCATATTAGGTTCGAACTATATTTCGTTAGCACATATATTATAATATGTGTTTTATACCATTTTAGAGTTTACATGTTGGGTTTATGGATCTAATATATACCTCGTCTTTAGCATACCCGTAGTGGATCAGTGCATCTGATATATACCCCAGCCCCATCTAGCGTCCCCATCTTCATCCAAAATGTTTCGAGTTTACCTCTCGGGTGCAGGTTTAATTGTCATCACTAGTTGGGTTCGAACTATATTACGCTAGCACGTAATATCATATCTCATGATATTTACAAGATACATTGGTGTATTGAATCCGCTTAAGTACGTTACTTCTGGACAGAGTACTTTTTCGCCCTCATCTTGGGGTGGTAAGGATCCTTGTGTGTGTCTTGCGATTAGACAACCATGAGTCTACTTTGTTGGATTTATATGTACGGGTTCGATAAGTCAACGCTGCTGACCGAGCTATGACCCGTAAGAGTTACGGGCAACGAACATTAAATCCACTTAATTCGGTTAACTGGTGATCGCGAACAATCAGCGGAACGAAATATATAATTATCTTAAATAATTATATATCCACGAGAAACAAGATTTATTATTTATACACGTTATAAATAATACAACGTTTAATTATTTATTTAATTAAACTTTGTTTTTCGGGCTTCGTATCACGTCTGGGCTTGAACCTATTATATTGGGCTTCAGAGCCTAAAAGATACTTAGGGATGATTAGTAGGGTTTGTAGTTAACCTAAATATATATTAGTATATATATTTAACTAAATCATCTTCTTTTGAGAGTACATATGCTCTGCTGTCAAAAGGGAAAAGTGAAAAGTGAACATCACCATTTTTGGTGATTTCGAAGAACCCCACTCACAGGGACATATAATTGTGATATCTCTTTGTGATTAAGACGAATAAAAAGGAAAGTTGTGTTCGTATTCTAGCACTCGTTCGTTGTATCTCGGTGTCTCACACGGTTAATTATTAACCAGAAGGTATATTTAATCTCATCGGTAGATTAATTGTTTTATGTATCGTATTTGCATGTTTGTAACCATGATCCTGTTCGATTCACTTTTGGTGTTGATTATTTATATTTATTCTGCTGCGTTTTTATTAATTATATATTTTACTTAATAAAATATGTCAAACCCGTTTTGAAAAAACTAAAAATCGACACCACTGAATTCCAACAGTGGTATCAGAGCCACGCTTAAAACATGCAAATCGGAACCGGTCCTTTTAACCGGTTATAGATCTCAAACTTTAACTTGTTTAAAGTTTCAGATCTAAATATTTCTTGGGCAAAAAGTTATTTGGTCAAAAGTTTTATTTATTTTTATTTGACCAAAAGATCGTCCACTTTAATATGATTGTGTTGAATATATAAATCTGGCCGACCTTGTACTTGTATTTTGTTCTTGTTCTTGTTTTTTTGTTTTATGGTTTTTGGCCCACTTTGTGGCTCAAAGTTGTAATAGACTAGGGTTTCAATTTTATTATATTTTATATTATAATGTTGAAGACCCGAAGACAAAACTGAAGACATTACAGGAATCAAGGAGGTGCTAAAGACAACTAGATGTACTAGGTCCATCCTTGTGGTTGCTGTTACCCCGTGACCCAGTTTGGTCTTGCTATTTGGCTCTAGCAAGAACAAACGAAATAGCCTAAAGATATACATATTTATTTTTTGCTATTCTGGTTGCTTTTATCATATAAGTTGTTATAAAATGTTCACAATCAATTATAACAAGTTCTAAATTGATTTTTACAACTTGTAAATATTTGTTATAAAACAAATAATTTATTTTAAAATAATAACCATTAGAGTTTTTGAAATTTAACAAGTTCTAACTTTCTAAAACTCATAACTTAATAGTTTTAAAACTATTAACTTTTATATGGTTATACAAGTCGCGACAAACTTAGTTTTAATAGGTTATTTAAACTTAAGTGTCCTGAGAGATGAAAGGGTTCATCAAGATGTCACGACTAAATATGTACTAAAATTGGCTCTTACGACCCTACTTGGTAAATATTAAATTAACCCATACTTAAAATCAATAGTCTATGCCATCCTATCACAAGCTACACTTGGAACGTAAAAGCGAACCATCAGTGTTTGGAGCCACAGCACCACACTTGATGTCTAGCATATCCTTCCAAGGTGCAAGGGTTTCGTTGACACATCCGGCCCTTCCACAAGTACCTCTTTTAGGATGACTATTACTTTTTCTTTTCTCACCACATGCTCCTGCTGTCTCGAAAGTAAAAAGTCGGCATAGATGAGGCTAAATGTATCAATGCATAGACAAGAGTTGTCTTAGCGGCCTCATACTCGAGAGTTGTGCAATTCTCACAATTGACACTCGTTGTCAGTCTGCCTAGTCACTTACTAGAGTGCATGCCACAGCTGCTTTTACTACTGACATAGCCAGATTCTCATTCCTTGTTCTAATTACTGTAATGGGTCATTAATTAAATAAGGAAATATACATCGAAAATACTAATTAAAATCTCTTTGCTTATGTAACAGATGTCTAATGGAAACAACTCCTTCGTTCTCAAGTCTATACTTGAAAAAGAAAAACTGAATAACACCAACTTTCTCGAATGGCACCGCAATCTGAGAATAGTTCTCAAGATGGCGAAAAAGCTATATATCTTAGATGACCCAGTCCCTACCGAGCCTGAAAGTAACACTACTGCTGCTCGTAAGGCACTGGAAAAGCATAACGAGGATGTCGTTGAGGTAGCCTGCCTTATGCAAGCCACCATGTCTCCTGAACTTCAGAAGAACATGGAAGATAAAGATGCTTATGACATGATCCAGCAACTGAAAGGCATGTTTCAGAAACAAGCCCGACAGGAGCGATATGACACCATGAAGCAGCTCATAAGCTGTAAAATGCAAGAAGGATTGTGTATCAATACTCATGTGCTTAAAATGAAAGGGTACATTGACCAGATGAACATACTTGGTTATCCCCTGCAAGATGAAATGGCAGCGGACTTCATCTTGAACTCTCTCCCTAGCTCGTATGACCAGTTCATTATGAACTATAATATGAATGTTTGGGTGAAGACTGTGCCTGAGCTACATGGTATGCTCAAAACGGCCGAGATGAACATTCCACATAAAACCAACCAAGTTCTGATGGTCAAGTCTGGTGGTGTTAAGAAGCCCAACAACAAGAAAAGGGCTCATAACAGCAAAGGCAAGAAAATGGCTGTTGTTGCTGCCAAATCTGCCACCAACAACAAGCAGGTTGCTAAACCACCCCCTCCCCAGGAGCGTCAGTGCTTTGAATGCAACCAAATGGGGCACTGGAAAAGGAACTGCCCACAGTATCTAGCCAAGCTGAAGGCGAACAAGGCCAATAACATTGGCACTTCTTCAGGTATTCTCATTTATGTTATTGAACTTTTTGATGTCTCCAGCAACACATGGGTATTTGATACCGGGTGTGGTTACCACATCACTAATGTTTTGCAAGAGCCTGAAAAGTGGAGGAAGCTAAAACAAGGCGACATGGAACTCATCGTTAGTGATGGGAAAAGAGTGCCCGTTCTTGCAACCGGCACATTTCATTTTTCATGTCCTTCTGGCCTTGTAGTTAATTTAAACAATTGTTTGTTTGCACCTGGTATAACCAGAAACATTATTTCGGTTTCCCTTTTGTTTGAACAAGGTTTCAAGTACGTTTTTAATGGTATTTCTATTTCTGCCTACTTGAATGATGTCTTTTATTTTGAGGCTAAACCTCGAAATAGTATTTATGAGATTGATGTTCAAACATGTAATAACATATATCATCTTTCTAAGCGTAACAAAGCTGGTATTAATGAAACCTTTCTATGGCATTGTAGACTTAGCCACATAAGTAGGGCACGCATAAAATGGCTCCAATCCGAGGGGATTCTTGAATCCACTGGACAAGACTCCTTTAATGATTGTGAATCCTGCTTAGCTGGAAAAATCACAAAGCGTCCCTTCACTGGTGTTGGTGAACGGGCCAATGGTCTTCTAGGACTCATTCACACTGATGTATGTGGCCCTTTCAGAACCATGACAAGGAACCATGAAAGATACTTCGTTACTTTCATCGACGATTATAGTCGATATGCTTATGTCTATCTTATGAAGCATAAGCATGAAACTTTTGAAAAGTTCAAAGAGTTTCAAAATGAAGTAGAAAACCAACTTACTAGAAAGATAAAAATACTTCGATCAGATCGAGGTGGCGAATACCTCAGCTTAGAGTTCCTCAATCATCTCAAAGAGTGTGGAATAATTTCAGAACCCACTCCACCTGGCACACCCCAACTTAATGGCATGAGCGAGAGGAGAAATCGAACCCTACTTAATATGGTTCGATCGATGATGTGTAGAACTAACTTGCCTCACTCCTTTTCGGGTCATGCTCTTATGACTGCCGCCCGCATTGTCAATCTGGCTCCGACTAAAAAGGTAAACAAAAACCCATATGAGATATGGCATGGGCGTAAACCTGATTTGGAATACCTAAAAGTATGGGGTGATGCATACATCACAAGTGATGCTGATGATAAGCTCGACCTTCGAGGCGAAAAGGTTGTTTTCGTCGGATACTATAAAAGAAGCGGATATTATTTCTACCTCCTGATGCAAATGTTATTTCCATCAAAAGGAAGGGGCACTTTCTCGAGGAAGAACTTCTTAATCGAGGAACTGGAAATAATGTGGTTGATCTTGAAGAAATTCGAGAACCAACAACAACCGTCGATGAAGTCGGAACGTCTGAACAACAAGAAATTGTTGCTGATGAATTAGACATGAACACAGGCATTCGCAGAAGTAGCAGGACTCGTAAAGAACCTGACAGATACCTTTGGCATCTCGAAGGTGCTGAAGTCTTGGTAGTAGATGAGTCTAATGACGAACCTACTAACTACAAATCTGCTATCTCAGATCCTGAATCTGCGAAATGGCTGGAAGCCATGAACACTGAGATGCAATCTATGCGTGATAATCAAGTCTAGGACTTGGTTGAGCTACCCCCCGAATCTCGGCCAGTAGGGAGCAAATGGGTTTTCAAGAGAAAAACCGATACGCATGGAAATGTACATACCTTTAAAGCACGGCTAGTTGCGAAGGGTTTCACTCAAACTCAGGGTATTAACTATGATGAGACCTTCTCGCCCGTTGCTTTGATCAAATCAATCAGGATATTGCTTGCCATAGCCGCGTACTATGACTACGAGATATGGCAAATGGATGTTAAAACCGCTTTTCTTAATGGGCATCTCTCTGAAGATGTCTATATGGTTCAGCCAGACGGTTTTGGTGATCCAAAATATCCTAATAGGGTGTGCAAGTGAATAAGTCCATTTATGGACTCAAGCAGGCGTCTCGTAGCTGGAATCTTCATTTTGACCAAAAGATCAAAGAGTTTGGTTTTGTCAAAAATGAAGATGAGCCTTGTGTTTACAGAAAGGCTAGTGGGAGCACTATATCATTCCTCTTCCTGTATGTGGATGATATACTGATGATTATTGGAAACAGCGTCCCTATGCTTAACGAAGTTAAACACTATTTGGGAACTTGTTTTGCAATGAAAGATCTTGGAGAAGCAGCTTATATTCTAGGAATAAAGATCTATAGGGATAGATCTAAGCGACTTCTTGGGCTAAGTCAAAGTACATACATAGACAAAATGATGACACGCTTTAAGATGGAAAACTCCAAGAATGGAGGTGTTCCTATGACTAAAGGGACTGTGTTGAACAAATCGCAATCTCTTTCAATGGACATTGAAATTAAGCGAATGGAAGCAGTTCCATATGCTTCAGCGATTGGTTCTATCATGTATGCTATGTTATGTACTAGACCTGACGTCTCGCATGCTTTAAGCATGACTAGTCGTTATTAGCAAACTCCTGGCATTGCCCATTGGACTGCTGTTAAGAACATTCTGAAGTATCTGAGAAGAACTAAAGATATGTTCTTAGTATTTGGAGGAGTAGAAGAAGAGCTCACTTTAAGATGTTACACTGATGCCAGTTTTCAAACTGACCGAGATGATTCTCGCTCACAATCAGGTTTCGTATTCACTCTAAATGGAGGAGCTATCTCATGGAAGAGCTCCAAGCAGAGTGTGGTGGCGGATTCAACCACCGAATCTGAATATATAGCCGCATCAGATGCTGCAAAGGAGGCTGCTTAGATGAAGAAATTCATAACCGACCTTGATGTGGTTCCAAGCATTAAGAAACCCATCGAGATATTCTGTGATAACACAGGTGCTATTGCTCAAGCCAAAGAGCCCAGGTCTCATCACAAGGCCAAGCACATTCTTAGAAAGTTCCACTACATACGGGAAATTGTGGAACGTGGAGACATCGTGATAAGCAAAGTGAACACAGATCAAAACCTAGCAGGCCCGTTTACTAAGCCCATGACTCAGGACAAGCATGATCAGCACATGGGTGCTATCGGGCTTAGATTAGCTAGTAGTATGTTTTGATTTAGTATTTGGATGTACGAACTTTTAACGGTTGTACTTTTTGAATTCATTGTTGATTTACTAGTTAAATGCAATTCTAAATCTTATAACTGTGTTCGATTTTAATATGTTTAATCCATGAATCTTGCATTCTAAACTATCCATAGTCGGTCAGACTCGTGGGAATGATTCTGAATTAAGACTATTCTGACTTTGTACTCAAGGAGTTGACTTCCAAATTCACAGACCTCATTGAGAATGACGTTGGATGTAACTCGCATCAAATCATCTTCATGGATCTTAGTCATAAGATGCTTTGATATTGGTATACTCATTTAGTATCCTTTGACCTGAGATACATATTAGAACTTCCGTTTACCAAGGACTATTCTTTGATTACTGTCAACTGTTGTCACGTAACTGCCAGTCATAAAGGCTTTAATTGGGAATAGTTCTGAAGTTCAGTGGTAGTTGTATGTAGTCGATAAGGGATTCTGTACTCTTACATGATATGTAACAGTTAGACATTGTGGCGCCCTCGTTGATTCAAACTGGTGAAGTGTAAGGCCTTACCCAAACTTACTGTGTGTTTGTTAAGGTCACTTTGACTCTTGATCGAGAACAATAATAATTGAACACCATATGAGAATGAACTTAATCCATGTCTCATTGATTCAATTTATGTCTTTTACAGAAAGGATGAATGACAACAACTACCATAAGTCTATTGTCTTGCAATAGTAAGTTGTTACTAATGGCAAGGTGTTTTGGTTAATGACTTTAAAGTGTCATACCTTGTTGGGGGTAGCCATATGCAGCTAGAGCACCGCTGACTGCCTGCGTTGAGGATTTTATCGAAGGCCGTCCAAGTGGGAGATTGTTGGATTTATATGTACGTGTTCGATAAGTCAACACTGCTGACCGAGCTATGACCCGTAAGAGTTACACCTTGGGCAACGAACATTAAATCCACTTAATTCGATTAACTAGTGATCGCGAACAATCAGCGGAACGAAATATATAATTATCTTAAATAATTATATATCCACGAGAAACGAGATTTATTATTTATACACGTTATAAATAATATAACGTTTAATTACTTATTTAATTAAACTTTGTTTTTCGAGCTTCGTATCGCGTCTGGGCTTCAACTTATTATATTGGGCTTCAGAGCCTAAAAGATAATTAGAGATGATTAGTAGGGTTTGTAGTTAACCTAAATATACATTAGTATATATATTTAACTAAATCATCTTCTTTTGAGAGTACATATGCTCTGCCGTCAAAAGGGAAAAGTGAACATCACCATTTTTGGTGATTTCGAAGAACCCCACTCACAGGGACATATAAGGGAAAATTACGTCAGTAGCCGTTTGACCAGGCCTTTTATCAAAATAGCCATTTGACTAGGTTTTATGCCCCTACACATGTCAGCCCATCCAAGTGAACTCTCATTTTTATGCACCTTCAATCCAACCACAATCAAGCGGACACGTGTCCCTCTTACCTGAACCGGCTTTATGCCGCTACACGTCAGCCGAGCCGCTACAAGTACAAGCCGAGCCGCTTCGCGCCCCTGCCCCACAAGCTAGCCGAGCCGCTACAAGTACAAGCCATGACCTTTCAAGGCCAAGCCGAGCCGTTTCAAAACTCTTTTTAAATTTCAGTAGTATTTTTTAATAAAATATCAAAAAAATATGTCAAATTGGTTTTTGAAGTATAGGTGGGACAAATTTTTTCAATGTTGTATTTTTTAAGAAAATGACGTTTTTCTTAGCTTTAAAAAACCGAATCCCATACAGAAGGAGTTCTCTACTCTGTATTCTCTCCTTTTCTATGGAACCTCTCGGTTTTATGCCAATTTTTTCATCGGGTGGGTTACCTCTCGTTTTATGACGTTTTACTTAGCTTTAAAATCTCAAACTCATTATATTTGTAGTGGGTTAGGATCAAAGAAAAGCTTTTGTATTTAACAACTTTTATATATGATAAATTTTATATTTTATGTACATTGCAATAGACACTAAATTAGACAAGACTTTATTTATTAAGATACAATAGCAAACAAACGGACAAGCATTTATATAAACGTACGATTAAACTAAAAATCTAAGAAATAAAAAAACACATGTAAAGGCTTGGGCATGTGTTGAAAGCTCATAAATTCAAATGAAACGGCTTGGGGTAGGTGGCATGCTGAAGCGGCTTAGATCCAGGGTGTAGCGGCTTGGGCATGTGTTGAAAGCTCATAAATTCAAATGAAACGGCTTGGGGGTAGGTGGCATGCTGAAGCGGCTTAGATCCAGGGCGAAACGGCTCGGCTTGTACTTGTAGCGGCTCGGCTGACGTGTAGCGGCATAAAGCCGGTTCAGGTAAGAGGGACACGTGTCCGCTTGGTTGTGGCTGGATTGAAGGTGCATAAAAATGAGAGTTCACTTGGATGGGCTGACATGTGTAGGGGCATAAAGCCTGGTCAAATGGCTATTTTGGTAAAAGGCCTGGTCAAGCGGCTACTGCTGTAATTTTCCCAATATATAATTGTGATATCTCTTTGTGATTCAGACGAATAAAAAGGCAAGTCGTGTTCGTATTCTAGCACTCGTTCGTTGTACCTCGGTGTCTCACACGGTTAATTATTAACCAGAAGGTATATTTAATCTCATCGGTAGATTAATTGTTTTATGTATCGTATTTGCATATTTGTAACCATGATCCTGTTCGATTCACTTTTGGTATTGATTATTTATATTTATTCCGCTGCGTTTTTATTAATTATATATTTTATTTAATAAAATATGTCAAACCCGTTTTGATAAAACTAAAAATTGACACCACTGAATTCCAACATACTTCGCATATACAATTTGTCCATGTTAAAATATGCTAACATCTTCTAGATGTAGTATGAGTGATAGACAAATCCATAAACATATACTCAAGCTGCATGCTAAGGCTTAATTTAGTTGTGCCAAGGTCTTTCATTTTAATCTATATTTTATATTAGAGATCAAATGATGACGTGCATGCCATGGAAACTATTCTCACAAATTATTTACCCTCATACGCCCTTGCAACTTCCTCGTCCTACAATCTACTATTTTCACTTTAACTGATTACACGGCGTACCTTTAGTAATCTATGCTATACGTAACTTAGACTGTCTCCAACGCCTCCCTTAGTCTCCCGTCCGTGCCACGCTGGAGTCGTCCCTCGTGTTGGAGATCAGTGTCCGAAGATGAGGAGCCCGTGCAGAAGGGCATGTGTTTGCCTCTATCCAAACGTTGTGGTGGGCCCAGTCGTTCCACAAGGTTTGTATCTCCTCTGTTGATCTGATCTCCCTCATATCATTTTTTTTGTCATCTGGTCTACGCATACATGAACAGAGAAGGAGAGATGTGAGTGGTTTGCTGATGTGGTGACTGGTGTACTGGTGCTGCTACGGTGGTGCGATCATAGGGTTGCTGTGTCGACGACGGTGGCGTACGTTTCTAAAAGAGAGAAGAGAGAGGTGGGTTTTCGTATATAAGAAATAGTTTTTATCTCTTTGTAATGTGTGGACAGAATAAAGAAAGAGATGGGTATGTGATTTTTTTTGCTATTTTTTAGGCCCCCCTTATTCCCACACCCCCTAGATCTTATTTTCACATCCCTAGTGTATACGGGCCGTATACAAAATATACGGCCCGTATAGAATGTTTTTGAAAAGGAAAATGCGCAGAGAATGTTTTTTTTTATTTATTATATACGGCCCGTATATAGTTATACGAGCCGTATGCAAGTGTATACGATTTATAAAAAGTATACGGCTCAATGGATTTATTTCTGAGGTTTTTGATGTTTACCAAATGTATACGGGCCGTATAACTGTATACGGGCCGTATAACTGTATACGGGCCGTATAGATTAATGTTTTTCAATTATCACGTTTTTTCCCGTAAAAGCACCATCATTCTAGGGTTTCAATTATCACGTTTTTTCCCGTAAAAGCACCATCATTCTAGGGTTTCTAAACTCTTCATCACCATGGTTTTCAGGACCGGATCGGACATTGAACCGTACGCCTTACTGGTTCACTGGTTGAACCGGTTTGACCGGTCGGACCGGATTTACAAACCGGATGACACAATATATATATATATATATATATATATAATATATTTAAACCCCTTCAACTTCAACAACCCTTAAACTTCAACAACCCTTCAACTTTTCAGCTTAGTGCTTACATATCTTTTTCATAAAATCAAACCACAAATCTGTTCCATTCTCTCTCAAAGAAAAACCCTTATCTCCGAATCTGATGATAGTATAAAAGTTATCGTCAAGGATCAGGTTAGATTTTCATCAAATGTTGTTGAAATTAACCATCAATCCTTATGATCTGTTCATGTTTTGACTTTTGGTGACAATACGCATGTTTTTGTGATATTTGTTGAGGGCCCGAACCCCGGTTGGACCGGTTGAACCAGCCGGTCCGAACCGGTTACGAAAACCATGTTCATCACCTTTAAACAACGTTGATCGGAACACGCCGCTTAAATCGGAGCACAAGTAGAGTAACGTTACCGATCAGTCCGTTGATCAAGTAACTAGCAGAAGAACCCGACACAAACAAGTTCTCCACAGTTTGTTATTCAGATCTCTGTTCGGTCATCTTTCCAAACTACAACACACGATAACTTTAAACTTTATAGTGTGTGATTTGACCAGGAAATGATTGGAGGTGATTGCTACCTTTAATAAGCTGTCATAGTTGTCAAATTCGATTTCAACAAATCTTTTCCTTTTCCTTCAATTTCTAGAACATTCTCCGTAACATGAAGACGTGTCGGGTTCTTCTACTAGTGGTATTTTAATGAAGTATTGAAGATTGAATGTGCAAACCCAACCGTTTTTTACCACGGAAACGGTGGCTATGTGAAATACAAACCGCAACCGTTTTTTACTACGGAAACGGTGGCTATGCGAAATACAAACCGCAATCTTTTGTGACTATGGGAAACACAAGTTTTCTTTTTGAGCTTGATGGATGTCTGTTATCTCAGTTGAGGCGGGCATTGTTTAAATCTGAATATAAGTAGATGTTACGTGTAACTTCATTAAACCAAGAACAAAGCCTATTTCGAAACACATATGTTCGTATCAGCGTTGTTTATCACCCTGTGTGAGCATTGGAAACCCGACAAACAGTCTTGACAACTGTGACAGCTTATCTATCTGTGTGTGTCACATCCATCCTGTTATAGCAATCGATATGATTAATTTTACAGATTTTTTTCTAATTAGCGTTGTTAACTACCAAAAGAATGCATACACAAATAGTTCTAGTGGATGAAGCAAATAGACCGTTGTTGTCACACCCCGAAATATCAGAGCTGGCGTGACTGGACCGGTATCTTCATTGCACAGCGGAAGCAAATAAGCTAAGACTTCTCGAAAATGAACGCCGCTAAGTACTCGAATTCCCATGGGTTCTCCTATTCCAACCGTTCCATAGTTTTGAAAATGCAACCTGAGAAAGAAACATGCGAAAAATCAACATAAAGTTGAGCGAGTTCATAGTTTGTTTTGAAAAGATTTAATATAAATCTTTTAGATAACCGGTTTTTAAAGTTGTTGAGAAAATATAGAAAAATCATTTTCTCGGCATAATATATGAAAACTGTGAGTCTAGCCCACGAGAGTCTTTGTGCATTGCACGAGAGAGAAAGGGCCGAGCCCAAACGAACCTTTGTAAGCAGGATCAGCGCGTCCTCTTACTTAGGTATAATTTGAAAAGCGTTACCAAAGTTTGTAAATCCATGTATTTGTGAGTTTACTTCAAATGAATCTTAAAAACATTTGAAAATCTGAGTATTAAAACTGGTATGTAAGCGTCTATGAACAGATCATTAATGTTTTGCAAGGACATTAATATGTGTGGCGACATAGGAAGCACTCAACCCTAGCGGATTTCCCCCGGTCCACCCGGTTAGAACAACAAAAGCACTACATGGGCCACACAAGGACCCAAGAGTGGGGCTCGCTACACCCGATAGATCTACCACTTTTGCCCTCGGTCTTATACAAGATTAATGGCACTTAAGAGAGATTACTATTCGCTCACCTGATCTAACAGTTCATTCCCTAGCTTAACCATACCCTAGTTAACGTATAATGTGAGAGTTATTCATGTCCTTGGGCCTCTGCCCATGTCCTTGGGCCTTTGCCCACGCCATTCGTGTTATTAAAACTCATGCATGTTTCGAAAAACACTAATGTTTTTATAAACCGGTATGTTTAGCATAATCTTTTCGTAAACCATTTGAGTTTGTTAAAATCATGTCGCAAAATGGTTTATAAATATGCAATATTCATTTATCGAAACCTTGTGTGATTTTGCAAAACTTGCATGTCTTTCCACCCCCGAAAACATTTTATAAAAATGTAAAACAGTAAAAAGTGGGGGTTATGAACTCACCTTGACATTCCTGTGCAAAACTAGCTTAACGTGATTGCGTGAGATCATTCCAAGAATGTGAACTTGCTAGCGTGCAACTAAAGCATTCCTAATCAAGGAATAATTGTAAGTTTCTAATTTAAACGTAGATAAACTACGTGTCCGAGCTCTACCGAGTCGTAAATAAAACGACTCTACGAAGGTGTTATTGTTTTGATTTAGAATAACCAATATATGGTTATTTGATCCCGTTTATGATCGGGTTAAAACTAAGTCATGAAATCGACTTAGCTTTCGAGTGATTTAGGTTATCTCTACTTATATTTATAAATATAAATATATTTTACGAAGTCGTCGTGGTTAGAAATACGTAAATCGATAATGGTACGTAATTCGAGACATCGTATGTGATTCGGTAATACACCGTTGTAGTTCGCGTAGGATTGAAATAAATAAATATATATACATATATATATTCGAAAACGTGACGTTTAAAACGAATATAAATAACTATATTCACTTTACAAGAATTCGGATTCTAAACGTTTGAAAGAAATATAAATAATTATATTAATAATATACGACTTCCGAATATTAAACGTTTGAAATAAATAGAAACTTCATACATATTTTATGAAATTATTCCAAGTAACTCGAAGTATCGGCGTTTTGAAATAAATAGAGATAATTATATTTATTTTTACACAAGTTGTCGGTTTTTGTTAACTAGTAACTCGTGTTGTAAAGCATCGCGAAAATAATTATACTTTTATACTTATTTTATAAAAATTAACGGAACCTCGATAAACGTCGTTTTCTGAATAAAATCACTTGTCGCGTTTCGGATTTTTAGGAAAAAACGGACAGAGTTTCCTCTGTTTTTGGACAATCCCGACAATCGAGTGTCGATATATTTTATCAAAATTCAACAAATTTTCAACCGCAATAATATTATCAATCTATAAAATATCTCGTTAAATATATCAAAACGTAGTAGAATCGGGTCGAGCTCGGTCGCGTAAACTAGCTAAAATCTAAACTATATAACTGGAAATTGTCGCGCCGTTTAAAAGTTACCGGATCTCGTGAGTTGACTGCTGACTTTGACCGACTGACTTCGTGGACTGAGCTGACCAGTTGACTGAGTCAACTGGGTTGACTCGCATTGACTGAGTTGACCGAGTTAACTCGGTTAACCGAGTTGACCCAAACCATGTCTGAAGTGGACCAATCTGATTGAACCGAACCCGATCTGAGCCGAGACCCAAAATTCTGACCGTTGACCCGAACCGTTGACTTCTGTTGACCGAAGTTGACCGCACCAACAACTTGACCCGTAAAACCCGATCACCAATCTGAACCCGAATCCGAACCCGTGCCTGACTCGTGACTGAAGCTTGAACCGAACTGAAATCCGAGCTAACCGAACCACATAACCACTTCACTGTTTTCATCAACTGCATATCGACAGCATTTCCTCACCATCATCGACACATTAAGACGTCGAAAATCTTAAAAAAAGATAAACAGATAGGGGGGGTTACCGTGGAACCTGTCGGAAAAATACACCACCACCACCGTTGCGGCTCCGCCGCCGACGGCTGCCGTAGACGACGGCGTCACAGCCGTCGTCACTCCCTTTCTCCGCCATCCATCTCTCTCTCTTCGTTTCTGTTCTCGTCGATGTCGTGAGCTGCCACCACACGGTGGTGGCCGGCCGTTTATTCGAGTTAAGTGGAGGTGGTGCGGCGGTTAGGTGTAACAGGGGTGTGGGGTTGTTGTAAAGGAGAAGAAGGGTGCTGGGATATGGTCGGTCGGAGCAGGAGGGGCGCCGGAACGAGGATCTCCGGTCACCGGTGTTCGATCGAGGAGAGAGAGGCAGATGGGGGAACCTGGGGGTCTGGTGTGCGCTGAAACGAGAAGGGGGAAACTGAATTTAGGGTTTGTGAGTGATAACATGCTCTTTTATACTAGGTTTTCAAATGTGGGTTGGGCCAAGGCCCGTTAGTGTTTTGAGAGGCCCAATGACGTTTCTAAGGCCCGTTATGTTTCCGAATTTCGTACGATGCCATAAAATACTTTAATGGGAGTTGGTAATTTTAAAATTTATGTCGGTAATCGCTTATTAGACGCGTATGTTCGTCGTCGCGTTAAATCGTGTAAAATGTTCCGTCTGTCGTCTCTAACCCGTTTTGCGATTCGTTTTCAACTACGGATAATAAAAATTTAAAAACAAAGCCAAATATGTCCTAATATATAAATATCGCGACGTAATTCGAGTCCGGTGCTTTCGTTTCGTTGCCGGTGCGTTTCCTTCAGTCGCGTTTTTCGTTCACGTTTGCGTGTTGTGACATCCGAAAGCGTGGAAATTTCGCAAACGAAATCCATAGATTTAAATTACCCGTATAAAATTCGTATTTGTCGGCGTGGTCAGTATTTTGTACGGTTTCAGTCCGTTATCGTTCAATATCTAGCAGATTTTCCCCAAAATCACCGTACGCACACGGTAGAGTCAGATAGGCGTTCCTAGGCATTCCACGAGCCTAATTAAGTTAATATGTGTCTTAAACTTTACTTATTATCACCTAAAACGTTGGTTAATCACGTAATTAGAAGCCGTTAATTACCGGTTGTCACAGTTGTTATTGTGTCTATCTCGGTTGTTCAGTACTTTCGTGATAATAAAACAAGCAGACATTGATTTTGCCAAGATTGAAGGAAAGAATCTGGCCATAAGCGTTGTGGATTCTCAGCGTTATTCGAATGTAAGTGGATCGGGTTCTGCTAGTTATTCGGAATGTTTCGAATTATCACAGAAGACGTGTCGGGTTCAACTCTCCTATATCAACATACTCTTCTCCAGACGCTTAGTTGTTACGAATGACAACTTGAGGGGTCTAGTTAACTTTCAGATTCAATTCAGGAAGCAGATGATTGGAGCGTAGGAATCAATGCAAAACCCTCACCCTCAAAATCAACCAGAAACCAAAGGAAAAAGGGCAGATAATGGCTGATGGTTCTTCGTTGAGGAAACCAAACGTAGACGGAAATGATAGGCGAGTTATTTTCAGTTATTTATGTTGATCCACAAATTCCATTGTTTAAGTTTTTCTGATCCAACCGAAATCCACAAATTCAAGTCAAGGATCGTTCTAATAGATTAATGAGAATAAACCCTCGTTTCTTCATCTTCATCTTCAAGAACAATGATGAACAGATGATGTTGGGAACTAAACGCATGTACGTGACAAAACAAGGATCGTTCTAATAGATTAAAGAGAATAAAGCAACCGAAGAGGCAGCAAGGACAGATAATACTTCATTTGTCGAGAAACCATACTGTCAATAAACTACCATCTTTTACTCATAAACCCTTGAATCCCAACGCTTCGCTAAAAGAGCCTGTATTAGAAACCATCCTATGCCTTTTACCAACCGAAGAGGCAGCAAGGACAGATAATACTTCATTTGTCAAGAAACCATATTGTCAGAATGTTAACTCTTTCACTCATAAACATCTGCTTCTTGAATCTGAATCAGAATGTTAACTGTTTCACTCATCAACATCTGCTTCCTGAATCTGAATCAGAATGTTAACTCTTTCACTCATCAACATCGAGGGTTGTATCGGAATCAGGCGTTGGAAGGATTGTAGTAGTAGGACATTGGTACCACTGTGAAAGTTGCATCAGGAGGCTCAACTTTAACGGACCGGTTATTCGACCGAGTAATCAATTATATTTTTTTAGTTGATTCTCTTGTTAAGTTTTTCTGATCCAACCGAAATCCACAAATTCAAGTCAAGGATCGTTCTAATAGATTAATGAGAATAAACCCTCGTTTCTTCATCTTCATCATCATCTTCAAGAACAATGATGAACAGATGATGTTGGGAATTAAACGCATGTACGTGACAAAACAAGGATCGTTCTAATAGATTAAAGAGAATAAAGCAAGGATGTTGTGAATTCGCATAAACATATATTCGTTTCATAACCTCCTGCTATAAATCAACCACAACTGACAAAGAGCCTGTATTAGAAACCATCCTATGTCTTTTACCAACCGAAGAGGCAGCAAGGACAGATAATACTTCATTTGTCGAGAAACCATATTGTCAAGAAACTAACATCTTTTAATACTTCATTTGTAACCGTAAGGATGATGCAAATTTGTACGTAAAGATCTCTACACAAACTCTTCTACATCTTTTAACCAATTGTCCATCACTTAAGACCTTGAAAGATTTGTTGAAATCGAAGAAAAGAGTAACTAGCAGCAGACGTGTAAGGTTCTTCCAACAAACTGTGTATGTGCTTGTGCTGTAGAAACCGGTGATGAATTTGTGTATCTAAATCAGGTTCTCTGCCTTAGATCGGTCATTCCTTGTGATACATGAACATTGTATTCTTGTCTTTCAGAAGAGTTGGTATTGAACCAAGAATACTTCAAACATTCTAAACCCTACTTGGAAACAAACCAACAAAATCTTCTACATCTTTTAACCAATTGTCCATCACTTAAGACCTTGAAACATTCACGAACCATAATGGACTCAGACTCATACTACTCACCCTCCCCTGAGGAAAAGTTTTCCCGACGACTCAAGACAAAGCAGTTGGTTTGGGTTCATATCACCCGGTGTAATCATTGCATTACATCCCCGTTGAAAACAAGTGATTAAAACGCTTCTCCTTACAACTCTCATCAAATGCCTCACCCTTCCTTTTTATTACAGTCATACGACACGTTTTTTTTTTTTTTGTTTTTCAGTCTTTGTTACTTGTTAAAGTTTTATTTTTTTCTACTTTTAGAAAGCTTTGACCACCTAACGACTGTAAAATGTCTCGTGTGATTGACACCTTAAATCCATTAAATACTTTGGGTAAAATCTAATTTCTTTTCATACGGGCCGTATAACTGTATACGGCCCGTATAAATTATTCGTATCCATTGTATACGACCAGGCAAATTATTTACACATGGTGTATACGGGCCGTATACAGTTATACGGCCGTATGGAATGAAAAAAAACTGACAAAGTCTGAAGGCACAGACTTTGTTAGTTTTATTTTATTATATACGGGCCGTATAACTGTATACGGCCCGTATACACCATGTGTAAATAAGATTTTAGCATGTATTAATATTAGGACCCTTTTTTATTGTCTTATGGGAGTTGATTTTTTGCCATTTTTTATAATGTTTTTATGTATGCAATTTCTATGTTTTTTTTTTTTTTTAATTTCAGTAGTTTTTACACTCGTCAAGACTTTTACTTGATTACTTATATTAGTTTTCTAATCATTTAGTTATTTGAATACATTTTAATAATTTAAGTAAATGAATTTAAAGAAAAAAATGGGTAAACTTAAATAAAAAATTGGTGATAATGTGGAAAATGTAAGGATATGTAAGGATGTTTGTATGGTTGGAGATGAAATTGGTGGTTTTAAGGATTTGTAAAGATTTTGAAGGATATGATGTGGCAGCTGATTAGGCAGCTAAGGGCGCCTAAGAACGTCGTTTGCATTGGAGATAGTCTTAGAGACATCTGACTCAAAAATTTATTCCCAAATTCATTCCATGTATATTTATTAGATATTCTCTTAATCTTCATGGCTACCTTTGATATGACCCTCATATATGGTGCACCTACACCTTTCGAAATATCATATTTCATGAGATCCTTTTATATAGGGCTGTAAACAAACCGAACGTTCAGCGAACAGTTCGTGAACCGTTCGGCGGGAAGTTCGTTTATGTTCGTTCGATTAGCTTAACGAACGAACACGAACAAAAAATTTCGTTTGGTTAGCTTAGCGAACGAACACGAACATAGGTCTCGTTCGTTCGACTGCGTTCGTGAACGTTCGGTAATATGTTCGGTTACGTTCGTCCGTGTTCGTTTGATTATATTAAAAAATAATAAATAATAAACCTTTTATCTAAACATATTGAAAGCTTGAAACCCTATTTTTTTCTAAGTTAGCTAAAATTTGGTTATGCTAAGACATTTTTGAGGATAATTATGGCTAAGTTAGTTAAAGTTGATTCATCGTTTGATGGTGTATTAGACTTCTTGTGTTTTGATTTATTATTTGATGGTTGTCTTTAACTACTTATATCCAATGTTTAAGGATAACAATATTTTTATTTTTTTATTTTCAAGTTAAATGTTCGTTTGCTTTCTTTTTTATTTGCTTGCGTATGTTTGTGTTCGCTTGCGTTCGTTTGTGTTCGAGACTAGTGTTCACGAACTGTTCGTAAACAACTGAATTTCCTTAACGAACGAACACGAACATAAACTTATGTTCGGGATGCGTTCGTGAACAGTTCACGAACATGTTAATTTCCTTAACGAACGAACACGAACATGGCCTTGTTCGTGTTCGTTCGGTTCGTTTACAACCCTACTTTTATATACCTTTAGCAACTAGTACCATCATGCCGCCAACTATCACCATACCCTCTATTTCTATTACTTTTCCATTTATCACCATCTATTCATCTCCATGTGTCATCTATCACTCATTCTCTTACCTTCTTTGAGTCCTTATCAACCCCACCACAGCCATCTGTCCCACCATAGATATTCACCCAACCTCCCTCATCTACTCTTCCATTCATCTTATGGCCACTCGCACACATTTGATTTCAAAAAGCCTCTTATGGCCATTCATCTTATGGCCACTCGCACACATTTGCATTTGGCTAAACAATCCTCCTCTTGTGTGTGCTCATGGCAGTGATGCTTCCAAGGCCTTCTCCCTTATTCAGTATGTGTATTGTGTGCCTATTTAAAATTAAGTTATTTCTTATCTTTCCCCTATTGCTAATGTTCATATACGGGTACATATATTATATTTGGATTTCACATAAAAACTACAATGCATGCTATGATAATAAGAATGATGTACATACTACATAAAATAAAACTATGCTTGGTGTACAATCTTTTAGTGAGATAGCTGTCTAAATATTTTATTAGATTCTCCTCTTCTTAAGGTTTAGTGTTTTTCCATTTATTTTTTACGCAACAGATGTATGCTCATAGGAGCATTTTTTCGTTCGTAGTGTTAGTTTTACTAAAAATTTCCGATTTTTTTTGTAGTGTAAACTATTGGATTTTTAAGAGTCCGACCCCACTAATTTGGATTTTGAGAGTCCGACCCCCACTGATTTTCCATTCAAACTCCGCCACTGGCTGCTTGCAATAATGCTCTTCGTTCTCAAGTAGTTTGCATTGAGATTGATGTTTCCCGTTCTACTCATGGGGTTTTGTTTGCTCTTCATAACAGGTAAATATGTTAATATGAATAAAATATTCAAAATGCTTTATATTTTTTTAATGTGAAAATAAGGACCAATATGAATTAGTCTAAGATATTTGTAGAGTTAATTCTGAAAAGAAACAGGCGGGGATTTGCAGCGATTATCTGGGAACGGTTCATCTAAGGTTGGATGCCTGAGTGCATAGGAGGCAAGGCTTTTTTTTTTTTTTTTGGGGGCTTCTTAGAGCATATAAATGGATAGCTAGAAATTTGTGTCTTTTAAAATGCATCTACAGGAATGTGTCAATTGTTTATATACATGTGTATATCAGACGACACCCTCCGCGAAGCTCGGGGGTATCTGCTAGTTAACAACATTTTATCTAATTGTTACAACTTCATGGAGCAAAAATTATTTAACTCACATAATCACTTCAAAATTATTAAAATTGTATTATCCATGGTAAAACGAGTTAATGGGCGTGAGTTTTTGTTGTTAAAGTTGTTATAATCAGATCGACGTTTTTCTATTAAATTGGTGAATTCCGATATTTTTAAGAAATTAGCAAATTTAAAAAGTCTCGTAAATTATGTTAAAAAGGGTAAATATGTAATTTTAAATTATCCTCGTAAAGTCTCTTAAATTATGTTAAAATGGGTAAATATGTAATTTTAAATTATCCTCATATAATCTTTTCTTTTGGTTATAGCGAATAAAAAGCAAAATCGACTCATTTACTTATGTAATGTACATGTAGATTACTGGCAGGATATTGTCTAATTCGCTTATGAATAGGTCGATCGAGTCAGGGGCGAAGTATAAAAGGGGCGGAAGGGGCGCCCGCAGTGGCGGACCCAGGATTTTTATCCAATGGGGTCCATTTTTTTCGGTGTTCAAATTTTTCATAACAAAACGTTAATATTTTCGAGTCGGTCCTCATTCGGGTCGGGTCAGAGCGAGGTTTGAACTAGATTTAAAAAAAAAGAGGAAAAACAAGCTATAGAAGGATTGAACCCATGAACTCTTGTAGGTAGAGAGGGGGATTTATCACTACACTAGCTTTCCTTTTCTTTCTATGATGTCCACCTAATTGTATTTATGAGGTCCTTATACAATTTAATATACCGATTCTGTTATGAATATATTTATTATCAATGTGGTTATCAACACCTAAAATAGATTAGGCTTATTCCACAAGTTTTCCTCAATTATATATAGTCTTTGTATCTCTTGTAATATACATCCAATCAATAATATCAATCTCTTTCTCTCTATTATTATCTCTTATTATTTTGTTAATAGGCTAGTTTCATAACACGTTATCAGCACGAGACTCTAAGCACGAAGTACTGATAAGTCATCTCGTAGTGACCAACGTTCGCTCAATCTAGAATCTCAAAACGCATTCCACATATCCCCTCATCTTCATTCTTGGCCATACTACAGGGAAAAGCAACAAGTCATGTTATGAGGTCAGTGCTTCGAATTTTGTTAACTCGGAATTTATATAAATGCATAAGTTGCAACTTCCATGTTAATATTCTTAATTTTTCTTTCACCACTTTGGGCTAAGATGCTTTTAATTTATTTTGTTAATACATGCTAAGGATTCATCAAAATTTTGAAAAGAAATTTGATCCGTTCAACCATTCGGAAGTTAAATTTTAGATTATCAATATATATGAAATTATAGTTTATTTTACTATAATCCATATTTTCTGAAGCAAACGGTTTGTTTTTAAATATTATATATATAAGTATTATTGTCTCTTTTAAATTTACCCCTTACTGGGTATGAATATATGTGTAGAGATGGTAAATAAAAATTTCGGTCACTGATGTGTGATGATATAACGATGAATAATGAAAGATAATATTTACTAAAGAAAAACTATATAATAGTTTTAAAAAAAATATAAACTGTTTCTTTTTTTTTTTCGTTAAGTCAAATCTTCTAATTTTTCTAAATAGTATGTTTCCATAATTAATTTTACAAGCATCAAGCTAGCTCTAATGGATAATTACGTAAATAAAATATTTTATTTACATGTAATATTTGAATTTGAAGTTATTAGGCAGAATATTTTATTTGTAAAGACATTCATATAGGAAGTACATGTATGCTATTCATGAAGTAATACATGTATACGTGAAGTATTCTTTATGGATAATATTTTCATACTCTAAGAAAAACGATTAGCAATGGCATCAATTTTTCACAAACTCTAATTACAAATTTTCTAAACGAAATAGAGTTTCTTGACATATTAATTTGTGTAGAAGAGAATTTTATTAGCCAAAATTATAAAAATGATAGTGTATTTTCCTTGGAAGAGAAATATCTCATACTATATAAGAAATTAGTAGTTCTTGAATCTCATACTATATAATAAAGAGTAAATTACAAGTTTTGTCCTTTATGTTTACATCAAATTTCAGGCGCTATTCTTTTGGCCAAAAGTTGACAGGCGCTGTCTTTAACGTTTCAAAATCTTGCACGTTATGTCCTTTATGCCAAACCCAGTTAGATTTTTTGGTTAAATCTGGTCATGTGCATTGCACATGATGGCATTTTTGTCATTTCACATTCTTAGGGGCTATTTTGTAAAAAACTTTTATTCAGGGACTATTTTGTACAAAATTTAAAAATAAAAATATATATAAATTTTATCTTCTTTATCTGAACATCATAAAGTTCTCTCTTCTCTCTCTTTTCTTTCTCTGATCATCATGAATCCTCTAGTCTTTTCTTTCTCTAATTTATGTTGCTCCTGAAATCCCAATGATTTATACCACCTGATCAAGAAGGCTGTTGCTATTAGGAAGCATTTGGAGAGGAACAGGATGGATAAAGACGGTGGGTTAGGTGCGACGGTGGGTTAGGTCGACGGTGGGTGAAGGGGTGGTTGTGGTGGGTTAGGTGCGACAGAGGATTTATACCACCTGAACAGGAATATTTGGTGGGTTGTGGGGGTTTTTCATGTTTTTGGTTTTTGGGGTTTTTTTATTTGGTATTTAGGTTTTTGATTGGGGGTTTTGGATGCAAGTAGCAGTGGAGGTGGAGGTGCAGGTGGAGGGCGGCGGTGGAGGGTGGCGGTGGTGGTGGCGGTGGAGGGTGGTGGTGATGGTGGTGAGGGGTGGTGGTGATGTAGGTTATATATATAGTGAGACGGTTGGTTTCATATCCACAGGGCTTTTCAGAAGGTTAGCTATGGATTGTAATACATTTCTTTTGAAAATGAGTTATAGAAAGTAATTCAAGTCAACTATAAAATTTCATACATTTCTTTTGGAAATGAGTTACAGAAAGTAATTCAAGTCAACTATAAAATTTCATACACAAGAAGGTTAGCTATGGATAAAGATGGTGGGTTAGGTTAGCTATGGATTGTAATACATTTCATATATTTCTTTTGGGGTTTTTCATATTATTGGTTTTGGGGAGTTTTGGGGTTTTTTGATTTGGTATTCAGGTTTTTGATTGGGGGTTTTGGATGCAAGTAGCGGTGGAGGTGGAGGTGGAGGTGAAGGGTGGTGGTTATGGTGGTGAAGGGTGGTGGTGATGGAGGTTATATATATAGTTAAAATATTAATAATATTTTAAATTATTTTGTTTTATTTTTTAAATACTATTAAATAAATGGGGTAAAAAGACTAAAATGCCCTTGGATGACTAGATTTAACCAAAAAATCTAACTGGGTTTGGCCTAAAGGACATAACGTGCAAGATTTTGAAACGTAAAGGACAACGCCTGTCAACTTTTGGTCAAAAGGACAGCGTTTGAAATTTGATGTAAACATAAAGGACAAAACTTGTAATTTACTCTATAATAAATTAGTACTTCTTGCGTCATTTAGTTTGCTTGGTGTGGATATGTTTAGAGAGAAATTCTTTCATGAAGTTTTAATATAACTTGTATTATATGATTACATGTTATAATTATATTTTCTATTTACCTTTGTGATATACATATATACGTAGATGTTGAAAACGAAGGATTGTGGTTACAGAGAAAATTTATTGCCTACCTATTTAGAATTGGAATATTTTTTTTAACTAGGAATGTTGTATTTACGTTCATCATGGAGTTTTTTTTTTAAATTCATATAAAAAGAATTATTATTTATTTGATGACACGTACTTATTACAGTATCATGAGGTCCTCATGGTAATATGTGTTTATGTTTTGAATTAAGTAATAAATATTTATGTGTTAGATTTATAATTGGTATACCATGAGGTGATACGTTGAACATAAATTATCTATATATATATATATATATATATATATATATATATATATATATATATATTTGTTTGTATACGATGAAAATTCTTATTTCATAAAATATTATAACAATTCGGTTGTGACATGGTATAATATCAAGTATTGTATAATTTGAATTCATGTATACTTTGCATTCTATATGTTATTGTGTATTATATAGATGATATTTAATAGAACAATTAAACTGAAGTTGAGGTTTATTATCAACCTCATAAGAGTTAAGTATACTTCAATATGATACTTGAAGTGTCATACTCAATGAATCTTGTTACCAAGTTGTAAAATGCCGTAATATGTTAGACTGATAAATCTCACATAACTTGGTCATGTATCTACTTCTTAATCTATATGTGAAGAGAAGATTATTTACATGGGAAAACTAGATGAAGATTTTTCATTAGTCACACGTGATATATGTTCCTGAAATAGCAAATATCATTACAAGAGTATGAAAAGTTTGAAATGATTTTATATTTGTGTGATCGCATAAAGAATGAAAAGCTATGTAGTTTCTTTTGATTCTACTCCATCCCTAAAGTGAATGTGATCATATATTGGTCATTGAAGGTAGTGATCATGGACATAATTAAGAAAGTTGTAATGATTAGATCGACCATTTAGAATTGTAATGATGGTCATGTTAATAACAAGATGGACCACCAAAAGTGGAAAACTAGAGTGATTATAGAACATGATGGTTTGAACTTTAAAGTTATAATACATTCTCTCGTATCTTATGTTTTGTATTACATATGTGCAAGTAATACATATATGGTCATAAATCACAAGTTTATGGATCATTTAGTTCGTTGGCATGACCGGTTAGACCACACCGAGTCATTAATGATGTGAAATCTATTGAAGAACCTGAATATTCTTCCTGATAAGTGCATGCAATGTTTGCTCTCAAGTGAAGTTGATTCCAACTAAGTTAGGGTGTGAATCCCTAACATTCCAAAAATGATTAAAGGATATGAATATGCCAAAATGATACCATTTAGTGTTTTAAATCGATGCATCGTCTAATTGGTTATCAAATCCACAACCTGAAGTTTGTGTGATTATGGCTTAGCTAATGTGAAGGCAAGCATATTATTCTAGATTGGCATATTTATTTTGGTTTTGACGGTGAATTTGATTCCCAAGTTATTGATGATAATTGGAATACGTGTTTCTATTGAAAGGATCACCAAATATCTATGATTGGTTGCAAAACAAATGATAATGAGAGTAGAAGTTCATGTGTTATGAACATGTTATTTCACATGAAACATTAATTCACATCAAGCCAACAAGTTATAATACTTTCTCCCCATATAGTTGGTTTTTGGTCAGGAACCAAAAATATCCCATTAAAGAATTTAGTTGTGCGATATATATTGAAATTGATCCACCACGACGCACAAAGATAAGACTTGGAATGTGGATGAGAATATATGTTGATGAATAGATGCTTTAACGAGAGATTTGTTTATTGGTCAATTAATTGATATCTATCTCAATGGATTAACATTCTCAACATCAGGGGGAGAAATAAAAGGCAGTTGGAAATAGAAATGAGTTAGAATGAATTGTCATTGATCCTTGTACTATACAATGTGAACCTGAAGTTCAAAGGATAATTCATTCACGAAGATTAGCGAATCAATTAATTACCAGACGCATTCACTGACCTGAAAAGAATGACTAGCTAAGTCACATATGCCAACTGCTAACGCTCCAAATTAAGGTTATTGTCCCTAAAGGACAAACCACGTATTGGTAATGAGTCTATTGCACGTCTGAAGCGTGGTAGACTAGTCGATTCCAATAATAAAATTCCTCGAAAGTTGGAACAGCTAATTAAGATGGTCAAGTCGAGGTTATATTAAAAAGGACTCCTGAAGAGACGGTAGACATGATGGTTCAAGAAAAACCTCAGGTACCTGAAACTAAAGAGATATCGATAAGTTGTATCATGTCTAAGATATGTATGGAATCGAAATAAAATCGACGTCGTTATACTTTTGTATATAATATAGCGCTTGAAATGATGAAATGACGAGGATCAAGAATTAAGATCTGCCTATGAATGAAAATACATAAATGATTGGCCAAAATGGAAAGACGCAAAGTATGGCAGATTTAAATTCTCTAATGAAATGGAAAGTTTTAAGACCAACAGTCCATACAACTGAATTTGTAAAGTATGTTGGATATTAGTGGGGCTTTTATGCGAATCATGTGAAAATCAAATTAAATGAGATAAGGCAAATATGGTGCACAAGGATTTTCGCAAAAACCCATGATTGATTATAATGAGACACATTCTCTAGTGGTGGATGTAATGACTTTCCAGTATTTTATTAGTCTGGTAATATAAAGAGAACATTGATATGCGTCTTATGAATGTCATGTATCAATTGGTACTAAAAGTTTACATGAAAGTCCCTCAGGGATTTGCATTATCAAAAATCATGTAAAATGAGTTCTCGACAACGATATGGTCGTTGTATACAAATTCATATTTGAATACGTTGAATATAATTGGAACTCCTGATTAGTATCGTAAAGCATTTAAGTACTTATAAGGTTAGTTGAAACATCTTAAGGATGTAATTCTTGTGCACCAATAACTATACATAAAAACTTGTGCCTGGTTATTATGGAATCTTAATGTACAATGTATAAGCATGGTACAATATGGATTAAATATTCAAGACATCCTTACATATGATATAGAAATCAATGAGGAGGTATATGTAATAGAACTCCTAAAGAGTGAATGCACATACATTGTTTTTCAAAGTTGAAAGAAGTATGTATATGATTGCAAATGCCTGAAGTATTTATTTCAAGTCCTCAAGAATGTATCTTTATAAAGTTAAAGATAGTATGAACTAAAATAGTCAAGTTGAGTATTGTACAACTCATGATATATTCTGATAAAGAGTAATATAAGTTTGATAATATTGTCCATCTTTATCAAATGTTCTTTCTTAAAAGTTCACTATAATCGCAATTTACAGTGATGATGTCTGAGCATCATCAAGAGAAACTGGCGAGCTTTTAAAAGGGGAATTTTTTTAATGACCCTAGCACAGTCTAATTATTACTCGACTTGCAGTTCGAGTATATTTGTAACCATACTTTTAGTCATCTATCAAACTACATCTAGAAGATGTTGGTGGGACATTTTAGTATGTAGGTAGCTCAACCTTATAGTATGTTAAAGGTTGTTCAGACACTTTTTATAGGAAATGATTATTATCATCTCCTACCAAAGTAGAGATTCTCATTTCAAAAGTACGATGGCTAAAGTGCAATTGTGCATTAACTTAACTTTCTAGCTATGCATGATAATATATATATCTTTTATTTGAATTTATCAACATGATATAGCACGTGTCCAATGAGGAGACATTTGAATGGTAAAGCAGATATGTCGATACCCTAAAGGTATGAATGATATGTGTCTATATTTTACTAACCCATGAAAGCTAGTTCTGTTAGTCTTGTAGATATAAAGAATGTAACACAAATAGTCTTGGATCTTATGGTATTTGTTCGCAAGAGGAAGCACTAGAAGTCTCATAAGAAGATTTTACAACATTACTTAATGTAAAGGATTGCACTTCAAGGCATCAAACGACAAATCATTCTACAAAACTTTTGAGCAACTTTCGAGGATGATGGACACACTTTACTTAAAGGATACATATTATAATGAGGAGGAGATTTATTCAAGTTGCACTCTTTTTCCCTTAACTAAGTTTTATCCCAATAGTTTTTCTTAGTAAGGTTTTTAATGAGGCAACATACCTGATCCAGAAGTATCAGGGGGAGATAATGCGCATTACACGCTGCACTCTTTTTCCCTTAGCTATGGTTTTGTCCCACCGGGTTTTCCTAGCAAGGTTTTTAATGAGGCAGCATCAAGCGTATTATGTTGATAACCAAGGGGGAGAATATATTTATTATTAATGTGGTTATCAACACCTAAAATGGATTAGGCTTATTCCACAAGTTTTCCTCAATTATATATAGTCTTTGTATCTCTTGTAATATACATCCAATCAATAATATCAATCTCTTTCTCTCTATTATTATCTCTTATTATTTTGTTAATAGGCTAGTTTCACAACAGATTCTACTTTTTTTCAAAAACATTGGGGTCCGGGAACCCCGACCTACTCTATGTGGGTCCGCCCTTTGGCGCCCGACCCTCCGAACTTTTCGCTCAGTAGTGGTATATATGTAGTTTTCGTATAGAACTTTTTGGGTATATACGTTTTCAACCCCCCCCCCTTCCGTCATTCGGGTCAAGCTTCGCCATTGGATCAGGTTGTATTATATGGATCAAAGCATTTACTAGTAAAAAAACTACGAAAGAGGAAAGAATCTAACGGGTTGCAAGTCATGCGAAGTGTTTACCTATGCAAGGGTTTTTTTCAAAAGAAAACAACAATTATACCCAGTATGTTTCACAAATAGTAAAACTATTGATATGGTCAAAAGAAGATGGGAGGTAAGCAAACCTTACCTCTATCCAGAGAGACTGCTTCTAGACGTTTTATTCAAAAGAAAGTGGTGTCTTATTTTAATAATATGCTTTCGCTATCACATATAACACAAACTGTCGTTTAAAGAAATAAATGGTAAGTGTTCCTGGTCAGATCAACATGTACTAAAATTGCTAGTCCGCCAATACCCTGATAACCAACAAGATCAGGTAAATCCTAACTTGCGTTGGGCTACTGGTTCTTTCTGTTTTCAGGTAGTTATAGAACAGTTTCTATATAAACAACTTACTGCAGTAATAATAATTCGAGTCAGGGGTCTCACTGGAAGCAGCCTCTCTATCCTACGGGATAGAGGTAAGGTTGTCTACATCTTACTCTTCTTAGACCCTACCTTACCTTTGCTATTGGTGGGATTTACTGAGTATAATGACTCCAGTAATAATAATACTGTCTATATCTGAAGCAAACATCATAAAGTGGATGTAATCATAGCAGGGACTTATGCATCTTGCTTTGCCTTTACTTATTAACAGCACAAAAATCCAAGCTGATTCATTGAAAATTATAAGGTGGGGCTCTCTCACACACAAGGAGGGAGAGAAATGCTATCAACTACTTTTAACAAATTCACTAACTCAAAATGATTAAGATGTCTTTATCAAGTTTACAAGTCAATGCAACAACCTTTTGCTTCATTTAAAAACTTTCTTGCAGAGAATTTAATATACAGTTACTTTAACTCTAAGCATCACTCTACCCAATTTCAAGATTTATATATGTATATATGTATGTATACACACACACACTGGCATACGATCCCATATCTTGTTCTGAAATTTGGTTTCATTTGCATGAAAATGAGGTCAAGACAACAACCTGTAAATACCAAGAATATTGCCATTGGCATCATCATTGTGTTCTTTCTCCTCTTAGTATTTAGATCAACATTTTCATCTTCCAACGACAAAGTTTCATACACGATCCCCCAAACGATCATCCCAAAAGCCGTTTCAGATTCGTTTAGGAACATTCAAAATGTGCCTAAATGCTCACCAACATGCACCACGATCCCGCCTTCTTTTGCACAAGCATTAGTCCACTATTCAACCTCTACCATCACCCCACAACAAACTATCCATGAAATATCTATTACTAAAAAGATTTTAGACCAAAAATCACCTTGCAATTTTCTAGTTTTTGGGCTAGGTCATGATAGTCTAATGTGGAGCGCGCTAAACTTCAATGGGCGCACGGTGTTCTTAGAAGAAGACAAGGCGTGGATCGCGTAAATCAAGAAAAGGTTTCCAATGTTAGAATCATACCATGTGACCTATGATAGCAAGGTGCACCAAGCCGATAGCCTTATGGAAGCTGGAAAAGGGCAAGAGTGCACCATGGTTGGTGACACTAGGCACTCAGCGTGTCAGTTGGCGCTTAAAGGATTGCCTAGTGATGTGTATGAAACGATGTGGGATTTGATTATGGTGGATGCACCCACAGGGTATTATGATGAGGCGCCAGGGAGGATGAGCGCGATATATATGGCTGGGATGATCGCGAGGAATCGCGAAGAGGGGGAGACTGATGTGTTTGTGCATGATGTGAATAGGGTGGTTGAACGCGTCGGGGTCCCCGGACCCCAATGAAGGCCAAAATTAGGGGCAGACCCACATTGAACGCGTCGGGGTCCCCGGACCCCAATGTTTTTTAAAAATTAGTATGTCCGGTATATCAAATTTGATAAGGATCCCATAAATACAATTAGGTGGACATCATAGGAAAAACTCCTACGCGTTGTGAAAACTTAGAGAACTCGATCTTCCCGTGCGAGTTTTGCCAAGATTTTTTTCACACCCATGGATTAAAATGTTACAAAGACGGTCGTAAAAAAAATTCGAAGTGGTGTTTTTCGGCCCTTTACGGTTGCTGTAAAATATGATGACATAAGCATAACATTAGTTTTTTTATGGCGTTTGCAGTTGCTGTAAATGAAAAAACAAGTTCTTTTTTTGGAAAAGTTAATTTTTTAGGATTTTTGGTAAAAAAAATTTGAAAAATCTTTCGTAAGGTCAAGTTCTCTAAGTTCTCACAAATCGTATAAGTTTTCATTTTACGCTTACCCTAACCCTATATATCTATATATATATATATAGAGAAACGGGATCAGGAGAAAACGCTCAAAAGTGTGAGAACGGTGAGAACGCTTCCTGGCCTAACACATGTCACGCGGCCTAGAAAAGGGCGGAGGGGCTTTTTTATCCTTTCATATTTCTTTTTTTAAACGCGTGTCACATCCCGTTTCCATTTTTTTGGCATTTAATAAATTCGCCGCGTTGTAGATCAGGATCACAGTTAATATTTTTGGCGTTTTAATTATGTTTCAGCGTTTTTATTGTTTTTTTTAATGAGGATGTCTGTTTATGATGTAAAAAACATCAGTAATTTTCTTGATGTTTATTATATCAAAGTATGATACAGGTCTATAATTTGACAGACAATTATGGCGTTTTGAAAAGATAAATAAATTCAGTTATCCATGTATTGGCATTTAGTTTAATTAATATTTGGTAATAATGTTACCGTCTCTTCATTTTACTGTTTAGCAATTACTGTTTTCGTTCAATTTCATCGGTGAATTAGTGTTGATTTTTCATTAATACCTTGTTTGGCGTTTTTTGGCATTTTATAGGAACATTGTGCTTTGCTAGCATCCGTTTTTCACACTATCAATTGCTGTTTTTGGCGTTTTATATTAAATTTTTTTTAGTCGAGAATTAGATAATAAAATCAGAGAATTAGATAATAAACAATAGAAACTGAAAAAAAATACAAATTATAATCTAATTTCTCTTCCAAATCTTCACTATCATCAGCCTCTTCTGCTTTAACATTTTTGGCGTTTTGAACCTGTTTTTGAATACCTTATGTAGATCCTTTTTTCCTATATAATGCCCGTCTTCATTAAGGGGTAAAAAGTCTTTTTTTCTTCGTGTTTTTTGATGAAATTTTGTCCATCTCATTCAGCAAAAGTTTATTTTTTTGGTGGTGTGATCAATTGATTGTGCAGATACGTCTCTCTTATAAGATGTTTGTGGCGCGTAGTTTAGGCGGGATTTTTATTTATAATAAATTATATTAATAAAGTAGCGGTCTTTTCAGTTACTGTGTGTATTTTTACTGGTTTTGTTCAGGTTTTTATGGTCTTAGACATTCCATCTTCCAAGTTTGGCTTTTTTAATGGCTTTAAGTAGTTTTTGGCGTTTGTTTCCATTTTTAGCTTTTTAATAATTCTTCTCTAAATTACTTTTATTATATGTTGGGAGTTTTTGGCATTTTACTTCATTATGTCGTTTCTCAATAATTAAGACTTTTGGCGTTTTATGAATATAATGTTATTTTTTTATTCTAAGTTGAAAAATACATAACAAACAACAGAAAAAGAAAAATTAAAAAAAAATAAAAATAGAAACAATTCATATTTCAAATCTTCATTGTCGTCAGTCTCTTTCTTCTTTGAAACATGTTCACTGGCGGTTTGGCTTTGTCATGCTTGTGTTTTTTTGGCCGTTTGTAAAGGCAATATGACATGAGTTTTTTGTTTGAATATGTATCTTCAAACCACTCATATCTTCAAACCACTCATCAGTGTCATTCGTCTAATTCTTGCCATTATAATATTCATCAATAACAAAACACAAAAACTGACATAAGTCTGACCCCAGTATCTTTTTCTTGAAGTTTTGTCCATCTCATTCAGCAAAATGTTATTTGAGTCGCAGCACCTCAGGAAAGAATGCATTTTTCGAAACTTCGTGTAGAACAATAAACGATTTTTGGCATTTTTGGCATTTTTTCTGAGGAAATAGTGTATCTGAAAGAAAAGTCCATTTTTTGGAAATTTTTGATATTTGAGAGATTTGGCGTTTTCTAAAATGATTGGTATATAGTAAAATATGGCGTTTTGAGTAGGTGTGTTTGATGTTTTGGATTTTTTGGCGTTGTAAGATGAATGTTATATAGTAGAAATATGGCGTTTTCATGTTGGGGGAGTTGTGTTCTTATGTATGAGAATGTTTTGTTTATATAGGGATGCGTTTTGGTCAATAATGGCGTTTTATTCATTAGTTGGCGTTTTTGGTATAGAAGTGTAAAAACCTTTTTACCCTTAATGAAGCGCGTCGACTCAATAGAATTCGTGTTATTTACGAAAACGCCACCGCGCCAATATAGTCCATAGATTGTTTTGATCGGACGATCCATAAGCGTTCTCACCGTTCTCACACTTTTCATCGTTTTCTCTAAATCCTGACCCTATATATATATATATATATATATATATATATATATATATAAACGGGATCAGGAGAAAACGGTTGGAAATGTGAAAACGGTGAGAACGGATCTTGGCTGAACATGTGGCAGAAGGCGCTAAATGATATGCAGGGGTACGATTGTCATTGCCCACGTTCCCCTTAATAATGACGTTATGATTCCGTTCCAAACAAATTTGTATAGAAATGGCGTTTTGTTCTTTATGATTGTTTCAATGGCGTTTTTTTTCAAAGTAATTTTTAATGGCGTTCTACCCATATTCAACAGATATGGTGTTTTGTTCTTTTTTTACTTGTTTAAATGGCGTTTTTTAACCGTTTTTTAATGTCGTTTATGTTTCAATGGTTACTATTTGCTAATTATTCAAATCATGGCGTTTTCATTAACATGTTTTATGAAGATAGTAACATCAGTTCTTATTATTTATTATTCATTATGGATTACTCATCATAGCGTTTTCATGGATTTCTCACATCTAGGCACAAATATTATCGAAACCCCTATAACAAAACAACTAGATGCAATAGTCTAACAAGTAGATGAAACAAGTAAGCAATTGATGGCACTTAAGCTAATCTACATATAGCTCCATCCTTTCTTCTATTCTCTTATGTCCTGTTTTATACAATTCATTTATTCTTTCTCCCCCTAAATCTAAGAATTTTCTTACAGATTTGACCACTTGTCTTCTGTTTTCATTTTCTCTATGCAGCAGGATTTTTGCAATGTATTTCATCCTTAGGTCATTTAGTTATCTTTGTTGTAGTTGATTTGAGGCATTTTCTTTTGCCAGACCACATGCCCAACCAGCCATCTGCCCCATATATGTTTCCATATGCTTCATTGCAAAAAATCCCACAGTCGGTCACGTTAGACGTTGTCCTCCAATCCATCTGTTGTCTGACAACGGGCGCTGACGCCATGATCCTTGCCATTGAGTGTTTTTTAATACGCAAGTAGTTTGCAAAAGCATCATGCTGCAGTTTCACATTTTTGCATATATTAGTATGGCGTTTTGTCAACATAGTTCCTACATACAAAGTTTTCAAGATACTTACCAACTTTCACACCCATCCACGATACTTATCTCCGATGTTGAGTTTATTCTCTACAGCGTTGTTATCCAATACATCAACTCTGTTGTGTTTTAGATTGAAGTAGACAACACAGAAATGTTTTTGCCATATTATTGACATGAAGACCAGTTCATAGTCTTTTATGTTTCTATCTTTCCGGTCTCCTTTGAAACTGGCGTTTTTTAAAACCGTTGTCATGTTGGTGTTGAATTCTCTGTATCGATAACTTTTTTTCGTCGTTTCATACGCGGGACGATTCTGTAATATCGAGGAACCACATTTTTAATAACAAAACAAAGTCATAATATAATTTCATCAATTAAATATAGCAAAAGAGTTACCGGCATTATTTTTGTACAAAATAATCTTGAGGGTGATTCTGAAGCCTTGTATCTTTCTTCATAGTTCTGGATATTAGCCCAACATTGAACAATGCTGACGTGTGCATATAATCCTGGTCTCATGCTCTCACAAATTACCCTTGAGAGTGTTAACACTCCTCCCGTCTTGAACACGATAGTCCTGAAAAAAAAACACCATATGGCGTTTTAGTTATCCAAACTCATTCTAATATAAGACATGGAGTTTTGGGTGTTTTACATACACATGCATGTATACTTTTAACGTAACAAATGCAAAGTCTGGTGTTTTTAGGTGAGAGAAGTGCACATACTCCCATTCACCACATCCAGTGAATATCTATGTGGCAGCGTTTGTCTCACCCTGGCTTTGCGGAAGCGTGGGTTAATTTGGTGTGACTTCTTAATACCATAGCTTAATCACAACAAAGCTATATGAAAGTAAAACCATGCAGATCATCCATTGATTTAAGTTTTAAAATAAAAGTACCACAACATTGTTTTAAAATGTTGACACATGCAACGGAATTACAACAAGACAAAGTAAAAACATTGTTCATAAGACATAACCATAACCATGAAACAGACGCAGTTTAAGGACTGTGACTCGTCCAGGTAAAATCCACATCCCCTAAACTTGGATGACCTCATAACTCTTACGCAACGTGAAAACGTAGCATACCTCGCCAGATTCTTAATTCCCTGAAATACATGTAAGTTGGAAAAATCAACAAAAATGTTGAGCGAGTTCATGTGTAGTGAGTATGTAAAACCTTTGTAAGTATAAAAATTCCTGGTATGTAGCAAATAAGGAAATAAAGAGATCACCAATGGTTTGCAAGGCCATTGATATATGTGAAGTGCAGTAGGAAGACTCAAACCTAGTAGATTTTTGCGTCGGGTACCAAGTCACCCCGAGGTCCGTACTGTTGGGCCTGGGGCTGGGCTCGCTACACCCAGATTGATCTACCGCTAAAGACCCTCGGTCCTACAATGAGTATTAATGGCCTCCAGTTCCCGCCTACCCACTCACATGATCTAAGTAGTAACCCTCCTTATGCTAACCATACCATGTAAAAAGTATTCGTAATCATAGTCACATGTATTTCACCCCCGAAGTATAAAAACTGAAAACAGTTAAGAGAAAAGGGGGACATGAACTCACAGAAGTGCGTCTCGAAATAGTTATCTCCCAGTCAACCTGCTGCGTGACGACCTACACGTACTAACTTCTATTAGACGGACGGCCGTGCCTTGGCTTAAGGTTTAACGTTTTTGGGAAATAGTTAGACTACTATTTCGTATTTAGATTTCGTAATTATGTATTAGTTATATTCCTTCCCAAGGATGGGCGCTTTAATACATGTGTGTTTGTATAATACCAAGAATATATTATTAAGTCTCACTTAATAAAATATATTTTATTTTATTTGTCTAGGATGTTTTATCTCCAAAATATATATATTTTTCTCAAAAATTGTGACACCTGTGTCACTTCAACCATCAAACAAATACCAAATCAATGAAATATTGTATTTCATACTTGGGATTTGTAAAAATATGTGTATCGTTTGCACATATCAATTCTTGTTCGATTTCAAGCTTTAAATCGCTTTCTGGAGGTTATACGCGCACTGATGCATAAATATAACCAGTTTAATGCAACGAACACTCCGGAATAGTGAAATAGGCTTAACATACCTTAAATAACCTATACATAACTTAGAAATAAGTTTTAGATGGTTTGGTGTGTTGAAATCAAGTTTGTTCGATCGCAGGGACTAATTGTGTCAAACTGCAAAACTATACCGATTTGTATAGTAACGAACCTTCCGGAACTTGATCATAAGTTAAATATGCCCTATATATCCTTTACATAGCTTAGAAATAGGCTTTGAGGTGTTTGGTGCGCAAAAATAAACTTTTGGTTATTCAGGGACTAAAAGCGTCAAAAAGTGCATAAGTTTGCATTTTCGCCATATCTTACATTCTGAATACATCCGGACATCCAAAAATTTATGTAAGCATTAAAATATTTTATTTTAATGTTTGGCATGAGAAAAATCCATTCGTCGCGCAATTTGGTTCGTTTTTTCACTCTTATGCGCATTCCGTCGTAATTAAGCGAACATCGCGATCATACGACCAAGCGAACCGACATCCGGCATATTTTTGAGCATGTTTCATGTCCATAATGTTTAGGCATCATTTTAAGGCCTTAAAGTTGGCTTGACGGGCCTTAAACATGTCGGAAATGGCTTTAAACACCAACAGGGACTGAAACTGTCATTATGCAAACTTGTTTCTGAACTGTAACTCCCAGGCGGCCCGTGTAAGGTTTGTGCATGTTTACGCGGGGCGCGAGAGCCTCTCAGACCTGCAAAACCAGTTTAAACAGCTGTTACACTGACGAAACCTAATTGCAAATGGTTTCCAGCAAACTATGGGCTTGAACTAGGGGCTCTAATGGTTTTCCAAAACATGGGGCACACTTGGACGGCTTAGATCGAAGCTCGTTTCCCGATAAACGATCCTAACGGTTCTAGTATTCCTATAAATACCCAACCCATTCACTTGCAAAAACCCACATTTGATCTGATTCTACACTCTCTAAGTGGAAGTTTATGCTTCCTACCTAAGAGTGAATCGGGTCAAACCTTGCGGGGACCTTCTGTAAGTATTCTTTCGTGCTTTTCATTCGTTTTAGCGTTAAAGTCAAACTGTGTTTGACTTTCTGCATTGACCAGTTTATGGTCAACGCGAACTTCGTTTGAACTTCATAACGTGAGCGTAATCACGATGGTTATAGTCCCTAGTGACTATACCTACTGATTACCATGTTATCTAGGCTCAGTGGCGAGTCGTAGTTTCGGCCAAAATGCATTTTCTCGCGTATTTTGTAACCAAACTACTCTAGGGTATTAAAACCGTTTGTTTTAATACCAAACCTGTTTTCTAACTTTGTTAAACATGTTTCGACATGTTTAGCTCGTCACTTTTAGTTTAGTGCTTGTGTAGAGTCGTAAGTCAAGTGGACTAAACACCCGCTTAGACTTTCGAACACGACCCGTTTGGTCGATCATTAGGATCCGACTAAACATGTTTAGTGACCATAGTTGTATAGGGAATAACCTTCCGAGGTTATACCTTATGGTCACATCGTTTAGGTAGTTGTATGATAAGTAGTTCTTATGCCTTAGGTAAATTATCAAAATACCCTTTTTGCGCTAAAATTTATTTTAAGCCTATGTAACAAAATTTTTGATATCTAAACTGATTTAGCAACAATATTAAACATGTTTTGGCATATAATACTTGTCATAGGGCTAGTTAGACGTCTCGAACGCGCATTGCGCGCGCGACGCGTTAAAGTAGCGTAAGCTACCTTAATGGATCATAATGGATCGAAAGCACTAAGGATAGGTTTCATTTTAGTATGTAGGCCTTGTTAGACCATATCATATGAGTTCCCACGCTCATTTGGTTCACGAGACCTCATACTATCCGATCTCCCGATTTAGGTCCGGTTTATTTGTGTAGTTATCAATATTAGGTGTCGTTTGATTCCGTGCTCCCTCTAGCTTGCTTGGTAGTTGTTCAAGACTTCTAAGCACTCTCAAGTGAGTACATAGTCCCATCTTTTACTGTTTTCAACTGTTTTGGGGTGAAGCATGTGTACCTATCTGTTATTTTCATGATTTCAAAGTATAATTGATTATACATGTTAGTACTTATCTTTTGACAAACTAAATGACTATCTATGGTTTAAACACTGATTTTTCAAAGATTATCAAATTAATTGTTGGAATAGTACTTATTTTTGTTCACCAGACCGGTTGGTAGTATGATATAGCGCTATAGGATTTGACACCCCATTCCTGTTGTCATGGAATGTCGGAAACCAATTTGTTGCTCCATCCAAATAGGGATTGCCTTTGTGGTATTTCTATAGTCTCAAAGGTGTATTTTGATGCACTAGGTCTGAATGAATTCTTAAATCACATTATTTTTGTATATTAAGTTATACTCCCAAAAGTATAGTTTGATATGCTCTCATATGTGATATTGTACAAAACCAACATATATTTTGTTAATCATTAAAACATAGTTTGATATGTTATTTTCATAATCCAAAGCATAGTTTTAATATGTTATTTTCAAAGCAAAACATAGTTTAATATGTTATTTATAAATCCAAAGTATACTTTTGATATACTACTGAAAACTTATTTCTTTTACCAACTAAAGTATAGTTAATATACTATTTACTTAATGACTGGCTTTTGGTTAGTGTTTAGATAACGGGACGGGTGTAATGTGATGAAAACAAGGTAGATACGCCGCTGGTACTTCTTATATATAAGTGTTTTCATCGCATTACATACCGTGGCGTTATTTAGTACACTTGGGTTAACGATTTTGGAACTAAAATATATTTTAATATATTACTTATTCGACTTTCTTAAATCCAAGGTATATTTTCAAATATACTATGAACCTTTTTATCAAAATATTGTTTTTCAGCAATATATATATATACACATATATACAAACTCATTTTTACCTAATTATTTATTTATACATCTTTTTTTATATATCAACTGTTTTCTTATCGATTTTATATGATTTACAAAACAAAAGCATTTTACAAGGATCATGACTACTTTTATTAAAAACTTTTTCGTTAAACTCCTAAGGGGCTGTTTGGTAGCCTCTGAATGGTCATTAAGAGGCTACCTCTTAATGGAACCATTAAGAATTTTACCAGTGAGAAAGTAGAAGAATATGACATGTGATGATTTACCATTCAGACTTGAGGTTACCTCTTATTCATTCAAAGGTTTTAAACCATTAAGAGGTAGCATCTGAATGGTCATTAAGAGGCTACCAAACAACCCCTAAGTCATGAATCCTAAATACAATAAAACCTATGTATCTCACAGGCATTTTTATGCTGACGTACCTATTTTTACACATGTTTCAGGTACTGCTTTGTGATGATTGATGATATATGCTACACATAGGATGGACACGTGCCTTAGCGACTTTAAAACTAGAAAGATAATAGTTGTACTTATTTGATTGTATTAAAACAATGAGTTCATTTATTCAATAAAACAAAATTATTTATTCCATGGTTGTGAAACAATGATTCTGTTACAACACTCCCCGAAGTTTCCGCCACGTTTTGTTGTTTTACGTGGTCGGGGTGTGACAGAAAAGTTGGTATCAGAGCCATTGGTTATAGGGAATTAGGTTATTAGTAATGCTTTGACCTAGACTATAACCTTCCTAGGACCCTAACGCGAGTTTACTTGCGTTTAGAGATAAAACAATACCGTTGCCTATCCTTAGGCAACAACCACAATAAGAACACAAAATTCGAATCCGCTTTGAAAACTAATCATCTGTTCTAGGATGATTAATTACTAGGTTTTGAACCTTCAAAGTTTTCAAAATCTCATCAAAGTTTGGTCTAAATAATCTGAACACGTGCAAACTGGAAGGGTGGATGCCTGTACCCTGAGTTTTCTGTCTAAGGCTGGAGTGTTCGTACAAATCCGCAGTATCGGACCAGTCACTCTTACCTGGGAACTCTTGGGGTGAGTGTCCACTTATAGGCGAGCATGTCTTCGCGATACATTATATTGACCCATTTACTTTGATTAGTCACCGTCTCATTTGTTTGCCTTGGGTAACAAACAAATGATCGCAATTTTATGCATTGTTATTCTGTTTTCATTTCCCTTGTTTCCTCCCATGTCTCCCATTTTCTTCATGCTGCCTCATCATCGCAACAACAATGTCCGAACTAAGTGCTGCAATTGTCCATCAATTAGGCGTCGTACTACCAGAAGGCCGTTGCTTTAGCTATCACCGTGACTTGTCTCAGGGATGAAGCTATACAAGGGAACCACTCCTTAGAGCAATCAATGCAACCGTCATCATCCGAATCAGATACTCTATTTCAAATGTACCCACAGTGGACGATGGGGGATATTTGATTAACATGTGCCGCTTTGCAATCCAAAGAAAAGTTGTTACAAATCCTTCTGCTGCTCAACCTCTTGCAAGGAAACCTAATGCCGGTATGTGCTTATGTGTAACAAATTTAATGCACCTCACCAAGCTTGCCTGCAGTGTCGTCTGTGTGCATCACGTGGACGACTCGGTCACCTGACAAATGCTTGTCAATTCAACCCAAACCAAGGTGGTCTAAACCAACCCCAAGTCAACCCTGCTCGTATGATCGACTTAACATACATAGTACCCAACCTTCAAACTCTGTTTCATATGTCGCCTGGCATATCTAGCGCCTCAACCTCATGAACTTTCTACCTTGTGTATCGACTTAAGCACGCCTAGTGCAAGGTGTCGAAACACCTCTCGTTACACAAAATTCCAAATTCCAAAATAGGATCTTTCTATCCTCATAATTAGATCCTTATGGATGATTATCAATCAAATCGGAGCCCTAAATTGAATTATTCGTATGCGTTAATACGTATATTACGATTCAATAAGGATAAATGCGAATTCCTATTAAGATCTTTCTATCTCCATAATTAGATTCTTATGTTTAAAGTGCCAAATGAAATCCACGGATTGGATTCCTGGTGTACTTTAAATGCCCGTGTCCAAAGATAAGAAATTAAAGATCTAGTTAACTAATTATGTGAATATGTGCTTATGTGTTTTCTTATATGTTTTGTGTTTTTATGTGAACCATCCAAATCCTCATAGAATCTTCCATATCTCATATGAGGGATTCATAGTAGGATATCCAAAGGTACTATCTTAAATCCTTAATGGACTTCTACATTGTAGTAAAGTCCCTTGGATTTTAAAGTACTATTCTATAATTGGACCCCTTGAGTGGTCTAGTTAAACAGATTGATTTGAAAATCTGGTTAGAAATATCATGTGATGATATAATTGAAAAGATCCCTTAAGTGGTCTATTTAAGAAGATCGTACGATGGTCTAGTTAAGAAGATCATGTGTTGATCTAGTTAAAAAGATCGTTCGTTGATCTAATTAAAAAGATCCTTTGGTGGTCTAGTCAAGTCGCTTCATGTTTTTAATAACAAAACAAAGTCATAATATAATTTCATCAATTAAATATAGCAAAAGAGTTACCGGCATTATTGTTGTACAAAATAATCTTGAGGGTGATTCTGAAGCCTTGTATCGTTCTTCATAGTTCTGGATATTCGCCCAACATTGAACAACGCTGACGTGTGCATATAATCCTGGTCTCATGCTCTCACAAATTACCCTTGAGAGTGTTAACACTCCTCCCGTCTTGAACACGATAGTCCTGAAAAAAAACATCATATGGCGTTTTAGTTATCCAAACTCATTCTAATATAAGACATGGCGTTTTGGGTGTTTTACATACACATGCATGTATACTTTTAACGTAACAAATACAAAGTTTGGTGTTTTTAGGTGAGAGAAGTGCACATACTCCCATTCACCATATCCAGTGAATATCTATGTGGCAACGTTTGTCACACCCTGGCTTTGCGGAAGGGTGGGTTAATTTGGTGTGACTTCTTAATACCATAGCTTAATCACAACAAAGCTATATGAAAGTAAAACCATGCAGATCATCCATTGATTTAAGTTTTAAAATAAAAGTACCACAACATTGTTTTAAAATGTTGACACATGCAACGGAATTACAACAAGACAAAGTGAAAACATTGTTCATAAGCCATAACCATAACCATGAAACAGACGCAGTTTAAGGACTGTGACTCGTCCAGGTAAAAGCCACATCCCCTAAACTTGGATGACCTCATAACTCTTACGCAGCGTGAAAACGTAGCATACCTCGCCGGATTCTTAATTCCCTGAAATACATGTAAGTTGGAAAAATCAACAAAAATGTTGAGCGAGTTCATGTGTAGTGAGTATGTAAAACCTTTGTAAGTATAAAAATTCCTGGTATGTAGCAAATAAGGAAATAAAGAGATCACCAATGGTTTGCAAGGCCATTGATATGTGTGAAGTGCAGTAGGAAGACTCAAACCTAGCAGATTTTTGCGTCGGGTACCAAGTCACCCCGAGGTCCGTACTGTTGGGCCTGGGGCTGGGCTCGCTACACCCAGATAGATCTACCGCTAAAGACCCTCGGTCTTACAATGAGGATTAGTGGCCTCCAGTTCCCGCCTACCCACTCACATGATCTAAGTAGTAACCCTCCTTACGCTAACCATACCATGTAAAAAGTATTCGTAATCATAGTAACATGTATTTCACCCCCGAAGTATAAAAACTTAAAACAGTTAAGAGAAAAAGGGGACATGAACTCACAGAAGTGCGTCTCAAAATAGTAATCTCCCAGTCAACCTGCTGCGTGACGACCTACACGTACTAACTTCTATTAGACGGACGGCCGTGCCTTGGCTTAAGGTTTAACGTTTTTGGGAAATAGTTAGACAACTATTTCGTATTACACTTCGTAATTATGTATTAGTTATATTCCTTCCCAAGGATGGGGGCTTTAATACATGTGTGTTTGTATAATACCAAGAATATATTATTAAGTCTCACTTAATAAAATATATTTTATTTTATTTGTCTAGGATGTTTTATCTCCAAAATATATATATATTTTTCCCAAAAATATTATATTTTATTTCATACCATTTCCAAAATAATACTTTATCAAAATATACACTTATGAGTATTTTTCCGAAAACACATAAGTTACATTTTAGCGTTCGGGTGGTAGTAACAATATCGGTATAACTTAAATATTTATTGTGTGGGCGTTAGTATTATTTTGGAGTCGTTACTGTTCAGTGTATTCCAGTAATATTATTTTTACTCTAAAAATAATATTTATGTAGTTCACAGAATAATCATAAAATCACACAAGCATTTTTCTATGAAATATATATTCTAAATATTTCTTTAGCAAGTTTTATTTATGAAAATCCACCTCTGACACTTGGTTATTTTGTAATAAAAATCAAGGCGAAGTTTTAATTGGGAAAATAAGTTAAAAATATATTCATAACACTTGTTGTAAAAATATTTTTCAAGTGTTGTATTTCTGGAAAAATTTCGCCAGAGTTTCCTCTGTAACTGGAGGTGGCCACGCTTACAAGTGTATCATTTTCTTTTAACAACTCAATCAATCAATTTTTAATCATCAATATTCAATATCAAAACATCAAACTAGTCAAAAATAAGCATAAATTGCAAACACATGAACTTGTAAGTTGTGTAAAAGTATGTAGTAATCTTCCAACATTTTTTTAGTAGATCTTTCTATCTTTAAAATAAAATCGGTTTCTTGAAAAATTTATTTTCAAAGAACATGTAACTTTACAACTTCTTAGTCAAAAATTACGAAAATATTTCTTTGTTAAAACCCTTTGTCACACAAGTGTTTACACACTTGTTTGTTCACAAAAATGTTTTTATTTCAAGGAAGATCCGGCTTTTAAACGTGATTGCATCTTACACTTGGTTCTTCGAAAATACCACTTGTAGATCTTTAGATCTACTAGTTTAGAACTCCATTTTACAAGAAAAATCACTTTTACACAAGTTCATGTTTATGTGTGAAAGGGTTCGTCATCTAGTAACTTTCCTACTTAACATAATGCTAGTTCATGTTCCATGAACATCATGATCTAGCGTGGTTAGATGACGATCCGTTCCACGACTAGCAACCAACAACATAAAATAACCATAACTAAACAAGTTTCATGAGCTTTACACCATTATTTATTCTTTAACCACCTTGTTCATCTTTCTTACAAGACTTTAAGTTTTAATCTTTAGTGTTCTCGATTTTTACCCGTTAAATCTCTTATTAACCACCTTAGACAAGATCAAGAGGGTGTTTAGAATCACTTACAACTAGCTCAAGGCTAGGGAAGAATCAAAGCGAAAACTAGGTGGATAAAAGCGATGTAGAGAGGTCCTTGTGATTCCGTAAGCACCGAGTCTCCTCGTATGAACTCTAGCACCTTGTATTGTATGTGGTTTAGCAAGATCAAAGTTTGAAAGTGATGATGGGTGGGTGTGTGGGTTCGGCCGATCACAAGAGAAAAGGGAAAGAAAGATGAAAAATATTGAAGTGTTTTGTGAAGTGAATGAAGGTGTTAACCTCTATGTATTCTTATAACTCATCATCCACTAATATCTATTGTATAAAATGTCTTTGAGATATTAGACATGGACTAATAAAATAATCAAAAGTTGATGGAATGTGTCCCCTTTGGGGAACCGATCGTTGGGGGGGGGGGGGTTATATGGTTAGATCTTAACCATTTAGTTAGGTAACTAGTTATGCTTAGTTAGGTGATTAATTAGTTACTAGTGTGTTATGTGTTATAACGGGTGTTAGGGCGTTCGGGGACCCTAACTAGCTCGGAAAAGGAAAAACAATGTCAATGACAATATTTTTATGTTCCGGGTAAATTCCGGTTGTTCGGTTGGATATTGATCCGTTAAAGTGTCAAACAAAGCTTTAAAGTGTCTTTAATGTTATTTTTAGTGACACGATGAATTCCCGACACTTTGGAAAGTGTCTAGTATTATTTTCCCATGTTTTTGCACTTTACTAGTTAAATAAAATGCTGAATTTTGTGGTAGAGTGCAGAATTTTGTGTTTAAAACATGTTTTAGGCACATCCGGTCACTATAACCAATACCTAGTGACGCAGTTCTACAATCCTCACCCTTCTACACTTCCTACTAGTGTAGTAAACTATTCCCGGCTCATACTGGCCTTAGAGACAGTGTCTGTCTGGTGCTGGCTATGTCAGCACGTTTACTGAGTTATCCGTTCATTGTGCTACTGTGCTATTGTGCATCAAGTTTGTCACTATAGTTTGTATGTAAATAATGGAGTGACAGTTAATAAAGTATGATGCATGTATATGTATGTATCAGAAATCACGTAGCAGTTTAACCACAATTGTAAGCAAGCACAGTAATTAAGCATTAATTAAATATTAATTAATTCGTACGGATACCTGATTTGGTGAGGGTTGTCACAACGTTGGTTTCATGGGTCGCCCTTGGTGCATGTATAACCACTTGCCTCCTGACATAAGGTGACAAACATGCCAAACTCTTTTTTGTTTCTATTTTCTCCTTTTTCTTCCATAGTCTTTTCCTTTTTATTTTCATCATCTTGATCAGCTTCTTCATCACCAGGCAGCTTTTCAGAGTTTAAAATTGTGCTATCTTGCATCAAATTTGTGATGTCTGGAGTTTTATCCTCATCACCCTTCTTCTGCACATCTGCCCTGTTTGGCGTTTTGGTTGGTGATGTGTTGTTAGCGTTTTCATCTTGGGTTTCAGGTTGTCTCTTCTTCTTCAAAAGTTTGTAAGAGGTTCTTCCCACCTGCAGACGGTGGCTTCTGACATGGCATTTTATCAACCACTTCACCTTGCTGGTCAACACTTTTGTTCACCGTCTCCCCTTTAGTTTTTTCTAGTTCAGCCATGAACCCCTGACTCTATTGTGTTTCTGTTTGCGGGATGTTTGGTGTTTTATCAAATACAGACATTTTTAAGGACTCTTCAGCAGGGTGAGGGTGGTTTTTTAGCTTTAATCAGTTGATCCACCATCTTTGGACAATTTAAACCTTCTTTTATTTCAATCATTTGTTTTAGTTCTTGTCCCGGCAGTTCTAAAACCTCAACAATACTCCTTTTAATTATTTTTCCCCATTATATCTGGCAATGTGATATCCAAGTGTCTTGAAATCACAAACCCATCTTTCAATATCATTTGCGTTTATATCTTCATCTGAGAATATAGTATTCTCATCACCACCCTCAGTGTCCCTTTGATCTTCATGATGAGCATCATCATTTATGAGTGTTGGTGTAGCAGTTGAGGGTTTGACGTTTTGGTCTCCAGCCATATCCCCTTCCCTTTCCCCTTCCGCTTCCCCTTCTACTTCCCTTTCCCATTCTCCTTCCCTTTCCCCTTCTCATACTCCTTCCCCTTCTCTTTCCCCTTCCCATTCTCCTTCCTTTTCAACTTCATTGTCGTTTTCATCAATTGTTTCCACTTCTATGGCGTTTTGTTTTCCAGCCATATCCCCCCTTCTTCTCCTTCATTTTCACTTCCTACTTGCTTTTCCTTTTCACCTTTAACTTCTTTTTCAACCTCACCTTCATTTTTACCTTCTTCTCTCTCAGCTACCACTTCCTTGGTGTTTTCATTAACAAATTTGGATATGTTCTCCAACAATGTCAGACATTGTGAGTATTTAATGTGTACCAAGAGGTTGTTTGGATGTTCAATCTTTGAATGTTCTAACAATGTGCTCATTTTATTGTAACAGTCTTCCAATTCTTTATATGCCTCATCCAACTTATCAGCCATTGACTGTTAAATAAAAAAAGGATTTTATTAAATATGGCATTTTGTGCTTTTTATTAAACTTATTATTCAAACAATATACCTTCTTAGTTTCATTGTTTTGTTGTTATTCATCAGCAACATTGCCTTCGTACTGTGTTAGTGCTCTGATCAGAGCATGGTTTCCTGATGCAGAAACTTCAAACATCATGTTTTGGCTTTCTATATCTTCAGCCACAATCCTTTGAATCAAAGCCTCTTCATCCCCATTCTCTTCATTCTCATGCTCATCATTCTCATTCCCATCATTGATGTGCATGGCATTTGCACTTCAGGGTCGAGTTCAGCATAATCATAATGATCATCATGATCAAAACCATCATCATCATCAACCTCCTCATCATCAATATCAACATGCTCATCAATATTGCCAACATCATCTTCATTCTCAACATCATCACCATCAGCATCTTCTTCATCAACAACCTGCATTTTTTCTGTTTTCTTGGATACGGCTTCCTTAGCCTTTGTGACAACCCGTACTCTCGTTGTCGAGAGAAGGGCATTTTAGTAATACGCACGTTCATTATTATTATTATTATTATTATTATTATTATTAAAATTATTACTAGTATTATTTATTAAGTATTTACAAAATAATAGCACACGCGATTAGACATTTAATTACGCACCACGGTTATGTTTTAAAATAACCGGGCTAGTGTAATTGAACGAGACGCGCAAACATTTAACGGGTCGCGCACTTGGGCTAGGCCCAACCCAACTCACCATAGCCCCACCTAAATCCCTAGCCTATATAACCTTACTAATCCCTCACCCCCTCACTTCAAAACCTCAAAAACCCTAAAGAATTGGGCAGCCGCACATCATAACCCCTTTTCCTTCCCCCTTTCTTGTCCGATCAAAATTCCGATGACTGGAGTTATTCCGGCCGTCTCCGGTGACAACCCCTCCGATGAGAACATCCACACGTGTACACTCCATTCCCCTCCTCCTTACAATTCCTCGTCCTCACCTCACAGCCCCATCTTCTCTTCTGAAACTGGACAGCCGACCCCACTACACCAGCGGCGACGTTGGTGGCAGAGCCTCAGCAGTGGCGGTGGCGCCAGCAATGGCGGCCGCACTGGCAATGGTGGCAGGTGGACCTTCACAACAGCAGTTCCGGTAAAAACCAATCTGAGCAGCTACGTTAGCATCAGCAGTGGGTTTGGAGGTGGGTTTCGGGCAGCACGGAGGAGCAATGGCAGCCCACACACGCACACTCGTTTCTTCATAACCCTTTGGTCAGTCCATAATTTTCCTCGATTATTTTGCATCCTTGTGTTTATTTTTAGTTGGGTATATGTTGACTTACTACTTGTTTAATTCTGCACAGTGGTTCGATCTATTTATATGATTTGGGGTTTTATATATGTGATGGTTGTATGAATGATTAATTAGGAATTCATATACTGAATGATGATGAATTTGTGAATTGAAAGTATGTATAAAAATGATGGTTAGTGCCTATTTATCTTATAACCCTTTTGTGGCTTTTTATTTGAAAGAATGTTGTAAATAATCTGTTGATTAATGTAGAAGAGTAAGGACTGTTAGTGCAAAAGTGTTATCTATTTTTAGTATAGATGATTTGGTTGAATGGTTAAAATGAATGATGATTTGCAACTGTTGATGTTTTGATGTTCCTCGCTACGATTGATACGCAACTTGTTTCGGTAATAATGTATGATACGAAATGTTGACTGATCATAGGAGAAATGTTGGATGAATATAAATGTGAAAACCCTAGATAATGAACTGTTTGAATGATGCCAAAAATATTTGAAATTCGTTGTTTGATCTGATTTAGTGATTGTATGGTATTGAAAGCATGTTAATGAAATTTGATTGGATAGTACTATTCTGAAAATTCTAGAAGCATCTCCATAGTTTGCGAGTCGAGACCTTACGGTTGCGACTCGAGACCGTTACGATGACAACTCGAAACCAGGCACTTCACATATAAGGACTCGAGACCGGCACGGTTGCGACTCGAGATCTCATGATCTCGACTCAAGCCCGACTCGAGACCTCTACGATTGCGACTCCAATATTCACGACTCGAGACCAACTGTTTCGACTTAGAATCTAGTGGTTGCGACTCGAGACCTCATAGTCTCGAGTCGAGACTACCCGGTTTCAACTGGACTACTTAAATCCGTTATTGGGCCGCGCCATGTAATGTTACGTTTTGGGCTATGTGCCACTGTTGTTGCTTAACTGTTTGACTGTTTACATGCTAGAATAGACCCAATACCGTGTATGCTTGTATGACATGCATGCTACGTGCTACGTGTTAGATACGTGTAGGATTTTGTGTGACACTACTTGCGTACGAACCTAATAAATTTATATAACCATAATAGGGTATGGTTGACCAACCAAACACAAGTAAATTGTCTGCCGAGCAAACCAAGGTGAGTTCACACACTAAAAGCATGCGTCCCAGGGTGGGACACGAACAAACTGCTATATTTGGGAAAACTTACTTTCGAACTATTATTTCCGGGGGAAAAACAAATGGGTACTTTTATACTACTATCTCTGGGGGAGATACGCTTGGATGTTATTTACACGGGCAAACTGCCATATTTGGAAAAATGACTTTCGAACTATTATTTCCGGGGGAAATACGATTGGGTACTTTTAAATTACTATCTCCGGGGGAGATACGTTTGGATATTATTTATAAATCACAACTAGCAAAACTAAATGAAACTCTATCACACTAAGTCCCTGCTTACAATACCGATTAATCGCCGGGGGCGAACGGGTTATTAGTTGATTGCGCTATTAGGTTTGACAACCTCACACCATGACCGGGGGAGATCGGGCGTGAACTAGTAGACCTTGCAACTTGGTCAATGATGATAGACATTGACTCGGGGCACAACAACTTTCCGTCAACAGTTTCGGTATCGCCAGTTTAGTAAGCTTACAGATGGGGTAGCTCCCCATAACGTGATTATAAATGGTATATCTAAACAACTTACGTTTTCGAAAAACTAAAACCGAACAACTCTTGAACTCGCCAACTTTATATTGACACCCTACTGCATGCTTTGCAGGTTGCTCGAAACAGTTTTGGACGGACATTGCAATCGGCTGGAGTGCGTGGTTTGTAAGTTGCACAATTAATAAACTTGTGGTTTTGAATTACGATATGCTCTCCTTTCCTTTCCGCTGCAAACTTAAACTATGTTTTGAAAATTTTAAATTGGTCGCTAATTATACCCTTATTTGTGACAATAACTAACCCGTTCAAAATAATTAGTGGCTAAGATCCTGGTCGTCACACGCCTCGCGGTAATACTCTGCAGGTGGATTTTGAGGGTGTGACAGATTGGTATCAGAGCCATTGGTTATAGTGAACTAGGTTTAAGATATAAAAATATTTTTTAAGATGAAAAATGTTTTTAGATGGAAACCAGACTATAACCGTTCCTTAATGAAAACCACAACGACACCACACTCCGGATTACAAGGTTCATCAGATTCAGGTACTCACGTGGTAATTATAGTCATCGGCATTTACTTGTGCACACATATATGTGTAACTGTGTGTGTATATATGTAGCATATGTGCGTAAATACGTAGTTGTATAGTTGGTATTCAATACTGTAAATCATACGGAAACTACGCAACCCTGATGTGCGCTAAGCGGGAGTGGAATCTCCTAACCTTAATTCGAAATCATGACACGTTGAGGGCAAGGAACCAGTTATCCCTAACTCTCTTGCCCACGCATTTTCTTTCCGATTTCCATTATGGGCTAGAACAAACCGACGCGATGAACCTCTAGGAGCCCGCTGCGGATCCTAGAAAGAAGTTTCGAGGGCAAAGCGACACGGGATGGCAAGTCCTAAATCAGGCGTTATTGGGGGGGAAACAAACTGCTATGGCGCAATAGCACAACTATTTGGCTTCATGTGTGGAGCAACTAGCCAAGATTAGTAGGATCGACAACTTCATTCACATCCTTTGCATTCGCGTACTTCTTTCCCGACTTGAGTATTGAGACGCGTTCGCTCATCCGACCGATAACATGGATTCTTAATGCACTTTAGTAAGCCTACACTTTTCGGATTTCTGTTTGCACGTCTCAAACACAAGGAGCATGCGCGATGTATGCTTCTCATTGTAGTGCCAACGATCGTATCGCGCTCCCACCGATCACGAAGCTGGTTCCCCAAATTCCTCGATTACGTGGTGAAACCTTATTCCAGTTCAACCTTATACCTCAGCACGCCCCAAAACCCCACAAGTTGATATCTTTCTTACAAATCGCCAGAGCTGGGGGCGTGACACGACGAAGAGATAAACTAGACAACCCAGCGACGAGCACGGTGGCCTAGATGCTTACCTTATCCTTCATTTTCCAAGAGCCGCTATTCTTTGACGACTTTTCTGATTATGTGAATCCTTTCACTAGCTTTTGTACGAACCAGCAAATTATTGTTTGGGGTGGTATCCTCACTTCTGGCGTTTCTTTATAGCAACATCCACATTTCTTCATATAGAAGCCTTGACCAGATCTCTCTTCAGTTTAATGAATTCAACAAACTCGACCTGTAGTCGGCGAACTCTCCAGCCCTTGATATTCAACAATGTATTACTTCAATCATACATTCTCTAAAACCTGTTTTCGGAAGTTTCGCATCGAAACCTCTCGACGACGCAAGCGCTACTTTGAACTCAATCGCACGACTTAGAACAACACACTCAAGCTTGATTTCCTAGTGATTTGAGAAATCATATCCTGCCAGACGTCTTAGTAGTTCCTAAAACCTACAGACCCGCACGGTGACAATCCCTCTCTAGCTGCTTCTTACTATGCTAGCCACATTGACGTAACACTCCATATCGGCAAGCGACGTTCTCTATTCTAACCACATGCAACTTGTGTACGACCAGCTACCTCATCAACATCAGATAAATCCTTATTGATCCCAAAGCCTTCATGTTTGCCCCAAATTGAACGCATTGATTGCGACTACCCTTCTTGCATAATTTCTTGCTACCCGCGTGATGCTTCACAAATTTCACGAATTCTTATCCTACCCTATTCTGCACAAACTTCCGTTTGGACGAATTACTTTCTACGAACGTTACTCGTTGGGGCAACGAGCCAAGGATGCCCCGGAGGTAAAGATATCGCAAGCACGGTCCTTCGAACTTGATACGATCAACACCCAGTCACGAATTCGAATTTATCCCACCTTGTCAAAAGTTTGACGCCTGACTCCTTCGATGACATCTGAACCTACTCCAAGAACTAGTAGGTGATCCGAACGACTCTCACGCTTAACCCTAGAATCTCTATGACACAAACCGCTTTACGCTAAGTTTTCAACGCTCGACTTTTGGCATCGCAAGGCTCGCTTTTCTCGATCGCTCGCATTTCTCGTCAACTCAAAGTCCCCGAAAGGGGGCTACTCTACACACGGTTCAGGATTTGGAGCCGTTTTCCTTGCGCTCGAAATGAGGAGACATTACTCGTACGGTACCGACTGCGTGATTTACACCGATCACGAGAGTCTCCAGCACAGTCTTTGAACACGCGGCCGCACCGACGGGGTCGAACTCCTAAATGATCATGAATGCGCGATCAGACATCATCCGGACTAGGCTAACAAGAGACTCAACCTAAGTAGGTAGGTGCGTTACAGTTTACCATTCCTTCGAACCTCCTGATCAAACCTTAAACGCTCCAGTAGAAACTCTGCAAGCAAAAAATTCTTTGGATGAGTCCATGCGGGGCATGGAAAAGCCGCTCGAACTCAAGGGCAATTGCGCTCACTACTTCATGGAATGTATCTGGGTTCCATCTTACGGGAATCTTCGAGAGCTTGTGATGGGCGAAGCACAGAAGTCCACATGATACATCCCGACGCGAACAAGATGCATCACGACCTCAAGGCCCAATCGGGGGATCATAAATCGTTTAACCAAGATTGCACACCTCCTTGTGAGCAAGGGGAACGACATGTTTTTGAAACTTGCAGCTGTCTACTTGTAAGAAGCAATTGCTAGGCAAGGAGTGCCAACTTCTATTACCTTGGATCGAGACCCACGTTTTGCCTCCGAGTTGTGGCAGGCTATGCACAAATCCTTTGGCTCACAGTTAGGCATGAGCATCGCTGCTCACCCGAATACAAATAGTCAAACAAACCGTTATTCCCGGGGGGAATACTTTTAAACTACTGTTCCTGGGAGGAATGCCTTTAAGACTGCTATTCCCGCGAGGAATACCTGTCCATTTTTGGTTAGCATTCGATGTAGATGATAGACTTGGCTCTACCACCCTATTAAGGAACCGGTTGAGACCGTGACCCTCGAGCATAGCCAGATGTCAACCAACCGGGTTCATTGGAACTCGTGCCATGGCCCAGAGTATACCTGGGAACGGGAAAAGCAGCTAATGCGCACGTATCCCCGGTTGTCTACAAACATTACTTCCAGCACTGAAGCTACAACTGAAATTTCGGGAAGAAATTTCAAGCCAACAAGGGGATGATGTGACACCCCACGAAAACGTTTAAACACACTAGCTTGTCAGTGGCTGCGTGCTAAATTTCGGGACGAAATTTCCTGAACTTGGGGATAATGTGACACTTCGGGTTCTCCTGTACGTTTCTTAGATGCTATAATTAATTTTGTGAAAATTCATACTGTGTGAGATACATACGACTTTGTGAATCTAATGCGATGTGATTTTTCGTGCTATGTGACCTTATGTGCTATGAGATTTACATGTTCGTTTTGGTGGACTTTCGTGAAACTGCTTGTATCTACGTACGGTAATGAAGTGTGTGTATACACATAAAGCGTATCGTTTGACTTTTGTCTAAATTTCGAGGACGAAATTCCAGTAACATGGGGAGAATGTGACAACCCGTACTCTCGTTGTCGAGAGAAGGGCATTTTAGTAATACGCACGTTCATTATTATTATTATTATTATTATTATTATTATTATTACTAGTATTATTTATTAAGTATTTACAAAATAATAGCACACGCGATTAGACATTTAATTACACACCACGGTTATGTTTTAAAATAACCGGGCTAGTGTAATTGAACGAGACGCGCAAAAATTTAACGGGTCGCGCACTTGGGCTAGGCCCAACCCAACTCACCATAGCCCCACCTAAATCCCTAGCCTATATAACCTTACTAATCCCTCACCCCCCTCACTTCAAAACCTCAAAAACCCTAAAGAATTGGGCAGCCGCACATCATAACCCCTTTTCCTTCCCCCTTTCTTGTCCGATCAAAATTCCGATGACTGGAGTTATTCCGGCCGTCTCCGGTGACAACCCCTCCGACGAGAACATCCACACGCGTACACTCCATTCCCCTCCTCCTTACAATTCCTCGTCCTCACCTCACAGCCCCATCTTCTCTTCCGAAACTGGACAGCCGACCCCACTACTCCAGCGGCGACGTTGGTGGCGGAGCCTCAGCAGCGGCGGTGGCGCCAGCAACGGCGGCGGCGCCAGCAACGGCGGCCGCACTGGCAATGGTGGCAGGTGGACCTTCACAACAGCGGTTCCGGTAAAAACCAATCTGAGCAGCTACGTTAGCATCAGCAGTGGGTTTGGAGGTGGGTTTCGGGCAGCACGGAGGAGCAATGGCAGCCCACACACGCACACTCGTTTCTTCATAACCCTTTAGTCAGTCCATAATTTTCCTCGATTATTTTGCATCCTTGTGTTTATTTTTAGTTGGGTATATGTTGACTTACTACTTATTTAATTCTGCACAGTGGTTCGATCTATTTATGTGATTTGGGGTTTTATATATGTGATGGTTGTATGAATGATTAATTAGGAATTCATATACTGAACGATGATGAATTTGTGAATTGAGAGTATGTATAAAAATGACGGTTAGTGCCTATTTATCTTATAACCCTTTTGTGGCTTTTTATTTGAAAGAATGTTGTAAATAATCTGTTGATTAATGTAGAAGAGTAAGGACTGTTAGTGCAAAAGTGTTATCTATTTTTAGTATAGATGATTTGGTTGAATGGTTAAAATGAATGATGATTTGCAACTGTTGATGTTTTGATGTTCCTCGCTACGATTGATACGCAACTTGTTTCGGTAATAATGTATGATACGAAATGTTGACTGATCATAGGAGAAATGTTGGATGAATATAAATGTGAAAACCCTAGATAATGAACTGTTTGAATGATGCCAAAAATATTTGAAATTCGTTGTTTGATCTGATTTAGTGATTGTATGGTATTGAAAGCATGTTAATGAAATTTGATTGGATAGTACTATTCTGAAAATTCTAGAAGCATCTCCATAGTTTGCGAGTCGAGACCTTACGGTTGCGACTCGAGATCGTTACAATGACAACTCGAAACCAGGCACTTCACATATAAGGACTCGAGACCGGCACGGTTGCGACTCGAGATCTCATGATCTCGACTCAAGCCTGACTCGAGACCTCTACGGTTGCGACTCCAATATTCACGACTCGAGACCAACTGTTTCGACTTAGAATCTAGTGGTTGCGACTCGAGACCTCATAGTCTCGAGTCGAGACTACCCGGTTTCGACTGGACTACTTAAATCCGTTATTGGGCCGCGCCATGTAATGTTACGTTTTGGGCTATGTGCCACTATTGTTGCTTAACTGTTTGACTGTTTACATGCTAGAATAGACCCAATACCGTGTATGCTTGTATGACATGCATGCTACGTGCTACGTGTTAGATACGTGTAGGATTTTGTGTGACACTACTTGCGTACGAACCTAATAAATCTATATAACCATAATAGGGTATGGTTGACCAACCAAACACAAGTAAATTGTCTGCCGAGCAAACCAAGGTGAGTTCACACACTAAAAGCATGCGTCCCAGGGTGGGACACGAACAAACTGCTATATTTGGGAAAACTTACTTTCGAACTATTATTTTCGGGGGAAAAACAAATGGGTACTTTTATACTACTATCTCTGGGGGAGATACGATTGGATGTTATTTACACGGGCAAACTGCCATATTTGGAAAAATGACTTTCGAACTATTAATTCCGGGGGAAATACGATTGGGTACTTTTAAATTACTATCTCCGGGGGAGATACGTTTGGATATTATTTATAAATCACAACTAGCAAAACTAAACGAAACTCTATCACACTAAGTCCCTGCTTACAATACCGATTAATCGCCGGGGGCAAACGGGTTATTAGTTGATAGCGCTATTAGGTTTGACAACCTCACACCGTGACCGGGGGAGATCGGGCGTGAAGTAGTATGTGACAACCGGTAATTAACGGCTTCTAATTACGCAATTAACAAATGTTTAGGCGATAGCAAATGGTGTTTGAGGCGTGAATTAACTTAATTAGACTATTGGAATGCCTAGGAACGCTTATCTGACGCTACAGTGCGCGTATGGTAATTTTCGGAACAACTGCGGAACGATAAGCGGTAACAAACTAACACCGTACAAAATACTGACAATGCCGACGAATACGAATGTTATGCGAATAACTTAAACATACGGATATGCACAACTATAAATTCCATGTATTTGATTTAATTTGTTGTTTTTACAAATGGTTTTCATTAAACCTCGTAATTACATGGTAAAAGTTAAAGACCCAAACTCTTCTAGTCTTTTAAACTTTTAGATCTCCATCTTTTATATATATTTACGAGCTTCTTGTTTAATTAGTTTATACAGATTTGAACATCCTAAAACACCATGTTCCATGTTACATGTAAAAGCTTAAGACTTACAAAATTGATCTTATTAAACATAATAAAGAGATTAAAGATCAATTTTAATTTTATTTTATTTATCAGGTCATACATATGGCCATTTTGTTCCCCACTATTTTATTGGTTTTTAGTAGATATCAATTTCTTTATAATCTATTATTATTCAAAGATATGATAACCACACCATACCATGAAACGTATGGTCTTCCCTTAACTCATTTATTCAGAAAAGAAAGAAAAAGAATTGCCAAAGACAAATACAATCAATTTACTCACTGACACACTCAACCAACAAATATGCATGCTTATATTTTTTTTTTTATTATCTATACATGCTTCCCCCTCTCTCTCGTTCCTTACCGGCAAACATCCGGCTGCCGGACGTCTGTTTCTCCGGCCACTCACCCCAGCCCCCACCTCCAATCTCCTCAAAAAACACACCCAACACCTCTCCTCATTCCTCTCTCCATCTAGGGCAGCCGACCACCGGTGAAGCCAGTGGCTGTGCGACATCAGGCGACAGAGAACCGGCGGAGCCGGAGGTCCGATCGGCCTTCGGTACTTCTGTTCTCGCTGGTAAGTGACTACCTCTCCCTTCTCACCCACACCCCACCTATACTCGCGGATCAGAAACGCCGTCTATGGCGGCACACGACACAAAGACAGGGAAGGGGATGCAGAACGAGGGAGAGAGACAAACGGCGGAGCCGAAGTCGTTTTTACGGCAACGGTTCGCCGGCGACTCTCCGGTGATAATGGCGATGATGATGATGATGATGATGATGATGATGTTACACGACGGCGATAAGTGATTCGGTTCAGGTTTCAGTTCAGTCACGGAGATCAGTTTAGGGTGCGGCACGGGTCAGCAGGTTGACCCGATTCTTTTTAGGTTTCTCCGACATGATGTTGATAGTGGATCAGGGCACCGTTTTCAGCCACACCCACACCTCATAGATCAGTGAGATGAGAAAGAGACGGCGTCAACGGTGGGATTCGGCGACGGCCGGTGACGGTTCGATTTGGCAGTAGAGCTCCAGTGAGCTCCTCACATTCTACTTAATTACTCTTTTCATTTTTCTTATTTTTGTTCATCTGACGGCAGTGGAACTTGGTGTGTTGTTTTTCTTTCTGTTCCCGACGACCCCGACGGCCGACGATGGTGGCAGTGATGTTGGCGGGTGAACATGGGTTCGAGCTTCACGTTTGGGTTGGAATCAAGATTTGGTTCGGGCACAGTCAACTGGTTCAGTAGGTTTATCTCGGTTTAGATGGGAATCGACTCGGTCAACACCCGAGTCAACTCGGGTCAACAGCGGTCAACCCTGGTCAAAGAAAGTCAACGGGTCAAGATCGGTCAACAAGTCAGCGGGTTCGAGTCAACACGTCGGTTCGCACGGTTCAGTCAGACGACTCAGTTCGGTTGACTCGGTCAAACATGGTCAACTCGGTGAGTCGACTCGGTCAACTCAGTTGACCCGGTCAACTCAGTCAACTTTTTTTTTTCCGCGAAACAACACGAGAAATGGTAAAGTTTTAACGAAGCGTTAAACTTTATATGTAGATTCGTAGATTTTTAGTTTACGTGACCGAGCTCGAACCATCGTTTATTTAGTTATTATACACGTTTAATTTTGGCGTATTTTGGCGAAAATCATATAAATATATTGTTTGATTGAAATATTGTTGAATTTTGATAAAAATATCGACACTTTGTTTGTCGGGATAGTCCAAAAACAGAGAAAACTCTGTCCGTTTTTCGTAAAATTCGTAATACGAAACGTATTCATAACACAAACACGACATCCAGCGAGATTGAGGTATCTTTATCAAATAAATATAAGAGTATTTATTTTGACAACCTTTACGACTCGAAAGTTTACAAAACAAATATAATTATTTATATTTATTTCGAGTGTCGAGACTTCGAATACTCTTATAAGATTATTCGTTTCAAACATCTAACCGATCACGGCACGTATCGCACAATTATAACAACTTACTAACCGAGTTCGTTGATAACAAGTATATATATTATATATGCTTACACCTTACGAAAACTAAGAGTAGTCGTGTTACTATTTCATATACGCCTTCTATTCGCGACTACTAGCACAACTTCGTAAGTATTTATATTTATATATATAAATATATATCCTAAATCTTTCGGAAAACTAAGTCGTTTATTATCCCGATTATAAACGGGATCAAACAACCATAGATTGGTAAATCTAAGTCAAGATAACACTACCTTAGGGTCGTTTAGTTAACGACTCGGTAGAGCTCGGACACGTAGTTTAACTACGTTGTTTTATTAGAAACTCATAATTATTCCTTGATTAGGAACACTATAGTTGCACGCTAACTAAATACACATTCTTGGAATGACATCACGGAACCACGTTAAGCTAGCTTCGCACAGGAATGTCCAGGTGAGTTCATAACCCCCACTTTTTACTGTTTTACATTCTTATAAATGTTTTCGGGGGTGGAAAGACATGCAAGTTTTTGCAAAAGTAAATAACTTTTCGATGAACGAAAACTCATATTTATAAACCATGTTGCGAATGAATTTCAAGGAACTTAAATGGTTTACGAATGATTTCGATCAAACATACCGGTTTTACAAATTTGATCCGCATATTACGAAACGTGCATGATTTTCTAATGGGTACGGGTGACACAGTCGAGGTGATTCGACACAGTCGAGGTGATTCGACACAGTCGAGGGGATTCGACACAGTCGAGGTTATTCGACACAGTCGAGGTGATTCACACAGTCGAGGTTATTTGACACAGTCGAGGTGATTCGACACAGTCGAGTGATTCACACAGTCGAGGTGATTCGACACAGTCGAGGTGATTCGACACTAAAAACCGTCTACACAGGTTGAGTACTTCCTATGTCGCCGCATACGTTAATGTCCTCGCGAAACATTAACGATCAACCTGTTCATAGACGCTTTACATACCCATTTACAACATTAAAACTTTCATATATTCATAAGATTCATTTGATGGAAACTCACAAACACATGAATTACAAACTTTGGTAACGTTTTTAAGTTATACCTAAGTAAGAGGAAGCGCTGATCCTGCTTACAAAGGTTCGTCTGGGCTCGGCCCATTCTCTCTCGTGCAATGCACAAACACTCTCGTGGGCTAGACTCACAGTTCTCATATATCATGCCAAGAAAATGATTTTACTATATTTTTTCAACAACTTTAAAACCGGTTATCAAAAAGATTTATTTTAAATCTTTTTAAAACAAACTATGAACTCGCTCAACTTTACGTTGACTTTTTCGCATGTTCTTTCTCAGGTTGCATTTTTCAAAACTATGGAACGGTTGGAATAGGAGAACCCATGGGAATTCGAGTACTTAGCGGCGTTCATTTTCTAGAAGTCTTAGATTAATTGCTTCTGCTGTGCAATGAAGATACCGGTCCAGTCACGCCAGCTCTGATATTTCGGGGTGTGACAGATTAGTATCAGAGCTATAGGTTTCAGCGAATTAGGTTTCTTTAGAGATACCTAGGCTTTAACCTCACTTTTCTCTGGGACATAGATATCAAGAATTGAGCACATACAGAACGCCTAAGACTCGAATATGGGTTCCAACCGTTGCCAAGAACAATGAGTCAACTGTTTTGATTTTAAACATGCACAAGAGTTGCGTTTGATACACGATGCACGAAACGATTACATACAGTAAGCAAAACCTTGAGAGTTTTGATAACATGCATCTAGGACCTTTGTGAGAATTTATGTCAAAATCTATTAAAGGTCATTACATAGGAACTGCGACTATAAACTCGAGCACACGCCATCATATTATGTCGTCTATGTAATTTTAATTACCCGAGCAGGTAATCTACGTGGGACGAAACGCTAGTACGTGAATACACAGGAAACTTAAACTATACGTCAGCGGACGTCGGAGTACATCATGCACGACTTTCGAGGCAAGGCCTTGGGGAAACCACAAATGGTCACGACAACAACGATGCTAATCCCGTTAGCGGGAGAAACAACAACCGAAATTCGGCACTTTGCTACGTGCTCCTGCAAATGACGAGTCACCCTGAGGTACGTTAAAACAAGATTTCAAAACAGTCGACACTTAGTCTAAAGAGACTTACAATGGTTGGCGCTGCAAAAGAAGTCACACGTCTTTGCATTCCCCCCTATTTCATTTATGGCAAATATGCGACGTTCGACATTCCATGGTAATGTCACCTAACAACCGGCTATCACACGAAATTCCAGGTAAAGTCCTTAAATTTCTTTTATTGAAATTCCGAGTTTTGCATCTAGTGAGTAGATTTTTTTTTTTTACATTTCTACTCCCCCTAATGATCATTGCATCACAAAAATATTCTTACATAATAGCGAATGCTCATTTGCTTCATTCTTGATTAATTCATATTTATACATGCGTTGTTTGTTACGCATGTGACTCCACTTGAAATTGTTGCTTTACCAAGTTCAAATATTATTTCGCTATACTCACTCCTTGCATTGTGATCTAGATAAACTTTATTATTGCATAATGTTGACTCTTTGATATCGAGTCAACGAAACTCGTTGAAACTCTTTTCTTTTCAAGCCACATACATGGTTTCGTTGTAACCATGTCGAAATCTTCTGGTTGATACATGCACCCATTGTTGGACTGTGTTTAAACCAAGTTCAATTGTTCGAACTTGCTCGTAATATATATTCAATTCAAGATTCCATATGATGGACTTGTGTCCTCAAATTCGAAATAATTTCAACAGGCACTTCAGTTGTATCGAATCATAATAAGCTTGTTTGGTCTTCGACTTCGTTGAATTGTTTCGTTGATCACGATCACCTTGTGGTGACGTACTCACAAATTTGAAGCTTGCGCTAATCTCGTTTGCACACATCATGTACGGATTTAATTATTTATTTGTTTATTAATATTAAATCCGCTTGTTCGATTTATTGTATTAAATCAGTCTTAATGCAATTGTGTGTTAAGATAATGGTACCCAAGTTCGTGTTAAATATTTCTGTGTACCTCTTAATGGTTCTTTCACCATCGAGCGAACATTTTGTGATATTTATTGTTTTTCATCTTCGCTCGAAAACATTGTTTATTTGTTTCATTTTCAATCGAAAATCCTATGAGATTTGTTTAAAACAAAGATTCAAATTTACTTCGTTGAACCTTTCATCAGATTTCAAACATGGTGAACTTGTTTGATCACCGTTATTATTGAATTATTTCACTCACTACGACACCTTGTGGTGTCGGTATAAACTTGTAGCTTGTGCTAATCACGATCAGTCGTTCATGCGAAACTATATATGCTTTTCGTTTGACACATCGTTTAAATAGTCTTAATGCAATTATGTATTAAGACGATGATACACCAGGTTCGGTTGTATTTCGTTTCGGTATATCCTTGCAACTCAACAATGTCAACACCTTGATTTTATCTTATTCATTTATTGGTTCGATAGTTGACAAATCATTTTTTGTGATTCTATTTATTTGAGCTTGTTGAATTCGAGTTTCACTTATACAACAACCAACGCTAGATTTCGTTGGTAGTAAATTCTGTGTTTTCAAAAATCGATTTACAGTTTGTGAACGTTCATTTGGAATTCCATTGGTCGAATTTCCTCTTTTGTTGAACCCAGTAAACCTAGTCACATTGGTGATAGTACCACAACATCTCGTTCACTTGACATCGATTTCTAGAACAAACTCAGTTAAACTGTTGGGTTCCTATTGATGCAAAATGCTCTTGCAATCACGTAATCTGAACAAATTTTGGTTCGATTATACGGTCATTCACTTTGGAATTTTTCGGACTTACTTGTGAAACGATACAACTTCGAGGATATAACATCGACTAAATTTCGAGGACGAAATTTCTGCAACAGGGGGAGAATGTGACAACCGGTAATTAACGGCTTCTAATTACGCAATTAACAAATGTTTAGGCGATAGCAAATGGTGTTTGAGGCGTGAATTAACTTAATTAGACTATTGGAATGCCTAGGAACGCTTATCTGACGCTACAGTGCGCGTATGGTAATTTTCGGAACAACTGCGGAACGATAAGCGGTAACAAACTGACACCGTACAAAATACTGACAATGCCGACGAATACGAATGTTATGCGAATAACTTAAACATACGGATATGCACAACTATAAATTCCATGTATTTGATTTAATTTGTTGTTTTTACAAATGGTTATCATTAAACCTCGTAATTACATGGTAAAAGTTAAAGACCCAAATTCTTCTAGTCTTTTAAACTTTTAGATCTCCATCTTTTATATATATTTACGAGCTTCTTGTTTAATTAGTTTATACAGATTTGAACATCCTAAAACACCATGTTCCATGTTACATGTAAAAGCTTAAGACTTACAAAATTGATCTTATTAAACATAATAAAGAGATTAAAGATCAATTTTAATTTTATTTTATTTATCAGGTCATACATATGGCCATTTTGTTCCCCACTATTTTATTGGTTTTTAGTAGATATCAATTTCTTTATAATCTATTATTATTTAAAGATATGATAACCACACCATACCATGAAACGTATGGTCTTCCCTTAACTCATTTATTCAGAAAAGAAAGAGAAAGAATTGCCAAAGACAAATACAATCAATTTACTCACTGACACACTCAACCAACAAATATGCATGCTTATATTTTTTTTTTTATTATCTATACATGCTTGTAGATGTATACACAGAGACAAGGAACACAATTTCACAAAACACAATACACGCACAACACTGAGATTCCCCCCTTCACCTCCCCCTCTCTCTCGTTCCTTACCGGCAAACATCCGGCTGCCGGACGTCTGTTTCTCCGGCCACTCACCCCAGCCCCCACCTCCAATCTCCTCAAAAAACACACCCAACACCTCTCCTCATTCCTCTCTCCATCTAGGGCAGCCGACCACCGGTGAAGCCATTGGCTGTGCGACGTCAGGCGACAGAGAACCGGCGGAGCCGGAGGTCCGATCGGCCTTCGGTACTTCTGTTCTCGCTGGTAAGTGACTACCTCTCCCTTCTCACCCACACCCCACCTATACTCGCGGATCAGAAACGCCGTCTATGGCGGCACACGACACAAAGACAGGGAAGGGGATGCAGAACGAGGGAGAGAGACAAACGGCGGAGCCAAAGTCGTTTTTACGGCAACGGTTCGCCGGCGACTCTCCGGTGATAATGGCGATGATGATGATGATGATGATGTTACACGACGGCGATAAGTGATTCGGTTCAGGTTTCAGTTCAGTCACGGAGATCAGTTTAGGGTGCGGCACGGGTCAGCAGGTTGACCCGATTCTTTTTAGGTTTCTCCGACATGATGTTGATAGTGGATCAGGGCACCGTTTTCAGCCACACCCACACCTCATAGATCAGTGAGATGAGAAAGAGACGGCGTCAACGGTGGGATTCGGCGACGGCCGGTGACGGTTCGATTTGGCAGTAGAGCTCCGGTGAGCTCCTCACATTCTACTTAATTACTCTTTTCATTTTTCTTATTTTTGTTCATCTGACGGCAGTGGAACTTGGTGTGTTGTTTTTCTTTCTGTTCCCGACGACCCCGACGGCCGACGATGGTGGCAGTGATGTTGGCGGGTGAACATGGGTTCGAGCTTCACGTTTGGGTTGGAATCAAGATTTGGTTCGGGCACAGTCAACTGGTTCAGTAGGTTTATCTCGGTTTAGATGGGAATCGACTCGGTCAACACCCGAGTCAACTCGGGTCAACAGCGGTCAACCCTGGTCAAAGAAAGTCAACGGGTCAAGATCGGTCAACAAGTCAGCGGGTTCGAGTCAACACGTCGGTTCGCACGGTTCAGTCAGACGACTCAGTTCGGTTGACTCGGTCAAACATGGTCAACTCGGTGAGTCGACTCGGTCAACTCAGTTGACCCGGTCAACTCAGTCAACTTTTTTTTTTCCGCGAAACAACACGAGAAATGGTAAAGTTTTAACGAAGCGTTAAACTTTATATGTAGATTCGTAGATTTTTAGTTTACGTGACCGAGCTCGAACCATCGTTTATTTAGTTATTATACACGTTTAATTTTGGCGTATTTTGGCGAAAATCATATAAATATATTGTTTGATTGAAATATTGTTGAATTTTGATAAAAATATCGACACTTTGTTTGTCGGGATAGTCCAAAAACAGAGAAAACTCTGTCCGTTTTTCGTAAAATTCGTAATACGAAACGTATTCATAACACAAACACGACATCCAGCGAGATTGAGGTATCTTTATCAAATAAATATAAGAGTATTTATTTTGACAACCTTTACGACTCGAAAGTTTACAAAACAAATATAATTATTTATATTTATTTCGAGTGTCGAGACTTCGAATACTCTTATAAGATTATTCGTTTCAAACATCTAACCGATCACGGCACGTATCGCACAATTATAACAACTTACTAACCGAGTTCGTTGATAACAAGTATATATATTATATATGCTTACACCTTACGAAAACTAAGAGTAGTCGTGTTACTATTTCATATACGCCTTCTATTCGCGACTACTAGCACAACTTCGTAAGTATTTATATTTATATATATAAATATATATCCTAAATCTTTCGGAAAACTAAGTCGTTTATTATCCCGATTATAAACGGGATCAAACAACCATAGATTGGTAAATCTAAGTCAAGATAACACTACCTTAGGGTCGTTTAGTTAACGACTCGGTAGAGCTCGGACACGTAGTTTAACTACGTTGTTTTATTAGAAACTCATAATTATTCCTTGATTAGGAACACTATAGTTGCACGCTAACTAAATACACATTCTTGGAATGACATCACGGAACCACGCTAAGCTAGCTTCGCACAGGAATGTCCAGGTGAGTTCATAACCCCCACTTTTTACTGTTTTACATTCTTATAAATGTTTTCGGGGGTGGAAAGACATGCAAGTTTTTGCAAAAGTAAATAACTTTTCGATGAACGAAAACTCATATTTATAAACCGTGTTGCGAATGAATTTCAAGGAACTTAAATGGTTTACGAATGATTTCGATCAAACATACCGGTTTTACAAATTTGATCCGCATATTACGAAACGTGCATGATTTTCTAATGGGTACGGGTGACACAGTCGAGGTGATTCGACACAGTCGAGGTGATTCGACACAGTCGAGGGGATTCGACACAGTCGAGGTTATTCGACACAGTCGAGGTGATTCACACAGTCGAGGTTATTCGACACAGTCGAGTGATTCACACAGTCGAGGTGATTCGACACAGTCGAGGTGATTCGACACTAAAAACCGTCTACACAGGTTGAGTACTTCCTATGTCGCCGCATACGTTAATGTCCTCGCGAAACATTAACGATCAACCTGTTCATAGACGCTTTACATACCCATTTACAACATTAAAACTTTCATATATTCATAAGATTCATTTGATGGAAACTCACAAACACATGAATTACAAACTTTGGTAACGTTTTTAAGTTATACCTAAGTAAGAGGAAGCGCTGATCCTGCTTACAAAGGTTCGTCTGGGCTCGGCCCATTCTCTCTCGTGCAATGCACAAACACTCTCGTGGGCTAGACTCACAGTTCTCATATATCATGCCAAGAAAATGATTTTACTATATTTTTTCAACAACTTTAAAACCGGTTATCAAAAAGATTTATTTTAAATCTTTTTAAAACAAACTATGAACTCGCTCAACTTTACGTTGACTTTTTCGCATGTTCTTTCTCAGGTTGCATTTTTCAAAACTATGGAACGGTTGGAATAGGAGAACCCATGGGAATTCGAGTACTTAGCGGCGTTCATTTTCTAGAAGTCTTAGATTAATTGCTTCTGCTGTGCAATGAAGATACCGGTCCAGTCACGCCAGCTCTGATATTTCGGGGTGTGACATAGTAGACCTTGCAACTTGGTCAATGATGATAGACATTGACTCGGGGCACAACAACTTTCCGTCAACAGTTTCGGTATCGCCAGTTTAGTAAGCTTACAGATGGGGTAGCTCCCCATTACGTGATTATAAATGGTATATCTAAACAACTTACGTTTTCGAAAAACTAAAACCGGACAACTCGTGAACTCGCCAACTTTATGTTGACACCCTACTGCATGCTTTGCAGGTTGCTCGAAACAGTTTTGGACGGACATTGCAATCGGCTGGAGTGCGTGGTTTGTAAGTTTCACAATTAATAAACTTGTGGTTTTGAATTAAGATATGCTCTCCTTTCCTTTCCGCTGCAAACTTAAACTATGTTTTGAAAAATTTAAATTGGTCGCTAATTATACCCTTAGTGACAATAACTAACCCGTTCAAAATAATTAGTGGCTAAGATCCTGGTCGTCACATGCCTCGTGGTAATACTCCGCAGGTGGATTTTGAGGGTGTGACAGCCTTCTTAACAGTTTTCTTTTTAACTTTTTTGCCAGCATGGCGTTTTGCCAGTGCACCCACAAACATGTCAAGAGTTCTCGTTTTAACCCACTCAATCGGGTATCCTTCTTTTCATTCCAATCTTTTTTATTGCAATAATTATTCACCAAGGCAAGTAATCAAGAGGAGATTTCCGAGATTCTTAAAGATGTCACAGCTATATCCTCTAGATCCGCTCATTCTCAAGGTAATTCATTACAATTCGATTTAGCACGCCGCAACACGAGGTTAAATCCTAGTTATCATATATAGTACAACAAATTGGAAAGTAAAAAGTGTTATTTATATATAATACTAGGTTATAACCCGGAAATTTTCCGGGTAGGAAAATTCAATTTACAACAAATAAAAGTATATAAATAACACTTTTAACGTTATTACTTTCTAACTTTCTGCAATGCATTAATCAAAGAAAAATGTCATTTTGCAACGTTACACAAGATTGTAAAATGCAAGTCGTGTGGGAACATACAGCGTGAGTTCCTGGGGCACTACACCCAAGAGATGATTGTACGAAAGATCTCTGCAAAAAGAAGTTTTTTTAATAATTATTTTTTACGTTTTCAAACCGAATGAAGCGTATGAATGGACGTATGATCACTTACGTGTCCATGACACTTCTTAAGTTTCTAAACTCGGCTGGTAGATACCCGGAGAACTCATTCCGACTCAGATTCCTATTGTTTTACAACAAAACAAAAATATGTGATTAAGGGATAATGATGACATATATAAGGTTAGTTATTGAAAGTAAAATTACAATTTCAAAAGATATTCCAAATCACCAAGCGGCAAAGGGATCGGGCCGCTAATTTTGTTGTTAAAAAGGTCCCTATTTAAAAAAACAAAGAAACAGTTATCACAACCAAAAGACCGATAGTTCGATCACGTTAAAGTCATCAACGGTTTAGAACAACTTACAATGTATCCAAGTTACCAATCCGAGACAGGTCTTTCGGAATAGTACCCACGATGTTGTTTGACGAAAGATTCCAAACCGTATAAAAACATAAATCAAACCATGTTTTTAGTTTCTTACAATTTGTCGGTGTACGTCAAGTTTCCGATTATCGGAGGAATTTGCCCACTTAAATTATTGTAACTCAAGTCCCTATAATACCAACGACATTGGTAAAAACTAAAACCATAAATTTCATGTTGTGAATACCAAAAATAGTATAGAATCGCTTACAAAACCGCAAGCGCCTGCATGAGTCAAGTATAGAATCGCTTACCAAAAATACTTGAACTTGGCAATGTGACATTTGTTCTTCGATTAATTAATTGCAGAAAGTTAGACCATCCAATGCCAAGTTCAAGTATTTGACTACTTTTCTTGAATTTATAAATGAAAAAGCTTAGAAATAAGTAAAAGCATGAACAAATAATGCACCACTCCGTGTCTTAGTAAAAATTGATGGTACAATTGAACACTTAATTGAGAATCAAACAATTACCTATAACTAATGGATCAAAACAAATAAAAATATGTAAAGACTACTTCTCACCAGATGAAGAAGACTTCCACTATTCCCTATTCTCAGTTACAGAGATTCCTGTAGCATCTCCTTGCACTGTTCTAGTCCGCAACATCATTTTCACTTACCGGTTCCCTCCTCCAATGCCATGTCAAAGCTGGAACTTGGTCATGAGATGATACTCTCATGGCTACATAAGATAAAAATACTTTTAAGAATGTTAGAAAGCTTAAGTAATGTTTTTTTATGAATCACACGAGAAACAATTTTAGGATTATATTTAAGAATGTTAGAAAGCTGTATTTTTTACTGGCTAACTCAAACAGTCTAAAAATGGGTTGCCTCGTTAACTTGCTTAGTATTTTGAAAAATATTTAGATTCTTTGTATAAGGTTTACAAATTTACATATGTTCATTATGATAGAGAAAAGAAATACAGGTTTGCACTTTAAATGTGCATATCGTGTTAATAGAATAAATAAACTTGCAAAGTGTTTTGTTAAGTATAACAAATCTTAAACGATATGAGCTCAGTCCAACAATCCATTCACTTTTTTTTTATCTTAGTCTTCAATTCATTTCATCCTAAAGTTAAAAAAAGACAAAAATAATTTAAAAAAAAAAAACAAATTAGGGCACTATAAGTTGGAGAGCATTTTTGAAAATAAAAAATAAAACATGAATACTTGAAACAGTAACAAAAGGCATGGTTAATCCATATGCTTAATCAGTCCCTACATGTCTTATAGAAGACTTAGCTAAAGAAAAAAGGGGTTGACCCATTGGTCATATATCATGAAGTCTCTATATTGACTGATGTGAATAAAAAGGGCATAAATTTTTTTAATTTGTCAAACATAACAAAAGGCATAGTTAATCCATATGCTTAATCAGTCCCTACATGTCTTACAGAAGACTTAGCTAAAGAAAAAAGGGGTTGACCCATTGGTCATATATCGTGAAGTCTCTATATTGACTGATGTGAATAAAAAGGGCATAAATTTTTTTAATTTGTCAAACATAACAAAAGGCATGGTTAATCCATATGCTTAATCACTCCCTACATGTCTTATAGAAGACTTAGCTAAAGAAAAAAGGGGTTGACCCATTGGTCATATATCATGAAGTCTCCATATTGACTGATGTACTTCAGGTACTATATGTACATCGATTAAGCCATATGCTTAATCACTCCCTACATGTCTTATAGAAAGCTAATTATACTCGCAAATTGGTTTATATCATCTATCTATCAATAATAGATCGCGAGTCGTAAAAATTTCATATTTCTCGTGCTTGTGAAAGTAAGAGAAACACACCAAATTTGATACACCCAATGACCATCTTGTCATATGCCTGGATCATAAAACTCCACCCAAGGATTTGGGTGTTCCAAATTCAGCTCTCACAAAAATGCTTACTCCCGTGCATAGATCCTTCTTAATCCATTTACATTGAATATACTTTGATTATACTCTAGTAATATGTAGTTTCTATATCATACATGTGACACATTATCCACTCATTACAAACTCAAAAAACAGATATAAATGTTTGTGAGTTGGTCCAACTCGCCTAGACACGTTTTGCCAGTTATTAAACCCACACAACCTATCTGTTTCGCTAGCTATTGGCTACCTCAATCTTGTCAAATATCTTGCTTATGCCTCCAATTGATGAATCACAAGCCCTCAAACCATAAATGCTAGTGAATCATATCCTAAATGCTTAAAGCACTCCCTATGCTCCTAGATATAAGTCCAAACAAAAACAAAGATCAAAAGTGTGATTAACTTACATGTAATGATGGAAAGCATGTTTTCTCATCTTTAACCCTTTTAGGACCTATTGAATTTAGGTTTAAAATATGTGTTAGCATAGAAAGGGGGAGTGTGAAGTTGAAATAAGCTCACCAGGCCCTCAACTCTGATCATAGCAGAGAAATTCCGAGCAACTCGAACAATTTCCGGCAGACCGATACTGAGATTTGGAATCGCAAAGGTTTGTCTAAAAGAAGAATGGTTGCGACTTACGAGGTGACTGCTTGATATCGGGAAATCACAAAGTAGCAAAAACTCACATCATATCACCTGAATCATTGAATCGGCATCAGCAAACGACAGATTATTGAATCGGCATCAAAAACAACCCAGGTAAGATATCCATGCTGGCACATAGCTTAGAAAACCACAAATTTCGTCTCCAATAAAAGTCTAGTTGTGGGTCACTTTTAAGCAAATTAATGAAATGATGATAAAAAACCAAGCTATGATACACAATGTTTATGAATTACGATGATTCATATTACTATAGCACTAAAAATTTAAAAAAAAAAAAAACTAACCAGAACGCATGTCTGATTATCCACTCTAGCATGTTGATAACATGTATTCCAATACATGATACCTGCTGCAGCATTAAGAAATTGGGCAAATTAATAATTAATAACTTAGATAAAAATAAAACTAACATATAACTTGAATGAAAAAGTACTATACACGTGACATCATTTGGTATTCCTTGGGCCATTAATCCAGAGCCAATAGCCATCCGAGATGTGGCTGCTTTCCCATATGCAGTAAATAAGAAGGGTACATGTTCATTCCCATACCAAGTCGTCTACAACTATAGCAAGTTGATCACCTATGTCTTAATGAAAAGACATGATTTAGTTATAAAATAAAAAGATAAAAATAATAATAATAATAATAATAATAATAATAATAATTTCCAATATAAATAGATATAATTATTTACCAGTAATCATCTTCACAAGATTGAGAGCTTGGCAATGCTCTTAGCACTGTCATGCCTAGGTGGGTCTAAACGACTAAAAGTACAACAAACCAACAAACTACCATGGATCACCTGGTCTCAGAACTGTCATACGTTCCTACAAATTTATCACGATGAGTAAGGAATCATGATGAAACATAAAACTATAGAAGGGTGTTTGAAAAAAAAATGCTGACCTGTTTTGCAATAGCCAAAAAAATGCAATCCACATTCCACAAATTCATCAATCATCGCGTTAACTTTCCTTGCATCAACAAAGGGTCAGGTAAATCTATTCAAATTTAACATAAAAGATTGCACTTACCAGTTCAGGAGCACCTTTGTTTGTTCTATGCGGGTCAGCATTGTCATCCATGTAAGTCAATGATATAATCAGTTTGTGATGCATGTTATGCATAATCAAATTTTTCAGGTAGACATGAATAGTTATAGTTATTTTTCTATGCATTATATTTCATTTTTATCTGTAATTACGATGAAAGATGCATGCTACTATGCAACTATGTAGTACACGTCCGAGATCAATCAAGAGCACATCCCAAGGTAAGTGCAGAGTGACACAAACCAAACTTAGTTTAAATAATGGGTTAATTGAATCTTGTTATGAAACAAATCAATAGTTTGGTCAACTATAGCAGTATGGGAACTTGAATTAAAATAATTTTAGTTGTCTTAATGTTGGATGTCAAGTTCTTTTTGTCCCTAGATGCGTGTATTTGACTTTTGCAGGTCAAATGAGTTACCTTCTGCTTGTGAAATTTATGGATATTATTGTCGTTCGTGTTGCAATTTGAGAATTGTATCATAGAATGTGAAGCTTTCAAAAGTTATGGCTTTTTAAATAGGCTTTTTAAATAGCAAATGTATATGCACAGATGACAAATCATAACAAAATGGCTTTAACTATTGTTTGATTCCATTAACAACAACTACTGTATAATCAAAACTATTTATGATATGAAAATTAATTGCTAATGGCCAAGAAGGAAGTATTCATCACTTTGCTACATTAGAAAGCTTTATCCTAAACTTTTATATTCTCGCTCGCTCTATCACAATGCAAATGAAAGATATACGAATTGAGAAAAACAAAGCTGTCAAATTAAGTCTTACCAAAATAAAAAAATATACCTAGCATTTGATCGATTCGACCACGACGATTGAGTTAACAACTCTAGAAAATATCTCGTTGTCTCTCTCTATTCCTCCATCTTCCCCTCTCTTTCTTATTCTACCTTCCATCAAGGTTTCTGCAAGTTCAATTATATCAATAAAAAAATCCATTAAAACTCTTAAATCTTGAAACTCGTAAATTAATTTGACAAATATACCCACAACTTAAAACCCTGAAATTCATCATCATTTTCTATTATAACTTATCATCTTTATGATAAAAAAAAAAAAAAAACATGTGAAATCTTAGTTGAATAGAAGTGTATACAGAGTACCTCACCTTGAATCATGAATAAGAATAAAAAATTGATGTTCTAAAAACTTTGAATCCTGACCCGACACCCACACTGCTTTCTTTTGATAATCTCAATATATGTAACATAACTTAACAAATTAAAACCCTAATATGAACTAATTGGTAAAAAAGAATGTAAGATGAACAAAAATAAACAATAATATTAACAAATCAATGTAGCCAATACCACATGATCCAATCGGCTTGAATCGCCATCGGCTTCATCTTCTTGTATCGTTCTTCAATAATTAAACGATCACGCAACCATGTATAAGTACCCTAATATGAATAATACAAAATAGAACTCCAAATCTGAAAAATAAAGATTTAATAGAGTAGAACCCTAACCTAAAGAATACCTCACTTGCAGATATCCTCAGTAGAGATTTTCGAAGCCTCAATCTGAAAAATAGACAATACTTAGCAATGAGGAAACACAGGATGAACAAAATCAATCTGAAAAAAAAAGACAATAAAATAAAAGTTAACATCAATCGAACATTTATGCCAGAATCGAAGTTGTTATTACCTGTGTTGAAGTTGTTATTACAAGAACTGAAGTTGTTAGACAAGAATCAGAAAGAAAATTGATACTTTAGGGTTTGAAATAGGAGACGATGTCGAGCAGTGGCATCAATTGTCAATTGTTGGAGGAGGAAATTAGGGTTAGGAAAACCTGGGTTGGATCCTTGAGCCAAACGGGTTTTACCGGTAATTTCACCGTCGTGCCTACGGGCGGGTGGGTTACCGGGTTTTCCCCGGAATTGGTGGTGGACTCGGGTTACTCTCGGAGTACTCCGTTTGTCCAGTGGGTGCCCCGAGAGTGCTCGGGATTGAGTTTGTTGGCCGTTCAAAAAAAAAGAGAATATATATGTGGGTGACTCAAATCCAGATTCCGACCCGAAAAAGAAACGGATCCCGCGTCCAATATTTGTTTGTGTATTTAGAAATGGATTCCCTCCCAAACTCACAAAACACCTCAACCATAGATTGCCACATCATCAAAAAGCTTCAAAATCACATGCCACATAGCCCAAATCCATCTCATTTATATTTATATATTTATATTTATATTTAGATTAATCTTTTTACTATGTAATTTCATTCCTTACTTTGCATAATATATACTTTTGATCCAATTAGCTGCTATTTATTTTGATTTTCTTCTTGTAACTCATGTATTTTTGTGTTTTGTTAAAAAAAACGAATACTCGAGCGGGTTTAATACTTTTTTCTTAACACTTCGGTATAAATTTGTCGAAAACTGAGTCTAATACAAAATAGTACTATTGATACTAACATCAATGACAACGTTGGTATTATCATATTGTATTCTGACTTTAAACCAAGTGTTATATCGTACCGGTGTAGAGAGTGAGTTTCCACTGCGGATCACACTATATGTACACATAAATAATACGTACACCATACGTTGACAATATACATTATGTCGACGTCCGGTGACGTACCGGCACCGGCTGTGGTGTCTCCGGTAAGCAAGGTCAAGTTCCTCTGCAGCCACGGCGGCCGGATTCTTCCTCGCCCTGCCGACGGCCACCTCAAATACGTCGGCGGCGAGACTCGCGTCATCTCTGTTCTTCGCAACATTACGTTCACCGGTATCGTTCTCTCATCCTTTTAAACCCTAATTTGTTCGTGAATCGCATTGTAATGTTGTTAGGGTTTACTTTAACGTAATAATCGTTCGAATCGTTTGTTTATACATGATGTGTGAATAATATACGATCTGATCAGGAATTTGAAACGATTATGACGATAGATAGTGGAATTAGGTTGTTATTGTTTGTGTTTTAGTCGTAGAAATGACGGTTTTTCGAAGCCATACGTGATCTATGAATAATACATTATCTGATCAAGAATTTGAAACGGTTATGATGATGAATAGTGGAACTAAGCTCCGATTTGCTTAATTTATCATAGAAATGACAGTTGTTTGGAATCATGAATACGTTGATCATATTCATGATGGAAGAAAATAGGAAAAATCTGCTCCGATTTCGTTAATTTGTCATCGTTATGCTCGAGCGTTTATGATTACAGAAATGTCGATAGATAGCTTATTGTTCTTACTTTGAAATGATAACGGGTCAGGTTATACGCACATCAGTGACATACTAACACAAACCACTGACAGATATGGTCGTACGGGCTGTATGAGGGGTTATGCGGGGTCTTATGCTGTTTATACCGACTAATCATGCAGGCCATAGTGTTTTATATGGCAATATGAGTTGGCATTTTTACAAATCATAAGGGCGTATGATGTGTTTGACTGACACAGAAGCGACTAATTTGAAAGCATGCAGCACTAAGATATGCCATACAGCCCAATATGACCCTTTTTCGCCTTTTATAGGGGCCGTGTGATTTTTTTAAACTTTATATGGCGAGTATAATCTTTTATCACTTTTATACGACCCGTGATAACTTATGAGAACATCATCAGAAACTCTTTGATTTCTTATTACTTATTTAACATTTTAGATCTAATGAAGAAGCTTAGCAGCCTAATAGAAGGTGATGTGATACTTAAGTACCGATTAATCCCTGAGGACCTTGATGCATTAGTTACTGTAAAATCCGATGAAGATCTCCGCCACATGTTTGAGGAATATGACCGCCAAGAGCTCATCGGAACACCACGACTCAGGACTTTTCTCTTCCCAGCAAGTCCAATCATTGTTGAGAACCCGATGGGACCGATGGACCGCTACTCTCTCGAGCAGCGGTACATCAATTCTGTCAATGGCATTATTGTAAATCCAATACCAATGTATAACAGAAACTTCAGGCCTCCCACAGTTAACACTAGCCAAACAAGCTTCACCATTTCATCTGCCTGTTCTTCCCCTAGAACACCATCCGAAAACGCCATTCCCACAGTGGCTGCTGATGTTACGAGCCCTGAATTAGGCGGTTTTCGTAAGGGTGGCGCAATGCCCAGAGCGCGCAGCTCGCCTAACTTGTGCAGCCTTGGTGCCAGCTCACCTAACCTGGGCCTGATGACTAACCAGCAATACCCGTATCACCGCCAACCGCCACCACCCCACCACTACCTTCTACAGCCATATCCCAAACCACCACTAGATCCCAGCCCTCACAAGAATTCTGGTCCTGACCATTTTATGAGGGTGAGACCAACAAACCATTCACCAAACTCTTGCAGAAGCGCGCATTTGGGTTACCAAAAAGGTTCACCTTACGATGAGTACCACGCGTATAACAGGTATGATCGAGAAAGTCCTCCTGGAAGTCGTTAACCGTGTTTCGATTGGTGGATGTTGAGAACATGAAGGCTGGTTTTGCAGGGATGATGAACAAGAATGAAGTGAGCTTGAATTTTGATCCTTGTTAATGTTTGTGGATTGGGTTCAATTGCTTGGATTTTTTGCTGGAATTTTGATAAATGAGTTAACTTATAACCTGAATGAATGAATGAATGAATGAAGAAAGTAACAGATTATAACAGTTTGACATATGTTGATATTTTATCATCTGTTATAATTACCTTACCTTGATTGTTATATTCAAAAGCTAGCATTTTTTTCACGAAAGTATGAAATGAGGATACAATATATCATGTTGAGCATCATGAATCATGATTATTATGGTGTACTAAATTAGAGTTTGGGTTCAACGGGTTATGTTCGTGGGTTTAGGTATCGAATTCAAGACGAACTTCAAATTAATTATGACACATAAGTGGCAGACCCAGAAATTTTCCTATGGGTGCGGAACATTTTTAAAAATTTTAGATCCCTAGGTATATAAGTAAAAAAAATCGGTTCGTATCGGATCGATTCAGGTCGGGTCGGGTCATGTAAAACAAAAGAATATTAAACTAAATTTATATAATCATCAATTTTAATTTTCAATTATTCAAGCCCTAGAAATCGTGTGTAATCACCCTAAAAATCATCTAAACAATGATAAACACAGTCAAAACACATGAAATTTCAAACATATTTAAGAATTTTATTACCCTTTTTCTCCTATAATATCAACTAAAATCATAAAAAAAACATAAAAACTTACCCTTTATCGGATTCCGGTTGGTTTGGTGTCGGACAGCGGTGGTTCGCGGCTACTGATGACATGCTCTTGTGTGTTCGCTGGCAGGAGACGACGCAAGAGAGAGAGAGCGGGAGGAATTCTAGGGGACTATTGGGCTTATTTTAATTATTATAGTTTGAACTTAGGTTAGGTTGGATTTGGATAATGGGCTAGGAATTAATAGGCTAGTTATGTTTAATGAAATAGTGGGTTAAGGTATTGGGTATGTAGGTTAAGTTGGGTAGTATAAGTTTATATAATTTAGGTAGTTTTTTTTTTTTAAATCAAAAGTTTATTAAAAAAAATTAAAATATTAATCGATAACATTTTTTACCTAAGGTGTGCGGACGAAAAATTTCAATGGTGCGAACGAAAAAATCCAAGGGGTTCGGCCGCAATTTTCGACGGATAATAGCATTAAATTTTTTTTTCTAGGGGTGTGCCCGCCCACCTTAGGATCGGGTGGGTATGCCCCCACATAAACCCAAAAACAACTCTAATAAATTAGAAAAAAAAAATATCAAAATATTTAATTTTAACTCTAAATTTGTTAGTGGATAATATAAAGAAAAAGTATTTGCATGAGACACTATAATTAATAACCATTATGTAACTATAGAGCTACTTAAAAAGGAATTTTAAGTGACGTTTAATTATGGTTGATGTGTAATTTTTTAATGAAAATGCTATTACACCAATAATTATATATTATTCCAGGATTAAACCTGGACCTCTTCTTTAACGTACATTTACATTCCAGGTCTCTAAAACATACACTTTAGGTCTAAAATGTAATGGGGTTTGCTTCTATTTAACATAGTCTTGCATAAGTTTTAACATGGTCATGTTTCTATTCCAACATGATCATGTTTTTTTAGCATGATCATGTTCTTTAATAGAAGGTACCTCACCACCTCCAGGTCTTAAAACGCAATTGAGTTTCACATAGCCATGTTTCTGTTTCAACATGATCATGCTTATGTTAAACATAATCATGTTCTTTCAGTTTCTAAAACGTACTCGAGGTCTAAAATGCAATCATGTTTCAACATGATCATGCTTATGTTAAACATGATCATGTTCTACTCCATGTCTAAATGGGTTGGGTTTCATAACATAATCATTTTTATGTTTTAACATGATCATTTCAGTTTAGTTCTAAAACGTACCTCACTTTCTAGGTCTAAAACGCACTTTCACAACATGATCATGCTTTGTTTTAACATGATCATATTAGTTTCCTTCCAGGTCTAAAACGCAATGGGTTGGCTTTAACAACATGATCATGTTTTGTTTTAACATGATCATGTCGGTTTAGTGTACCTCACCTTCAAGGTCTAAAATGCAATGAGGTTTCACATGGCCATGTTTCTCTTTTAAAATGATCATAATTTTGTTTCAACACCACTCCAGTACACTCAAGGTCTAAAACGCAATGGGCTAAAAACACAAAAAGATGTGTTTTTTTCATTGTGTTATAAAACGCAATGGATTAAAAGCATAAAACAAACTTATTTTTTATTATATTATAAAACACAATTGACCTAAAACACAAAGAAATGTTTTATTTCTAAAACACAATAGACTAAAAACACAAATAAATGTCCTTTTTCTAAAACGCAATAAGCTAAAAACACAAATAAATGTCTTTTTTTTTCTAAAGCGTAATGGACTTAAAACAACGAATTGTGTTGTTTCTAAAACGCAATGGACTAAAAACAAAAAAAAAATGTGTTTTTCATTCTTTTATAAAACGCAATGAATTAATTCAAAATCGTAAAACGTAATTCAAAAATTTCTTACACAGATCGAAGGCGATTTCTTCGGATTTCTTCAACGATTGACGAAATTTGAATGTTAGGAACAATTATCAACGATCGAATTGAACGAATCGAGTGATTTACTTCAAAATCACGAGAAAAAAAATGAGAAATTGTATAAAATTAAAATGGGTTTCTTCAAACAAGTTAAAGAACACGTTGACTGAGTGTTTGAATCACTGATTGATGACGAAAATCGCACTATGATGTAGTAATTATTGAATAGAAAGTGAAGAAAAAGTTTAAGATGGTGGGTTTTTGAAAATAATGGGTTTTGAAGTTGCAGGGAAAGAGGAAGGGAGAAGATGAGATACGATTGACTAAAATATCCTTTCCTTTTATTTTTCAATTTTACCACATCTCACAACCTCATTGCTTCATATCCTTCCTACCCAAACTATACTTCTTATTTGATCATCTCCCTCACTCTTAAAACCAGCTTTTGTGTGAATCAATTGGTACCTATATTACTCTAAAAAATCTCTTCAATTTTAGAAATGTCGTTAATATTATAAGAAAAGATTTAAACAAAGGGTCGTGCGAAGTGTACAAAGGATTAATATAGATTGCATAATTATTAACATAAGTTACATAATTATGTTATATAAGTTGCGTAATTAGTTATACAAGTTGCGTAATTCTATCACTTCATACGTAATTATTTATTATTGTGCGGAACTATAACGCGGAAGGCCTCATGTCGCTTGTTGGTGGCTTCATACGCTTCACATGTTAATTTTCTAAGACCATGTGTAGTGGTGGGTGAACTTCAAGCTCCTCCCTTGGGCATGATCCAACATGTTGCTACCTAGTCAGGAAAAGGGCATTATGGGATTTGAAGTTAAAAATGGTGTAGTGGTATAACGCCCCTTGCAATGATTACACAATTATTTATTTATAATTTTTTTTGAAAAATAAAACAAATAATACTTTATTAAATAATTAAATAAATAAAAATTCTCTATATATTAAAATTCAAACACAATGAATAGTAACATCGTCAACGGTGTAAGCAAATGGTATTGGGTACCAGTATCAAATTTATCAAAAAGGGTATATTTTCGGTACCGAACCGGTACCGACTTTTGACATTTTCGGTATCAGTTCGGCACCGGTATTCACCAGTTTTTACCCTCATCAACGGTATAAGCAAATGGTATCGGGTACCGGTATCAAATTTATCAAACTTTCGGTACCGATTTTTGACATTTTCGGTATCGGTTTGGCGTCGATATTCACCGGTTTTTACCCTCAAATACTGGAACAGTACCAGTACCGACCGGTACCGAACCGTACCGTACCAGGTATATTCCATACCGGTATCCACTTTTGGGGATTTTCGGTAACGGTATTTTCGGTACCGGTTGGTACCGAGCTCATCAAATCATGTAGCAACGTAGCAACGCAAGTAATTGCACCGTAGTAAACTGTATTTCGTTTGAATGAGGTTTTATATACAAAAGAACTTATTTTGTTTTCTTTTTTGTATTTTTCTATAATGAATGAATTGTAGCATGTAAAATTAACTTGGATATTTAGATTATTGATGAGCAAATCGTGTCAAATCCTGTAATCTAACCGGTATCGTATCGGTACCAAATTTACGATACCAATCATTTTCGGTACCAATTTGGTACCCACCTTTTGGCGTTTTCAGAATCGTTACTTTGGGTTCGACATCGGTTTAGCACCATACATGTATTTACTGATTTTTACCTTCAAATACCATAACATATCGTATCGTACCGAACATTTTCGGTGCCTGTACCTAATTTAGATGATTTTCCGGATCGGTACTTTCGGTACCGTTACCGGTACCGAGCTCATCCATATTTTAACGTCTTAGCACCGTAATAACTAAACCGAAAACAATCGCATTTCCAACGTGTAGGACGTGTGGGTTCTATTATTATATATTAGATTATTTAAAATCGTTTTTTTAGGACGGAGCGACTATCATTACCACGTCATTTTTATTTATGTTTTGATATTCTCTATCTACTTGCCTTTGCCAACACGCGTTTTCCAAATATTAGGTCCCCGTCGCAATGCTCGGGCAGAAAATCAACTAGTTAACTTAAAAGTTAATATAACAAAAACTATATTATTTCGTGTCCACACAAAATTAAAGATATCAAAGTGGATACGGTGGTGTAGGTGACTTTGGAGGACGCGTTTATTTTTCAAAACCATTTTTAGTAAACAACAAAGAAAAGTATTGTCATTTTTGATTAGGTTATCTACTCCTTCCTTTTTCTTTTTGGCTGATAGTGATTTCCATGGTTGACCAAAACAATATTCCAGATCTTAAGATCATAAGGTGATCCGTAGTAGGGCGTTATGCCCGTAGATAGCGCCGGAAAAACGCCCCGAACACCAAAACTCTCGGCGTTATGAATGCAATTTGGAGGGAGGGCGCGAGATATATAGCGGCGGTATGGGGGAGGTTTTTAAAGATTGGACCAATCACAAACAAGCAAGGTTTTTATAATTAATTAATAAAATTGAAAATTAAGAATTAGGTAATGATGAGTAGGGGCTTTATGACTACGGGCTCTAGTGATATAACGCCTCATAAAGCCCCCGTGTGACGTGGCATGACACGTGTCGCATAACGCCCCACAAGGGGCTTTATGACTACGGATGGCCTAACAATTAAATGACTGAAACAACTATCCACAACTCTTCACAACATCACCCTTTTCATCTACAATCTTTCATAAGTTCATAATCAATGGCTGAAATCGTGCTTTCTGCCTTCCTGGAAGTGCTCTTTGAGAAGCTGGGCTCTGCAGCTTTGAAAAGCATTGCTCGCTACAACGGAATTGATGCTGAGATCAAGAAATGGCACAGATCGTTAAGGCAGATCCAACGTGTGCTTGCTGATGCTTCTCAGAAGGAGATAACAGACAACTCGTATTTTAAACCCGTTCTTGTAATAAATATGTGAGCATGTGAACTTGACTGATCGATTGAATGTTATGACGTTACGATGTATAATTATGTAAATGTTACTAATTAAGTGATTACGTGAATTATGTGAACTCTATGACTTATGAATGTGCGAATACGTGTATGTTTGAATAACCCGAACCACACAACATTTACACTCGTACAAGCCTTTGGGCCGTTTTGCTTATAATCGGACTTCAAGGGCAGCCCATTAAGGGCCGGCCCATTCCTTCTCCTTTTGGCCGTGTAACACAACCTTGAGGGTTGTTGTTTCTCTCATTTGTTACAAACGTATCACACACACAAGTTCTCTGAAACCCTAGCTCTCTCTCTCTCTTTTGCGTGAACACCGACGGCACAAGATCAACCCCTTGCTTCGGATCATTCTCTCCTACTAGTGACCGGTTAGTGTTGTATCATTTTGTTTATTGATGATTTCATGATCTCATGCTTGAAACTAGATCGATTAGGGTTGTTGATTTAATGAAAATATGATCTATGTGTTGATATCTTGCAAGTAATCGGTTGAATATAAGCTACTAGCATGATTGTTATGATGATAAATACAATCAGATTGTAGTTGTGGTTAGCTTAGAATCGAATGTAATGATATAAAGAAATCGGCTGTTATGATTTATATTGTTCATACAATCGGCTTGGACATGAATGCTAGGTTGTTAGTATGTTGATGTATTGTTTGATGATTTAGATTGACGGTATGAACGAGTTATGAATGTGTTATTGTTCATATGGAATAAAGGGTAATTGCCATTGTTTGATCGATTCTGTGCTAAGCAAATGATTGGAAACTGTTGATTGATAATTGTGAATAAGGAAACTTGGTAAATGATTGTAACCGAATTACTTGATTAATGGGATGATTTAACTGATCGCACAAATGGACAACACGCACAAGCTGCCTCGATCGCACAACTGGGCTGGCCGCACATGCTGGTCCAACCGCACAAGGGCACATGGTCGTACAAGGTGCTCTTAATCGCACAAGGACCTTAGGCCCAATCCCAATCATGAGCGCATGAACTGATTTGGGCCGGACAGCCCAAGTACCCAATCGCACAAGGCTGCCGAGTCGCACAAGCCACACGTTTGCCTAACAGTTGGGCCGGATGGTTTGTTGGGCTGAGTTGTCCGAACGCACAACCTAAGCTGGACCGCACAAGTCCGCTATTGTGTTTTATTTGTTGGGCCGAGACCACTATGTTTGATTTGTTTGGACCGATTTATATTGGATCTCTTATGCATGTTATTGGGCTTGTTCTACTTCACACATGTTAACCATATTGTTTGACTGATTTCGGGTTGCTATGATATACATACGTGGTTGCCATGATATTTACGTGCTAACAACGTGTTCACCTGTATGATACATACGTGCAATATTTGAACCGAACCTGACTTGTGTGGTAACCTGTTAGGACGTGGTAACCTGTTAGGACGTGGTTAACCTGTTAGTCAAGAGTCTTTTATTTGTGTATCTGCCGAGCAAACCAAGGTGAGTTCACACAGCCAAGGCATGGGATTCCCGGGTTGGGAATTGGGTTGGATATGTTATTGTAAAAGGAGTTACTCGTACTTACGCATACACCAGACTATAGACCATCGTCCTCAGGTTAGTCAGGACACGTTACGTAAAGCCTACGTAACCCAGTATGTTTGCCATTTGTCTCCCGGGTCGGGAGGACACGTTACGTAAAGCCTACGTAACCCAATACCTTCTACTGGCTTCCGGGTCGGAAGGCCACGCTACGTAAAGCCTGCGTAGCCCCCACGCGTACCATGTCCTCGGGGAAGGGCACGTCACGTAAAGCCTACGTGACCCTGTACGTATTCCTGTTCTCGGTAAAGAAGAACACATGGTCGGAAGTTAGTCTAGTAAGTACCATAATGAGAAGCCCGTTATAAAGGATAAACGTGAGAATTCCTCACCAATAGAATACGCTTGCTTGGGAAGCCTTATTAGATGAACTTACGCATGATTATTACAAACTTATTTCCTGTGAACTCGCTCAACTAGTTTGTTGATTATTTGCTGCATGCCTTGCAGGGCCTTAGGTATACTTGGAGCTTGTACCAGAGGAGAGGCGGGTCGTTGTGGACAAGAACTCGGGAATGCCTATTAAACACTTTTACATTCACACATTGATACTTATGTTTTGGGTTTTACATTTAATGCTTCCGCTACTTAAACAGTGTTTGGTTTTGGAACATCAATCGTATCTATTATTATTAAATGCTATGTTTGATATGATTGATGGCTTGATCCTGGTCAGTCACGCCTCCAAGCGGTGGTACTCCGCGTGTGGGATTTTGGGGGTGTGACAGATTGGTATCAGAGCCATTGGTTATAGAGAACTTGGTTTTAATATGGGAAAATGTTTTTATTAAGACCAGACTATAACCAGAACAGTGCTCTCAACGATCCACAACGACGCTTCGCTCCACGTGCAAGACTCGACATCCTAGGTAATAAGGTTTATGTTTATTGCCTGTTTGCTAGAACTGCTTAGAACTTTGCTCGCATTACTCTTAGATACACATGATACTATAGCATGAGAATCCCTACGTGCTTACACTTTTCTGTCATCGACCTACTCGCGAACCACTCTCATTTACGTTACTTTTACTATGAAGATCATGTCTGGACGAATCAACATGACACAAGCCCAGCTAGAGGCTCTCGTTCAAGCTCAAGTTGCTGCGGCACTTGCAGCCGCACAAGCAGGAGGTATATCCTGTGGTTATAGTACACACTAGGATCTTTAGATCCTACACTCCTAAACTAGCCCTTGTAATTAAACCTTGTCCTATTCGTACACAATAGGTCAACCAACACAGCAACCAGTCTGCACTTTCAAGAATTTTATGGACTGTCGTCCAGGTACCTTCAGCGGCACGGAGGGAGCGGTTGGACTCCTCCATTGGTTCGTAAGGCTCGAAACTGACTTCGAGGTGCATGATTGCCCTGAGTCTCGTAGAGTAAAGTTTGCTACTAGGACACTCGAAGGTGCTGCATTAACCTGGTGGGAAACACAGGTTCAGATGTTAGGGCTGGCAGCTGCTAATGCCACTCCCTGGAACGAGTTTAAGGACTTAATTAAGGAAGAGTTTTGTAGTCGAGAAGACATCCACAAACTAGAGGAAGAGTTCCTCAACCTACAGATGGTGGGGTCTGAAATTGAAGTTTATACGAGTAGATCAAACGAGTTAGCCACATTTTGTCCTACTATGGTAGACTCTCCCACCAAGCGCATCGAACTGTATCTCAAGGGTCTAGTGCCCGAAATTCAGAGTCTTATGACCACAGCTAACCTTGGCACTATCCAGCAAGTCACTCGACTGGCTCATCGTCTCACAGACCAGGCTGTAGAACAGAACAAACTACCGAAGCGTGCTGAGACTGATACTGCATGTGCTTCTAGAGATAACAAACGCAAGTGGGACGAAAACCAGAGCACGGGATTGATTTTGGATGACTACTATTGGCCCGAACAGCAGTTTACTAGTAATCATGGGCAGAGACGATATCTAGGAATTCACCCATGGTGCAACCATTGTAACAGACACCACGGTGGACGGTGTCGCAAGGAACGATGTCAGAGATGTCTTAAGATTGGTCATGAAGCTAAGGATTGTCGAAACTCACGTCCTGTAGGTCAGGAACAACAGCCTCAAGCCCCACAGGCTCAGTGGCAGCAGCAAAGTTTCAGAGAATGTTTTCGGTATAGTACAAAGGATCATTATGAGAAACACTATCCACAATTGAACTGGAACCGGAACCACGACCATGGAAGCAGGAACGGCAATGGGGCTAGCAGCGGGAGAAACCATGGAAACAATGACGCCCACGACCGTGTGTCTGGGATGGGTCAGAGTGATGCAAGGGACGATCTTAACGTAATAATGGGTAAGCTACTTCTTGTCGACTCTTATGTTACTATATTGTTTGATTCGGGTGTGAATACCAATTATATGTCCTCGAAGTTAGTCGAATGATAAATCATACACCAACTCCCTTGAACACCCAACGTGTCGTAGTGTTAGTTAATTGTAAAAGTCTAGAAGCTATACTTAGTTCAAGGTTGTACTCTTATCCTCGCTGGTCGGACGTTCCCTACCGACCTCATTCCTATAGTTCTGGACAGCACCTATAGCTCACGCACCGTACCGCTTAGCTTCAACTGAATTGGAAGAATTGTCAAAACAGCTACAAGAACTCCTGGAAAAGGGTTTCATCCGTCCAAGCTCTTCGCCTTGGGGAGCTCCAGTACTGTTCGTGAAAAAGAAAGACGGTACGTTCAGGATGTGCAACGACTACCGTGAACTCAACAAGGTGACGGTGAAGAACCGTTATCCTCTTCCGCGCATCGACGATTTATTCGACCAGTTGCAAGGGTCGTGCTACTACTCGAAGATAGACTTGAGGTCGGGGTACCATCAGCTGAGAGTCCGGGATGAGGATGTCTCCAAGACCGCCTTCAGAACTCGTTACGGTCACTACGAGTTTCTCGTCATGCCATTCGGGTTAACGAACGCGCCTGCTGTATTTATGGATCTTATGAACAGGGTGTGCAAACCCTATCTTGACAAATTCGTCATAGTATTCATCGACGACATTCTGATTTACTCCAAGAGTCAGGAGGAACACGAGCAACATCTTCATCTCATTTTGGAACTCCTTCGGAAGGAACAGTTGTACGCCAAGCTTTCTAAATGCGACTTCTGGCTTCGTGAAGTCCACTTCTTAGGCCATGTGGTAAACAGGGATGGGATCCATGTCGATCCGTCCAAGGTAGACTCGAACAGAAACTGGCCTGCACCGCGTACGCCGACAGAAATACGACAATTCTTGGGTCTGGCAGGTTACTACAGACGGTTTATTAGAGACTTTTCGAAGATTGCTCAGCCGCTTACGCTACTGACACAGAAGGGTGTTACCTATCGCTGGGGAGAGCCCCAGGAGACTGCTTTTCAGCACCTAAAGGATAGACTTTGCAGTGCACCTATCCTCTCATTGCCAGAGGGCACAGATGACTTCGTGGTATATTGTGATGCACCCATTCGGGGACTTGGATGTGTGTTAATGCAGCGTGACAAGGTTATCGCTTACGCCTCTCGTCAACTCAAGGTTCATGAACGCAACTACACGACGCACGATTTGGAGCTGGGAGCTGTTGTTTTTGCGCTTAAGATATGGCGACACTACCTGTACGGTACCAGGTGCACGATTTACACCGATCACAGGAGTCTCGAGCATATCCTTAAGCAGAAGGATTTGAATATGTCGAGTTACTTAACGACTACGAATGTGCTATTAAGTATCATCCAGGCAAAGCCAATGTTGTGGCTGATGCCCTCAGTCGGAAAGACACTCTACCACGGCGCGTGCGAGCGCTACAGCTTACGATTCAGTCTAGCCTTCCTACACAGATACGAAATGCTCAGGTAGAAGCATTGAAGCCCGAAAATGTCAAGGCTGAAGCCTTACGCGGCTCACGACAACAGATGGAACAGAAGGCAGACGGCGCCTATTATGTAACGGGCCGGATTTGGGTCCCACTTTATGGCGGTCTACGCGAACTTGTAATGGATGAAGCTCACAAGTCTCGCTACTCGGTACATCCAGGGTCGGATAAAATGTACCACGATATTAGCACTACTTATTGGTGGCCTAGCATGAAGGCCCACATCGCTACGTACGTTGGAAAATGCTTGACCTGTGCAAGAGTCAAGGTCGAATATCAGAAACCAGCTGGCCTACTTCAGCAGCCTAAGATACCGCAGTGGAAATGGGAAGAAATTTCCATGGATTTCGTTACAGGCCTACCTAGATCCCAGCGTGGGAACGATACAATATGGGTCATAGTTGATCGACTCACCAAGTCTGCACACTTCCTACCGATTAAGGAAACGGACAAGTTCTCCACACTTGCAGACGTCTATCTTAAAGAAGTTGTCTCGAGGCACGGGGTGCCCACGTCTATCATTTCGGATCGCGATGCACGATTCACGTCAGAACTTTGGCAAGCAATGCACAAATCTTTTGGCTCAAGGTTAGACATGAGCACAGCATATCACCCTCAGACGGATGGGCAGTCTGAGCGAACGATTCAAACTCTTGAAGACATGCTTCGGGCATGCGTTATTGATTTCGGCAACGGCTGGGAAAAGCACCTCCCTTTGGTGGAGTTTTCTTACAACAATAGTTACCATACCAGCATTCAAGCCGCTCCATTCGAGGCATTGTACGGGCGTAAATGCCGGTCACCTCTCTGTTGGGCAGAGGTGGGGGATAGTCAGATTACGGGTCCAGAGATTGTAGTGGACGCCACAGAAAAGATTGCACAGATACGACAACGCATGGCGGCAGCACGCGACCGTCAGAAAGCCTACGCGGATAAGCGTAGAAAGCCATTGGAATTTGAGGTCGGGGACCGGGTTTTATTGAAAGTCTCGCCCTGGAAGGGTGTGGTTCGTTTTGGCAAACGGGGTAAACTGAATCCGCGGTACGTCGGACCATTCGAGATTATAGAAAAGATTGGCAAGGTAGCCTACAAGTTGAACCTACCAGCTGAACTCGGGGCAGTTCACAACGTCTTTCATGTATCGAACCTAAAGAAGTGCCTATCGGACGAAACACTCATCATTCCTTTTAAGGAACTCACTATCGACGAGCGGTTGCAGTTCGTTGAGGAACCAGTAGAAATCACGGACCGGGATGTGAAGGTCCTCAAACACAAGAGAATCCCTCTTGTACGAGTTCGTTGGAACTCCAAACGTGGCCCAGAGTACACCTGGGAACGCGAAGACAGGATGACAGAAAAGTACCCCCAATTGTTCGCGAACAGTACAACCACTACTGAGACTGAAGCTACTACTTCGGAATTTCGGGACGAAATTCCAGATCAACGGGGGGAGGATGTGACACCCCAGGAAAATCAGTAAACAGTGCAGTTTACCTAGCTTCCTCAGTGAGTGCATACCAAATTTCGGGACGAAATTTCCAATTAGTTGGGGATAATGTGACAACTCGTATTTTAAACCCGTTCTTGTAATAAATATGTGAGCATGTGAACTTGACTGATCGATTGAATGTTATGACGTTACGATGTATAATTATGTAAATGTTACTAATTAAGTGATTACGTGAATTATGTGAACTCTATGACTTATGAATGTGCGAATACGTGTATGTTTGAATAACCCGAACCACACAACATTTACACTCGTACAAGCCTTTGGGCCGTTTTGCTTATAATCGGACTTCAAGGGCAGCCCATTAAGGGCCGGCCCATTCCTTCTCCTTTTGGCCGTGTAACACAACCTTGAGGGTTGTTGTTTCTCTCATTTGTTACAAACGTATCACACACACAAGTTCTCTGAAACCCTAGCTCTCTCTCTCTCTTTTGCGTGAACACCGACGGCACAAGATCAACCCCTTGCTTCGGATCATTCTCTCCTACTAGTGACCGGTTAGTGTTGTATCATTTTGTTTATTGATGATTTCATGATCTCATGCTTGAAACTAGATCGATTAGGGTTGTTGATTTAATGAAAATATGATCTATGTGTTGATATCTTGCAAGTAATCGGTTGAATATAAGCTACTAGCATGATTGTTATGATGATAAATACAATCAGATTGTAGTTGTGGTTAGCTTAGAATCGAATGTAATGATATAAAGAAATCGGCTGTTATGATTTATATTGTTCATACAATCGGCTTGGACATGAATGCTAGGTTGTTAGTATGTTGATGTATTGTTTGATGATTTAGATTGACGGTATGAACGAGTTATGAATGTGTTATTGTTCATATGGAATAAAGGGTAATTGCCATTGTTTGATCGATTCTGTGCTAAGCAAATGATTGGAAACTGTTGATTGATAATTGTGAATAAGGAAACTTGGTAAATGATTGTAACCGAATTACTTGATTAATGGGATGATTTAACTGATCGCACAAATGGACAACACGCACAAGCTGCCTCGATCGCACAACTGGGCTGGCCGCACATGCTGGTCCAACCGCACAAGGGCACATGGTCGTACAAGGTGCTCTTAATCGCACAAGGACCTTAGGCCCAATCCCAATCATGAGCGCATGAACTGATTTGGGCCGGACAGCCCAAGTACCCAATCGCACAAGGCTGCCGAGTCGCACAAGCCACACGTTTGCCTAACAGTTGGGCCGGATGGTTTGTTGGGCTGAGTTGTCCGAACGCACAACCTAAGCTGGACCGCACAAGTCCGCTATTGTGTTTTATTTGTTGGGCCGAGACCACTATGTTTGATTTGTTTGGACCGATTTATATTGGATCTCTTATGCATGTTATTGGGCTTGTTCTACTTCACACATGTTAACCATATTGTTTGACTGATTTCGGGTTGCTATGATATACATACGTGGTTGCCATGATATTTACGTGCTAACAACGTGTTCACCTGTATGATACATACGTGCAATATTTGAACCGAACCTGACTTGTGTGGTAACCTGTTAGGACGTGGTAACCTGTTAGGACGTGGTTAACCTGTTAGTCAAGAGTCTTTTATTTGTGTATCTGCCGAGCAAACCAAGGTGAGTTCACACAGCCAAGGCATGGGATTCCCGGGTTGGGAATTGGGTTGGATATGTTATTGTAAAAGGAGTTACTCGTACTTACGCATACACCAGACTATAGACCATCGTCCTCAGGTTAGTCAGGACACGTTACGTAAAGCCTACGTAACCCAGTATGTTTGCCATTTGTCTCCCGGGTCGGGAGGACACGTTACGTAAAGCCTACGTAACCCAATACCTTCTACTGGCTTCCGGGTCGGAAGGCCACGCTACGTAAAGCCTGCGTAGCCCCCACGCGTACCATGTCCTCGGGGAAGGGCACGTCACGTAAAGCCTACGTGACCCTGTACGTATTCCTGTTCTCGGTAAAGAAGAACACATGGTCGGAAGTTAGTCTAGTAAGTACCATAATGAGAAGCCCGTTATAAAGGATAAACGTGAGAATTCCTCACCAATAGAATACGCTTGCTTGGGAAGCCTTATTAGATGAACTTACGCATGATTATTACAAACTTATTTCCTGTGAACTCGCTCAACTAGTTTGTTGATTATTTGCTGCATGCCTTGCAGGGCCTTAGGTATACTTGGAGCTTGTACCAGAGGAGAGGCGGGTCGTTGTGGACAAGAACTCGGGAATGCCTATTAAACACTTTTACATTCACACATTGATACTTATGTTTTGGGTTTTACATTTAATGCTTCCGCTACTTAAACAGTGTTTGGTTTTGGAACATCAATCGTATCTATTATTATTAAATGCTATGTTTGATATGATTGATGGCTTGATCCTGGTCAGTCACGCCTCCAAGCGGTGGTACTCCGCGTGTGGGATTTTGGGGGTGTGACAACTTCTGTGAAAGTGTTAGGACCGGTTTTCACTCCGAACGATTGCGAAACGAACGTGTGACGTGCGGAATCCGTACACGAACGTGACCGAACACACGAGACGTAATATAATCGGTGATTCTATTGATGATATGAAACCGTACAAAGAACCGTGAATCACCTTGTCACTTTCTTTCTCTAGACTCTATCTCTAACCTTGAAAGCTCCAAGTCTCAAATGTGACAAAAGTTCTAAAACTAAACCCTAAGGCATCTATTTATAGGCACAAGGTTATAAGGAATTTCCCCTTATTTACAAGAATGTCACCTTACCCTTTTTTCCTAAATAGTAAATATTACATCATAAAGTCTAGTTAGATAAAAACTAAAAAACGCACAAATATTAAAAATCGTCTTAATTTTCATCTTCTTCACCCTCGTTTGGAATATACCGAACCGACCATTTATGTTGGATCAAATCCATCGCTAACACGGAATGTGTTGATTCTGAACGCATTTGATTCACATTGTTCACTCTTTCATTTATTGTTGCTTGCGTATTTTTGTGAACAGGGTCCGATATATAATTTTGACATATCATTTTCCGTCATCTTCTAATATCATATCATACAAGCATACATAGCATTTTTCATTTTTTCTTTGGTCCATGCACGATAAGGATTTATCAAATAATGCCAACGTTCTTGAAGAACCCAAAGCATCTCTCAATGTCCTTTCGCGTAGACTCTTGAACTTTGTTAAAATGTGCTCTTTTTTCATCGTACGGATTCCTAAACGCTTTCACAATAATCGAATACTTACTTCTGATATATTCCATCACTCAAATAGTATCCGTGTGGGTAGTAGTTTCCGTTAGCATAAAAATATGTTTTTGGTGCTCTACCAGAAATGAAATCATCTACGACTGGTGACTGTTCAAAAATGTTTATGTCACTGCATGACCCCGCGACACTAAAGTACGTTGACCAAACTCAAAGGTCATGTGAGGTAACCGCTTGAAGAATAACCGTTGGTCCTTTTTGGTCACCTTGTTTGTGTTGACCTCGCCATGCGGTTGGACAATTATACCACGGCCTCGTAGTGTTGAAGTACACTTTTGAATAGCAGTAAATCTAAGCGTCCCTCTCTCATTTTGCCTAACCTCCCGCCTACAATAACATACTTAAGTTGTGAAGGGTCATGTTGTTCAAAATCTTAAATCACAAATAAATTAAATGGAACCGAATGAACAAAACAAACCCACTTGTCTTTGAAACATTCAAAAAACCATCGTCAAAACTCGAAACACACAAAAAAACCGTCGTTACTTTCCGCATTCAAAACATTCACTCTAAACATTCAAAAACCATCGACAACCAAACCCATCCGCCTTCGAAAAAGAATCAAATAGACGCGTCAACTTCATCCACCTATTCCCCATCGTTTGCCACCGTTTCACACCCAATATAACCACCACCATCACCAAAAACCTCTAGTCATGTGTTTCAATTCTCTACAATTGGTATGAGAGTCGATACAAAGAACAATCAAAATCAATCTCGAAGGCATGTGGTAAAGAAGATGATGCAGAGCACATAATAGGTTTTGCGATTTCTGCCACGATGTATATTTCACATATTGAATTAACACATGCTGCAAATGAAGAAGTGGAACATTGATATGAAATATCGGTTTCTACCCTTTCACTTTGTTGTGTAATCTTGAATGTGATTCTGCATATTTATGAGGCTTTATAATCACAGAAATAGAACATCAATCTCATTTTCCTACTTATTGAATGATATCTCAAATGAATTTCATAAAAAAAAAAAAAAAAAATCTTAATCTAAAGAATATAAATTTGGCAATTGCATAGGCAGATTTACCATGCCTCTATTTGGAGAGAAGAACAAGGAGGAATTGGAAGCGTCGTTAGGGTTATTCGACGGCGTTGCAAGGGGGTCCATGTTACCGATTGAGTACGTTGCACCGGTGGATGTGTATGCGGGAAGTTTTGCAAGTGGTAGACCTCATAATGATGACGCACCCATGGTGCGAACAAGTGGATAAAAAAAATTAAAAATGTTAGACCGGAGGGTATGGGAGCCGGCCTTGGCCCGGCGAGGCCCGGCGCCGCACCCCACACCACCCCCCTTAGCTTTGTCCCGGCTTCTCCGTCGCCCCAAGGACGGAAGCGACGTGTCTCTCCTCCACACACATAACTATACATACATACATGTATATATATATATAGCCCCATCCTCCACCCCCTTGGTTCATCCCCTTTACGCCCATCCTCACTTCCGATGACGTGGCGGGTGATGTGGCGGCCCATCCACCGTCACCATACCTTCCAGTCTTAAGGGTTTTTTTCTTTTTGTGCAGATGCGGAAATCCATGATTATCTCAAGCATTATCTAACTACTATTTGTTTAATTTCTTTTATTTTTTCTAATTTTTGAATACATAATAATTACTTTTAAATATTTTGGCAAGTGTGGTATGGTATTGTAGGCTGCGCAGGTCAAAACGAAAAGAATGTTTTAGAGTAATATGCTTTAGTATGCTATTGTAGTCTGGAGGTTAGGCAAAATGAAAGAATGTTTTAAATAAACTTAAAAACGTGCACATCTTATATAGTGATACAAAAGACATTCATAATTAACATCCCGTCGCAACGCACAGGTTAGCGTCAACTCGTAATATTACAAATAGCATCATAACATTAAAAAAAAATGAACTTATATGTTGAATACTTGTATGTTAAAAAAAATCTAACCTTGGGTGAATTTGTGGGAAAATGAGGGTAAATTAGCTGGCCTTAACCGATCCAAATTACATATTCAAACTTCGGTTTCAGGGCATGTTGATAGATAGTCAACCTGTTTATTTTGTAGATTTTCAAAAAAAAAAAAAATTATTTATATTATAACAACTAGGGGTAAAGATCCGCCCGCGTTGCGGCGCGGGTACATCGTAGACATTGAATTGATTAGTCCAAACATTATATGATGCATTAATCATATGAAAACACACATTTCGACGTATCTAGTTGAACTCAGTGTAACTTGTATAAGCATTGTCATTGGATCAAACGTAAAGTAAATGAAATTCATATCGAACAATAACTTGAATTTACACGAAAACGTACATAAAAATATGCACGTAAAAGTGGTTTCTTTAAACGAAAACGTACATAAAAATATGCACGTAAAAATGGTTTTCTTTAAACGAAAACGTATTATATTTGACCTGACTCGTCTATAAAAAAAGTTTACGTCGGAATGTAAAAGAAATCATATTTATACATACCCGTACATAAAATATGAACGTAAAAAATAGTTTTTAAGTAAAGGAAGTATAGAGGTAAACCGAAACAAAATATTAGTAAATAAATTAATAGGTTAAAACCGTTCGTAAAACTGTGCTAAGTAGCACCAATGCAACACCGACATCGACTCTCAACATCGTAAAAATAAAATAGATAAAATGGTAAAAATTACACTGAACGAAAAGGAGACTAAAATTGTTGAACCACACACACCCGTTATAGTGTGTTAATGCGAAGAAATTAACCGAAAACGTAAAACATAGAAAATAATAACTTGGTTGATCTAGGACCCGCCCATTGCGGCGAAGTTTTCAAAAGGGAAAAAATGGACGCGTTGCGACGGGTCAGTCAAATATGGGAAAATAGAGAAAAAACGTTGAAACTCACATGCACGTCACTACATGTTAACTCGCAAAATTTAGAACGAAATGTAAAACGAAAAACTTGCGAAAGATAAAAAGTATGGGGACCAAAGTTGTAAATAATAAAGTGTTGTGTTAAATTCAAAAAATGAAAAGTTTGAGTTAAAAGTAAAAATTCAAATGGGTTGAAATGAAAAAGATAAAACTTTAAGGTTGAAAGTGGAAAATCAAGTAATGGGTTAAAATTTAAAAGATAAAAGTTGAAGGTAGAAAGTGGAAAATCAAATTTTTTTTTTTTTGAAAAAACCCCAAAGCATAGGGTACAAGTGATGATGCATAAGAAAGTTGTAAATTTATATATGGGATAATTAGGCTGAAGGGTGTCGGTTGTCACCTCGTCCACTCTACATCAGCATGTTAACACCCGGTACACCGCGCCAAAGGCGCTGAAAAGGGGGCGCCAAAGATGGGCTCATGAATGGCTTAACAAACACTAAGATGTGGGTTGGGGTCGCAGGATTTACCACCTATCGTAAGCCTCCATTTGAAGGGGCGCCACCCCACACCCTTTAGCCTTACCTTTTCCGATTAGTGGCACTCACATCTTATTGGTCCACTTGTCATGGTACATATTTTCATTATTTCTACGTAGAATTAATATAAATTACTAAATATGAATCATATGAAATTTCCACCAAAAAAATCCATGGCATGGTCATTCTCACCATCCATTTTGTTGCAAGTCCTCTACCTCTACAATTAATTAACATCATCATCCTATACTTCTTTCAAACTCATCAATGGCCACACCAACACCCTTTCACGCAATCGTGTCCAAAAATTCAACCTATTCGAACAGCATGACTCACTTGCTGTCAGTGAAATCAGCATCAATGACGTCACCCTCAGGTCCCTCGGGTCCCTTGTCCGATGATCCAGCCGGCTCGGCACCCGGTGGTGTGCCCGGTGCACCGGGTTGGTTGTAAAGGGACTGGCCGAGCTGCATCACCTCTTGGTTAAGTGCAGCCATCGCATCTTTTATGGTTTGTGTTGACCCACCGTTGATAGCCTCCCTCAGCTCACCGAGTTTGGCCTCGACCTTCTCTTTCACCGGTGCAGGAACCTTGTCTCCTAATTCCTTCAGCTGCTTCTCTGTCTGGTACACGACCGAATCCGCCTGGTTCTTTGTGTCGATAGCGTCTCGCTTTTCTTTGTCTTCTTTTGCAAACTTTTCGGCTTCGTTAACCATTCTCTCCACCTGTTTAATCAGCAATACAACAAGATTAAGTTATATTTTCATTACTAGCCTACTAAGACACCACAAACAAGCGGTATCCATACACCATTGAACGCAATCGAACCGACCAAACCAAAGCAACTCGGCCGGTTCGAGATCCGAATGGTTTGATCCACATTTCGGTTGCGTTCCAAACTTGAAACTTCGCGTGTAAACTGAACTGGCCGTTTAACTTTTACTATATGTATATAATTTTCAACTCGTTTGAGATCCAAAGTCCAAACAGTTTGGTTCACAGCTCGGTTTAAAACCGGATGTGTAAACCGAGTTGGCAGTTTACCTTCTATTATTTATATATTTTATTTTTTGGAATACGTAGTTATGCATATGTATTGTTATTATATTTAGGGTAAATAGTTTTTTTACGTCCTTTAAGTTTCAGCAAAATTTCATTTCAGACGTTGTCCTAAAACTAACGAAATTATAGCGGATGTCCTTTATGTTCTAATTTTTCACAGGTGGCGTCCTTTCTCCGTAAAATAATTACAAAAATAAAGGACACCCGTTGTAAAGAAATTAAAACATAAACGACACCGCCTGTAAAGAAATTAGAACATCCGCTGTAATTCCGTTAGTTAACGGACAACGCCCGACATTTTGCTGAAACTTAACAAACGTAAAATGCAATTTACCCTTATATTTATCATTCTAAAAATTTAATAAAGAACTATAATTTTGAAAAAAAAAAAAAAAGCAGCAAAGAACAACTGGTAAACAGGTATTCTCATGAAACATACCTCATCACTAGGTAATGTGCTAGCACCGGTGATGGTGATATCTTGTTTCTTTCCGGTGCCCTTATCCATGGCGGTGACAGACAAGATACCGTTTGCATCTATGTCGAATTTAACTTCAATTTGGGGGACCCCACGTGGGGCAGGCGGGATTCCATCAAGCCGGAAGCTACCAAGAGACTTGTTATCTCTAACAAACTCTCTCTCACCCTGAAGGACGTTAATCTCGACACTTGTTTGCCCGTCAGCAGCTGTAGAGAAAACCTCTGATTTTGAAGTTGGAAGAGTTGTGTTTCTTGGGATGATCTTTGTCATCACACCGCCAAGAGTTTCTAGACCAATGGATAACGGTGTTACGTCTAGAAGAACAATGTCACTCACATCTCCAGACAAAACACCAGCCTAGACACCAACAACAATTACATATCAATTATGTGATGTATGGGTGAGCAGAAAGACCAAATAACGAAGCATAGCATAAATTAAAGAAATAACCGAACCGACTGAAAACTGATTTTTGGGTCATGACTTTTTATAGCGAATTTTATGGTTCATATGTATATAAACAACAAAATTAACCAAATCAACATTAGAACCAACTTTCATTTTTTTATAAAATAATACGTGATGTGTCGAAAAAGTTTGTTAGATTTTTTGGAGTAAAATGCCATTTTGTCCAAGATTTAAAAAAACGGAAACGAGTTTCGAGGCGTTTTCCCTTCGCCTCACGAGGCGTAAGCCTCGAGGCGAACCGAGGCGTAAGCCCGAGGTGAAGTTAAAAAATAAATATAAATATTATATATCTTATAAAAATAGTAATACTAACTAAATTCATCATCAAACTCATCAAAATAATAAAAAACACACATAAAAAAGACATAAATTGCTTGAAATTGACACAAACTCAAAAACATCAAAAACAAATATCAAAAACCCCTGAGGCGCAGCCTTTTTAGCGCCTCAGCCCCTCTGAGGCGCATATACAGTACAAACCCCCTGAGGCGCGCCTCAAAATCGTTTTTGGCCGTTTCGCCTTGAGGCGCGCCTCGAGGCGCACGCCTCAACCGTTTTTTAAAACCATGATTTTGCCCCTAAGGTTTGGCCAGTTTTGCGATTTTCATCCAAAGGTTTGTTTTTCCGCATCTGGATCCAAATAGTTTGAAATCTTGTCATTTTTCATCCGGCTCGCTAACTCCATCCATTTTTCTCCATTAAGTCAGGGGTATTTTCGTCCTTTTTGTTAACTTAAAAGGATTTGGTCTTTCCAGGTGTATTCGGTCTTTTTACAAAGATGGTATAGGATATATACCTGGACTGCAGCTCCCAAGGCAACCACTTCATCTGGATTGACGGTAACATTCGGTTCCTTTCCGGTAAGGCTCTTGACAACTTCCTGAACAGCTGGAATACGTGTTGAGCCACCAACAAGGATCACCTCATCAATATCTTTAAACGACAGCTTGGCATCTCTCAAAGAATTCTCAACTGGTCTTTTAAGCCTAAAACAACAACAAAAACACAACAATTTCATCAGCCTTTTTTCGTTAACACAGTTGAAGCAACAAACTTTCGGTGTTAAAAGATGTACCTATCCAGCAGGTCTGAACATAGTTCCTCAAACTTTGCTCTTGTAAGGGTAGTGTCAATATGTTTAGGGCCATCTGCGGTGGCTGTAATGAACGGCAAGCTAAGAAGAAAAAAGAGATTATAAGTCGGTAAAATAATGCAATAGAAATGTGGTATCACAATCATGAAATCTCCAGCTGATTCATGTACCTAATATTTGCCTGTGTCAAAGTTGAAAGTTCCATCTTCGCCTTTTCAGCTGTTTCGGTCAACCGTTGCAGTGCTTGCTTGTCTTTTAGTAAGTCAATGCCCTCGTCTTTCTTGAAGCTTGCAGCAAGCCAGTCAACAACCCTCTACATAAATTCATTGATCACAAGTTATGCAACAGATATATCATATGTACAATTGTACGACGATGTTTGGGCCTTAACGATACCTACCTTGTCAAAATCGTCACCACCGAGATGTGTATCTCCAGAAGTAGACAGAACCTCAAAGACTCCATCACCAACCTCAAGAACTGCATATGAGATATAAACATTATACAATCGACACTTTTTTTGGTGAGAAACATGAACATTACAGTCAAGCTTGATACCCTTACCTGAAACATCGAAAGTACCACCTCCAAGATCAAAAACCAATATAGTCTCATTGTTCTTCCTTTCAAAACCATAAGCTAGCGAAGCAGCTGTAGGTTCGTTGATAATTCGCAGAACTTCCAGACCAGCAATTCGACCGGCGTCCTTGGTTGCTGTTCTTTGAGAATCATTGAAATAAGCAGGAACTGTCACGACAGCTTTAGTGACCTTGTCGTTCAGAAATTTGGAAGCATCATCCACAAGTTTTCTCAAAACCTGTTTAGATTCCAAATGATCAATCATACCCAACAAAATGTACAAAACACTCCACACACACTAAACCTCACTTAGAAGCAATAACATATTTTTTACATTTAGATGTACACTTCATACATATACACGACCCTAATCACGATACTTGTAAAAACAGCAATAAACCATGAACATGTGTTAACACTGCAAATATAGTTAGGCATGTAACCAAACCGAACCGAACCGAACACAAAAGGGCTTGTTCATGTATGTTTGTTTAACTTTAGCCAAACAAAAGAGCTAACAAGAACATTTAAACAAAAAGCTTGTCACGTTCATGTTTACTTGTCAAGAAAAATGTGTTCGTATTTGTTTATGTTCGTTCGTTAATATTCTAAATAAACAGTTCACGAACATAAACAAACACCAAATAGATTAAACAAGAATATCCAAATTAAAGTCTAAAACACCGTCAACATTACATCCAATATTACAAAGGTAAATAACTTGCAACTGTAACCAGTAAAATCCCACTCATAGCCTGGGTTTTAAAAAGCGCGCCTGAGGCACGCCTAGGCGCGAGGCGCACTAAGGCGCGGGCTTCAGCGCCTCAGGGCACCGAGGCGCGCTTTTTCCACAAAGCGCAAGAAAAGTGCTTTTTTTTGGGTTTTTTTGAGGTCTGAGGCGCGCGCCTTATGTATTTTGGGCGTTTTTATGTTGTTTTTATGCATGAAAGTGTTCTACAATGGGTTTATTGGCTTGTACATGTAGGTAATATGATATACAAACCTTATTTACAACTATATTTTGGATAAGGGATGCTAAAAACCTATGGGATATATATAAAAATTTATATAATCTTCTTGCGCCCCGGGTACGAAAAGCCCACCGCTTTTGCGCTTTGCGCCTCATTTTTAGACCTCATCGCTTTTGTGCGCTTCTCGCTTTTTAAAACCAAGCTCATAGCAAGCTCTCTGTAGGATCCGGGAGGGTGGTATGAGAGCAAACCATTCTATTGTCCCAGATAATAGAGAGGCGTACTAAAATAGGAATAGTAGTAACGATAAACTAAGGATTTTAAACTGTGAAAATCAAATTAACTTTAAAGTAAATAAATATGAACGGATAGTTAAACCAACAAAACAAAAGTAAACAAAAGGCTCTGAAATGTGAAAATGAATAAATTTTGAAGTAACATAAGTAATACAAAAATATGAAAGAATACTTAAAACGAAACATATGTGCATGCTCATTCACTTATTAACTGAACGAAAAATTCTTGTTTATGTTCATTTTATTTATTTATTAAAAGTTCGGTTTGTTCACAATCCTAAATAACAGGGCCGGCTCTGGGCCGGCAAACCCGTGCGAGGCCCAAAATTTCAAAGGGCCCGAAAAGTCTTTATAAGCTTATATATGTATCTGTGTGTGTATATATATATATATATACATATATATATATTAAATTATATATTTAGTATATTTGTCCGTTTATTATGCAAAAAAGTAATGGTGTAGTGGCAAAAACCATCTCAAAATAATGTAAAGTTCTCAAGCACGAGTCTTTGCTCTATCACTAAGTTTTTACTTTTGTAATTCATTTACCCTTAACCATAATTTTGGGCCCAATTCTTTTTGTTGACCGAGGCCTAAACTTTTTCAAGAGTTTTCGGGGACAGCTCTGCTAAATAAATATACTCAATGATAATTAAGCCATAAGTTAGCAACAATAATAGGAGGCAACTACAGGATTACTAATTCGGTCACCAACAAACCATAATTCAGTCACTAAATATACCTGTGCAGAAATCTCTTCAGCAGCAAACTGCTTCCCAATAGCCGGGCACTCAATCTTAACATTCCCATTCTCATCTCTAACAACCGTATATGACACCTGCTTCGACTCCTCATCCACCTCCGCCATCTTCCTCCCAATAAACCTCTTCACCGAGAAAAACGTATTCTCCGGATTCACCACCGCCTGCCTCTTCGCTATCTGCCCTACCAACCGGTCCCCGTTCTTCGTGTACGCCACCACCGACGGCGTCGTCCGCTGCCCCTCCGCGTTCGTCACTATCACCGGCTTCCCTCCCTCCATCGCTCCCACCGCAGAGTTCGTCGTTCCTAGATCTATTCCGACCACCTTCTCCGCCACTACTCTATTTCTTCTACTGTTTTTCAACTTTACGAAGGATTTTTGGTGTGAAAAGGAAATGGATTTGGTTAATCCTTTGCCGAAGAAGACGGTTTTAGGTGAATTTTGATTTGAAGCGAATCCGAGAGCGTGAATCTGAGCGGTGGAAGACGCCATTGTTGCTAGAAATGGAGGTTGAGGTTTCGGTAAGTATAAAAGGAAGGGGGTTACGAAGATTGGGAGTGGTGAGGTTTTGGGGATAAAAAGGGAGACGGAGATTGGGAGGAGAGGGTTAGGTGGGGACACGTTAACGGCTCTAGATTCTTCTTTGTTTTGTGTGGTCAGGATAATGGGTTGGTTTTCTCATTTTTAAAAGTTTATTAGTTATTACTCAAAAGCAATGTTTTCAAAACAGACCGGTCATCCACGCTCCATTGGTTTACTGGTCGAACAGGTTGGACCGATCAGCTACGTCAAGAGACGGTGCTACTCATATACGCTAAAAGCTTCTCACAAGGTGGTATCGTTTGTAGCCCTTCCCAGTCCTGCAAGTAGGGCTGTAAACAAACCGAACGAACACGAACAAAGCCTTGTTCGTGTTCGTTCGTTAAGGAAATAAATGCGTTCACGAACGGTTCATGAACACTTACCGAACGAGATTTTATGTTCGTGTTCGTTCCTTAAGGAAATGAGCGTGTTCACGAACGGTTCACGAACACAAACGAACACAAATAAATTTGGCGAATGATGTGTGTCGGTGTGTATATATTTTTAATGTATAATTAAGCCCTTTTTACACCTTTAGCCAAGTTTTAAATTTATAAAACACGATATTTACTAACACTAAACACACATATGGGCAAGTGCACCCATCGTGGACGTAGTATAGTGTTGGTAAGATACCGAGGTCGTCCAAGGACACAAGAGCTTTTAGTACCGGTTTATCCTCAACGTCTAATCAAATCAAAAGGTTAGAAAATGTTTTTAAACTAAGAAAATAAAAACTAACTAAATGCTGAAAAATAAAAATAAAATAAAAACAGATAGACAAGATGAATCACTTGGATCCGACTCGTGTATTAGTATAACCTTTGATTATTTTCGCACTTTTGCACTTGTTTAAGAGATTATCTTAGTTATTGTAGTAGGCCCCTCTTTTGAAGGCGACGTTACCCTCAACCCAGTAGTTTGAGTCAGCAAGGATACAATCCTAAAAGGTTGGATTATTGGAAGATAATGAATTAAGTTATTAATGCAAATTATGGTAGGCCCCGCTTTTGGCGGTGACGTTACCCTCGGCTGAGTAGTCTGAGTCAGCAGGGATACAGTCCTAAATAGCCGGGTTATAGTATTAATAGTAGTTAACTTATGAGGGGGTCAAAGAGTTTGGATCCCCGCCATCCAATACCTATGGGCATTGAAGGAGATCCTACTAAATTTGACCCAGGTCCCTTGCAGGACCTCTAAACGCTGAACAAGGGCAAGACCCTTACCAAACCGTTCCCTTAACCCCCGACCAGGTAGCCAACATACCTCCATATAGACCGTGGAGATATGAATGGTGAAAATCTTTTATTTTATATAGACAGTAAAATAATGCCAAGACACCACGGACAAACGATAAGGAAAGATCACCTTCAACATAAGCAACTAGTTATTAAAGTCATTAATACAAAACCAAATAAAAAGTGCAAAAGATTAAAAATAAAAAGTATTATACTAAACACTTGTCTTCACCAAGTGATGTAAGAGACTTAGGCAAACATGGCCTTGATTGTCAAGAACTCTTACTATCAATCTTGGATCCCGAGACGACTCACACACTCTACGATGGACAATGGATGATGGTGGTGGATGATGGTGTTATGGTGGTGGTGGGTGGTGGATGAAGGCAAACTTTTGGTGGATAGGCTTGAAAAAGTCTATAGCCACCTACGTAGCAAAGTGCTTGACTTGTACACAAGTGAAAGCTGAGCATCAAAAGCCGTCAGGCTTGCTACAACAGCCTGAACTTCCCGAGTGGAAATGGGAAATGGTGACGATGGATTTCATCACCAAGTTGCCAAAGACAAAGAAGGGAAATGATACAATATGGGTAATAGTTGATAGACTGACTAAGTCAGCACATTTCCTACCCATAAAGGAGACTCATAGCTCCGATATATTAGCCCAGTTGTTTGTAGACAAGATTGTAGCCCTTCATGGCGTGCCTGTGTCTATTATCTCTGATAGAGATACCAGATACACGTCACACTTTTGGAAAAGCTTCCAACAATCCTTGGGCACACTTTTGAACTTCAGTACGGCTTACCACCACCCTCAGACAGATGGACAGAGTGAGCGTACGATCCAAACGTTGGAAGACATGCTTCGTGCATATGCAATCGACTTAGGTGGCAGTTGGGATAACCATCTACCGTTAGTCGAATTCTCCTACAATAACAGCTACCATACAAGCATTAAGGCTGCACCTTTTGAAGCCCTATATGGTAGAAAGTGTAGAACACCCGTTTGTTGGGCAGAAGTTGGAGATGTCCAGATGACAGGACCTGATATTATCTTTGAAACAACGGACAAGATTGTCTAAATTCGCGATCGATTGAAAGCTGCCCGAGATAGGCAGAAGAGCTACGCATATTTGAAGCGTAAGCCTTTCAATTTCGAAGTAGGCGACAAAGTATTACTTAAGGTATCACCCTGGAAGGGGGTGATGCGATTCGGTAAGAAAGGCAAGTTAAGCCCGAGATATATTGGACCCTTCGAAGTAATCGAACGTGTCGGATCGGTTGCCTACAAACTAAACTTACCGGAAGAGCTCAGTGGTATCCACAAAGTGTTTCACATCTGTAACTTGAAGAAGTGTTTTGCTGATGAATCACTGGTTATACCGCATACAGATGTACATATCGACGAGAGCTTAAAGTTCGTTGAAAAACCTATGTCGATCGAGGATTGACAGGTTAAGAAACTTCGCAGGAAGTATATACCGATTGTGAAGGTAAAATGGGATGCCCGTAGGGGTCCCGATGAAAGAAAAGTACCCTCATTTATTTCAATAAATCTCGAGGTCGAGATTTCTTTTAAGGGGGTGAGGATGTAACACCTCGAAATTTTTGCGAAATTTTGCGTCCAATAATGTATTGACACGTGTCTTAGGTTTACACGTGGTGTTAAATACTAAATAAAGGACTAAAGTTGACAAACATTAAAAGTATGCAAATTCGAGGGTTAAAAATGTCAACAAGGGATAAATATACTGTACGGTAACCCTAAATGATGCTCGTACCTTCAAACGAATGAATCATGGATCGTACGGAACGAAATGTGGAAGAAAGTGAGGAATTACAAACTACAGGGGTCAAATGTGTCAACATGTTTAAGTTATACCTCCGAGTGACCTTTTGACAAACCTGGAGGTTTGTAACGGTTAATTATGCTCACTAGAATACTCAACAAAAATTTCATAAAGTTTCGTTATCGTACGAGCAAGTTGTGATCAAATTCGTATGCGAGGGATTAAAACGTCAACGTTGAAAGTTAGGACTTTTCGGGTAACAATAAAGTTAACCGGGGACTTAACGAAATGGGTATAAGTCTTGAAGCCCCTAAACATCAATTTTGAGGGCTCAATATGCAAGAAAATGATGGCCAATCAGAGTTTGAAGAGCCAGGGATCAAATCGCAAAAATCAAAAATTGAAGATCTGGTGCAAAAGGGGGTCGCGCGACGCGAGGCCCGAGGGGGGGTCCTTCGCGTCATGCGAGGGCTTGTCTGGTCTTTTTCTTTTGCTCCATGCTTGCCTCTTCACTCTAAACCGACTTAGTTCCATTAATATAGCAGCATGGGCGCCCCCTACATGCTTTAGGGCCCTTAGGGACACTTGTTGATGATCAATGAGCATGGGTAGACTTGGTTGTCAACAATCTAGTGCCTTATGAACACTATATAAAGGCCTTCATGTGCAACAAGTTCTTCACACCTTTCTCTTGCACTTCTGATCATTTCTGGAGCTCCAAAGCAGAACCAAGCCATCCCTAGTCGTGCATAGGACTTTGGTAAGCACCCTTAACCTTTCTTAGTTGAGTTTTGCTTAGTTATAGCTTAAAAGTCAAACCGTCGTAATTAACGGTTGACTTAACGGTTAATCACAAATGGTCCAGTGATTAGCCGAATCAAAGGTAGTTATATGTTGGTAATCATGTGGGCTTTAAACCCCTAAAAGGGCACCATCTGATTCCCACTCTAACTAGTCCGAATGTCGAGTCAAACTTGCTTGGAAAAAGTCAACAGAATACTAATTTGCGATTTTATGCATAATCAGTAATGTAGATGGTGTATAACCTGTTTTAACACTCATACAACATGATAATAAGTATATTAACTAGTCTAAGCTTGTTTGATCCGACCATTTACTGTTTTGACCCGGTTCGGAACCGAAAGTCGCAAAACTTTGACTTTTGCTTTGACTTAAGTTCTGACCCGTTATGGTATGATTTAGATATGCCTTAGGACACTCTTAGGACCAGGTTACATGATGGTATAACCCTCTGTGACCGGTTCATTGTTTGTCCGAGTCTTTAGCACATTTCCGTTAAACGCCTAAAAATTGACCATAACGCCCTTTTAACTTTAAAACGAGAATTTTGGACATGTGAAGGGACAATAACCTTAGTTACTGATTTCTAAGCGTGTCCCTAAAATTCACGTCAATCCGAGGTCTAGAATGGGAGTTATGCTAAATAGCGCAATTACGGAAACTTTAGTAATTAAACGGTGCAATTAGCATAAAGCCTATCTAAACCCAAATTTAGACACCAAACCTTTTACACACTGATGTAAAATAATATTTTGAGATTTTTAAAGATTTTTAATTATTTTTAACCTGCTCATAACATGCGGTTATGGCATCGGTTCGGTAATTACCGAATACCCTTTTCGGGCATAACTTGAGTTCTACATGGTATTTTGAGCCGATTCCAGTTGCTACTGATTTTAAATAATAAATAGAGTATTTTGGACTTTATAAACTGTTCGGAATAACTCAGATTTCCTGTAGAACTCAGAAACCTCTTTTATAATCTTTAAAATGACCAAAATACCCCTACGGGGCATATAATGGATTTAAACTCGTTACGGGCATTATGGAAGGTATCCTACTGATACCACAACCTCTTTAGAGCATATTAACTTAGGAAATCTGTATAGGACTCTTACGGTTACCCGTTACGCCTTTTGCGCGCACGGTTCGGTTTATGTAACTAGTTTACATAAACTAGCCGAAACGGGTCAAACCTTATCGTTTTCACTTCAAAATCCAGAGTGTGGTTATTATACCCACATAAAACAAGTCTTCAAAATTGTTGGGTCCAAACCACATTCCATTCCCGGTTTTCGCCTTTCAGGCGATTAAACCGTAATTATCCTTTGAAACTGACCGGTCTAAGCTAAGGCTAAATTAAAGACCCGTTAGGATTCTAATAGGTTGTTATGAACCTTCGTTCCAGAATAGGAGACCAGTAAAAGATACTTGCATTTATTTGATTGAGGTTATTACTTGCTCAGGTAAATACTTTTAACTTATTTTTCGTTATACTGGCTTGGGTTACGGTATTTAAAATACCGCTTAGTCGGGCAATTGACCCCAACTCATTAGTAGTTGGGTATTATCAATGTGACCCGTTTAAAAATTGGTTTTGTTGGCTTTACGCCTTTGGGAGCTTAATGACCATGTCCCGGATATCCTTGGCAGCATTTTACGAAATGGCCACGACCTTGACACGCGGGTGTAGGCGTACACCCGACAATGTGTCCATAATTATAAAAGTATAGCCGTTGGTTTTCCCTCCACGGTTTTATGCTATGTGGTGTGTCTATTAACCTTTAACCCGGCACGACCCGGGCGACCGAACGCATAGTGAACATGTAATTCTTTTACATGATTTGATTTATAAATTATCCCAAGTTATAAAGAGTTTGTGCCTTGTGCATTCAAATCAATTTTTTTAACATTTTATAAAAGTGTCGGTTGAATGTATTTACCAGTGTAAACTGACGTATTTTCCCCAAAAAGATTAATGCAGGTTCTACACGTAATAGGCTGGCCACTCCTTAGCATCGTTAGAGTCTCGCAAGCTTGGGATGCCAATATCTGTTGAACAATTATTTTTCTATTTTATTTTGATCCCCTGTGGATTATATTTCGACGATTGTGATACTTGGATATTACATTCGATAGTTGAAATATATTTATCTTTATGCTTCCGCTGTGCATTCATATATTGTGTGGTTTGACTATATTGTTGCCAACTACGTCACGGTAATCCCCCACCGGGCCCACCGGTGATACACGTGGAAATCGGGGTGTGACATGGTATGATAGCTATTGTTGTAAGAAAATTCTATTAATGGTAGATGATCATCCCAATTTCCTCCGAAATCAATTACACAAACTCTAAGCATATCTTCCATTGTCTGAATTGTCCTTTCGCTTTGTCCGTCTGTTTGGGGATGATAAGATGTGCTTAGATTTAACTTGGTTCCCATTGCTTTTTGGAAACTAGTCCAAAAATGAGAAGTAAAACGGCTATCTCTATCAGAAACAATTGATAAAGGAATTCCATGTAATGAAACTATTTCATTTACATATAACTTGCCTAATTGTTCCATACTGAAAGTTTCCTTCATCGGTAAGAAATGAGCAGACTTGGTTAACCTATCTACAATCACCCAGATTGTATCATTACCCTTTTGTGTTTTGGTAATTTGGTAACAAAATCCATTGTTTTCAATTCCCATTTCCATATTGGCATTTCTAATTGTTGTAATAAACCTGAGGGTTTTTTATGTTCAGCTTTAACTTGTGAACAGGTTAGACACTTGGCAACATAAGCTGCTACATCCTTTTTCATTCCTGTCCACCAAAAATTCTTTCTTAAGTCTTGATACATATTATCACTTCTAGGATGTATCGTATACTTAGACTTATGGGCTTCTTCTAATATTCGGTGGCGTAGGTTTCCTTGTTTGGGTATCCAAATTCTTTTCTTACGGAATCTCCAAATTCCATCTGTTCCTTGTTCTAATTCCTTAACCATTCCTTTCATTTTTTCAGTATCGTCCTTGATTACTGATTCTTGTACTTCTCTAATCTGATTATTTAAATCTATCTGCAGATTCAATTTTAGAGAACGTACTATTTTTGGCTTTTCATGATACTTTCGACTTAAAGCATCAGCTACTACATTAGCCTTTCCTACATGATACTGGATATTACAATCATATTCACTAAGAATTTCCATCCAGCGTCTTTGTCTCATATTTAACTCCTTTTGCCCAAAAACATATCTTAAACTCTTATAATCGGTGAAAATGGTAAACTTACTACCATAAAGGTAATGTCTCCAAATTTTAAGGGCAAAAATTATGGCTCCTAATTCTAGATCATGGGTTGTGTAATTTTCTTCATGATTCTTAAGTTTTCTAGAGGCATAGGCTATAACCTTTTGATGTTTCATCAACACACATCCATAACCTAACTTAGACGCGTTACAATAGACTACAAAGTCTTCAGTTCCTTCCGGTAACGCTAATATGGGTGCGTTGGTTAATCTTTGCTTAAGAATTCTAAAGGCTTCTTCCTGTTTTGGTCCCCATTCAAACTTAACAAATTTATAGGTCAGTTTTGTTAAAGGAATGGCTATTCTAGAAAAATCTCGGATAAACCATCTATAATAACCAGCCAGTCCTAGAAAACTTCTCACCTCCGTTGGTGACTCAGGGGTTTTCCATTTAGTAATCGCCTCGATCTTTGTGGGATCTACATGAATTCCTTCATGATTAACTAAATGTCCAAGGAATTGCACTTCTTCTAACCAAAACTCACATTTCGAAAATTTAGCGTAAAGCTTTTCTTTTCTCAATAATGTAAGGAGTGCATGCAGATGCGCTGCATGTTCCTCTTTACTCTTAGAGTAAATGAGAATATCATCTATAAAGACAATTATGAATTTATCCAGATATGGTTTACATATTCTGTTCATCATGTCTATAAATGCGGCTGGGGCATTGGTTAAACCAAATGGCATGATAGTAAATTCATAATGGCCATACCTTGTTCTGGGGGCAGTTTTAGGAATGTCCTCTTCCTTTACCTTCAGTTGATGATATCCTGAACGTAAATCGATTTTAGAAAAGAATCAAGCTCCTTGTAATTGATCAAACAAATCATCGATTCTCGGTAATGGGTACCGATTTTTAATCATGACCTTGTTCAGTTCTCGGTAATCGATGCACATACGCATTGACCCGTCCTTTTTCTTGACAAACAAGATTGGTGCTCCCCACGGTGATGAACTAGGCTATATGAATCCTTTTTACAAAAGTTCATCTAACTGTTTCTTCAGTTCTTGCATCTCTGCGGGTGCCAAAAGGTAAGGTGCCTTGGCAATCGGTGTTGTCCCTGGTAGTAGGTGAATTTGGAATTCAACTTCCCTGTCTGGCGGTAATCCAGGTAATTCTTCTGGAAACACATCTGAGAATTGAGATACTATAGGAATATCTTTCAATTTCCTTTTTTTTAGTGTTAATGATTATGGAAATCATATACACTAGGGATCCCTTCCTTGCACAACTTGTTGTTTTCAACACAGAGATGAATTTTGTGGATCGAGTTGGCTTATTTCCTTTAATTGTGATCTTTTCACCTTTTGGTGAATTTACTTGTATTGACTTTTGATCACATAGAATGCTGGCTTTATTGGCTATTAACCAATCCATTCCTAATACAATATCAAATCCAGCCAGGTTCATTGGATAAAGATTAGCAACAAAATTATGGTGTAAAATTTCTATTCTTGCTCCCTGCAAGATTTCAGTAATCTTAATGGATTCTCCATTTGTTGTCTCTACTAGACATTCTTGTTGGAGTTTAGTTAATGGTTGATTGAGAAGTTTGCAAAATGAAGTATTACTAAAAGTTTGGTTCGCACCAGAGTCAAATAATATTTTAGCAAAAACATCATTAACTAAAAACGTACCGGCAATCACGTCCGGAATCATCTTGGCTTCTTCTGCAGTCAGAACAAATGCTCTAGCATTCTTAGTAGTCTTGTTGTTCATGGCTGGAGCTAGTTTCGGACAATTCGGTTTAATATGCCCCTTTTCTCCACAATTGAAGCATACTCCATTGCTGGGTTTCTTTCTGCAATCTTCTTCCTTGTGTCCCGGTATTTTCCAGAAATTACAGTATGTAGAACATCTCCCTGAATGTTTCTTCTTGCAGGCATTACAATAAGGTGTAGAGGTAGAGCCTATATTTTTCCCACGGTTGGAATTACCGTAGCGAAATTCTTGGGTAAGCTTTTGGTCTAGGTTCTTCCTTTGGTTTTCTTCTTGTGTACGTACTAGTTCATCAGTCAAGGTATTGGCTAGTTCAATAGCTTCTTCTTTAGTTTGTGGTCTAGCTGCCTTGACTACATGTCTAATCTCGCTGATTAATCCCCAGATGTAATGGGAGATTAATACTGGTTCTGGTGAGGCTAGGGTTAGCACAATTCTAGCATATTCGAAGAATACGGTAGTATAAACTTTACAGTCTACTCCAGTCATTCTATGGTTTAAGAACTTATTAGCTATTTGTTCCTTTTCATTGGGAGGACAGAATTTCTTTTCAACCATGTTCTTAAACTCATTCTATTCCATACTATAGACTCTGTCACTTTCCCTAGACTGGAGAATAGTGTTCCACCATTCTAGAGCTGCAGTCTTAAAAAATTGGAAGCAAACATGATTTTATCTTCCTCTGCACACTTGCTTATTTTTAATACGGCTTCAGTCTTTTCTATCCAATGTAGAGTTGCAATGGCTCCTTCATTGCCCGAGAATTCCATTGGTTTACAAGACCATAATTCTTTGTAAGAACAACCATATGACATGGTTCTTCTTCTTTTCGGAATAGGCAATTGAAGTAACGGTCCATTGTTTACGTTGTGACTGGGTTCAGTAGGTGGTCGCTTACTTACATTAGTATTTTATTATTTTCTGCTTCCTTAACCGTTTTGATAATATATGGCATAGCGTCTATAATCCCTTATGCCACTATGTGTTGGATGACACTGTTATCTAATTGGTTCCCGTTATTATCGTTATTCGGGTTTTCCTGATTCACTTCATTGTCCATCTGGATTATAAACATTTACCAAATATTAATATCACAGAACAATATTTAATGCGAACAATCACACAAACAAACACATTGATCAAAATCGTCGTACATTGTGACATTTACTCTATTTCATATATTTATATATTATAAGCTGCAACTGAAATTTAAAATACAATTGTAGGATCGTGTTTCGACCCAAACGAGTCGTTCAGAGGAGTTTTGACCAAATACAGATACGGAAAATAAGTATCTGACTTAGGAACAACTAGCAAATCACTTTAAACACCTTTCTGTATTGATTTGACAACAATTACATCCGAATCTCAAACCGGCAGCACTTCGGTAAGAGTTACAAGACTGTTCTCTGGTTTTGCTTATGATGACACTATATATAGGGCATGAGGTTTCGCTCCAAGAGACATGTTGTATGAGCGAATCCTCTGACTGACATATAAGCGAAACTATGTTGACACATAAGCGAAACTACCTGTGTCCCTATGAGCGAAACTATCTCTTAAAATACATACAAACTCCTGTTTTCTCGTAAGATGTGCCCTGATCTAACAATCTAAGACTATGACTCGATACAAGACGAAGTCGACAGATGTAGTGCACCAACAACAATACTAACTATGCATCAGTAGGTAGTGGAGTATCTATTTTTAGTTGATATTTTTTTCAAACTACTCGCATATATATATATATATATATATATATATATATATATATATATATATATATATATATATTTATACATATTATTAATATTACTATTATTAGGGGTTCATCCAGTGCTGCATATTGCGCTCGTCGTACTTCCAAACGAGCCTCTCCCCTATTTGCCTTATTCTTTCACTTTCATCTAATAACTTCTCACCAAAGCTACGGAGTTCCTGCACGTTTTCGGTATTCATGGGTGGTGGTGGTGGTGGTTGTGACATCTGTGCTTGTAATCATTGTGAACAATTCAGTTATCAATGAAATAAAGTTATTTGATCCCAATGTTTGTTTATTTGTGTTTGATGTTTTTCATGTTTTGACTTTTATCCAATTTCAAACTCTATATCGCTTTCTGGAGAATTATACGCAAACTGGTGCGTAAACATACTCAGTTTAATGCGACAAATACTCCGGAACATCAATTTATGCTTAACATACCTTAAATAACCTTTACATAACTTAGAAATAAGTTAAGGCTTTGGTATGGCAAAATCAAGTTTATTCGCTTACAGGGACTAAAATTGACAAACTGCGAAAGTATGCCAATTTGAACTGTAACAAACATTCCGGAACATGCCCATAAGTTAAACACACCCTAAATATTCTTTACATAGCTTAGAAATAGGCTTTGAGGGGTTCGGTGTGCTAAAATAAACTTTTGGGTCATTCAGGGACTAAAAGCGTCAAAAAGTGCATAAGTTTGCATTTTCGCGCATAACTTACGTTCTGAATTCATCCGGACATCCAAAAATTTATGTAATCATTAAAATATTATGTTTTAGTGATTGGCTTGTCAAAAATCCATTCGTCGCGCAATTTGGACCGTTTTTGCATCTGTTACGACTTCCGTCGTAATTAACCGAACAACGCAATCGTACGGCCAAAGGAACCGACATCCGCCATATTTTTGAGCATGTTTCATGTTCCCTATACTTTAACATCCTTGTGAAGCTTAAAAATGGGTTTGACGGGTGTTAGAAGTGCCAAAACACGACCATACGCGCACAGGGACCAAAACTGCCAAAATTGAAACTTTGCTGGTCTGCAGGGTCCTTACGGACCGTAAAGGACCTCATACGGTCCGTAAAGCACCCCCAGAACAGCAGAATGTGTTTTCCAGCCATTTCCAGCTGTTACCCACCTTTACCCATGGTTTCTTGCATCTTGTGGGCTGGTTTGGGATGCCCCTAGGTTTGTAAAACAATGGGCACACATGGAGGGTTGAGATCGAAGCTCGGATTTCAAGAAACGATCCTAACGGTTCTACGAAATCTATAAATACCCTCCATGAATTCACTTCCAACCCACTTGATTTCTGAGATTTTCTCTAAGTTGGAGTGGTTATCACTTCATACCTGAGAAATACTTGGAAATCGATCTTGCGGGGACCTTCTGTAAGTATTCTTTCATGCTTTTCATTCGTTTTAGTATTAAAGTCAAACTGTGTTTGACTTTCTGAATTGACCAGTTTATGGTCAACGCGAAGTTCGTTTGAACTTCAAAACGTAAGCGTAATCACGATGGTTATAGTCCCTAGTGACTATACCTACGGATTACCACGTTATCTAGGCTCAGTGACGAGTCGTAGTTTCGGCCAAAATGCGTCTTCTCGCGTATTTTGTAACCAAACTACTCTAGGGTATCAAAACCGTTTGTTTTGATACCAAACCTGTTTTCTAACTTAACTAAACATGTTCTAGCATGTTTAGCTCATCATTTTTTTTTAGATTTGTGCTTGTCTAGGGTCATAAAGGTAAGCGATCTAAACCATCGCTTATACTTTCAAACCCGACCCATTTGGTCGATCTTTAGGATCCGACCAAACACTTTAGGTGACCATAGTTGTATAGGGAATAACCTTCCGATGTTATACCTTATGGTCACATCGTTTAAGTAGTTGTATGATAATTAGTTCTTATGCCTTAGGAAAATTACCAAAATACCCTTTTTGCGCCAAAATTCATTTTAAACCTATGTAACATAACTTTTGACATATAAACTAATTTGGAAACAATATTAAACATGTTAAGGCATATCTTACTTGTCATAGGACTAGTTAGGCATTCCGAACGCGTTTTACGCGAACGACGCGTTAAAGTGGCATAAGCTACCTAAACGGGTCGTAACGGGTCAAAAGCACTTAGGATAGGTTTCGTTTTAGTATGTAGGCTTTGTTAAACCATATTACATGAGTTCTTACACTCATTTGATTTACGAACCCTCATACTACCCGATCCTCCGTTAGGTCCGTTTATTAATGTAGATACCTATATTAGGTGTCGTTTGAATCCGTGATCTTCTAGCTTTGCTTGGTGGATATCTAAAGTCTATTGAGCAATCTCAAGTGAGTACATAGACCCCTCTTTTACTGTTTTTCAAACATTTTGGGGTGAAACACATGTGCCTACTTGTTACTTTCATGCTTTCCATGTTTTCATATCATATGCTTGTTATGTTCAATAGTACACTTATAGTACATGATTTCATTGTGTTTTTGCTATGTATGTCCTTTGTAGCATACTTAGTACATCATTTTACATTACATTTTATGCTATGTATGTCCATTGTGTGCATACTTAGTACATCGTTTTACATTACATTTTATGCTATGTATGTCCATTGTGTGCATACTTAGTACATTGTTTTACATTACACGCTATGTATGTTCATTTGATTGCATACTTAGTGCATTGTTTTCACATGCTTACATTTTGGTATAACATTTGGTTGTTTAAATGGGACAAAAATACATTCATTAACATTGATCACGTCGTTCGTTAGTAGGTAGTGGTACCATAGGAATTGACAACTCCCATTCCTGACATCCTAGGTATGTTTGGATGAAAGGAATGACCGAATTCGATATACATAACTCAGATAAACCTTTAATTTGTTTAAAGGTTAATCACCACAGTCGCAAGGCTTGAATGTATGCATTTTCACATACCGCATAGATGTTTGTATCAGTATAACATGCATTTCCACAAAACATAACGTTGATTTAAACCACGTTTTACTTCAACACATTGTTTTGTGCATTTTTACCTATGGTTTAGTTGATACATATTTCACTTGCCATACATGACATTTTGTTTACACATTACTTGATTGACATTTGACATAGACATTTTAATATTGACATATACACATTTCATGGATTACATTTTGATATAAACATTTTAACATGGTTTTTCACACAAACACTTTGACATTTGATTTTACATAAACATTTTTACATTGGTGGTTTGTTTGGGTAAGTGATTTAGGTAACGAGACGTGTATAATGTGATACAAGCATGGTGGATACGCCGCTGGTACTTCCTATATATAAGTGCTTGTATTGTATTACATATCGTAACGTTATTTAAATCATTCAATTTGGACTTATACATTTTTACACAAATAACATATTTTTCACAAGACTTTGTTTTACAAAATAGTTTATACAACTTATTTTACTTGGTTATTCATTTAACCATACATTATTTTGTTACTTATACATATCATCTGATTTTAACGCTTTTCAAATGATTTACAAAACAAAACAATGTACAAGTTTCATGACTGAATTTTATTAAACATTTTCTTAAACTTAAGTCATGAATCCTATTTTCACAAAACCTATGCATCTCACAGGCATTTTTATGCTGACGTACCTATTTTCACATGTGTTTCAGGAGCAAATGCATAGGATGTTTGTGACACGCTAGGGTGGACTTGGGCCTTAGTGACATAAAATGAAGCTAGACTAGTTAAAACTTGTTATGTACTCTTTGTTTCATTTTGTTTAAGACAATGTAACTCTTTGGTTTGATGAATAAAATATGACTTTGTATGCCATGGTTGTGAAACAAAAATTCTGTTACAACACTCCCTGACGTTTCCGCCACGATTTGATGTTTTACGTGGTCGGGGTGTGACAGTGGTGGTATCGGGTCAGGGTACGGTGGTACGGGTTCTTCATATGGGTATAGGTTTTCTAGTATTTCCCGAACATACTGATCAGCATTCAAGTATGGATCTAGAGGATCAAGGTTAGGGTATGGTGCTACTGGGTTTGGTATGGATTCTTCCGGTGGGTAGAGTTCTCGATAACCCCTATGTTCATCGTTCCATGGGTCATAAGCTAGAGGGTTTGGTGCTGGGACTCTATGGATTTCGTTTGGGTCGAAGGCAGGTATGGGAAGCTGGTCTCCTGGATTAGGTTCGATTTCCATGGGTTGAGTTGGAAACAGTGGTAGTGGCTGTGGTGCAATGATTTGTTCTAAGTTTGGGTCTGTAGTAGTGGTAGCTAATATGTGAAAGTTAGCTAATCGCCTATTGAGTATTTCTTGAGTTTGGGCATTCATCTCCCTATTTGCTGCTGCTAAGGCCCGTTGCTGCTGCAACTTCCTCATTTTTTTCCTACGCTCGATGTAACACCTCGAAAATTTATGTCCAATAATGTATCGACACGTGTCATGGACTTAAAACGTGTAAAGGATTGATTTTGAGGGACTAAAGTTGACAAACAAGAAATCTATGTGCGTAAAAGGATTCAAAATGTCAACAATGAGTAAATATATCTTTCAATAACCCTACATGATGTTTATACCCTTAAACGAATAAATCATGGATCATACGAAGCTAATTGTGAAAGAAAGTGAGGAATTACAAACTACAGGGGCTAAATGTGTCAACATGTTTAAAGTATACCTCTGAGTGATCTTTTAGCAAACCCAAAGCTTTGTAATGGTTAATTATACTCACAAGGATGTGTGATAAAAATTTCACAAGGTTTCGATGAATTATGAGAAAGTTATGACAATATTCGTATGCGAGGGGTTAAAAGCGTCAAACCGCAAAAGTATGTCAATTCGTAAGGTGTCGGACCTTCCGGAATATGACCATGAGTTTAGAATACTCAATTTAACCTTAATATAGCTTAGATATAGGCTTAGAGGTGTTTGGTGCGCAAAAATAAACTTTTATGTCATGCAGGGACTAAAAGTGTCAAAAAGTGCACAAGTTTGCATTTTCGCGCATATCTTGCATTCTGAATATCCCCGGACAACCAAAAATTTATGTAAGCACTAAAATATTTTATTTTAGTGTTTGGCTTGATAAAATTCCGTTCGTCGCGTAATTTGGTTCGTTTTTAGCGTCCGTCCGTGTTTCGTCGTAATTAGCCGAACAACGGGACCGTACGACCAAACGAACCGACATCCAGCATATTTTTGAGCATGTTTCATGTTCCCTATTCTTAGGCATCATTATAGAGCCTTAAAAATGGTTTATCGGGCCTTAGAAGTGTCGGAAATGACTTTTGGAAGTGCAGGGGCCAAAACTGTCAAGTTTGAAAGATTGCATGTGCTGTGCAGGTCCCTTACGGACCGTATACAGGACCATATGGTCCGTATAGCTTGCCCAGTTCCAGAATTTTAAAAACCAGCTGTGGTTTTGCTTCCCTCTCACAATTCTTGATTCTATGGGCTGACTTAGGGACACCCAAGGTTTTCTAAATCAGTGGGTATACTTGTAGGGCTGAGATCGAATCCCGTTTACCGAGGAACGATCCTAACGGCTCTCAAAATCCTATAAATACCCCCCTTGTTTTGGGTTTCACTTGCACCTCTTCTCATTTCTGAATTGCTCTCTGATTTCTCTGCATTCCTTGAGGGTCTTGAGCTTCTTGAGAACCTCATCCAAGTCCTTTGGACTTATGTAAGTGATTCCTTTCATGCTTAGTTATTTGTTTAGCGTTTGAACCGAAAAGTCAAGCGTTATCAATAAACACTTTGACTTTTAATCGGTTGAGCCATTGTTCGCGTGGAACGTGGCTACGTGATCGTAATTAGGTAGGTATTTAACCCTCTAAAGGGCACCTCCTAATTACCACGTTTACTTAGTTTAATTGTCGGGTCAAATTAAAGTTAATCGGGTTTGTTTTAAATAAAATTCATAACTAATGATATAAAAGTTATAAAAATCAGTTTTGTCACTTAATGACTTGGTAAATATTAGTTGAACATGTCTAAGCATGATTCAACCCGACAATTCTAAGTATAGGCTCGGTTCGCAACCGAAAGTCGCAAGGTTTGACCTTTGCTTTGACTTTCAGTTCTGACCCGAATTAGCTTGAGTTATTTATGCCTTAGGGTCCTTTGTGATCATGTTATATGATAGTATAACCCCCCAAAGTTATACTACTTGGTTCTTTAGAATTAAAGACCACCGCATGTTTCCATAATGCCTAAATGTGACCATAATGCCCTTTAATGTTAAAACAATATTTTTCAAGATGTGAAGGGACTAAAACCTTTATTACTGATCTATAAGCATGTCCATAAAGTTTCACATCAGTTTTAGGTCTAGATTAGGAGATATGCTCATTAGCGTAATTAAGAAGCTTTTCGGTAAATTAACCGTATGATTAGCATATAGCCTATCTAAACCCAATTTTTAATACCAAACTTTTTACCCACTGATGTAATATAATATTTTGGGATTTTTGAAGATTTTTATTTATTTTTAGGCTGATCGTAACCTAGAGTTCTAAGCTTGATTCGGTAATTGCCGGTTTTGCCCTTTTAGGCTAGAAAATGAGTTTTACAAAACCTTTTGACCCCAAACCTTTTTATACGGATATAATATGATAAATAGAATATGTTAAGCCTTCTGGAACAGTAAAAATATCAGCTTCCCTTTTAGAAACCCGGAAATAGCTCAAATCGCCATTTTAAGCGTTTTTACGCGTTTCCAGCGCGTAGTATGTATTAAAACCATTTTAGGTGTATAAGACTTGATACCTACTGATGTTTTAAGTAAACTTTCATACTTTAGCAGTAAGCAAAAGTCTTAAGCTCAGAATCCCAGTTTTGACCTTTTAAGCCTATGTGAAATTACCAAAATGCCCTTAAGATGCATAGTTTGGTTATAAGTGATAAATTTCACACATAGATTATACCCTACTGATGTAACTTAGTAAATTAAGTATTTTTACTGATATAATCAGACCCGAAACTCAGATTACTATTTAACCTCTTTTATAACCTTAAAAATGACCAAAATACCCCTAAGGGGCATAAATTGGTTTTAAACTCGTTTTGGGCATAATGGAAGATATCCTACTGATATCACAACATATCAAAGGCATATTAACTTATGGAACATGTTCATGACTCTTATGGTTACCCGTTACGCATGTTTCGCGTTCGGATCGGCCTATGTGACTAGTTTGCATATATAAGCCGAAACGGGTCAAACCATATCGTTTTTGTCTCAAAATCCAGAATGTGTTTAAGTTACCCATATTAAACAAGCATGCAAGCTTGTCGGGTCAAAACCACATTCTAAGCCAGTCTTCGCTTTATCATGCGTTTGAACCGTGCCTTCCTTTGAAAACTAACCGGTCTAAAGCTTAGGCTAAATTAAAGACCCGTTAGGATTCTAATAGGTTATTAAAACCTTCGTTCCAGATTAGGAGCCCAGTAAAAGCTATGTGCGCTTGCTGTATTTGAATTATACTATTGCTCAGGTAAATACTCTTAACTTATTTTCCCTATACGTGCTTGGGATACGGTGCTATAAAAGTACCGCTTGGTCGGGTGTATGTAGTCATTTAAATCGGATTGTGATTGATGTATTTACATAACCTGTTTGATATGTATTATTTGGTGTATGGCCCTTGGGGGTTAAATGACCATGTCCCGGATATCCTTGGCATCATTCATGAAATGGCCACGACCTAAGCACGGGGTGTAGGCGTACACCTGACAGCTGCATTATGTAAAAACTGGTATCCCACTATAAGGAATCGACCTTGTGGGCATTATACCTGTGGCGTGTCAGTTAACTTAAGTCCGGCCCTACAAACCGGCCCTAATGGACGACAAATGAGTAAAACTGTATACAAGATTATTTTGAATAATTGTCCCAAGTTATAAAATATTTTTGCCAAAGTGCATTTAAATCAATTTTCAAACTCTTTTCAAAATGAGTCAGTTAAGTTGTATTTACCAGTGCAAACTGACGTATTTTCCAAAAAGGCTAAGTGCAGGTGCTAGACGAAATAGGCTGGCTACTCCAGGCATCATTACTCAAGTCTCGCAAGCTTTAGATGTCAAAGTCTGTTGAACAGTTTTCCTTTTTATTTGATCCGCCTGTGGATCTGTTTCGACTGTGTTGTAATACTCAAACATTACATTTTGTTCAGTTGAAATAAATCTATATCTTTTGCTTCCGCTGTGCATTTATATGTTGTGTTGTTTGACTATGATGATATCAATGACGTCACGATACTCCCCACCGGGCCCACCGGTGACACGTGGAAAATAGGGGTGTGACACTCGAGTGCTCCCCGACTGAACCATCCTCTCTTTTTGGTAGGGAATGGTTCTTCGGATTGTGCCTTAAATATGAAAATCCCCTCTTCTGTATCAGCTGAGTACCCCAAAGGAGTAGGCTGGGAAGAAGTTCCTTCATTTCTAGGAGAACTAGACAATTGACGATAGGCATCCGATGGTCCTTGATCACTCATACTGTAAACTAACAAATTGTCAAATAACACAAAACAATAATATGTAGATATGCACGTAATTCCATAGATTATTTCCTAACATAATGATAAAATTTTGGTGTTAGCAGAACACTTCTGTGGCTGAAATCAGTGGCTGTAGCTCTGATACCACCTTCTGTCGCAAACCCCAACCCCTGCCCCGGGAGGCGGGCTGCCGCGGCCTACTCAAAGATGGTGGTATCGGTGTTTATCATTAATTTGGCAGCGGAAATTTCATCAGAACCGTAGTTAGGAAATATTTTATCAGAGTAAAACACCACATTTTTATAATAATAAATATATTGGGATAAACCCAAGTTTCCATCACAAACATGTTTATAGGGTTAAACCCTAATTTATTGAAATAAAACTTCTTCTTTATTTAGGTAACTTTTATAGCCACTTTTCCAAGCCTTTAGTGCTCTCCAGCTGGCTTCTATTTGCCTTTCACATTTTGTTACCTGCAACGCGTTTAAAAACATTTCGTCAGCAAGAAATACTAGCGAGTGAATCCCAGTTTAATCAAAACAGGTTTTATCATTTTACAGCATTGAGGGCAATCCAACAATTACATTTGTTTACATCTACTTTAATTACCACCCACGGTACTGTCAATCCTGACTGGTGGTAATGTTACTACTCACAGTGTAGTAACAAATTTTGTATACAAAACCCCAACATACCTACGATAATTGTAGAATACAAATACTCAAGCACTGTTAAATATAAATGAAAACAATTGAGGTTTTGTAAAAACACTTTGTGAAAAGAGGAATCACTCACATTGCTATTTTAGGTATTTCCCTTGTGACTTCCTGGTTATAATCTAATAAATTAAACAATGCACACGCGTTACTATAATAACCCAAATTTGCATTATTTATACCCTCCCTGATACAGAACTCCAACGACTGAGTCAGGCAGAGCCTCGATATGCGTTACAAAGCACTAGATCAATCGGGCGGCGTATCTAATACGTAACTGGGGTTATAATACTTACAACGAGGCAGAGCTTCGCTAATTAAGGGGTATTATACCCGATATAGTAATTGCTATTCAGAATTGAGAGATAATTCGAAAGTTTTGAACAAAAATCAACTGAATGTTGATGCCCTCTATTTATAGGGCTGTTCGGCTGGTTTCTCGCGCCCCGTGACGGAGACAAGGGGGGCCGTCGCACCACGCAAGCTAGGCTAGGGTAGGCCCTAGCTTGGCTGAATCAACGGCTAGGCTTGACACTCACATGCCACGTGGCGGCACCGGGCTACGCCACTTATTCCCTCGCTCGCGCCCCACGATGGATCAGGGGGAGTCTATCGCACCCCGCGTGGACCCCCTGATTTTTGTTTTATTTTATTTTTATTAAATTTAAGGTATTTTGGGCCTATTTTTCGTATACGGGGTGTATTTTAGGGCGTATAGGAATGTTATAAGTATTCTAGGAGGGTTGTTATATCGATGTAGTTGTTAATCTTCTGATGTTATAAAGTTTAATCCTATTAATCTTTCTTGTCTCATTTTACTTTTACTTATTTTAGCAAGCATAAGTATTATTATATAGTATAGTTATATAATCTGAGGATTGCAGATCGATATTGATGTTGATGTGAAATTGTGTCTGAGTTTGATTTAGTTTATGTTGATGTTGAATTGTGCCTGAATATAGAATTGCAAACATGAAATCACTGTTGAAGAAGAAGAAAAGTCCCTTCAAATGGCAACGCCCTGTTAGAGACAAGTCACTCGTATAAATTCCAAACATCTGTTTAAGCCTGAACAGATGTTTGATAAGTCAACAGAGGTTTAAGTCTCTCAGGTTAGTTTAAGGCTGAACAGATGTTCAAAGGGTTGCTAACGATCTGAACCTAGATGTACAGCCAGTAGTATTACTTGTGTTTCTTCCAGTTGACCCTACCTACAAAAAAACAGATGATTGCAAAGCCAAAATGGTCTAGAATATCTGATCATGAATAACAGTTTTTTTTAAATGCTCCTCCCAATTACAAAGACTCAAAATCTGCAACTCTAAAGGTCTGTCAAAGCTAAAGTCTGCCAAAAGAGAACATCTGCTTGAAGTCATCCTCTACTGATGAAGAAAACGTCTGAAGAAGCAAAGGTCTGTTATGGGTCAACAAATGTTAAAGAACAGCAAATGATATTCAACAGATGCTGCTCAACAGAGGTTATCAATGTAACAGTGCTTAGGCTAATAGCCGATGTTGGGAGTTTGTTAGGCTATTAGATGTTGTTGTCTAGGTGACGTCCGCTTAGATGCTTATAATTCTCATGCACACGTAAACTTTGTAATTACAATCTTTATAAAAGCATGACGATGAAAGCATTCTTCTCATTGTTATGGGAAAAAAGTTTATTATTCTGCTGCATATTTCCGTTTCTGTTTTATCTTCTTCCATTGTTATCATCTTAACTATCACAACAATCAAAATCAGATCCTAACAATTGGTATCAGAGCTTGGTCAATCAAATTCGATCCCAACAAATCCTGCTGAATTGGTTAATCAAAAGCATTAAAATGTCTTCAGAAAATCAAAAATCCATTCTTAAAAAAATAGCTAATTTTGAAAAAAAAATTCAAAAATCCTTAAAAGTATGTTCAAACTGTCTTTGAAATCTCTGCTTGGCTAAAAATTCATCCACTGCTGAAAGGTATTGTCTGTTCTTACCACTGTTCTCAACCTTTGTTGTTGCCTAACAGAGGTTTCCAAACAACTGCCATCCATTATCACAACAGAGGTTCCGACGTAGACAAATGTTAGCCATCAGATCTTTGTAACTGCTGCCACGTCAGCATTCACTTTTCCACTCTATATAAACCCTGTTTCATCCCCAAACAGAGCTTTCACTGTCGTCTCGAATTCAAAATTCTCAAAAGCGGTTTTCATTATCACCTTCTTCTCCAATCATGGCTCTAAACATAAAAAAACCCTCACAACTACCTCCCCGTCTTCGAGAAAACTACCAAAAATACCAGTTTTCACTCAATAATTGACGTTTTAACGTCATCAAAATATAAAGCAATCCTTATTGCCGATGCTCCAGTTCATACGGAAACACTCCGACAATTTTGGGCTAATGCTGAAATATAGTCTGAAAAAATAGCCGTTTGCTATCACATCTAAAGTCGCGAAAAGTCTGGTTCGAATTTCCCCATCTACAATTTCCACTACATTTGCATTGGACGACTTGGCAGGTAAGACCATCTTTGAAAAACATGAACTTCATACAGAGTTCATTGAGAGAGAGTATGATGCACAATTAAAGGGAGTTACTATTTTCAAACCAAACTTCCCTCCGCCAATGAATTTTTTTCCATACTCTTTTAATTTGTCTCTCAGCCAAGACCACTGCATTTAATGAGATACCTTTAAAAATTCAGTACTTGGGATATGCTATTTTAACAAAATCTGATTACAATTTATCCCAAGCATTGTTTTCTGATTTGCTGGCAAATGTGAAAAACGTGAAAAAAGGTGCTAATAATGCTTTTCTGTTGTATCCAAGACTTCTAAGCTACTACCTACGAAAACAAGTGTCACAAACAGATTTTGAATAAGGTGTAGCTTTTCAAATAAATAGTCTTACAAGTGAAACTTTTACCAGACTTATGGATAAAGAGTCAAAAGTTTCAAAAACACAAACAAAGGGGGATGAGCCTGTTTTAGATGCGTCCACATCTGTTGCTCAAACCTCTGTTGTTGAGCCTATTGCTCCTGGTGTGACACCACAACCGGTGTTGTGAAACCCACACCAGCCAAACCCAAAAAGAAAACTTCCATCTCCAGAAATCCCACCAAAACACAAAAAGCTAAAAGGGTCCTCTGGAAGATGAGATCCCAGAGGTTAATCCAGTGACAACACAAAAGTCACCTGAAACCACTGTTGCTACTTCCTCACAACAGTTGGTAGGATCTCCAACCAAACAAACTCCTCATGAATCCTCACAAAAGGATCATGTTGTAAGCACAGGGACACCATAACAAGAAGCAGAACTTTCATTTGAAAGTATGCTTAAAAGCCCCTCTCCCAAGGCAATGTCGTTTTCCACTCCACAACCTTCTCCTCAAATTCCACCCACCATTATACCTCTGTTTGAGGCAATTGAAACTCAGACACGAATCAGTCCCTCTCACTCACCCATTATTGAGAGTACACTTCCACAAATGACTAAGTCTAACAAATTCAATCTGCTATCCCACAAATAGCTGAGGAGGCTACACCCCTTGAGTTTCAAGAAACTCTTGGTGGTAGTTCAAGTGGAGTAGTCACTACACTGTTGAATCAATTGGTTTACAGTTGATAGTGGTTACATTCTTAAGACTCCCTTGAAGGCAACAACTGTTGAGGCTACAATTGTATCCTCTGCTGCAGTTGGAAGTCCCTAGTACCAAGACAAAGGGGCATTTGTTTATGATGATTTGGAAACTTCTCCTATTATCAAAACAAATAAAACTACCACAGGTAGGGATTCAGATGATCCTATTAAATTAGGTGATGAATTGAGATACAAAGAATTGACGGGTAGAATGACTTCCATGGAAACTATTATAACTGAAATGAAAGAGATGATGAACATATGTTGGAACATTCTCAAAGTCAGCCTAACACTCAGCAAATTGCCAATGAGCTGTGGAATTATGTGCAACTAATCCTTCAAGCTCAAAGGAATTTGGCTGAGTCAACCACAACACTCATATGGAACTCATAAGGAATATGGTTGATGCTAGGTACAAGGTAACACAAGCAGACATTAAGGCCATTAGAGAACATTTGGTCAAATTTACTAGCTCTGCCCCTGCAACAGTCCTTCATGATGATGAAGAGGATGATGCCAAAAAGGGGGGAAAAGATTCATTGAGAAAGTTGCAGCCTGATTCAAAAACAAAATCAAGACCAAATGTGCAACAAAAGCCAGAGTCTGCTCAACAAAAATCTTCTGCAAAAGCATCAGAGGCTGGAAAATAAAAAGGGATTGATGAGACCCTTAACAAGAAAGCTGAAGAGATTGCTTTGGAAAAGCAGAAGAAACAAGATACAAAGGAATCTAAAGCTTCCAGTTTGATAAAGAAAGAACAGGATGAGCAGAAGAAAAAGGAGAATATTGGCAGTTTACAAAGGAGGAAGTCTTCAAGAAATGTAAGAAAGCCAAGAGCCATCCCTCCTAAAACCTCTGTTGAACCTGCTAAAACTGTATCCTCTACTAAATGCAAAACCACTGCTGAACCCAAAACATCCGAACCTAAAGCCAAACCTTAAGCACAAAAACCCTTACCACAACAACCACCACTAAAGAAGCAAAAGAAAGCTTCACCATCACCATCACCAATCCACCCAACAGATGTTGGTACAACAAATGTATCAGCAGATGTTAACCAAACCACTGCTGATACACCAGTTGTTTCAGCAGCTATTAGCAAAACTTCTGCCATGGTCATTCTCTCTACACCACCAATCACTCAACCACCTCCATCATCAATCCACCCAACAGATGCTGGTACAACAAATGTATCAGCAGATGTTAGGCAAACCACTGTTGATACCAGTTGTTTCAGCAGCTGTTAGCCAAATCTCTGCCATGGTCATTTTATCCACACCACCAATCAGTCAACCGCCTCCCACACCACAAAGATTTCCCACACATCCACCTTCACCACCAAAACGTACACCATCACCAAAAGTCAAGGGAACATGCCAATGAAAACTTTTGTAGTGCAAGAAGATGATGAGGAGATTAAATCACCAATTCCCTAATCATTTGTCCCCATTCAAACCACACCACTTTCATCATTTCCATCAAAATCTACTACACCTCTACCAGCTGCTACACTACCATCAATCATTCCCTTGGCTACTCGGTATCCTCTGGAAGTTCAAACTGTCAAAGTTGAAATTGATCATTTTTCATAATAGAGGATGCATCGCAAAGATCCTTCCCATCTCTTTATGGTTATAGACAGCCTAGAAATTTAGATGATTATCTAAAGATCAAAGCAAAACAAGCTGAGTACATTGCAAAAGAGAACAACAAAGGGATAGATGACAGGAAGTTTCAGGGTCTCTTATCACATGAGCTTAGCAAAGTTAGCAAACTTGAAGACTATGCTAAGGACCTGAGCAAATCCATGTTAGAGAAGGCAATCTATGCTGAGCTAGACAAGGAACTAAGGGGAGACTACATTGAACACATCATGCGTTACAAACCATACAAGGCAACCAGAGCTCAATTTAAAGATTGGTCATTAGATGCTTTCAGAGAAGAGATTGAAAGAATCACTAAATTGCTCAATAATCCTTCAGTGAAGCCTACTCCACCTGATTGGAAGAAAGGCAAACAAGTTAATCCAAATAAGGCATTGAAGCTTAAAAGAATGAGAGCAGAGCTTGTTGTCACACCCCGACCACGTAGGACAACAAACCGTGGCGGAAATGTCGGGGAGTGTTGCAACAGAAGCTATTGTTTCACAACCATGGATACAAAATAGTTTCGTTTTATCGATAAAATTAAACATTACATTGTCTTAATACATAGAACAAACAAGTTTTATATCGTCTATCATAGTTATTATGTCACTAAGGCCTTGTCCAGATCCTACGTGATGCATGCATCCTAGAAATCAATCAAGCATCAACACCTGAAACATATGTAAAAACTTAGTCAGCAAAGAAATGCTGGCGAGTACATAGGTTTTATAAGAGTATTGGAATCATGGCTCGTTTATATGTTGCAGTACTTTATTAGATTACAACAGTCAAAATACAAACGTTGTTTTGAGAAGTGTATTGCAACATAATTAACCAACTCAAATCAAGTGGGTTATAGTTTGTAAAATCTCATAGCCATGCTTCTTAACCCAAAAACATTTGTTTTAGAAAACCAACTTGTAAAACATCTTGTAAAAACTTGTTAAAAACTCGTATGGTTTATATCTTTTAGAAAACATCGTTGTGTGACATCGTTTCAAAATCGTTTACCCAAGTGAACTAAATAACGCCATGGTATGTAATATGTTGAAAACACTTATATATAGGAAGTACCAGCGGCGTATCCACCATGCTTTCATCACATTACACCCGTCCCATTATCTAAACACTAACCAAAAACCAATCGTTTACCCAAATCGTTTAACTCGTTAAAATCGTTTCAAAATCGTTAACTCGTTTAGAATCGTTTAAATCATCCTCGTTTTAATTTGTGAAAAATTATTTATGGTCGTCTCGCTAACAACATTCAAACCTTCGTGACTCGATCACCTTGCTTCTCGCTTCTCGAATTAACAAACCACCAAAGGGTAAGTTAACAAACATCAGATTCAGTCTCTACCCACAACCCCCACACATAACCATGGGTGTAGTAGAGTAACGGGATTTGTCAGATCCTATGGTACCATAACCTAATACTGGTCGGTTGGGCCAAAATTAATGAATGTCATTTGTTATGTAACTACAACCATCAAGTTTTGTTCACATTATTGAAATCGTTATTAGTTTAGTAAAAATCGTTTTAATCGTTTTGAAATCATCGTTTAAACCTTGAAAACATTTCGTACATATGAATCACCCCAAAACATTTAAAAACAGTAAAATAGGGGAACTATGTACTCACATGAAGTGCAAAGTATCCTCAATCAATAGAACTTCAATCCAACTCAAGCAAACCAAAGAAATCAAGTAGCACCTGGTAATCGAACCACTAGTCAAACAATAGACGCCTAAATCGGACGATCGGACAGAATGAGGTCTTGTAAACCAAATGAGCGTTGGAACACATGTGATATGGTTTAACAAAGCCTACATCCTAAATTGAAACCTAACCTAAGTGCTTTCGACCCATCGCGACCTATTAAGGTAGCTTACGCTACTTTAACGCGTCGTGCGCGCAATGCGCGTTTGAGACGTCTAACTAGTCCTATGACAAGTATTATATGCCCATACATGTTTAATTATGTTACATAATCAGTTACGTGACAAAAGTTTAGGTTACATATGCTTAATTACCAATTATGTATGAAAAGGGTATTTTGGTAATTTACCAAAGGCATATAAACTACCTATCATGCGACTAATTAAACCTAAGTGACCATAAGGTATAACCTCAGAAGGTTATTCCCTACGCTACTATGGTCACTAAACATGTTTGGTCGGATCCTAATGATCGACCAAACGGGTCGTGTTCGAAAGTCTAAGCGGGTGTTTAGTCCGCTTGACTTACGACTCTACACAAGCACTAATCTAAAAAAAAGTGACGAGCTAAACATGTCGAAACATGTTTAGTTAAGTTAGAAAACAGGTTTTGATATCAAAAGAAACGGTTTTGATACCCTAGAGTAGTTTGGTTACAAAATACGCGTAAATACGCATTTTGGCCGAAACTACGACTCGTCACTGAGCCTAGATAACGTGGTAATCGGTAGGTATAGTCACTAGGGACTATGACCATCATGATTACGCTCACGTTATGAAGTTCAAACGAACTTCGCGTTGACCATAAACTGGTCAAATCAGAAAGTCAAACGCAGTTTGACTTTAATGATAAAAACGAATGAAAGAACGAAAGAATACTTACAGAAGGTCCCCGCAAGCTCTTGATCCGATTTACTCTCAGGTATGAAGCATAAACTTCAACTTAGAGAGCTAAAATCAGATCAAGTGTGCTTTTGGGAGGAAGTGGGGGTGGGTATTTATAGGAATTCAAGAACCGTTAAGATCGTTCATCGAAAACTGAGCTTTGATCTGGACCTTACATGTGTGCCCATGGTTTTTTAAAACCATGGGAGCCCCTAATATGAGTCATAATGGACTAGGTTCATTGAATACCAGCCCATGGTTTTGCAAAACCATGGGTTAAAACCATCAACACTTCAAAATGGACTAGGTTTATTGAATCTGGTCAGAAATTTCAAAAATGGTCCCTGCACTAGTAAAACTTGATTTTTTTGCATTTTTAAGCCCCGTTAACCACATTTCAAGGATCTAAAATAAATTTAAAGTATAGGGAACTCAAAACATGCTCAAAAATATCTCGGATGTCGGTTCTTTTGGTCGTACGGTTGCGTTATTCGCTTAATTACGACGGAAGTCGTAACGAACGCAAAAACGATCCAAATTAAGCGACGAATGGAATTTTATCATGCCAAACACTAAAATAAAATATTTTAATGCTTACACAAATTTTTGGATGTCCTGATATATTCAGAACGTAAGATATGCGCGAAAATGCAAACTTGTGCACTTTTTGACGCTTTTAGTCCCTATTGATCAATAAAGTTTATTTTAGCATACCGAACCCATCAAAGCCTGTTTCTAAGCTACGCAAAGGTTATTTAGGGTATTTTTAATTTATGATCAAGTTCCAGAATGTTCGTTACTATACAAATCGGTATAGTTTCACAGTTTGACACAAATAGTCCCTGCGATCGAACAAACTTGATTTCAACACACCAAACCATCCTAAACTTATTTCTAAGTTATGTGGAGGTTATTTAAGGTATGTTAAGCCTATTTCACTATTCTAGAGTGTTTGTTGCATTAAACTGGTTATATTTACGCATCACTGCGCGTATAACCTTCCAGAAAGCGAATTAGAGCTTGAAATTGGAATCTAATTAAATTGCAAAATCACCAAACACAAATACACATAATAGCTCAAAAACACATATAATAACACCAAAGCACATTGTTTTATTACTAATCAACATTGTTTTATACTGAACCACGACTACAGAACACAGTTGTCACAGTCTCCCCTACTTCAGGAAATTTCGTCCTGAAATTTTAACTAGATGAAGCTTGTGAAAACAAATGCGGATATTTCGCCTTCATCTGGTCCTCACGTTCCCAAGTAAACTCTGGGCCACGTTTGGATTCCCAACGAACTTTTACTAATCGAATCCGTTTGTTCTTCAACTGTTTGAAAGTACGGTCCATGACCTCCACGGGTTTCTCGACAAAGTGCATCGTTTCATCGATTCGGATCTCATCGAGAGGAATGTGAAGATCAGTGTCAGCTAAACACTTTTGCAAATTGGACACGTGAAAAGTCGGGTGAATATCCCTAGCTCTGGAGGTAGCTCTAATCATATCCTCCAAAGTTTGAATTGTTCGCTCAGATTGACCATCTGTTTGGGGATGATAAGCAGTGTTTAGATTCAGTTGGGTTCCCAAAGCAGACTGCATGGTCTTCCAGAAATGAGATGAAAATCGAGCATCATGATCAGAAATGATATCCAAAGGAACACCATGTCGTGATACAATCTCATCAACATAAATCTTTGCAAGTTTATCAGCAGATAGATCCTCGCGAATTGGAATAAAATGAGCTGATTTCGTTAATCGATCGATAACAACCCAAATAGCATCATGACCTTTAGACGTACGCGGTAATTTAGTGATGAGATCCATCGCAATGTTCTCCCACTTCCAAACCGGTATCTCTGGTTGCACAAGCAAACCGGAAGGTCGTTGATGTTCAGCCTTGACTTTGAGATAAGTCAGGCATTTTGATACATACAAGGCAACATCCTTCTTCATACCAGGCCACCAGAACTTAGTACGAAGATCCTTGTCCATTTTATCAGCACCAGGATGGATAGAATATCGAGACTTGTGAGATTCGTCCAATACCAAGGTGCGAAGATCGTCTTGTTTTGGAATCCACAAACGATCCTTGAAATAGAGCAACCCAATCGTCCTTCGCTTCGAGCTTAAGCTCAAGTTGACGTGGCAATTCCTTACCTATCAAATTTTGTGAAACACAAAATTGCTGAGCTTGAAGAACACGAGTTTGAAGATCAGATAGCGTTTCGAACGCTTCTTCTTGTTTGAGTCCCCACTCAAAAGGCTTATTCTTCTGAGTCAAAGCAGTGAGTGGAACCGCGATCTTTGAGAAGTTTGAAATGAATCGACGATAATATCCCGCAAGACCAAGAGAAGATCGAATCTCTGTAGGTGTTGTTGGTGTATTCTAGTCTTTAATAGCAACAATCTTGGATGGATCCACATGAGTACTCTGCTCATTGACTATATGACCCAAGAATTGAACTTCTTTAATCCGGAATTCACACTTGGAGAATTTAGCAAAAAGTTGTTCCTTCTTCAGGAGTTCCAATGTTAAGCGAAGGTGTTGCTCGTGCTCGGCTCGAGACTTCGAATAGACAAAAATATCGTCGATGAACACAATGATGAACTTGTCTAAATAAGGTTTATAGACCCTATTCATTAAGTCCATAAAGATGGCTGGAGCATTTGTCAAACCAAAGGGCATGACAGAGAATTCATAATGTCCATACCTTGTGCGGAAAGCAGTTTTGGGAATATCTTCTTTGAGAACACGAAGTTGATGATACCCAGAACGCAGGTCGATCTTTGAAAAGCATGAAACACCTTGCAGCTGATCAAAGAGATCATCAATTCGAGGTAGGGGATATCGATTCTTGACGGTGAGCTTATTAAGCTCACGATAATCGATACACATTCGAAAAGACCCATCTTTCTTTTTCACGAAGAGGACAGGGGCTCCCCAAGGTGAAAAGCTCGGACGGATGAATCCTTTATCCGATAACTCTTGAAGTTGTTTCGATAACTCTTGCATCTCTGATGGTGCAAGACGATAAGGTGCTTTCGCAATCGGGTTGGCATTGGGTACAAGGTCAAAATGAAATTGGACTTGACGAACTGGAGGCAAACCAGGCAGTTCATCAGGAAACACCTCTGGATAATCCCGAACAATCGGAATATCCTAAATACTCTTGCGCTTGTCTTTCTCCTTGGTGACAGGTGCTAGGAAAGAAACATATCCTTTTCTCAAATAACTTTGGGCTTTTGTTTCTTAAAAGAAACAGGCGTTTAAGGTTCTTGGGGAGATCACAAGTGATCATAAAAATGACAGAACCACACGAGTAGTTTATTTTTGTATTGACATCATAAGGTTGCATCAAACATTCATACAATTGCATTGGTTCAAAAAAATAAAAACCACAATTTTTTTTATTTATATAACAACCGCATTGTCTTTAAATGTTAAAAGATAACAACCAAAGGAATTACAAAATACTAATTGTTCACTGTTGCATCATTGATTGGCTCATTGATGTTATACACTCGTCCACGTGCTGGATTTACATTGACGTTGACGTTCGCATTCGGGTTTGCATTAGCATTTGCGTTTGCATTCACCAGTCTTGGACAGTTGTTGCGGAAGTGACCAAACTCTCCACAGTTGAAACATGAACCCGGTGGGAATCTCGCAGCATTCCCCTGAGCCGGAGCTGTAACCTGAGCAACCTGATTTTGTCCCAGACGACAAATATTGGCCAAATGCCCAAGTTTTTCACACGTTGTGCATTGCTTACAAGCTTGCTGTGCAACGTGATGATCGTTGCAGCGTGCACAATGAGGTGCGGTACCAGCATACGCCCTTTTTCGCAGGTGGCTGAGCTGGTGGGTTCTGATCAGTCTGTGTTGTAACAGCAAAATTCTGAGCATCCTTCCGCTTCCTTGATTTCTTTGACGACTCACCTTCCTTACCCTTACCCTTTTTCTTGTCCTTCCCAGAATCAGTCGCCTTCTTTTTATCACCCTTGCGGGTGAGTTTACCCTTCCCGACTTGTGACTCATTCAGGGTAGCAGACAATTCGATTGCGTAACGGATGGTAGTAGGATCAACGCCGGTCACAATATCCTGAATGGAATCGGGCAAACCATCGATGTATCTCTCAATTGCCTTCTTCAGAGGGGTAACCATAGTGGGATACAACAGACTGAGTTCCTCAAAACGATCCGTATAGGCACGATGTTCAGCCCCATCTTGCTTTAAATCATCAAACTCTCGTTCCAAAGTTCGGATTTCCTGACAGGGGCAAAACTCTTTCATCATGAGAGCCCGAAGCTCATCCCACGTTTGTGCCAATGCCACTTCGGCACCCCTGTCGCGCATAAAACCATTCCACCAGGTAAACGCTCGCTTCTCAAACACACTAGAAGTAAATTCAACCTTCCTATCATTCGGACATTGAACATGTCTGAATGTGCTCTCGATACTCTCAAACCATTGCAGGAGCGCAATTGCTCCTTGCGACCCAGAAAACTTTAGAGGCTTAGCAGAATTGAAGCTTTTGAAGTTACACGGCGCATTGTTGTTGTTATTATTGTTGTTGTATATCTCGTGGACTTGGGTCACAACGCCTGGAAGCACAGCAGCCACTTGCTGAGAAACCAAGGCTGCGATTTCTTCAATAGTGAAAGATTGTGCTTCACGTCGAGGAGGCATTGTCTAATAAGGAAATAAGAGAAACGAGTGAGGTTGAAAAGCAAAAGAGGTATTGAAAATACCGTCAAAACACCAAAAAGGTGATCATTTGTTCGTTACCTCGAACAATCAAACGATACGGAGTGACTAATCAAAGTAAATGGGTCAATATAATGTATCGCCGAAGACACGCTCGCCTATAAGTGAACACTCACCCCAAGAGTTCCCAGGTAAGAGTGACTGGTCCGATTATGTGGATTTGTACGAACACTCTAGCCTTAGACAGAAAACTCAGGGTACATGCATTCACTCTTCTAGTTTGCACGTGTTCACACTATTTAGACCCAAACCTTGACGAGATTTGAAAACTTAAAGGGTTCAAAACCTCAAAACCTAGTAATCAATCATCCTAGAACAGATGATTAGTTTTCAAAGCGGATTCAAACTTATTGTGGTTATCACCTAAGGGTAGGTGATGGTATTGTTTTAAAATCTAAACACAAGTAAACTTGTGTTGGGGTCCTAAAGTTATAGTCTAGGTCAAAACATTACTAATAACCTAATTCCCTATAACCATTGGCTCTGATACCAACTTCTTCTGTCACACCCCGACCACGTAGGACAACAAACCGTGGCGGAAACATCGGGGAGTATTGCAACAGAAGCTATTGTTTCACAACCATGGATACAAAATAGTTTCGTTTTATTGATAAAATTAAACATTACATTGTCTTAACACATAGAACAAACACGTTTTATATTGTCTATCATAGTTATTATGTCACTAAGGCCTTGTCCAGATCCTACGTGACGCATGCATCCTAGAAATCAATCAAGCATCAACACCTGAAACATATGTAAAAACTTAGTTAGCAAAGAAATGCGGGCGAGTACATAGGTTTTATAAGAGTATTGGAATCATGGCTCGTTTATATGTTGCAGTACTTTATTAGATTACAACAGTCAAAATACAAACGTTGTTTTGAGAAGTGTATTGCAACATAATTAACCAACTCAAATCAAGTGGGTTATAGTTTGTAAAATCCCATAGCCATGCTTCTTAACCCAAAAACATTTGTTTTAGATAACCAACTTGTAAAACATCTTGTAAAAACTTGTTAAAAACTCGTATGGTTTATATCTTATAGAAAACATCGTTGTGTGACATCGTTTCAAAATCGTTTACCCAAGTGAACTAAATAACGCCATGGTATGTAATATGTTGAAAACACTTATATATAGGAAGTACCAGCGGCGTATCCACCATGCTTTCATCACATTACACCCGTCCCGTTATCTAAACACTAACCAAAAACCAATCGTTTACCCAAATCGTTTAACTCGTTAAAATCGTTTCAAAATCGTTAACTCGTTTAGAATCGTTTAAATCATCCTCGTTTTAATTTGTGAAAAATTATTTATGGTCGTCTCGCTAACAACATTCAAACCTTCGTGACTCGATCACCTTGCTTCTCGCTTCTCGAATTAACAAACCACCAAAGGGTAAGTTAACAAACATCAGATTCAGTCTCTACCCACAACCCCCACACATAACCATGGGTGTAGTAGAGTAACGGGATTTGTCAGATCCTACGGTACCATAACCTAATACTGGTCGGTTGGGCCAAAATTAATGAATGTCATTTGTTATGTAACTACAACCATCAAGTTTTGTTCATATTATTGAAATCGTTATTAGTTTAGTAAAAATCGTTTTAATCATTTTGAAATCATCGTTTAAACCTTGAAAACATTTCGTAAATATGAATCACCCCAAAACATTTAAAAACAGTAAAATAGGGGAACTATGTACTCACATGAAGTGCAAAGTATCCTCAATCAATAGAACTTCAATCCAACTCAAGCAAACCAAAGAAATCAAGTAGCACCTGATAATCGAACCACTAGTCAAACAATAGACGCCTAAATCGGACGATCGGACAGAATGAGGTCTTGTAAACCAAATGAGCGTTGGAACACATGTGATATGGTTTAACAAAGCCTACATCCAAAATTGAAACCTAACCTAAGTGCTTTCGACCCATCGCGACCTATTAAGGTAGCTTACGCTACTTTAACGCGTCGTGCGCGCAATGCGCGTTTGAGACGTCTAACTAGTCCTATGACAAGTACTATATGCCCATACATGTTTAATTATGTTACATAATCAGTTACGTGACAAAAGTTTAGGTTACATATGCTTAATTACCAATTATGTATGAAAAGGGTATTTTGGTAATTTACCAAAGGCATATAAACTACCTATCATGCGACTAATTAAACCTAAGTGACCATAAGGTATAACCTCAGAAGGTTATTCCCTACGCTACTATGGTCACTAAACATGTTTGGTCGGATCATAATGATCGACCAAACGGGTCGTGTTCGAAAGTCTAAGCGGGTGTTTAGTCTGCTTGACTTACGACTCTACACAAGCACTAATCTAAAAAAAAAGTGACGAGCTAAACATGTCGAAACATGTTTAGTTAAGTTAGAAAACAGGTTTTGATATCAAAACAAACGTTTTTGATACCCTAGAGTAGTTTGGTTACAAAATACGCGTAAATACGCATTTTGGCCGAAACTACGACTCTTCACTGAGGGAAGCAAAGAAGATAGAAAGGAAGTTGTTTCAAGCAACACATAGTGAATAAGCTCTTAAACTATAGACTAGGCAAGACATTCCTAATTCCCTATAGTTATGGCTCTGATACCAATCTAGTATCAGAGTACTCCTACTATAGACCAGACTAAAGTAAGGCAATCCTACCTAATTCCCTATAGTTATGGCTCTGATACCAATCTGTCACACCCCAACCGATGGCGGAAACATCGGGATAAGACGAACAAATTGCTCAAAACAACATAACACTATTGTGACAATAAATTATTAAATTCATTTCATAAATTGTAAAGTGGGGTACATAGTTCCAAATAAATAAACATAACATTCAACAATAATCAAAAATGCTAAGTGGGTTTCTAACGTCCATCCTAGCTTGATTCTTGTTTTCTTGATCATTCAACCTGCAATATGTATTAAAATAAAATCAACAAAAGCATGTTGGCGAGTATACAAGTTTTCATACATAGCATAGTACGTGTTTAAAATGTTGCTCATATCCAAATGTGAATACAATACCATGTTAACAGTATATACTCGAAACGATGTTACTCTACGTGTCCAAACCAAAGTTTAACGCAATTAAAGTGTCCAACCCAAAGTCTACAGGGTGGTTTTAACATAGATTAACCTAACAATACCCGTTAATATAACGGGAGGGTCGTTTCTCAAAGAGTATGGGTGTCGAAGAGATGATGTGTTGTGGTGTCGAAGAAGGATATGAGATGATATATATAGATCGATACGTGATTGTATGTAGCCGTGATATGGATCAAGTTCTTGATTGCTAAACAAAATGGAATGATTTAGCCATTAGTTTGGAAACGCGGAATCGATGGTGTTATTCCCGTAAAATCAGCGAAAGATGTAAAGGAATTCATGGTTGTTCAAAAGGAATCGCGAAAAAAAGGAAATATTAATGGTTCTGTCGCTGGCATTTTTGTTGGGCGACTAAAGTTTTTAAAGAGGAACCTCAAATTTAAAGTTGTTGTACATATTCCATACAAATGTTTTCTAGGCTTGATTGAGAAGTCTACAGCTCAAAGGACATTTGTGGTTATAATATAATTATTTTTTTTTTTTTGTAATATATCCAAATTAAAATCAAATGAAAGAAAGCATAATATAAAATATGTCAATTATATGGATGTATTCATTACTATTATTGCTAGTATTTTTGATTTTATAAAGTATTAGCAATCACCCCTTAACTAAAAAAAGACTTAGTTAACTAGAAAAGGTTAACTTGGTTAACTTGTATCATCTTAACCTAACTTTAAAACTTAACAAGACTAACTAGTTTAATTAATAAATTGTAGAATATACCCTTTTTTTTAAATAAAAAAAAATTAATTAGTTATAAATATATAACTATATCGAGAAATAAGTAGCGAAAATTTCCGAGATTTCAAGAGTTAGGATTCGGGTTCCAAAACGGGTCGGATTTCGGGAATCCATTTTGACGGATGTTACAACCATCATGATTACGCTCACGTTATGAAGTTCAAACGAACTTCGAGTTGTCCATATACTGGTCAAAGCAGAAAGTCAAACGCAGTTTGACTTTAATGATAAAAACGAATGAAAGAACGAAAGAATACTTACAGAAGGTCCCCGCAAGCTCTTGATCCGATTTACTCTCAGGTATGAAGCATAAACTTCAACTTAGAGAGCCAAAATCAGATCAAGTGTGCTTTTGGGAGGAAGTGGGGGTGGGTATTTATAGGAATTCAAGAACCGTTAAGATCGTTCATCGAAAACTGAGCTTTGATCTGGACCTTACATGTGTGCCCATGGTTTTCTAAAACCATGGGAGCCCCTAATATGAGTCATAATGGACTAGGTTCATTGAATACCAGCCCATGGTTTTGCAAAACCATGGGTTAAAACCATCAACACTTCAAAATGGACTAGATTCATTGAATCTGGTCAGAAATTTCAAAAATGGTCCCTGCACTAGTAAAACTTGATTTTTTTGCACCTTTAAGCCACGTTAACCCCATTTCAAGGCTCTAAAATATATTTATAGTATAGGGAACTCAAAACATGCTCAAAAATATCTCGGATGTCGGTTCGTTTGGTCGTACGGTTGCGTTATTCGCTTAATTATGACGGAAGTCGTAACGAACGCAAAAACGATCCAAATTAAGCGACGAATGGAATTTTATCATGTCAAATACTAAAATAAAATATTTTGATGCTTACACAAATTTTTGGATGTCCGGATATATTCAGAACGTAAGATATGCGCGAAAATGCAAACTTGTGCACTTTTTGACGCTTTTAGTCCCTATTGATCAATAAAGTTTATTTTAGCATACCGAACCCCTCAAAGCCTATTTCTAAGCTATGCAAAGGTTATATAGGGTATGTTTAACTTATGATAAAGTTCCGGAATGTTCGTTACTATACAAATCGGTATAGTTTCACAGTTTGACACAAATAGTCCCTGCGATCGAATAAACTTGATTTCAACACACAAAACCATCCAAAACTTATTTCTAAGTTATGTGGAGGTTATTTAAGGTATGTTAAGCCTATTTCACTATTCCGGAATGTTTGTTGCATTAAACTGGTTATATTTACGCATCAGTGCGCGTATAACCTTCCAGAAAGTGATTTAGAGCTTGAAATTGGAATCTAATTAAATTGCAAAATCACCAAACAAAAATACAGATATAATAGCTCAAAAACACATATAATAACACCAAAGCACATTTTTTATTAATAATCAACATTGTTTTATATTGAACCACGACTACAGAACACAGTTGTCACACTTGTGGCTGTAAGTTATGGTACTGCTAGATCCTTTAGTTACCCAAAAACCAGCATATCCTCCAATAGATGCCATCCCTCAACAGACCTAAACTTCCAAAAAGCTACCCTCAGCATCTGCTTTATCAATAACTGCCTTAAGACAGGTAAAAAGGCAAAATCAGACTGATGAGGATGATGAGCAGAAGTTTGAAAGAATCAGAAAATAGGGAATTAGATGCCAGCTTGGTTTTCACACAGATGTTGTTGCTGACAAACTAGCTGCCAAACTAAGAGAAACAGTTGAAAAGCTTGTCAGCAGGCCACAATCACCAAACTCATCATCAATAAAACTTCAACCCAGAAGACCAACTGATCCAAAAACTGTAAAGTGTAAGTCATCCTCAGAAACCCACGAATTAACTCTGTTCAGATCAGATGGTAGTGTTCAAGAGCTTAATATGTTGAGTGCATATGGTCTGGATGCATATGATCTCCAAGATCTGTTGGACCTTGAACTTGAAAGGGATTTTGAAGACATGTACTCCCTAAACTTTGAATTACAATTCAAAGGGCAAATTAGGGAGTTGTTGATGAGGAATAAAGATCAGCAATAACAAAGGTTTTGGCATCATCTGTTCTAGAGGTAGATTGTTATATCAGCAGCTGCGACATTATTTAGTCGAAGTCATCGGTAACGCGCGTAGGTCCGTAACGAGCGTCGAAATGTAAGTCATCGTAAATTTATAATATTTATATTATTTAGTCGAAGTCGTCAGTAACGCGCGTAGGTCCGTAACGAGCGTCGAAACGTAAGTCGTCATAGATATATAACTTTTTATGTTTTTAGTCGAAGTCATCCGTAACGTGCATAGGTCCGTAAGGAGCATCGAAACCTAAGTCGTCATAGATATATAATGTTTATATTATTTAGTCGAATTCGTCCGTAACGCGCGTAGGTCCGTAACGAGCGTCGAAACATAAGTCGTCGTAAATATATAATTTTTATATTTTTAGTCGAAATCGTCCGTAACGCGCGTAGGTTCCTATCGAGCGTAGGTCCGTAATGCGTGTAGGTCCGTAACGAGCGTCAAAACGTAAGTCGTCGTAAATATATACTATTTATATTTTTAGTCAAAATCGCCTGTAACGCGCGTAGGTCCGTAACGAGCGTCGAATAAGTCGTCGTAAATATATAATATTTGTATTATTTATTCGAAGTCGTCCGTAACGCGCGTAGGCCCGTAACGTGCGTTTAAATGTAAGTCGTCGTAAATATATAATTTTTTATATTTTTAGTCCAAGGATGGGGGTATTAATACATGTGTGTTTTATAATTCCTGAAAATATATTTTTAAGTCTCACTTAAAGAATATATTTTAATTCATTTGTCTAAAATATTCTATCTCCAAAATATACATATTTTTCCCAAAAATATTATATTTTACTCCATACAATTTCCAAAATAATACTTTATCAAAATACACATTTAAGAGTATTTTCCAAAAATACATAAGTTACATTTTAAAGTTCGTGTGGTAATAACAGTACCGGTGTAACTTAAATATTTATTTGTGAGGGCGTTGGTATTATTTTGGAGTCGTATTTTCATGATGTTTCAAGTAATATTATTTTTATTCTAAAAATAATATATATCTCTAGTTCACAAAATAATCATATCATCACACAAGCGTTTTCTTATGAAATATATATTCTAAATATATATTTAACAAGTTTTATTTACGAAAATCCACCTCCGAATACTTGGTTATTTTATAATAAAAATCATGGCGAAGTTTGTTTGGAAAAACAAGCCAAAAACATTTTTATAAACACTTGTCACAAAAAATATTTCTAAGTGTTGTTTTCTGGAAAAATTTCGCCAGAGTTTCCTCTGTAACTGGAGGTGGCCACGCTTACTAGCGTATCATTTTCTTTTCAAAATTCAACCAAACAATTTATCAATCATCAACATACATCATTTAAACATCAAACTTGTCAAAATAAGTCTAAATCGCAAACTCATGAACTTGTAATCTTGTAAAAATATGTAGTAACTTTATAACATATTTAGTGGATCTCGTTATCTTTAAATATAAAATTTGTTCCTTAGAAACTCATCTTTTATAGAACTTGAAGTTTAACAACTTCTAGTCAAAATTTACGAAAATATTTCTTTGTCAAACTCTCTTGTCACACAAGTGTTTACACACTTGTTTATTCACTTAAATGCCTTTAGTTTATGTTAGATCCGGGTTTTAAACAAGACTTGCATCTTTCACTTGGTTCTTCCGAAAAACCACTTGTAGATCTTTAGATCTACTAGTTTAGAACCTTATTTTACAAGAAAATTTTCATTTACACAAGTTCATGTTCATGAGTGGAAGGGTTCATCATCTTACAACTTTTACACTTAACATATTACTAGTTCATGTTCCATGAACATGATCTAGTATGGTTAGATGATGATCTGTCCCACTACTAGCAACAAACAACATAAAATAATCACAACTAGCCAAGATTTACACCATTAGTTTCTCTTTATCCAACTAGTTTATCTTACTTTCAAGACTTTTAGTTATGATCTTGTGTGTTCGTGATATTTAACCGTTAAATCTCTTATTAGCCACTTTAAACAAGAACAAGAGGATGTTTAGAAGCACTTACTACTAGCTCGAGGCTAGGGAAGAATCAAGGCGTAAACATGGTGGATAAAAGAAATGTAGAGAGGTTCTTGAGTTTCCAAAAGCACTGAGCCTCCTTGTATGTCACCTTGCACCTTTGTGTGTGTGTAATATTGCTAGAACAAGACTTGATGATGATGGTGGTGGCACTAGTGTTCTCGACCGAACACAAAGGAGAGGGAAGAGAGAGAGAGCAAATTTTGTGAAGTGATTTGTGAATGAAGTGTTATCCCTCATGTAAATATATAACCTAACCTTGTGCCTTTATCTTACTAGATATTAGGCAAGGTTGATTAAAATAATCAAGTAATTGTGGTGTGGGTCACCACATGGTGACCGTCCATGGAAAGGGGGGTATATGGTTGGATTTTGATGATATAGTTAGATTCTAGTTATGTTTAGTTAGGATTTTAAATAGGTTATTAGTGTGTAGTATCTTTAATAGTGTTTTAGTGACACAATAAGTTCCCGACACTTTGGAAAGCGTCTAGTATTATTTTCCCATGTTTTTGCACTTTACTAGTTAAGCTAAATGCTGAATTTTTGCACAAAGTGCAGAATTTTGTAATTAAAGCATGTTTTTGGCACATCCGGTCACTATAACTATCACCTAGTGACGCAGTTTTACAATCCTCACCTCCCTACACTCCCTACTGGTGTAGTAATCTATTCCCGGCTCATACTGGCCTCAGAGACAGTGTCTGTCTAGTGCTGGCAATGTCAGCATGTTTACTGGGTTATCCGTTCATTGTGCTAACTGTGCTTTCGTGCATCAAGTTTGTCACTATAGTTTTGTGTGTAATGAATGAAGTGACAGTAATAAAGTGTAATGCATGAATATGTATGTATCAGAAATCAAGAAGCAGTTTAACCAGAATTGTAAGCAAGCACAGTAATTAAGCATTAATTAAATATTAATTAATTTGTACGGATACCTGTTTTGAGTGAGGGTTGTCACATTCTCCCCCCGTTAAGAAAATTTCGTCCCGAAATTTTTGGCTCTGCTTCTAGTTGCAGGGGTCTTAGGAAATAAATGGGGGTATTTTTCTTTCATTCGATCTTCACGTTCCCAGGTGTATTCTGGACCATGTCTCGCATTCCAACGGATTTTGACGAGTTTAACACTGCTCCTGCGGGTTTTGTTTATCTTCCAATCTGTAACCTCAACTGGTTCTTCGACAAAATGGAGCGTGTTGTCAATATGAATCTCGTCTGTGGGAATGACAACAGTTTCTTGCGTTGGACTCTTTTTCAGATTTGATACATGAAATGTATCGTGAACACCATTCAACTCGGCAGGTAAGTCCAACTTGTATGCTACTAAACCAATTCTTTCCAGAATCTTGAATGGACCAATATATCGTGGATTCAACTTCCCACGCTTCCCGAAGCGTGCCACACCCTTCCAGGGTGATACCTTCAACAATACCATGTCTCCTACCTCGAACTCTAGAGGTTTCCTTCTTCGGTCCGCATAGCATTTGTGTCGATCTCGAGCCGCCTTGATGCGATCTCTGTCACACCCCGACCACGTAGAACATACAAAACGTGGCAGAAACGTCGGGGAGTGTTGTAACAGAATCAATTGTTTCAAATCCATGGCAATTGAAGTTTCGTTTTATTGATCAAATATGAAAGTATACATTGTTTAAACAAGAACCAAAGAGTACATAACATGAATTAACTAGTTCTTGTCTCGTTTTAAGTCACTAAGGCACAGGTCCGCCTAAGTATGTCTTGATAAGTCCTATGCATCATTTCCTGAAAACACATGTGAAAGTAGGTACGTCAGCATAAAAATGCCTGTGGGATACATTGGTTTTGTGAAAACGGGATTCATGACTTATGTTTGAGAAAGTGTTTAGTCATGAACCTTGTAATTTGGTTTGTCTTGTAAATTATTTGAAAAACGATAAGATCAGATGATATGTATAAATAAGAGAACACTGTATGGTTAAACGGATAACCATGTAAAATGAGTTTGTAAAACAATGTCTCATGAAAAGTGTGTCATTTGTATAAAATGTCATATGTCTCAAATTGAAATGATTCAAATAACGTTACGATATGTAATACCATACAAACACTTATATATAGGAAGTACCAGCGGCGTATCCACCATGCTTGTATCATATTACACATGCCTCGTTACTTAATCACTTACTCAAACCAAACCATCAAGATGAAATGTTTAACAACGGTAGAAATGTTTATGTATAGTCAAATGTCTAATGTCAAATGTAAATCATATCAACGGATACAACTGGTTTACACGGTTCAATGGTTACAAACGGTTCATATAATCGAAGGGTTAAGACGGTTCACATAGTCAAATGGTTACAACGGTTCAAAATGTAGTATAATGTGTTCATATGCTGGATGAGCATATGCAACAGAAATGCAATGTAAAACAATGTACTAAGTACGCACACAATGGGCATACATAGCATGTAATGTAAAACGATGTACTAAGTACGCACACAATGGGCATACATAGCATGAAATGTAAAGCGATGTACTAAGTACGCACACAATGGGCATACATAGCATAAAATGTAAAGCGATGTACTAAGTACGCACACAATGGGCATACATAGCAGGAAATGTAATGTAAAGTGTTGTGCTAAGTATGCACACGATGGACATACATAGCATAAACACAATGAAATCATGTACTATATATGTACTATCGAACATAGCAAGTATATGATGTGAAAACAGGAAAGCATGAAAGTAACAGATAGGCACATGTGTTTCACCCCAAAACAGTTTGGAAAACGGTAAAAGAGGGGTTCAATGTACTCACCTGAGATTGCTTTGAATTCCTTGTATAATAACCAGATAATGCTAAAGATCACGGGATATCAAACGGCACCTAATAGGTAGCTATGTTAATATACCGGACCTAAAGTCGGAGGAACGGATAGTATGCGGGTTCGTAAACCAAACGAGTATGGAGACTCGTGTAATATGGTTTAACAAAGCCTACATACTAAAATGAAACTTAACCTAAGTGCTTACGGCCCATCACGACCCGTTTAGGTAGCTTATGCTACCCTAACGCGTCGTTCGCGTAGAACGCCTTCGGAACGCCTAACATCGCGACCACAAGGTATAACCTCGGAAGGTTATAGCTATGGTCACCTAATGTGTTTGGTCGGATCCTAATGATCGACCAAATGGGTGGGGTTCGAAAGTATAAGCGATGGTTTAGATCGCTTACCTTACGACCCTATATAAGCACTAAACTAAAAGTGACGAGCTAAGCATGTTAAAACATGCTTAACTAAGTTTAGAAAACAGGTTTGGTATCAAAACAAACGGTTTTGATACCCACGAGTAGTTTGGTTACAAAATATGCAAGAATGCACATTTTGGCCGAAACTACGACTCGTCACTGAGCCTAGATAACGTGGTAATCAGTAGGTATAGTCACTACGGACTATAACCATCGTGATCACGCTCACGTTATGAAGTTCCATGAACTTCGTGTTGACCATAGGCTGGTCAACGCAGAAAGTCAACAAAACGTTGACTTTCGGACTCGAAAAGCGAATAAAAGAACGAAAGAATACTTACGGAGGGTCCCCGAATGCTAATCAAGATCAAAATGGCTCAGGTATGAAACAAAGGTTCCAACTTAGAGCTCTTGATCAGATTGTGTGGGTTTTTGCAACAAAGGGGGGGTATTTATAGGAAAAGCATAACCGTTAGGATCGTTTATCGAATATCGTGCCACGATCTTGTGCGTACACTTGTCAAAATATTGTGGTAAGTCAGAACTTGGCCCTTGGCTCTTGATTGGGTGAAAGGGCATTGCCCCTTGATCGAACGAAAGGCCAACTGCATTGAATGCAAGCATTGAATCTGGTCTGATAGTCCTACGCGGCCCGCGTGAAGATGCAGGCCAATCTTACGCGGGCCGCCTGGCCCCGTCTGATCTGCACCAAGTTTCAGAATTTGCAGTTTTGGTCCCTGTTGCGTGTTTAAGCCTTTTCTGACACTTCTAAGGCCCTTAAAGCCAACTTTAAGGCCCTAAAATGATGCCTAAACATTGTGGACATGAAACATGCTCAAAAATGTTCCGGATGTTGGTTCGTTTGGTCGTACGAACGCGATGTTCGCTTAATTACGACGGAATGCGCATAAGCGCGAAAAACTGTCCAAATTGCGCGACGAATGGATTTTTCTCATGCCAAACACTAAGGCATAATATAAGGATGCTTACATCAATTTTTGGATGTCCGGATGTATTCAGAACGTAAGTTATGCGCGAAAGTGCAAACTTGTGCACTTTTTGACACTTTTAGTCCCTGAATGATCCAAAAGTTTGTTTTAGCATACCAAACCCTTCAAAGCCTATTTCTAAGCTATGTAAAGGATATTTATGGTATGTTTCACTTATGGACATGTCCCGGAATGTTCGTTACAGTTCAAATTGGCATACTTTCGCAGTTTGTCAAGTTTAGTCCCTGTAAGCGAATTAACTTGTTTTTGCTATACCAAAGCCTTCGAAACTTATTTCTAAGTTATGTAAAGGTTATTTAAGGTATGTTGAGTATATGTTGATGTCCCGGAGTATTTGTCGCATTAAACTGAGTACGTTTTCGCACCAGGTTGCGTATAATTCTCCAGAAAGCGATGTAAAGTTTGAAATTGAACCAGAATTGATATGTGCAATAGATACACATATTTATACAAGATCCCAAGTATGAAATACGATATTTCATCGGCTTGGTATTTGTTTGATGGTCGCGGTGACACAGGTGTCACAATCTCGGATCTGTGCAATCTTATCTGTTGTTTCCTGGACCACATCAGGACCAACCAATTGTCTATCACCTGCATCAGACCAACAAAGCGGTGATCGACACTTGCGTCCATATAGAGCTTCAAATGGTGCGGCTCCAATACTGGTGTGGTAGCTGTTGTTGTACGAGAATTCGAGCAATGGTAAATGTTTATCCCAGCTACCACCTAGATCCATAACACATGTTCTCAGCATATCTTCCAATGTCTGAATAGTTCTCTCGCTCTGGCCATCAGTCTGCGGGTGAAATGTTGTACTCAGGTTCAACTGTGAACCAAAAGCTTCTTGGAAAGACTGCCAAATCCTTGACACAAACCTTCCGTCTCTATCAAAGATGATCGAGAGAGGCACTCCATGACGTGCAACGATTTCTCTCATGTATATTTCAGCCAATTTGGTCGTTTTATCGTTCTCTCTGATGGGAAAGAAGTGCGCAGATTTCGTTAACCGGTCCACTGTTACCCAAATAGTGTCATGACCTTTTGGCGTTCTTGGCAACTTTGTTATAAAATCCATTGAAATTTGTTCCCATTTCCATTTGGGAATCTCAGGTTGTTGCAGAAGTCCTGAAGGCTTCTGGTATTCAGCTTTTACATTGGCGCATGTTAAGCACTTGCTAACATAAACAGCAACATCGCCTTTCATCCTAGGCCACCAATAATAATCCTTAAGGTCCTGGTACATCTTATCCGCTCCTGGGTGGATAGAGTACCGTGATTTGTGAGCTTCATCAAAAATAACTTTTCTCAAACCACCAAACAGAGGAACCCAAATCCGTTTCATGAAACATAACGTTCCTTCCTCGTTTGGTTCTAATTGTTTCTCCATTCCACGGAGATATTCCTCTTCAAAGTTTCTTTCCTTCAGAGCCTCTTTCTGCGCGGCACGAATGCGCAGGGAAAGATCTGTCTGAATAATCATCTCTAAAGCCCTAACCATTATGGGTTTGATCCTTTCCTTTCGACTTAGGGCATCGGCGACCACATTCGCCTTCCCTGGATGATACTTAATTTCACAGTCGTAATCGTTCAATAATTCGACCCAGCGTCTTTGTCTCATATTTAGCTCCTTCTGGTCGAGTATGTGCTGCAAACTTTTATGATCCGTGAAGATTGTACACTTCGTACCATATAAATAATGTCTCGTTTTTTAACGCAAATACCATTGCGCCTAGCTCTAAATCATGCGTGGTATAATTCTTTTCATGAACTTTCAATTGGCATGACGCGTAAGCTATAACCTTCTGGCGTTGCATCAACACGCAACCCAAACCTTGACGCGAGGCGTCACAGTATACCACGAAATCATCAGTTCCTTCCGGTAGCGATAAGATCGGCGCATTGCAAAGCTTCTCTTTCAGTATCTGGAATGCTTCTTCGTGTTTGATTCCCCAATCAAACTTCTTATCCTTCTGCGTGAGAAAGGTCAATGGTTGAGCGACCTTTGAAAAATCCTCAATAAACCTTCGATAGTACCCAGCCAATCCTAAGAATTGTCGAATCTCAGTTGGCGTCTTTGGAGTCTCCCAATTCTTTATTGCTTCGATCTTGGTGGGGTCCACGTGAATCCCATCTCCATTAACCATGTGTCCAAGAAATTGGACTTCGCGTAGCCAAAACTCGCACTTCGAGAATTTGGCATACAACTTTTCCTTTTTCAGCAACTCCAAAATAGCCCTTAAATGTTGTTCGTGTTCATTCTTCGTCTTCGAATAGATCAAAATGTCGTCGATAAACACAATCACGAACTTGTCTAGGTACGGCTTACACACTTTGTTCATCAAATCCATAAAAACTGTTGGTGCACTACTTCTGTCGACTACGTCTTACATCGAGTCTTAGTAATGTATAGGTTAGACATGGCACGAAAACCTAGAAACATGAGATTGTATAGGTTCCGCTTATGTGTCACATATTAGGTTTCGCTTATGTGTCATGATCTAGGTCCGCTTATACGTCAATAGCATAGGTCCGCTTGAACGGCATTGATGTAGGTTCGCTTATACGGACATGACCGTATAAGTGGAACCACCTCACCTATATAAGGTGGTCATTTAAGCGGAACTAAAAACATTGTATTCTTCCGGTGAGCCACGAAGTGCTGCCGAAGTGCTGTCAGAACATGTACGTGCGTTATTGATCAATACAACAGCAATATTAAAGTGAATGTGACTGATATAGCACCAAATCATTAGTTTCCGCCTCTTGATTTGGATAGGAATTCTTCTGATCGACTCAAACAGGGCCGAACCCGATCCTACAATTGGTATCAGAGCTCAGGAGGAGGAGTTCTTGCCATTTCAGCTGCATTTCATCTATTTTTCTACACTTTCTTCATACTTTCAAAATTTTTCACGGTAAAATCAGCTCAAATTCACACAGTGCACTCGGAATCATGTACTAGTAAACCCTTGAAATTTTCAGATCTAAAATCGACCTAGAAACTAGGATTTTAGGGGGTTCTCTTATTCGTGCATGTCAAAAGGTGACATCAGCAGACAGGTCCGCTTCAAAGTACCTGTTAGTTCCGCTTCAAAGGTTAGCTAGTTCCGCTTCGCTGGACATATTTGGACCAGGTCTGCTTCAAATTACCTGTTAGATCCGCTTCAAGGGACAATAGTCTCGCTTCAGTGACAGTTAGTTCCGCTTCAAAGTCACTTAGTGGTAGTTCCGCTCAAGAGATCCGCTTGAACATACATCAGTTCCACTTCAAAGGGTCCGCTTCAAAGGCACTTTCGATCAAGAGTTCCGCTTGACTGAACAACTTGTTCCGCTTGTGTGAACAACTGTGTGGTTCGCTTATTTGAACACTTGAGATTCCGCTTATTGTTACATTTGTAGTTTCGCTTATTGTGACAGTTTCGCTTCAAGGAACAATTTGCCTAAACTTGGAAATTTTGTGAACTTTGGACAATCGAACAATGGACACTGAATTCTATAATGCCTTTGCTAGCCCGATCTCAATGACTCAAAATGCTTTGATTGAAAATGAAACCGGGACGTCTCTGAAACCGCCCAAACTCATGGATATTGATGATTATAACGTGTGGTCTGAACGTTTCGGAAATTGGGTCGAGGCTTATCATTTAGACGCGTGGGAACACACTGAGGAACAATATGTTAGGCCCACGAGGAATAATGTTACGTTAACACTTAGAGAGATGAGTACGGAAGATAAAAAGAAATATCGAGATGAGAAGTTGATGGTTATTCTGCTTCAGCAAGCGATAAAAGAAGATATCTTGATATTGCTTCAACATGATGGAACTGCTTATTCAATTTGGACAGAATTGGAAGCAAAATTTGTTGGAAGTGATGATATGCTCAAAAATAAGATGTCTCTCATGAAGAAAGAATTCGATTTATTCCGTGGTTTGAAAACTGAAAACACCAAGCAGATAATATATAGATATTGTAACTTGGTGAGAAACATGACAAAACTTGGTATTAAAAAAGATACTGACGAATTGATTGAAAAACTTGCAGATGCGCTACCACATGAAACATGGGGAACGTTTCTGATGATGCTGAGATCCAACAGAAAAGATTACAAGAATATGACACTGGGAGATTTCATCAAACACCTGGAAGCTCAAGAGATGGAGCAGAGGAAGATTGCCAGGATGAAGAATTATGATGGAGAACAGGATATCAGTTTGTACTACAGGAGTGGTGCTACTGGATCAACAAATCATTCTCCGAAAATTGAAACTGCTTTTAGTGTTAAAGATTCTTCTGAAAAGAAATCTTCCCAGGGATCTAGCAGCTCAAGATTTTCATCATTCGATCCAAACATTTCTGTAACAAAGAATGGAAGAAAACTTCAGTGCAATATTGTTCTTAGTATTGAAAATGATCAAGATTACATTGAAGATATTGCTAAAAATCAAATGTCTTTGTTAGGAATGGTTCTTAAGTCTTATAGTAGTTTTGTGGCCGGAAAGATCCGTAATCCAATGCTCACGAAAGAGGATTACGATCAAATTGATGCTGAAGAAATGGAATTGATGGACATTAAATGGTGCATGGCTAGTGTGATGCGACGAGCTGAAAAGTTTAAACAAATTACGGGAAGAGATGATTTACGTGATGCAAATGTTTCAACTTTAGGCTTTGATAAATCTAAAGTTACGTGTTTTCGTTGCAGGGAAAAGGGGCATTTCAAGAGGGAGTGCAAAAATCGTGAAGCTACTGGAGCCCAAAATCCTTTTGGAAATAACGATTATCACAAAAAGGCGATTTATCATCAAGTCACACCACCAGCACAGCATCAGGCACAAACTGCTCACGGAAGAGATGTAATTGACGGGTCAAAAAGAGCATGTCTAAGCAAATATGAAAATTTTTCATGGGATAATTATATTCCAACAAACCGCAAAGTGTGTTTGGCAGAACAAGATGATGAAAAGTTGGCTGAAGGTTTTTGTTGGGACGATTTTTGCCCAGATAAAGATCTCATGGCCAAAGAGATGTCCAAAAACACTTCAAATGTTAACGCTTTCTTTGCTAATGCTTATGATTTGAAATGTGCAGAAAGAAGCAGGAAAGTCATGGAAGCTGCTGAAGCAAGACGGAGAAAGCTTGAAGAAGAGGAAGAGAGATTAAAAGCTGAAGCTGAAGCTGAGAGAAAGAGAAGAGCTGAATTTTTCCAACCAGACAGAAAAGTCAAAGAAGTTCCTGAATTTGAAGTAAAAGTTGATGTTAAACCTGTCAAAGTTCCTGAAAAGTGCATGAATTGTGATTCTTTAATCAAGCAGAACAATGAATTGTTGTATAATATAAACAGATTGAAAGAATCATATGATACAATGAACAGAGAAATCAACAAGTCTACTGATTCGAGTGGTGAACAAGCTGTGGCAATGAATACGCTGAAGATAGCGTACCTGAGACAGCTTGATGATGCAAATTTTCATATAAAGAAATGTGCTGATCTGGAGTTGGAGTTAGCAACACAAAAGATAGAAACTGAGAAAGTTAAAAAATTATTAGAAAGTTACTCATGTTCTACTTTTGTTGTTGATAGGATTTATCCGGTTGTGGAGAATCTGAAGACGTTTGAAGAAGTGAAGACGTCCGAAGAAAAGAAATCTGTGACAAAAGAAGAAGAAAAAGTGAAGACTTCTGGTAAGAAATCAAGTGTGGTCTACAATAGATGTCCGCCCCCAGTCGAAAATGGATATTCACCTCGAAATCCAAATTCCGAGAGAGTCGAAAAAGCAATAAACTTAGAATGGGAGTCTGGGCCATCGGATAACTTGCCAAAAAATATTGATGTCACGTACACGTCATCCGACACTGATCATGAGTCAAAGTTGATAAAAAGTGTGGTCGATCAGGTGTTAGATATAGATGACAGTGAGGAGTCAAACATGGAGTCCAAACCCGAGTCAAAGTCAGGGTCCAATACGTCAAAGCCAACATTCAAAAAGGACAAACGGGTTTATGATAAAGAGTTTTTGATGTCAAAATTTAATTTGAATGATGAATCATTCAAAGTCGCTTATACTTTGAAAAATTCTGACAAATTATATTCTGATGAGAGTTTTCCAATAAGAAGTGTCAGACTTGAAATGATTCAAAAGGTTTTCAAAATAACAGAAATTAATATTTCTGAAATAAAAGATTTAAATCTTATTGGAAAACCTAAACAATACACTTCAAGAGATCAACAAAGAATCAACAAGAAAATGGGTTACAATTGTGGTTATAGTTTCCAAAAGAAACCAAACCATAATCGTAATTTCAAAAAGAAAGGTCTTGGTTTTATTCCACCGAAAAATTATAAAAATGAAAAAGCTTATAAACCAAAAACTGTGTTTGTTTCAGGGAAAACGTCAGAAGCTGAGAAAGAACAATCATTCAGAAAGCAAACGAATCGAGAATTCCTTGCAAAGAAGCAAGAAGAGCTGAAGAAAAATGTTGTTCAGGAGAAGATTGAAAAGAGAACCTGTTTTCAATGCAAGATTGCTGGTCATGTTGCTAGGAATTGTCCGAAGACATTCAAGCCAAAACAGGAAGTCTCTGGTAAAATGAAAGAAAAGGTTGTCGAGAAGACTGAACTGTCAACCCGGAAGTTTACTGGCTTTGAAAATTCAACTTTTGAGAAAGGAGAATGTTCAAAGAGTGCTTCAAGAAGAAAAGATAATGTGCAAAATCAAAAATGGGTTGTGAAAGGTTCAGTAATAGTTCTGGTGATGAATTGATTCCACAAAATCAGAGGAGCCTTGTGTTGAGAAAAAGGTTGAAAGAAAAGTTCCAACTATGAACGATGAAAATTTTCCACCGTTGCGTGCTGAAAATTTTATGAAGAAAGTTGGAAAAGTTGAAATTTCAAATCAATTTTATTCTGACAAGAATAAATTTGATGTTGAAAAGACTTTCAACGGAAATGTGAAACGTATTTTTGGCAAAATGGTCAATGGTAAGGCCAAAGGAGTTAAAGAATTTTATGCTGCCAAAAGAGGGGTTCACAAGTCCGTTAAAAATAAAGATGATGAGTTTGTTACACCCAAGGAAGGTCAGGCTTGGGTGGATATATTTTTCAAAGAGTAAAAAACCTGACTTGCCGGAGATCCCAAGTTGGTAATCGTGGATCATGAATCGGCATCCTTCTTAATCTGTGTTTGAGTAATTGCAGGACTTGCCGGAACTCCCAGGTTTATAAGCGAGGAGTAGGAATCGGCACCTTGAGAATTCAACCAACAAATGGTAATTGGTTGAAAAACAGGTTTGAAGTTTGGTTTGTGCAAATCTGCATATGGTAAATCAAGGACATTAATTTGTACTTGAATTTTTCCTACAAGTGGTTAAAAGTCAATGTGATGATTTGATCCTCATAACCTACAAGTGGTTGATAAACGAACTTATTTTCCAGAAAAACCATTCTGATTAAAACAAACTTAAGTGTTTTGAAATCATAATGGGAAAATAGTTTGTTGTGAGGGGGAGTTCTGCTTGTTTAAGCCAAACGGATGGAGAATTGAGGCATTTTGATATCAGTTGTCATGTTCTGTACAGTTTGGTTTCAATTTTTCTTTAGATGTATTTGAATTTTAGGGGGAGTAAGAATTTTTAGAAAATCCAAAAACATCAGAAAATTTGAAAAAGCCAAAAACATGATAAAACTGAAAAATGAGTTTTGATTGCATAAAAGAGGAAATGATAGTACATCAGTGGACTATCACGACACGCTAAAGAAATGTAAAGTCAAAATGTGATAAACAATCTTACTGTGGATATGTGAGTAGGTTTTCGTACATTTAGTAAACTGTAAAGAGATATAAATCTAAAATCAAACTTGCTTATTCTGTGGGTTAACAAAACTGCTTGGATATATAGGTAACCCCTGAAATCTTGTTTGAAAGGTCCTTTATTCTGAGATACTAGGTCTTTATACTCAGTGATATCTGGGGTATTATCCCGGGACTTCTGTTGTATGGAAATACTGACCTAGTCCCCGGATAATGCTTTCTACAAAAAGTTTTGAAATATAAGCTCGCCCTCAGCATGCTGATGAAACAATAAAATTGATAGTCGCTGCTGTTGTAATTAAAAGATCCTCTAAAGGGGACCCACCAAAAGTCAAAGCCGTCATCTCTCTGCATATACGGAAGTATCGACCTGAGCTCTCACGGCCCTCGCACATAACCCCTTTACAGATATCATCTGTGGTATACTCACCTGTAAGACTGAATATTAGGATCTGGATACGGGAGTATATTCAAGTAGTGGGACACACGGATAAGTTTAAGTCTCTAAGACACTAATTGCGTATCTCGAAACAGTTGAAATCTGTGTGAAAATTTAAGAGGACAAACATACTGACAATCTAGGTAAATTGATTAGAACTTAATATGAAATCAAGCTTAACGGTGTTGATGATATGTCTCAGAAACTGATATGATCCTCTTGCACGAACTCACAAAAATATTATCTGTAAATATTTTATTTCTGCATTTTCTCGTGTTTTTACATGTGATGTTAGTTACTTTGATTCTAGAAAATCCAAAAAGATTTTAGTGTGTTTTAGCATAAATCTTTGTAAAATTCAAAAAGATTTTCGGCAACTGGTGTTGAGAAGCTGATTTTCGAAGCTCAAAGTGCTAAACATGAAGAACAGGTTTGGGAGAGTGAATTTGAAGTTGTTAAGTTTGTTTGAAAATAGCCAGTAAAAGATCTTGGTTGTAAAATTATTTCTGGAAATTCTTGAAAAAGTTTCTAAATTGATTTAAAAATTTTAATTTTGAAGAGACTTATGTTTTGGTAGAGATTGTGCAGGTATATATGTGCCAGGTGATGATCCTGAGATAGATTAGAGTCAAGTAACGATCTTGAACCTGATGGAAGCCTGTCCACGATCTTAGAATGAAGCTATGAATTCCAGACTACGATCCCAGCAGTTTGAGAGGGGGAGTCTGAAGACAAAAGTTAAGGAAGCAGTTAGAGCCAGTACTGATCCTGGAAATTGCAATAAAAAAAGAGAAGCTTGTTAGTGATGAAGATAGAGTTTGCGGATTCTTGCAATGATATATTCTTCTGAGAATGATTGAAGACTGATAAAGACTGTAGATTGGCAGTTGAGAAGACTCGAAGACTCCTTCAACATCCGAGGGGGAGTCTGTTGGTGCACTTTGTCTGTCGACTACGTCTTACATCGAGTCTTAGTAATGTATAGGTTAGACATGGCACGAAAACCTAGAAACATGAGATTGTATAGGTTCCGCTTATGTGTCACATATTAGGTTTCGCTTATGTGTCATGATCTAGGTCCGCTTATACGTCAATAGCATAGGTCCGCTTGAACGGAATTGATGTAGGTTCGCTTATACGGACATGACCGTATAAGCGGAACCACCTCACCTATATAAGGTGGTCATTTAAGCGGAACTAAAAACATTGTATTCTTCCGGTGAGCCACGAAGTGTTGCCGAAGTGCTGTCAGAACATGTACTCGTGTTATTGATCAATACAACAGCAATATTAAAGTGAATGTGACTGATATAGCACCAAATCATTAGTTTCCGCCTCTTGATTTGGATAGGAATTCTTCTGATCGACTCAAACAGGGCCGAACCCGATCCTACAAAAACAGCTGGCACGTTTGTTAACCCAAATGGCATTACCAGAAACTCGTAATGTCCATAACGAGTTCCAAAAGCGGTCTTAGGAATAGTTTCCTCTTGTATTCTCAGTTGATGGTATCTAGATCAAAGATCGATCTTTGAATAAAAACTTGAACTTTGCAGCTGGTCAAATAGATCATCAATCCTTGGCAGAGGATACCTATTCTTGATAGTCAACTTGTTCAACTCCCGGTAGTCAATACACATACGAAAACTACCGTCTTTCTTCTTGACAAACAGAACTGGAGCTCCCCAAGGTGAGAAGCTTGGTCTGATGAATCCCTTGTCTAGCAACTCTTGAAGTGGTGTCGACAATTCCTGCATCTCTGAAGGTGTAAGTCGATAAGGTGCCTTAGCCACAGGCGTCGCGCCTGGAACTAAGTCAATGTGGAACTCCACTTGCCTTTGGGGTGGCAATCTTGGCAAGTCCTCTGGAAAGACTTCAGGATACTCCTTCACGACAGGGATGTCTTCGATCTTCGGCTCAGCAGCTTTCTTATCCATGATGTGTGCCAAGAAGGCAGCACATCCCTTCTATAAACACTTGCGAGCTTTCAGGCAGCTGATGATTCTTAGAGGTGTATCGCGCTTTTCTCCATGAACTACGATCGTTTCCCCATTTTCTGTTGGGATGCGAATGATCTTCTCGTGACAAACAATCTCAACCTTGTTGCTCGACAACCAATCCATTCCTACTACCACGTCGAAACTTCCCAACTTGACCGGTAGTAGATCCAGAGTGAACTCATGCTCTCCCAACTCGATTACACAACCTCTGACAACTTCATTAGCTTCAACCAGCGTTCCATTAGCCAGTTCAATCGAGTACGGAATATCTAGCTTACTTGCAGTTAACCCAAGCATATTCTTAAATTCTAACGACACGAAGCTATAATCGACACCAGTATCAAACAAAACGGGTGCAAAGCGTTGGTTTATAGGGAACGTACCAGTAACAACATTGGGATCCTGACGCGCTTCCCTCGCCTCGATGTTAAAGACTCTTCCGCGTGCTTGGTTCAATCCTGGGCATTCCTTCTTAAAATGTCCAATGTCACCACAGTTAAAACAACCCAATTTTTGCCCATTACCACCTCCGTTCCCAGCTTGAGTGTTGTTTTGATTTCGATTCGCGTTCCCAACTTGATTTGCATTGTTCCCTCGGTTTCCATTGCCTCCATTATTCCCTTGTGAACGATTTCCATTACCACCACCGTTATTGTTTCTATTACCAAAACCTCCTTGGCCTCCCCGGCCAGCACTAACCCAGCAAGTATCCTTCAAGTGGCCAACTTTCCCACAAGCTTCACATATTTTTGGCCCACACCGGCCAGAATGATGACGCTGGCAGGTGTTACACTTGGGCTGTGTACCCATATAACCCTTCCCTTTCTTCTCAACACCGGTTGCAGCCTTCGTCGGTGTGCTTGATTCTCCTTTCTTGCCAACACTGCTTGTACCCTGCTTGAAGTTTGAGAATTTCCTTTTATTCTCACCAGACGACTCTACGTGAGTCTCCTTCTTTTTCTGCTCAACATTCGAGAACTTGTACAAGCGGATAGCTACCTCAGTAAGAGCCACGCTCAGATCGATGGCCTCTGTGATTGTTGCAGGCTTGGAAGTAGTGACCATACTCATGATCTGAGGTGCTAAACCCCAAATAAATCGCTCGATTCGTTTGAATTCCGGTGTAACCATATAAGGCACTACATGAGACAAATCGTGGAACCTTTGAACATACTCCGCAATTTTGGGACCTTCCATTTTCAAGTGCCAGAATTCCGTTTCCAGCTTCTGAATCTCCGCATGTGAGCAGTACTTTCTTCGCATAAACTCCTTCAGCTCATTCCATGTCATTGCATAAGCAGCGGCTTCACCAAGAGTTTGTACTTGTAAGTTCCACCAAGATAGGGCTCCATCCAAAAATAGTCCAGAAATGTAGGTCGCTTGTTGTTCGGGAGCGCACTTGCTCATTCTGAGAACAGACTCAGTCTTCTCCGCCCATCTTACAAAAGCAACAGCACCTCCGGTGCCGTCGAAGTTCACGGGCTTGCAGTCGAGGAACTGCTTGTAAGTGCACCCTGCACATACGTTAGAGTGTACAAATGGTATTAGCGAACGTGCTATAAATATCCAAATGTATCGTAGTATGTCTCAAACGACTTAACATTACCATGAGGTGGATTGTTATTGCCGTTGTTGTTCGAGTTGCTTCCGCTGGTTCCTCCTTGTGAGGCTGCATAGTGTGCAATGGCGGCAGCAATGATTTGTTGGAGTTCTGCCTTGTTGGTAGGCATGCGTGGACCACGTCTCGGTGGCATCTTTTAAAAGACGGTTCACGTTGGTCAGGTCGTAATAAGTAAATGAATCATACGTATACCCTTTATCAAACACATAACATCTCATGTTATAAATACCAAACACATAACATCACGTGTTATAAAATATACCAATCAATCTAACATCACGTATAATGAGAATACTACGATTGCGCTATCATAAATCAAGACCACAATGTAAGGTTTACAAGTTCATAACTGTATCGTACATCATCAGTGACTAAGGGCCACATCTCCCTAGTCCAAACTATCTAATCAATGACAACAACAACCAATATAAAAATCATCAAAATGCGGTCTCCCAAAAAGCTGTGTAATCTGCACAATCGCGGTCCTCTCATCAAAAGTCTACCTGCGTCGAATCAAAAGGCCTATGCTGATGGCGGTGGAGGAGGGGGAAAATGAGAAAAGAGTAAACGTCACATATGCAACCAGTCCTCCTCCATAGCACGATGGGAGCACAACAAGTATGCTATCTGCTGCTCAGGATTCCAAAAACGAGCGGCAGAATCGGGTGAAAGTGGACGCGGAGGGTGTGATACTGCAGGTGGGGTCTGGCAATGGCACGGTGGTCGCTGAGCTCTCTCCAACTTCTGTATGCGACGGGTCAGCGCCTCCTGCTGTATCATGAAAGATGTGAGAATATCCTCTGTAGAATACCCCACATGGTATGGGTGATACGGATCAGATGGTGGCATAATGGGGGGCGTAGTCCCTAGGAATGGCTCGCTAGATGGGGTGAAGGATGGTACAGTAAATGGTGCAATAGTGGGAACAACAGTAGGATGAGAAATCTGAGGTGCAAACTGATCTCCTCCTGACGTGAAGGGTGTATGACCAAACGGCTGTCGTGATGAACCCTCTCCAGGACGTGGTGGAGGTATGTCCTGAAGAAACGTGATAGGTAAGTCAGTGCGGCGAGCATCTGTGGTGTGTGTGGGAAGCAAAGGAACATCAATGGGAGCTGAAACAGGGGCTGAAACGGGGGCTACAGGTGGTGTAACTGGTATCACGAAAGGTGGGTAATCATCGTCATCATCTATCCACCCGTTGCGGGTGTGAGCGTATCGTGGATCAATATGGGTCGCAAAAGGTGCGCGGTCGATCATCACCGGTATAGGATTAGGAAATGGTGCAACAACAGGATCCTCTATCAAAAGTGGAGCATCAACATGAGCATCGACAGCATGATCATCCACCAATGGTGGAGCAACAACCGGATGATCGTCAACAGGTATATCATCAACAAAAGGAGCAACAACAGGTGCATCGGCATGAACAGGGTCATGCTCTAATGCGGGGTCAGGAGCAACAACTGGCTCAGGGGCCACAGCAGGCTCCGGATCAACAAACTCCATGTCAAAATCAGCTAGATCAGCAAACAAAGGATCGACAGGGGCTACAGGATCCTCCAGGGGCTGGTTTAAGTGTATGAACTCTATATCCTGGTCAGGATCAAAACCAGGTGGAAAAACAGGATCTGGATCATCATCAACATCGTAATCGAACTCAAAACTGTGTGCGGGAACCGGTGCAGCTAATGACGCCATGTCCGGGTCGGTGTCGTGTGAGTGGTGCTGCACTCCCTGAGTATGCGAAGGTACGGACGCCACAGACTCAAAGGAGTCTGGAACAGGTGAATGAACAGGAGCCTCCTCTGCAGGAGCATCAGCAATGAGTAGGACATCATCAACAGCAATAGGGATCTCACCCTCAAGGTCATCCTCAAGTGGGTCCTCCTCAAACAAATCGACGTCATCGTCGGAAACAATATCGAGGGGCATATCAACAACCGGATACGCAGCAAGGGGTACAGGAGCAGGGATCACCGCGAGTGGTAAATCCCCAGCGAGATGGCCATCAGCAGGCTTGGCTACGACGTCAGGCAGCGCAAAGGGCTGGAAGTCGTCATCGTCTGTGCTAGTAGTATTGGAAGTGTGAACCTCATGCTCCGATGAAACTCTGTCATCTGATACTATCGTCATGGGATCTGTAGTGTCTGAAACTCCAGTATCTGATGAAGAAGGCATGATGTCTGTAACACAAACACACATATGCACAAACAATCAATCATATAATCAAATAAGCATGTTAGTCACCAATAAGCAATCAAGCAATCCTCCTAGTCCCACTAGACTAACCTCCCAACCTCTCAGACTGAACCTCCTAGTCTCCCAGACTACCCTCCCAGCCTCTCAGACTGAACCTCCTAGTCTCCCAGCCAGCCTCTCAGACTGAACCTCCTAGTCTCTCAGATTAACTCCCTGGCCTCTCAGACCAAAACCTCCCCAATCTTAAAGATTGGCCCCTCAGTCTCCCCGACTGAACCTCCCAGCCTTTAGGGCTGAACTCCCTCAATCTCCCCGACTGAACCTCCCAGCCTTTAGGGCTGAACTCCTTCAGTCTCCCTGACTGAACCATAAATTTAAAAAAAAAAGTGCTCAAACTTTTGTTTGTAAAAAAAATGTTTTGTATCCTGGATCTGGACGTAATGTATGCAATGTAAAAATGTTTTCGTGAGAGCCCTAGTGATCATAGTCTAGACTCGAGAAGGAATCCTAGTTCGCTATGATCAAAGCTCTGATACCAAGCTGTCACACCCTGGCTTTGCGGAAGCATGGGTTTATTTGGTGTGACTTCTTAATACCATAGCTTAATCACAACAAAGCTATATGAAATTAAAACGATGATGATCATCCATTACTTCATGTTTTAAAAGTAAAATACCACAACATTGTTTTAAAGTTGACACATGCAACGAGTTTACAACACAACATAATAAAAACCTTGTTCATAAGACACAACCACAAACATGAAATAGACACAGTTCAAGACTTGTGACTCGTCCAGGCAAAAGCCACAACCCCTAAACTTGGATGACCTCATTTCTCTTACGCAGCATGAAGACATAGCATACCTCGCCAGATCCCTAATTCCCTGAAATACATGTAAGTTGAAAAATCAACAAAAGTTGAGCGAGTTCATGTGAAAGTGAGTATGTAAAAACCTTTGTAATACATTTGTATGTATGAAAATCCCTGGTATGTAGCAAATAAGGAAAAATGAGATCACCATTGGTTTGCAAGACCAATGATATGTGTGAAGTGCAGTAGGAAGACTCAAACCTAGCAGATTTTTGCGTCGGGCTCAAAGTCACCCCGAGGTCCGTACAGTTGGGCCTGGAGTTGGGCTCGCTACACCCAGATAGATCTACCGCTAATGACCCTCGGTCCTACAATGAGGATTAAAGGCCTCTAGTTTCCGCCTACCCACTCACATGATCTAAGTAGTAACCCTCCTTAAGCTACCATACCATGTAAAAAGTATTTGTAAACATTGTAACATGTATTTCACCTCCGAAGTAGTAAAAACTGAAAACAATTAAGAGAAAAGGGGGACATGAACTCATTGAAGTGCGTCTCGAAATAGTCCGTCCCAAAGTAACCTGCTGCATGATGACCTACGCGTACTAACTTCTATTAGACGGACGGCGGTGCCTTGGCTTAAGGTTTAACGTTTTTGGGAAATAGTTAGACAACTATTTCATATTTACACTTCTTAATTATTTAGTAAATATATTCCTACCCAATGATGAGGGTATTAATACATGTGTGTTTTATAATTCCTGAAAATATATTTTTAAGTCTCACTTAAAGAATATATTTTAATTCATTTGTCTAAAATATTCTATCTCCAAAATATACACATTTTTCCCAAAAATATTATATTTTACTACATACAATTTCCAAAATAATACTTTATCAAAATACACATTTAAGAGTATTCTCCAAAAATACATAAGTTACATTTTAAAGTTCGTGTGGTAATAACAGTACCGGTGTAACTTAAATATTTATTTGTGAGGGCGTTGGTATTATTTTGGAGTCGTATTTTCATGATGTTTCAAGTAATATTATTTTTATACTAAAAATAATATATCTCTAGTTCACAAAATAATCATATCATCACACAAGCGTTTTATTATGAAATATATATTCTAAATATATATTTAACAAGTTTTATTTACGAAAATCCACCTCCGAATATTGGTTATTTTATAATAAAAATCATGGCGAAGTTTGTTTGGAAAAACAAGCCAAAAACATTTTTATAAACACTTGTCACAAAAATATTTCTAGGTGTTGTTTTCTGGAAAAATTTCGCCAGAGTTTCCTCTGTAACTGGAGGTGGCCACGCTTACTAGCGTATCATTTTCTTTTCAAAATTCAACCAAACAATTTATCAATCATCAACATACATCATTTAAACATCAAACTTGTCAAAATAAGTCTAAATCGCAAACTCATGAACTTGTAAGTCTTGTAAAAACATGTAGTAACTTTATAATATATTTAGTGGATCTCGTTATCTTTAAATATAAAATTTGTTCCTTGAAAACTCATCTTTTATAGAACTTGAAGTTTAACAACTTCTAGTCAAAATTTACGAAAATATTTCTTTGTCAAACTCTCTTGTCACACAAGTGTTTACACACTTGTTTATTCACTTAAATGCCTTTAGTTTATGTTAGATCCGGGTTTTAAACAAGACTTGCATCTTTCACTTGGTTCTTCCGAAAAAACCACTTGTAGATCTTTAGATCTACTAGTTTAGAACCTTATTTTACAAGAAAAATTTCATTTACACAAGTTCATGTTCATGAGTGGAAAGGTTCATCATCTTACAACTTTTACACTTAACATATTACTAGTTCATGTTCCATGAACATGATCTAGTATGGTTAGATGATGATCCGTCCCACTACTAGCAACAAACAACATAAAATAATCACAACTAGCCAAGATTTACAAGATTTACACCATTAGTTTCTCTTTATCCAACTAGTTTATCTTACTTTCAAGACTTTTAGTTATGATCTTGTGTGTTCGTGATATTTAACCGTTAAATCTCTTATTAACCACTTTAAACAAGAACAAGAGGATGTTTAGAAGCACTTACTACTAGCTCGAGGCTAGGGAAGAATCAAGGCGTAAACAAGGTGGATAAAAGAAATGTAGAGAGGTTCTTGAGTTTCCGAAAGCACCGAGCCTCCTTGTATGTCACCTTGCACCTTTGTGTGTATGTAATATTGCTAGAACAAGACTTGATGATGATGGTGGTGGCACTAGTGTTCTCGGCCGAACACAAAGGAGAGGGAAGAGAGAGAGCAAATTTTGTGAAGTGATTTGTGAATGAAGTGTTATCCCTCATGTAAATATATAACCTAACCTTGTGCCTTTATCCATCATATAAAGTGTTTACTAGATATTAGGCAAGGCTGATTAAAATAATCAAGTAATTGTGGTGTGGGTCACCACATGGTGACCATCCATGGAAGGGGGGGTATATGGTTGGATTTTGATGATATAGTTAGATTCTAGTTATGTTTAGTTAGGATTTTAAATAAGTTATTAGTGTGTAGTATAATACTAGGGGTGTTAGGGTGTTCGGAGACCCTAACTAGCTTAGAAAAGCAACAACAATGTCTTTGACAATATTTTTATGTTCCGGGTAAAGTCCGGTTGTTCGGTTGGATATTGATCCGTTAAAGTGCTAAATTAGTATTTGAAGTATCTTTAATAGTGTTTTAGTGACACAATAAGTTCCCGACACTTTGGAAAGCGTCTAGTATTATTTTCCCATGTTTTTGCACTTTACTAGTTAAGCTAAATGCTGAATTTTTGCACAAAGTGCAGAATTTTGTAATTAAAGCATGTTTTAGGCACATCCGGTCACTATAACTATCACCTAGTGACGCAGTTTTACAATCCTCACCTCCCTACACTCCCTACTGGTGTAGTAATCTATTCCCGGCTCATACTGGCCTCAGAGACAGTGTCTGTCTAGTGCTGGCAATGTCAGCATGTTTACTGGGTTATCCATTCATTGTGCTAACTGTGCTTTCGTGCATCAAGTTTGTCACTATAGTTTTGTGTGTAATGAATGGAGTGACAGTAATAAAGTGTGATGCATGAATATGTATGTATCAGAAATCAAGAAGCAATTTAACCACAATTGTAAGCAAGCACAGTAATTAAGCATTAATTAAATATTAATTAATTTGTACGGATACTTGTTTTGGTGAGGGTTGTCACAGATTCACCATTTCCTTGTAATTATCGCAGAAAGGACACATCACAGAAATGACACATAACCCATAAAATTTAAATAACAACACTAATTTGAAAAACTTCCTGCCAAGCTAGATTCATTTTGGCTGAGGGATTTTCAAATATCGAGTGGGTGATTTTCTTGGCGTTTTGAGGATTTAAAATTTATAAATTTGAAATCTTGAATAAAATATTCACATCAAACACATAACAATGTAATAGATTTAATGTCCCAGACATATTGGAACAATTCGACTCGATAACGTTTACCGGATAACCACCAACGCTCGCTAAAACTAGTTCAATCGTAAAGCGACGAGACGATGCTAATTATACTAAATGCAAATATTCATGCATTCCCCCCATATATTGCTATAATTTATGGACTCAATTAACACGTCATTAAGTCTAAATGCATGTCATTTATTTAATAGGGCAAATGAATTTTATCACCCCAAACTAATCACTGTTGGCCGTTGTCACTCCGAACTTTCACTTTGGCTATCACCACCCTCAACTTAACAATTGGGTGGTTATGTCACCTCGTCGTTAACCAGCCTTTAACTTGGTTAGTTCTTTTGGCTGATGTGGCCAATTTTTGATGAAGTGGCTTGTTTTTTATGAGGTGTCATGATGAGGTGGCCAATTATTTTTTTGTAAGAAATCAATATTTTTGTTATAATTAATAATTTTATATATATATATATATACATAATGGGTGAGGTTCCTGTAAAAAAGACCTTTTTCGTGAGAAGTGTGAGAAGACATAGAAATTGACATGTAAGCATCATATTTTGGACTTAGGCATGATGTTTTGGGGTTGTTTTGGCAAGAAAAAACACCAAACATAACAATTTAAAACACAATACAATGTATTATGGGCATGAAATTTATAAAACAACAAAAACACGCTGTTTAACACTTAAAACACACTACTTAACGTTCTTGGCATAGTGTTTTAATTTTTAAGCCTAGAAATCATTGCATTGTGTCTTAAATTGTTATGTTTGGTGTTTTTCTTGCCAAAACAACCCAAAACATTATGCCCAAGTCCAAAACATGATGCCTACATGTCAATTCTTATGCCTTCTCACACTTCTCACGAAAAGTGTCATTTTTACAGGATCCTAAGACTATAATATATATATATATATATATATATATATATATATATATATATATATATATATATATATATATATATAGGACAAAGATCCGTTAGGAACCACCCTTTATTGCGAGAACCGCGAGAACCAGTTTGAACACATGGCAATTTTGTAATTACAATATGTTTTATATAAAACACGCTCATTCCTTTTTTTGTCACTGTTCTCCATTTTAGGGTTTCAAGGGGTTTCATTAGTTCACAGTTTTCACAAGTGGCAGAGACGCATTCACGGTGGTTTCACGGCGGAGTAGAGGCGTTCATGGTGGTTTTCACGGCGGCGTTCACATATTTCACGGTGGTGACAGTCGACACAGTGTTTACGGTGGCATATAGCGTCTTCTGATTCATCAGGTATCGATCCTCATACATCTATTGATCCTCCTCATACTTTGTTCCTCCTGTAACCCTAATCGTGTCATTCCTCCTACCATTGTTCCTCCTGGAACCCTAGTTGTGCCACACTCCTCGATAATTCTGATCGTGTTTCCCTAATTACGAATGGAATACTCGATTACGAATGGATTGGGCTAAAATATTAATACATAGGTTGGTAGTTCATTGTCTTGGTAAATATAAACGAACCGTTTTGACAAAAGAAATGGCCTTAGTGCACCTGTGGTCAACATAGTAATTTGCTAATTCTTGTGATACTAGATTTGGTTAATTAATAAGTACTTTTCGTAAGAACAATGATAAGGGAGATAAACACCCCTGTAGACATCTACTGCTGTAATTAGAAGTCTTAGTTAGGTTGAGTGATTGGATCAACTTGATGCAGGACTGTATTACTGGTTAATTGGTGTCAAATTACCAGATTTGAAGCAATGGTAAGTAGTTTTTTGTACCAGCAATGATTAGGGAAATAAATATGTTTGATTCTCCAAGGTAATCGTGTATGAACACTTCTGTAAATGTCTACTGCTGCAATTAAAAGTATTAGTTAGTTTAGGTGATTGGATAATTATGTTGCTCAAAGTTAGACACCCCTATAGACAATTTTTGCCCATGTTACCCTCCATTAATGATGGTATCTCATTTTGTTTTACCTTTAAACTTAGGAGATACTTGTGGTATTCTTTATTTTTCTTAAGTATCTTTTTTTTATCACCTAGACATATGCACCAAATTATCCAGATCTGATGATGACTGATGCTGTGTACATTGGCTTAGTCGTTCCATAGGGTATTCTATCAGCTGCTCTTCATTAGATAAAAATAACCTTTTAAAGTTTATGTAACACTAATAAATAATAAAATGTTTGTGTTAAGCCACCTGCAAAATTCGCAGGTTCTTAGACGAGTATATGATATATGATTATGTTCTTACTGCAATAATACCGATTATAATACGAATTTTGGAGCACTACCCTCAATTATATGACGAAATTGAAATGTTTGATGGTAAAATCGATATGACGAACGGTTTATGGTGTATCGTTATCGCTACTGATGTAATCGACACGAAGACGAAATACAGAGAACTGCTAATGCTTGAGAACTGAGAATTGCTGATGTAATTCGAGTGTCAGACGTGATTCTTGTATAAATACACCATCCTGCACATGTGCATCACTTTACCATTACCCTATAACCATCACCAATAATCTACATCCTGCACATGTGCAGCACGTTACCATTATCCTATAATTATCACCAATAATCTGTTTATCATTTATACAACATTCTTACACATAACATTTACCTTATTAAATATCACTTTTTACCATTTCTTTATTCACTTTTTAACATTCTTTCTATATTTTCAGGAACATTCATACACAATGAAGCTGCTACCATTGCTGCTGGAATTCCGTACCCCCCTAACGATGAAACCAATTCTTATTCCGATGATGATAATGATACTAATGAAGATACATATGATGATTCTGAATACCCTTCACATACAAATGTACATGAACAGCCCCTTAGACGTTTATCCAGATGTAACGCCCTGCTTTTTCATACCTTCCATAATTAGAAAGCTCGCCTTGTAATGCTATTTTTGGAAATCTTGTATTATTGTAGTCTTCTTTTCGTTGTAAAATCCGAGACTTGGATCATAAATAAAATTCGTATTTCTTTAAATTCACCATCTACATATTCATACATGTTCATACGTTCGAATTCATTGTACATCGAATCCTTATTTGTAATTCATACTTATACGATACTTATTCACGATGCATGTCCATGCTCGTCCTTAAATTGTTGATACCTAAAAACCCCTAATAATATGCTTATTTATACAACGGTTAATCATCTAATATGTGACATATACTTGTCACTTACAAACATGTTACATACTTGTACATTACACTTTTTACCTAGTTAAATCATGTTTTATTTCATATTTCACCTTGTTACAAGTTAGGGGAAACATTGTTGCATATTATTACACAACTTAATTAACAAAATTACTCATTATAATGTTTTAAAAAAATAAAAAAATAAAGAAATATGGCAGCCCCAATTCAGCAAAATTCAGCCCCATATAGTTGGGTTTTGTGGGCTAGTTTCAAGGTGTAACCCCTTCTAAACACTTACAAAGCCCAACCCATTGAAACCCTAATCCTTCCCCCTATAAATACCACTTATAACCAGCCTCCCTACCACTTTTGCAACACCAAAAACTCTCAAAACATCCTCCAAACCGTAGCTGAAAGCAAGGGTTCGAGCAGATTGACACCCCTTCACGAAAATGAGCATAACTCACTCATTTCTTAACGAAATCACTTGATTCTTTTTCCTACTTACTTGGATAATCATGGGGTTCGATTCCTAGACTTCTCCTTGGAGAAATCAGACCTGGAAATGCCCCGAAATCATCCATAAACTTTCTGTTTGTTTTTATGTTCATCAAAAACTTGTTTATACCTATGTAACTTGTGTTCAACACATCTCATACCTATGTCCTAATGCTTACAACTTATCCCATGGTTGGTTAAGCTTAAAAACAAGGTTGAGACACTTAAAAATCAGAGGATTAAACCTCATAAACTTGGTGTTTTGTTTAGGGTTTTTAACCCACAAGTCATGTCAAACTTTGTCTTTGATACATGAGTGATTATGGAACAACTTGGGTTGTCCAAACATACAATCCTCACATGATTTGATGATTTCTCTTAGTTAGTGTGTATATTTCTTATTCTTTATTGTATGTTCATGACCCTCCTTGATTGTTTTTTTTTACATCAAGTGTAGTGGTGAACCATAAGAGGTACCTAAATGGAAGCTTGTTCTTCCTACCTCCTACATGAATTCTATGACACAATAGAGGTACCTAAATGAAGATTTATCTTCTACCTCATGCTTGATTATTGGACTAAATAATACATATAATACTTATACATATGTTTACTATTCGAACCCTTGATGGTGGACTTGTGTTCATTCATCGAAATAGTAGAATACATCATCCAAGACATAAGACTTGTTATGATTCTAATGAGTATACTACTCATGAAAACATTAAACCTTGAGGTTTCATAGTGTCAAGAACAAGTACTTGGTGTTAAAGGACGATTACTTTTGAATACATATATTCTTGTGTTTTAACTTCCTAAATCCCTAAACGGACATATTCAACCTTCTAACCTCGTCAACTTCGTCACATTGGATAATCGGAAAGCTTATACAAATTTTGTGAGTATACTCGCAACCCCCTTTTGATGTTTACCACTTTTTGGGGTGTAACATGTTTTATTATTAAACTACACTTAAACTTATTCTTTATGCAATGCACAAAACAATCCTTATACATGAATACTATGTTACGATACTTGATGCTTACGTGGACCATACTTATGTGATATGTTTTAGTCATTAGCTCTCACGAGCCTCCCTTCGACATGTATAGCGCTATAGGAGTAACGCACCGCCCCCCTTAAACTTGGGTCATGTTAAATTAATTAAACTTTCTTGCGTAAACAGAGGTTGGCTAGAAATATTGCATGCCACGCTAGGTTGATCTCGTATAGACTAAGTTGCCATGTGGATTCGTTTTAAACTTTTATACTTATACTTATACTTATGCTTAAACTTGTATACTCGCCTTTGCTTTTGCATTGAACTTTATTTAAACATGTTACAGGCTGAGGATGATGATGCTATGAAATGAAGTAGCGTTGATGCCTAGATACACATATAGACGTTTAGGTTTAATCGTTCTATCAATTTTGCTTATGTTGTTATATACTTCTTTGAACTTGTTGTATTTGAATTTTTTTTGTAATGTTGACAATCTACTTTATGAAATGAAATCGATTTATTAAATACTGTCACAAATAGCGTTATGTGTGATGAGCAATCTTTCTTCGTCTCACTCCGATGTTTCCGCCATCGGTTGGGGTGTGACAGATTGGTATCAGAGCCATAACTATAGGAAATTAGGAAAAGTAGGAATGCTTTAGCCTCGTCTATAGTTTTAGAGCCTTATTCTTATGTTTTACTTGAAACTACTTGCATGCTACCTTATTTGCTCTTATTTATTCTCTTTTGATCTTTTAAGCATATATGTCGCTTATGTGTTAACACTTGACATGCTATACTTGCTTTATTATGTGCTAATACATGTTTTATTGTCCCACTCATTATGTGCTATTCTTAATATGCTTCATTGTGAGTTTATATTTGTTGTTTATTCCTTTAACATACTCTTTCGCTCATGCATTTTACTCGACTATTCTAAATCCGTAAACACTCGAGACGAATTCACCAAAATAGGCGTGAAACCCACAATTTGGTGAACGACTCTCAATCTACATATTCTTTTTTTACACGAGATCTCGCCATTAAGCTAGGAGTGAAATCCACATTTTAATGGTAAAACTCAAATTTCAAAATCTAGTGGACCCTCGTCAACATGTCGAAATTAAATTTTGACCCGACGAGTACCAACCACACTTAGGATACGACATCGTCAAGTTAGGGGTGAAACCCGCACCTTGTCGACTAGTTCCACTCCTTGGTATTTTTTTATAAATCCCGCCAAGTCTCGAAATTTCGATTGATTTGGGACATGTAGTAACCGGAAGGGTAAATACCGTTAACCGACTTGTCGGCGAGAGTATTTTACCTATTAGGCCAAAGCATGCTCCTCAAATTCAAAAGACTTTTCGACCACTTTGGTTAGTCAAAGTTCCGTTTTGGAACCATCCAAATTTTGATCAACATGTGTTCCTAATATTTATTTTATACGATGCAATCTTTCAAACTCGAGTATACTTTCGATATTCTCTTTTCATGCACACAACATATTGAACCTTTTCCATACATTTATATATATGCATGATTTCATATAATATACTTTCATATTCCTTGTAACGACGAGTGGAGACATATCATTAAGATTGGAGTGATTTCCTTACCTTGACGACTAACTCCACTCCCCTTTTTCTTAAAAAAAACGACATCACCAACGAGTTTGGGGTGATTCCCTTACCTAGGTGATCGTTACCAAAACGTCTCTTCAAAATATCTTATTATGCAAACTCGATCATATTTTATACCCAAATTGTTTATCATTATTCAAAATACCCACTCATACCGATTTCAAAATGCATTGTTTTATCAAACGTACTTCTTATTCTACAATCTATTTTCACTCAACTCATATACGCGAAATTCATAATCATGTCTTAAAACGTTTTATTGCTCGAACTTCAAAACCTTACGAAATGCTACCTACCAATTTAATCGGCTCAATGAAACTCTTGCCCATGAACTTCATATTCGACTTAATCACTAAAACATGCTCACCTTCTACTTTTAATCAAAATCCAACCAACCTTTCTCAAATACTTATAAGATCTTATAGAAGTTATATGATTGTTTTACCAAATACCCTTTTCAACATCAACAAATCATTTGTTAATTTTTTTAATCACTAAGTCCTTTTGCTAAATTTCTCTTCTAAGGATCCTAATTTTCACAAGAACCTCCTAAATTCATAATTTCTTCTTTGATGAAACGAACTTACTTTTTAACGAAAACCCTTTTCCTACACCAATTTACAAAACACGTGGGCAAGAAGACTTCATAGGGACCGACCATTTTTCGGATTACGTAAACCCTTTTAAACAAAATTAGCATTTCTATTTGTTACAAAATACGTTATGCATAACCAACGAGTACTTTATGTTCCTTTACATATACAAACTATATTCTACCTTTCAAACCAGGCTCAATCTAATTTTGATTCGATAAACTCAACGTTTTGTTGGAACAACTATACATGCACATCGTCATACACGTTTTAGTCGATATCTCGCGATAACACCATTTATATCGTTCGTATCTACATACTTAGCCTTTCTAATCCGCGATGCCTCAACGTACACCATATACGCAATATTTATTTTTCATACCTACACCTATGTTCATACGTTTTATGCTTGTACTCATACACATACTACTTATACGTTTTACGCTTCTGCTTGTACACATACTACTTACACGTTTTATGTTTATGCTCATACATGCATGCGTATTCATACTTAAACTTATGCTCATACTTTCATCCTTACTCATGATTCATACATTCGTACCTATACGCGAGCGTAACCTGAGGGATTCGCTTGCGTGGGTCCCACACATACTTAAGCATGGACTTGCTTATATACTATATTCTTGTACGTACACATTCTAAACTTTTTATGTATACCCCGATTCATACACAACTAGTACAAGCTATGCGGATCATGTGACGATCAAAATAATCACGGGTGCACACGGGATTATAGTGATAGGCGTATGAGAACCATAGAGTGTGCTACTGCGTATGGTAATACACGGAACGTAACATGACACCGAAGACGAAACGGACGTAACATGGTCAAAACATGGTGGATCGCCGCTGGTACTTCCTATATATAAGTGTTTTCACCATGTTACCAAAATTTCGTAAAACGTGCCATGGGAAATTCAGTGTTTTACAGACCTCTTGGACCTAATATAAGCTTTAAGCAACTCACAAACACATTATGTCCGATTATCCATGACGAGATTTCATCCTTAACATGCTACTTTCATCTATCTAATGCCCATATCATTCGTATACTTGCATTCATTTAGTGTCAATCGTTCGCCCCATGCTCCTATTTCCTTCCTTTCATACGAACCTCGTTAACAATCAAGCTCGTTTAAGCATTCAAATCCTAACTTATCTTATTACCCTTAGAACTTTCTAATTTTTAGCCATTTCAAATCGTTTTACCTATACCTGTTTACCCCTGCTTATGCCTCAAACCCATTTTGGCTCGACAAATCATTTTACAAACTTAATTTTATCTTCCCAAAATCTCGTACTTTTCAAAACGTTTCAAAATCTCGAGTCTCGAACTGTTACCAAAACTCTTTAAATCTACTTCTTAAATAAATTTCGGGACGAAATTTCCTAAAGGAGGGGAGACTGTAACGCCCTGCTTTTTCATACCTTCCATAATTAGAAAGCTCGCCTTGTAATGCTATTTTTGGAAATCTTGTATTATTGTAGTCTTCTTTTCGTTGTAAAATCCGAGACTTGGATCATAAATAAAATTCGTATTTCTTTAAATTCACCATCTACATATTCATACATGTTCATACGTTCGAATTCATTGTACATCGAATCCTTATTTGTAATTCATACTTATACGATACTTATTCACGATGCATGTCCATGCTCGTCCTTAAATTGTTGATACCTAAAAACCCCTAATAATATGCTTATTTATACAACGGTTAATCATCTAATATGTGACATATACTTGTCACTTACAAACATGTTACATACTTGTACATTACACTTTTTACCTAGTTAAATCATGTTTTATTTCATATTTCACCTTGTTACAAGTTAGGGGAAACATTGTTGCATATTATTACACAACTTAATTAACAAAATTACTCATTATAATGTTTTAAAAAAATAAAAAAATAAAGAAATATGGCAGCCCCAATTCAGCAAAATTCAGCCCCATATAGTTGGGTTTTGTGGGCTAGTTTCAAGGTGTAACCCCTTCTAAACACTTACAAAGCCCAACCCATTGAAACCCTAATCCTTCCCCCTATAAATACCACTTATAACCAGCCTCCCTACCACTTTTGCAACACCAAAAACTCTCAAAACATCCTCCAAACCGTAGCTGAAAGCAAGGGTTCGAGCAGATTGACACCCCTTCACGAAAATGAGCATAACTCACTCATTTCTTAACGAAATCACTTGATTCTTTTTCCTACTTACTTGGATAATCATGGGGTTCGATTCCTAGACTTCTCCTTGGAGAAATCAGACCTGGAAATGCCCCGAAATCATCCATAAACTTTCTGTTTGTTTTTATGTTCATCAAAAACTTGTTTATACCTATGTAACTTGTGTTCAACACATCTCATACCTATGTCCTAATGCTTACAACTTATCCCATGGTTGGTTAAGCTTAAAAACAAGGTTGAGACACTTAAAAATCAGAGGATTAAACCTCATAAACTTGGTGTTTTGTTTAGGGTTTTTAACCCACAAGTCATGTCAAACTTTGTCTTTGATACATGAGTGATTATGGAACAACTTGGGTTGTCCAAACATACAATCCTCACATGATTTGATGATTTCTCTTAGTTAGTGTGTATATTTCTTATTCTTTATTGTATGTTCATGACCCTCCTTGATTGTTTTTTTTTACATCAAGTGTAGTGGTGAACCATAAGAGGTACCTAAATGGAAGCTTGTTCTTCCTACCTCCTACATGAATTCTATGACACAATAGAGGTACCTAAATGAAGATTTATCTTCTACCTCATGCTTGATTATTGGACTAAATAATACATATAATACTTATACATATGTTTACTATTCGAACCCTTGATGGTGGACTTGTGTTCATTCATCGAAATAGTAGAATACATCATCCAAGACATAAGACTTGTTACGATTCTAATGAGTATACTACTCATGAAAACATTAAACCTTGAGGTTTCATAGTGTCAAGAACAAGTACTTGGTGTTAAAGGACGATTACTTTTGAATACATATATTCTTGTGTTTTAACTTCCTAAATCCCTAAACGGACATATTCAACCTTCTAACCTCGTCAACTTCGTCACATTGGATAATCGGAAAGCTTATACAAATTTTGTGAGTATACTCGCAACCCCCTTTTGATGTTTACCACTTTTTGGGGTGTAACATGTTTTATTATTAAACTACACTTAAACTTATTCTTTATGCAATGCACAAAACAATCCTTATACATGAATACTATGTTATGATACTTGATGCTTACGTGGACCATACTTATGTGATATGTTTTAGTCATTAGCTCTCACGAGCCTCCCTTCGACATGTATAGCGCTATAGGAGTAACGCACCGCCCCCCTTAAACTTGGGTCATGTTGAATTAATTAAACTTTCTTGCGTAAACAGAGGTTGGCTAGAAATATTGCATGCCACGCTAGGTTGATCTCGTATAGACTAAGTTGCCATGTGGATTCGTTTTAAACTTTTATACTTATACTTATACTTATGCTTAAACTTGTATACTCTCCTTTGCTTTTGCATTGAACTTTATTTTAAACATGTTACAGGCTGAGGATGATGATGCTATGAAATGAAGTAGCGTTGATGCCTAGATACACATATAGACGTTTAGGTTTAATCGTTCTATCAATTTTGCTTATGTTGTTATATACTTCTTTGAACTTGTTGTATTTGAATTTTTTTTGTAATGTTGACAATCTACTTTATGAAATGAAATCGATTTATTAAATACTGTCACAAATAGCGTTATGTGTGATGAGCAATCTTTCTTCGTCTCACACCGATGTTTCCGCCATCGGTTGGGGTGTGACACCAGACGTCATAATGCACCCAACCATCAAAAATTTGATTAAGTTCGTCGTCAAAATATTGATCATTTTATTTTATTATTTGTTTTACATTTAATCTAAACTGTTTACATTCAAGTTGCTCACCTACGTTGAACTGTTATTTACACTTAATTTGAAACGTCTGCATTCATTTTGATTATTTTGAATTACTGTTTACATTCAATTTGACCTACACGTTTACGTTGAACTACTCGGTTAAACATCATTTAAACTATATGTATTCCGATATTATGATTACAAATTCCGATGTTAATGATTGAACTTGCACTGTTTATGATTGCACTTGCACGGGTGATACTTTTTTATCACTCACATTGTTATTGTTTCTACCAATGAACATGTGCATACATGAATATTTTACCTACATATAACCCGTTTCCTTTACATATACATCAACATATGTAATGTGGTACCCCATACATAATAGGGTACCACATACATAATATCATATGAACAAATATACAATATCTTAAAAAATACATATATTCATTACTACCATGTTTATTGTTTTTTATTAATACACAGGTGCATTACCAACATTAACACACTATCACACAACTTTTGTAAAACAACAAGTAAATATAACACCCTTATGGTAAGGAATCACATAATCCGAAGAACAATCGTTATTACACATATGCATCACCAGCATATACTATACTAAACAAAATATGACATCCTAAATTAACAAATGTTACCATTCGTAATACATTATACAATACCAATATGTATGTTATATCAAACTTTGCACATGTGTAATACCAACATTACCTCTACCAAACAACAAAATACATCATATATTAAAAGACATGATCATCCGTATTGCATGTCCACAAACTACCTACACATAACATTTGCTTTAGTTCACAACCTCACACCTTCTGCTCTTCTTTCCAATTTCTATGCATCTTCCAACACTCCTCATGTTTCAATGCATCTTCGTCTATTGTTTTCCGATAATTTTTCATCCGTCAACCTATTAATCAAATACATCCTTGTTGTCAATCCATGAGCAGTTTCAAATATTTTTTTCCTGCATACATTACATCAATTATTTCATGTATGCACATGTGCAGTAATCATATTACATACAATATGTACAATGCTTATGTTTTAAGGTAATAATGCACATTTGCATATGCCGTAATACATTCATATTAACTTAATCTGATAAAATATGCACATGTGCATAACTATGCACATGTGCATTAACATGACTGACCTTATCAACAGGTTTGTTTCAATAAAAAAATTTAACCCTTACCAAATCAAAATTCGTATTACCACCAATCATATTTAACATCAATTAGTAACAAAACTATTACGACAAATTATGCACATGTGCATAACTTTTTTTTAATGCAAATGTCATTCATGGAAGCTAACCTCCAAAACAGAGGCGGTCGAACCAACCACTACAGCAAATCGAAAAACAACAACTCAACACAAGAACCTAAAGACCGAAAACGGGCAGCTACCTTATATCGAACCTACACCATTTTTCCCAACTCACGGACCTATTTTTGGACCGATTCTTATACCATAAAAAACCGATGGACTTAATATTACGGATCATATCTCCGGGAACCTTTTATTGTTCCTGGCTAACCATATACACCAATTTGTCATGAACATAATGCCATATAAAGCTTATTTCACTTCTCTATCCAGATGGTAAAACTCAGAGGCAATTACGATATCTTTAGCTGAAAACAGAATAAAAGGACTCACCTTGCACCACTGACTGATGTGATACCAAACAGTTTACGCTACCCTGCACGAACAAAGAAGGTGTTCAGCTGTTTCTTTGCCATCTTCACACAGACAACATTTCACGTCTCCGCCCCAACAGTTCTGATCCCATAGTGAAGTCAGCGTGGGAATACGATCTAAAACCTCCCTCCAAACAAAAATATTGCATTTTTTTTGGACCCATTTCGACCATTTCACAACGTGCCTGCTGCTGAAATCGGAGCCGCTATACAGGAAGTTCTTGACAGCATTGACTGAAAAATCAGAGTCATTACCTCCCAACCATTCCCAACCATCTTTGCCATCGAACAAAGTGACATTATCGAGGAGCCCGATCAACTCGTGCCATTACAGTAATTATTCGGCGGAGCTTGGGTTTCTCGACAAATTCCAAACCCCCATAAGTTTATATTATCCTGATTGTACTGGTCCGCCACCAGTCGTCGTTTCTCTTGTTCCATTCTACATATATTTGGGAAACGGGTTTTGTGCATAATTATGCGCATGTGCATTAACATGACTGGCCTTGTTAGTATATTATGACAAACTATGCACATGTACATCAACATGAATGACCTTATTAACTTATTCTATCAAATTATGCACATATGCATAACTGTATATCACCCAATGCTACCTTATTATCATATTCAACCATGAGTTACAGGTTCATATAACTTCATAATATAATTGATTACATAATAATATAACTACATAACTGTATGTTATAACAAAAAAACAACACCAAAATAACAATACATACAAATTATATATCATTTATGAATAAATAATTGAGATTAGTATTCAAATTAATGTGCATATTAACAAACTATGACAATTTACGTATACGTGCATAACTATATAAAACACAAAATCACCTTATTATATTGATTTATTAAGTGAATCCTATTCAAATTTTTGTACACGTTAACATACTATTACGTTTTATGCACATGTGCATAACTATGTATCACACACCTCATTGTCTTATTCAGTGTAATCGTAATTTGTCAAACTTTGCACATGTGCATAACTGTATAGAACATAAAATTAGTTTATTCATGTTCCGTATAAACCTATTATGTATAAGCCTGTTATGTCGTGTTAATGCACATGTGCATTAACTGTATATATCATAAAATTATCTTATTATCCTGTTTCGTATAAGCCTGTTCTGCCTTTTCTGTATAAGCCTATTCTGTTGTGTTAATGCACATGTGTATTAACACCACATAACTTGTCAACAGTCATAATTCAGTACTAAAACCCTATCACTTACCAAATCAACTTCCGTGTTGCTAATCATATCCAACATTATGCATATAACATCATTATTTAATAAAAAATACATAAAACAACACATCAGAATCACATTACACATAGTTCATCACAACATTAGCCCTTCTGTTCACTTAAAAATCTGCATTAACTGTATATATATCATAAAATTATCTTATTATCATGTTTCGTATAAGCCTATTCTGCCTTTTCTGTATAAGCCTATTCTGTCGTGTTAATGCACATGTGCATTAACACCACATAAACTTGTCGACAGTCATAATTCAGTACTAAAACCCTATCATTTACCAAATCAACTTTCGTGTTGCCAATCATATCCAACATTATGCATATAACAACATTCTTTAATAAAAAAATACAGAAAACAACACATCAGAATCACATTACACATAGTTCATCACAACATTAGCCCTTCTGTTCACTCAAAAATCATATATATGCCACGATTTTCAATAATTCATTTATGAAACAACTATTTAAATGTAATAACCACATAATAACATGTCTAAATCGACTGTTGATAGTTGTTTTATCATATACGAGTACAAAACAAGGTGTATGAACTTACAATTTCACGGAACGGTGCAACAGAGGATCGATAGTCCGTTGGATGACTTGTGTTCTTCCGATTATCCCTATGTGTGCATTACGATTGTTTTGCCCTAATTTAGACTGGAATACAAATGTGCAATCGGTGATTATGTTGTTAATGCACTTATATATACTAATTTTGATGACGAATACATGATGAATTATAAGATCGAGATGATGAATTTTGGGGGATTTGGAGTGTGATGTGAACTGAGTTGATGAATTGTGTAGAGATTGGATCTGAGATGATGAATGGATGTGAACTGAATATAAATGATGGTTTAATCTGATGTTTGAAGTCCAGGGGGATGAGAGACAGCGGATTTAATTTTTATTATGTATTTACAATAATGCCATGTGTTCACATTGGTTCTCGCGGTTCTCGCAATAAAGGTGGTTCTCGCATGAACCCTACCCTATATATATATATATATATATATATATATATATATATATATAGGATGAGGTTCATGAGTGAACAACATCCTTGTTTGTGAACCGTGTGAACCAATCTGAGCCATTGATCATTTTTTAGATATAAAATATATGATGGTAATTAATCAGTTTAAATTAGGAAGTTATATATTTTTGTTAACATTAAACTAACTACCCCTTATGATATTTAAATAGTTATAATTTTTTCATACGTTAATATTTTTTTTATTTAAATACACCATAAAAACGAATTTTTTATTCTCTTTAATTTGAGTATGATATTGCTATAGTTTTTTAATAAAGACGAACAACATATGCATTTTTCGTTTTCCAGCGTTTTATTGTTTATATACACAGGTGTACATGAGTACAATATACAGATATACAACAGTGTACAGCGTACAACAGCCTGTACACTTGTGTACATGAGTACAATACACATATGCACAACAATGTACATTGTAGGAACAACAGACTGTACACTTGTGTACTCATATCTTTAATTAATAACTGACATCCCTAGTTTAAAGAGATTTGATTTTGTTATATTTAAAAAAATACAATATTTAGTTATGATAGGATACCAAAATTACCAATAGTACACATTTACGTGAATGCCCCTATCAGCCCCATTTCTTTCTTATATTTAATTTCATATTTACAAGTTTGCTATTAGCATTAATTTTGATCATCTAACAAATGAAGGGCCAAGATCTGTTTATTTTGTTCACAAGTTAACCATTGTTCACTCTAGAACCCTACCCCATATATATATATATATATATATATATATATATGTGATGTGTTATGTATATAACAAATCCTTACCACCGTGACCTCCTACCTCCAAGCACCATAACCTCCTGTCGCCAACACCACCGCCTCCTGCCTCCTACCACCACAACCACCCCCGTCACCACTATCATCATCACCTCCACCAGCCATTGTTACCTCCGCCACCCTAGATTGAAGCACAAATCTCGTTGGCCACCATAAAAAACACCCAAAATTAACAACAACCCAAAATCAACAACCATAACCTAAAATTAAGCTTGAAACCCACCACCACCGATGATTTCAACAGCACCATATATTTCTTCACCAAAAGAGAATCAACCAGTGTTCAGATGTGAAATCAAGCTTCAACCTATGCTACTGTCACCAACAATCGAACAAGTACCCATCTCAGATGAACAAAAAATGCAATCAAATCAGAATAAGGTTCGAAATCAGATCTGGACCTTCAGAACCTACAGTTGATTCAAAAGCATATCTGGAGCTTCAAAACTCATATTAATGACCGCTCGGTGGTGGCCTCCACCTACCTTGATTCCGCTTCAGATGCATGGGATTTTGTCACGATGAGTAGTTCAATTGAATGATTTGTGGTAATTTACGACGGCGTCGGTGGAACAGAGGATCACCGCCGGCAATGAATCGCAACTGTCGCAGAGTAATGATCGTGTGTGTTTGGTGAATATTGGGGAGTGAACTTCACGATCGCATGATAAACAGAGCTTTGCATTGTCGGGTTTGCAGTATAGGATCGCCGGTGATTGGTTGCAGAAGTCGCAATGACGGTGGTTGTTGGTGACTGACGGAGGTGAATTTGGCATGATTTTGATGAAATTGAAGTGAAATTGGGTGGAATTTAAGGGAAATTGAAGTGAAATGGGATTTTGTCACCTGCGTTGATTCCGCTCCAGTCCATGTCACCTTGCCACTTCATAAAAAAAACAAGCCAAGTCATTAAAAACAAGCCACGTCAGCAAAAGAAACTAACCAAGTTAGTAGCTGGTTAACGACGGGGTGACACAGGAAACCAAGTGTTAAGTTGTGGGTGGTGGGAGCCAAAGTGAAAATTGAGAGTGACGGTGGCCAAAAGTGATTAGTTCGGGGTGATAAAATAAATCCATTTCACCTATTTAATAAATAGTGATTAAGTCGTATGAATTAACCTGAAAATTTGTCAAGTTGTCACATATTTAACCCATCATCCATTACAATAGCTGTTTAGACCATCACACATGTTTCATATATAATAATACATATTTTTATACAACTACGTAACACTTTATAATCTCCCACAGTTTATGTTACATATTGTCATAAAAGCATTTTTAACAAAATCTAAGTCATGCATAACCCATGGATTTGTTTTGGCTGTTGATACATTGCTAATGTACAAAATCATAGACGTTATGTTTTTTTAATTACAAAAGTACTTTTATGATATCTCTATCAATAATATAGTGTGCCTATTGTACTTTACATCACCTCCTACAAACCTTTTACACCACATGTGTTTGACTTTAAAATTAATCAGATGGTTATACTTGGCCTTCTCTGTTATTTTTAAGTGAGTAAATTACAAAAAATCATCTTTTATGTTGATACCAGATTGCAAACTACGTCTTTTATCTTCAAAACGTACAAAAAAAACGTACTCAATGTTTGCAAACCCTTACACGTTATTTCCTTTAACCTTAACTCTGTTAATTTTAGTAGTTAAATCTGACCCGGTGGACCCCATATGAGGGTATTTTAGTCATTTTCCATTTTTTAAAAGAAATTTTATATATATATTTACCTTTTAAAGAACAAATAAAACTCACCATACCATTTCCCTCTCTAAAAATACACCCTCTCCTCTATCTCCCCTAGCCTATCACCACCACCACTCAACCACTGAAATTCCTTTACTAAAACAAAACAAATCATTTTATATAACATTAGTTAATATATGCTAAAATATCATTTAGAAATTAACTAAAAAGTGGGTGAATATTAAGAATTCTAAGGGCTAAAAAACAAAACGGGAAAACTATAAAAAAGGAGCCCTGGTCAACAAAAAGTGACCTCATGGGAGGAAAAATTGCTTCCAATCCATGCTAAAACTAATAAAAAAAGGTAATATACAAATTTTGGGCCTTTCCCCACCCTAGTAACAAGCTGCATACGCCAATGCAGCCAACCATTACCACGCAACCACCATCAGCCCAGCCAACCACCACCACGCAACCTCTACCGTCGTCATCATACTTACATGCGTCATTGATGAGTTGGTCAGAGCCCTAGTCCAGCCAGATCCTGTCACCGCCACCTGGCTTAAGCACCTTTGTTGGACCTAAAAAAGAACAATGATATTCAAGAGCCATAACATGATCCACTAACCAAGAAATAAGCAAAGATCGAACTAGTCTCTCCCCAAAGATAGTGAATCTTGAACACCTATTCAGAACATCTGTTCAAGAGCATGGCTAACATCTGATGAAGACTTAGAACCGTTGTTCAAGAGTACAAGCATCTGTTGAAGACCCAAAGCCCTGATCAAGCCAAGGTCTGTTGAAGAAGACCAAACATTTGTTAGGCCAAACAGATGTTTGGACAACTGCAACAGAGGATCAGCTGAGGGGAGTCAGTAAAATCAATTGTTTGTAAAACATTTGAATCTATGATGATTAATGAAAAACAATCATTGATAATGACTCTCAGTTTGTGAGTATTATTGTGATAATCAATATTTGTTTACAAACAAAGAAACTCAGTTTCTACCAACCTTATTGTCGCTCGTTGTTCGTGTTCGAAGTTGTGTGATTCAGCATATCCCGTCAAGCACTCCTTTTTCTCTCCAAATATCTCTCATAAGTAAATCTGTAGGGGCTGAGATTTTGTTGCATTTGAATTAGGGGTTTGGTTGCTTAATTTCAGATTGGGGGTTTGTTTAGGGGTTAGTAATTGAATCTGTATTAGGATTTGAATCAGGAATGGGTTTTTTTTTTGTAGCGGTGGTGGGGGGGGGGGAGGTGGTGGTGGTTGGGTTGTTGTGGTGGTGGGTAGTTACAGTGAGAAAGAGTATAGAGATAGAGACACATATAATGTTTATGTGTGTGTTTGTGTGTATATATATATATGTATAAACAAAATTCTTTTATTTATTATTTTTATAATTATTTATTTTAGTATTTAGAGTAAAATGACCAAAACACCTCATATGGGCAACTTGATCAGATTTAACTACTAAAATTAACTGACTTAAGGCCAAATGACATAACATGCAAGGGTTTGCAAACATCGAGTACGTTTTTTGTACTCTTTGAAGATAAAGAACATAGTTTGCAATATGGTGTCAACATAAAGGACGATTTTTGTAATTTATGCTTTTCAAGTAGACAATTTTTATATTTTTTTAATGACAGGATTTTAGTATGTAGGTTATAGGGTTTTGTAGGGATAACGATGAAGCGCTACTGTAGACGCCTGCACTTTCTTGATAGATGTCACCGTACAACGCACTTACATTTTTCCAAAGACATCAATTTTATTCATACCGATAATACCCATGCCTGTACTTTCGCTTATTATTATATTAAAAGTAACATTAGGTGTACAACCAAAATGATCACAACTAAACATGGTAGATGTAAAGTTTTATGGGTTTCTTTAAGGTGCTGTTTGTTTTTGCAGACAAAAACTGTCTGCAGTCTGATTTCAACTGATTTTATGTCTGCAACTGAAGATGTGGTCTGAAGGTCTGCAAGCTGAAAATATAATACTGTTTGTTTTATAAACTGGATATAGTCTATATAAGCTGAAAATTATTTAACTATCCATACTTATCACAGTTGATAAAAGTCATTTAACATTCAAGTTACATAAAAAAAAACCATAATACAACCACCACCTCCACCACCACTACACTGCCCAAACCACCAGCACCACCACTCAAACCCGCCGAAAAAAAAAAACGAATTTGGCCAGAAAAAAGATAACAACTTCAATATCCACTCATATCAGTTGCTACATATGATCAAAATACAACCCAAATAAATCTGCAGCTTCAAACGTGTGATCACAAAATTAAATAAAAATATCTCACCTCCACTAGTGCACACTTCCGTTTTGTTTTTTTTTTTTCTAAATACAAGACACCACTCAACATAAGGGTTGGAATTTAGGGTTGGAATTTAGTGGACATATCTTTCTGTTTTGTTCTTCTTCCTCTTTCGCCCCTTAAACTGCATACAGTCTCACCATCTTCTATGATTCAAAAATTATTTCTCTTTGACGCTAAAGGGTTTCAGATTAATAGGAAGACATGGAATTTAGAGGTGATTGTTGGGAATTTAAATAATCTGTGAATAATATCGAAGAATAAAATTGGGGAAAATTACCTGTAGATATTCAACGACCGGGGAAAATATCTGGCCGGTGGACATGTCCACTGTTGCGGCAACCGTAGCCGGTTTCATCACCGTTCCGGTAAATCTGGCAGGCTGCCTGTCACTATACGAGTGTTGTTAATAATAATCCCTAAAGAGGGAGAGAGAGAGAGAGAGAGAGAGAGGAGGAAGATGACGGTGGAGGTGGGTTGAAGGTGGAGGTGGAGGTGGGTTGAAGGTGACGGTGGAGGTGGGTTGAAGGTGGAGGTGGAGGTGGTGGCGGTGCTGGGTTTTAAAGAGGGAGAAAGAGAGAGAGAGAGAGGAGAAAGATAATTTGGAGAGTGATACGTTTTTGAAGATCTGAAGAGGTTTGTGAAGATGGTAGGCAGTGACTTTTTTTAAGCTAATATAAGCATTTTTCAGATCTTTTATTTAAAAAAAAACACGGCCAAAAACAAACAGTCTTCAAGATATTATGTCTGCCCGCCTACAGACATATGATTCTTGCAGACGTTTTAAGCAAAAACAAACAGCCCCTAACTAAGCAAGGTTTTTGATTTATCCTTGTCATATACGTATAGTGAAAGTGTAAAATACAATACTACTTAACCTATGATACGCACGTGAGAAAATTATAATGTGTGTAATCATGTTTATAACATGCGTGATTACGGTTTACCTCATGTGTGATTTCTGATTTTGTTCATGCGTGATTAAGTGTTTTTGTTCATGCGTGATTAAGGATGTCGTATGCATCTCACGTTAAGGAATATTGTACGTTAACATTCCCATGTATATATGAGTGTGTGTGTATGTGTGTGGGTGGGGTGGGTGTGTATGTGTAAATAAGATAAGAGAATATATGAGGTATTAAAGAAATGATATTTTATAGAAATTAGGATTCATAATAATAAGAGTAAAAATGTTAGTATACATAAATAAGCGTAAACTCTAAATGAAATATGAGCGTGTGTGTATAAATAAAAGTTAGTTGCAATAAAAGTAAAAATTAAGATGCATTATTAATGTTAGATACGTAAATAAGGGTTAGATTGTTATTTGTAGGTAGTCTCGTAGTTATGAGATATGTATAATAAAATGTTCTTTCTACTTAAAGTTTTTTCAAAGTATATTATAAAGTTAATGAAGTGCTTACATTGCTTATGATGGATATCGTTGTGCTTAAAACCTTTCTTGATTAGGATATAAGCAACTTGTGCTCATAACGTGTTATAATATAATAAGAATTAATACATGATTAGTGCTAAAACTTTGAGAACTTTAGAAAGATTGTAAGAATAAGGAGATAAATGTATAACTTATGAAAGTGTATACATGAGGTACATTTTCTCTTCTACTTTAAGCTAATATTTATACTACAAAAGGATTAACTATTTGGTAGACAAGTTTAACTATTTGATGGATAAGTAGTATGGTATATTATCTATAAGTTAAAGGGTTATCCATTTACTTGGTAGATCTAGATGTAAATCTTGATTTTCAAGATAAAATTGTTATAATATTCATAACATTATTAACTAAGTACAAAATTTAGAATTGGCTCTAAATGAATCAAATAAATACCTAGAGTAAACTGGCATGTGGTTTGGTACGTGTTTTTGAATTCTTGTTGTTTTTAGCTTGAAGGGTATTTAGGTCTTTTTTATTTATCCACTTCACTAAACCCTAATTCTCTAAGCCACCCACACACACCAACTTCATCAAACCAAGGAGCACCACCGGCCATCATCGCTTCGAACCACCAAGGAACACCACAATAAATGAGTAAATACTGTTATTTTACTACACGCTTTAATAAATTGTATATTAATGAAGGTAATTTAAAATATATATATATATATATATATTGTATATAAAGATGTGCTACACACGACAGCTGAATATCACAATAAATTTGAGATGATATGGGTGAAAGTCCATTTTTAGACTAAGAAAATAAGTAAATAACCAATTTGTTATACACACGTTAAATAAATAACCAACTTTTAAGTAAATAACCACAAAAAAAACGTATAATGCTTGCACATTTTGCTTTAAATTTAATACATAAGATGGTTATGTAACTCCCAACCCCGTAGAACTTATGGTATCATCACGAGACAAACACACCATAAACATTCTGATTCACAAGTATATACAGTCAAGTCAAACCACCTTAAAAGGGTATAAGGGTAAAATCCACCTATAATCGACAGCTCGACAGGGCAAGCACACTCCCGATTCAAAGGGACACTCGACCTGGTATTCATTCTACGGGTTACTTCTTTTGTTTAACAAGGAAAAAAAGCCTTTTGGTTCTCCTGTCGTATGTTGGGTAAAGTTTCTTTAAACCCCGTCCATTCTCGGTCTCAGAAATCCTTTCTTTCTTCACTTCGCCATGTTTTGCATTGATCATGATATCGTTAAAAGAATACTTTCCCGGATACGAGCAGGTTTATACTTCATTACTGCAACAATAGGAGTCTGTCTATTCACTCCTGCGTATTGCAACCATGACGTAAGAAAAGATAGTCATACTTAAATTTACATTGCTAATATAAATTTTCTTCATAGCTCAACTTCGTGCGTATATTATAAAAGAAAAGCAGCAAACAGGAAATTGAAGAGTAGTAAGATCAGGTAATTACCTATTGACACACCTAAGAACCAGAACTTGGCTTTTGGACCCATACGCGCTTCTGCATTTCCATCAAATAATATAATAATTAATAAGTTAGAAGCCTAGAAATGAAAATTTCCATCATATACTAATATTAATATGTTAGAAGCCTAGAAATGAAAAAGATACGTTTAATAGAAGTTCGCCATTAATATGACACACCTCGTGGGAACCATAGCCAGCAGAAACACCTCTTTTTGAAGGTTTTCCGTCGTTCACATTCGAAGAGCCATCTGCATCCTTAGCATTATTAGTGGATGCACGGCGACCACTGTGTTTATGGGTACCTGCATGTTTAGAAGATTCATCAAGAGGCACCGGAAAAGATAAGGAGTATTTTCTTTCATTATTGACAAGTAAAATATACATAAGTAAATCTAGGTGACATATTTCTACGTTTTATAGATTAGAGTAAAATGCCATTTTCGCCCCTGAGGTTTGGCCAGTTTTGCGACTTTCGTCTAAAGGTTTGTTTTTCCGCATTTGGATCCAAAAGGTTTGAAATCTTGTCATTTTCATTCGGCTCGTTAACTCCATCCATTTTTCTCCATTAAGTCAGGGGTATTTTCGTCTTTTTTGTTAATTTAAAGGGTAATTCGGTCTTTTTCACTTTATGTAAAAAGACCGAATACCCCTGAAAAAGACTGAATTGCTCTTTAAGTAAACAAAAAACACGGAAATACCCATGATTTAACGGAGAAAAATGGATGGAGTTAACGAGCCGGATGAAAATGGCAAGATTTCAAATCTTTTGAATCCAGATGCGGAAAAACAAACCTTTGGACGAAAGCCGCAAAACTGACCAAACCTCAAGGATGAAAATGGCATTTTACTCTATAGATTATTATATCATCATGCCTCGAATATATAGTATTTCCAAAGAAATACCATTATCAGAAAAGAAATGAGCACCGCGTCCAGTTCCAACGGGTTTAAGTTCCACACCACGTTCATTTGACACATCATACTTGGCTTCACCACAAGTTCCTGTAAAGAGAACCACATGCAAGATCAGCATCTAAATCAAACATCGCCACTTTGACCTATTTACTTATGAATGGGTCAATTTGGATTATTCGTTTTTATTTCAAACAGGCCATATACTACAACGAAAAAAGTTCCAATGGGTCAAAACTCAAAAGTCATTCAAAGTGCACTGTTAATGTATACAAAAGAATATATTCCTATCAAACAATGTAGTTTTTATAACCATATTCAAATTTCAAGGCATTAATCCTACTTCTAATAAAGGATTTCAATTAATGTCACGTGTCACTTTCTCCTTTAATTTATTATTAATATTCATATTAATACATTAGATTAGATTAATATATATATTAGATTATATCCAACTAATATTATTGATATATAATCTTTATCTTTATTTTATTTTTTGCTTATCTATTATTTATTTAATATTTCTTTTCTTGATTATTTCTTTTATTTTTCCCGTTTATTAATAACTATTTAATATTTTCATTGATCCAACCACGTGTAACACACAAGTAAATAACCTATTAATAAATATAAACACAACGTAAAATGTTATAACTTGTGTAATACACTAGTTTCTAACCTAATAATAAATAAAAATATAAAAACAAAGTAAAATGTTATAATAAGTAAATAGTACATCAAAGTTCAATTATTTTAAAATCATATCTTGAAGACTGTGTGTTAATCAATTACATATTTATTCAAGCCATGTAATAGACGTGTTTATTCAACCCATGCAATACACGGGTTTTTTAAGATGCAACTTTTTTATTACTTAATATATAGATTTATACTTATTAAACTCATGTAATACACGGGGTTCTAACCTAGTTATGTAATAATATTAACTATGAGTCAACTCAACCCACACTCCAAAATTACCGTTTTGCCTAGCTACCCAACCCGTCCATTCTGCCACCTCTAAGATATATATATGGTTAAGCCACAAAATCAAAATGCTAACTTTGCATTGCAGAGTATTAAAACATGTATTATGAGCAGACCTTCTGCGGAATCTGATCCCACTTGCGTGGACCGAGAAGCAGAAGAGGACAACGACTCATCACTACCGTCAGAACGGCGCAGGGGAGTCCAAACACCACGATCCGGTTTGTCTCTGTTATTCCTAGATAGCTTATCCTTATGCAAATCATGCCCATGGACCTTATCATCGTTTAGCGGTGCCCTAGGTGGTCTTCGGTCCTTTTCCTGATTTAAACTCTGATTCGGTTCAGACTGATTTTGCCTTGCATCCTTGTTAACGAGTATACTTCGAATAATCCTTCCACTAGCCTCATGTCGTTGATTCTGTCTAGCAGCACCAGATGCATACGCAGGTTTAGCTGGTGGTGAGTTCTGCTGAGGCGTCAAGTCTGTGACCACCTGAAGTGCAAATGTAAACTAAAACGATAAGATGCCGATTTTTCGCTAACCACATATTAGGAAAATAAAGACAACTCTTGCATACCCGAAGCCAAAGGCAAAAACATAACACTATCACTGTTAAACATATAACGATTAAAGAGTAAACTAGTCTTAAGCCCCTCACGTTGCAAGGTGGGGGCGTAAAACCGTCTTACCAGCGTTGCGGGGCCGGGGGACGTAAAACTGTGCTATTTAGCAACTGAACCACAACCAAAACCGAAAAAAGAAACGTAAAACAAAACACGAGTGTTTTAACACCAAGTGACTCACGTGACGTATTACCAAATACCGTGCTAAATAGCAACCGAACGAAACAAAACTAAGGGACCAAATGTGATCACCAAACACTATGCTACCAAACGACGACCAAATCCAGGAAAAAACGTAAAACAAAGACTAATAAAAAAGTTAAGTTTGTTTAACTTTTTATGACAAAAAAAATAATAATAATAATAAAAAAGTTAGGTTTGTTTAACTTTTTAATTTTTTATGACAAAAGTATAAAAATAAGAAATTAACTTGTAAAACAAAAAAAAAACACAAAATCACACAAGACAAAATATGTTACTATTCATCAAGATGTGATGAATTAATACATATATATGAATATATGAATTGCATTTTACGTCCTTTAAGTCGAACAAAATTGTGGGTGGTGTCCTTTAACTAACAAAATTTCACTTGATAACTAAAACAAAATTAAATTAAAGTAATATATATTAACAACAAAATAAGTGAAAATGACCATTATGCCCTCATGTGAGTAGCACGTGTTATGAGTTGACAGAAAAAATTAACTGGGTTAGCGCAAAAGGACACCGCCTGATGAGAAATAGTAACATAAAGGACATCCAGTGTAATTTCGTTAGTTAAAGAACAACGCCTGCAATTTGGCTCAAACTTAAAGGACGTAAAATGCAATTTATTCATGATTTAGTTTAATGAATCAACTTACCTGGAGAATTTCCTTTTCTTTTCCCTTTAAAAGTAGAATTTTCTTCTTTCCAGTATCAGGGGCTCCAGATGCACCTACATGAATTGACAATGACTTACTACTTACGCATATTTATTGAAAAATAGTCATAGACAGAACTAAATGAAAAGAAACTATGCTAAAAACTTAAACAAAACACACTAAAAACTTATAGAAATTAAAAGATATAGAATTATCCTATTATCCTGAATGATCAAAGCCTATCAACTTTTTTTTCTTAATTATCAGTAGATTGAATTTTAAATTTTGAAGATGGAAACCAGTACACGTGTAAGCTACATGAAAGATGTGTGATATGATAGTATAATATGAACATACTCATCTACACACATTGTTATAGGCATAATCTCTATTCTCAAGATGACATTAGGTGAAGAAAAAGTTCACAGTTCACAGTCGTGCATACATTCAGAAACATTCACCCCCCCCCCCCCCCAAAAAAAAGATATATATATATATATATCAGATATCGCGTTTGCTCATAATAAACACTCCATCCCAAAAATAACTGACCACAAGATTAAAAAATACAAACTAAATAGCAACATAAAAAATAAAACGGCAATGATGAGACGTACTTTTTTCTTCCTCCAGTACTACACTTCCAGATTTATCAGAAACTTGACGATCGTCTTTTTTGACATAAGTTGACTTCTCTTTACTGTTTCTGCTCTTTCCACTATCCTTTAGGACATACTGTCAATCAGAAAAACACATAACTATACGTCTATACCCAGTCTACGCTTTAGAAAAAACGCATTTGCCAATGTAAGTTAACATTACCATACCATGGTAGAAGTCGTCCTCTTTTCAGAACCATGTTTCACTACAACAGAACTTGAATTTGACGATGATGCACCAGCCCTTCTCATTAACTTCCCGTTAAGCAATGACCGCTGCATTTAATCACAAGAAACAGTGACGACGCATGCATACCATATTACATTCAAGAATAGAAGCCAACCATTAAGAACTTCACACTGTGACTTAATGTTCAATGTATATGGAAATAGCAATGTTTTGAAAACCGGACCGGAAAACGAGATGCATGCTAAGAAATAAAATTCCTACCCGGGATACACCCTTGGCAGCTCGTTTCTGCCTAACAAAATCCATTAACGGTGTGACTATAGGAGCTTCTTTAGCAGCACCTGGAAATGTATAGTAAAAAATTCAGGGTGTATTAATCCATTGAGTAAAATGCCATTTTCGGCCTTGAGGTTTGGCTAGTTTTGCGACTTTCATCCAAAGGTTTGCTTTTCCGCATCTGGATCCAAAAGGTTTGAAATCTTGCCATTTTCATCCGGCTCATTAACTCCATCCATTTTTCTACGTTAAGTCAGGGAGTATTTTCGTCTTTTTTGTTAACTTAAAGGGCAATTCGGTCTTTTTCACTTTATGTACAAGCATTCAAAACCCTTAAGTTAACAAAAAAAAGACGGAAATACCCCTGACTTAACGGAGAAAATGAATGGAGTTAACGATCTGGATAAAAATGGCAAGATTTCAAACCTTTTGGATCCAAATGCAGAAAAACAAACCTTTGAACAAAAGTGGCAAAACTGGCCAAACCTCAGGGACGAAAATGGCATTTTACTCTAACCCATTTTATGCCAACATATAACCAATAAATTATTCCCAATTCCACAAAATCAAGTTTAAGTTCAAGGTAGCAAACGGTTAAAAGAACATGGGCTGACCAGCTCGCTCAGCTTCCTTTTTTTCCAATTGTATCTCTGCACTGGGAAGATTCTCCACAGGCTTTGAAATAAACTCAAGGAATTCAAGATACTCGGGATCTATATATTCATCAAAACATTAGTTGTAAGTAATAAGTTAGGTAATGAGTTAACTGGAAACCGTAACCAGCATGCTAGATAAGCCTCTTATTACCTTTCCCTATTGTCCCTTCACGTCCGTCTTTTTTAGACCATTGCTTGGGAACACGCTGTGAAGGTGCATATTCAACAATTGTTTTAAATTGGGTACCTGGAAGAATGAGAAGATTAAACATTACTTCTCAACATGAGAGAATGATTAATAATAAGAAGATCATAAAATGGAACACATGTAATATTTCTTGTGTGTGTATACTTTAAATCTTATTTAAAAATAAAGATTAAAGAAAACGTGTGTCAATCAAAAAGAGCAAAATTGTAATGTCATTCAACTGCTTTAAAGTACATGCTCAAGCATTACCCTTCTCGTTAACGAAAACATGCCCATCGAAGAACTCTGCAAACTCAATGACATCATCCGGCCGCTTAAAGTCAATATAGGCTCTGGAATATAATTGACGCTTTGTGCTGCATAAAGTTTAAAAGGTTCAATTATTTGTCTCCAAACATCCAGAAACTATGGAATCAGCCAAACGCCTATGTCACTCAGGTATTTATAAATCATGTCTACAAATTCATAAAGGTACACAATTCAATGCCATCCATTCATCAATTCAAAAGTAAACATCAACATAACAGCAGCAAACTAAAGTATAACCAAAATGCACACTATAGCCTCACACGTCACTACCAAACATTATATACAAAAGCTGGGCGTTCACTCTGCCAGCTTCCAAACTTCCCACGGGTCAAATCCCACTCACGTGCCCGCACGTTCTACGGACACGAATGCAGCTCCGAAAACCCGGGCCTGCTGCGGGCAGTTTTTGACTTTTTGCCCTTAACATTCTCGCTTTTTTTGCACCATTTAACTCTCGCTAACTTCGCTATTGATCGCTAAGACCCATATAGCGACGCTTGGTCGCATGGCTACATAGCGCGCTATAGTGGTCGCTATAGCCCCTATATGCTCCAAATACAAAAACAACTAAACCAAATCCCACACATAGTTGTCAATTGCGAATAGCGGACGATAGCAACAAGCTACCTATACGCTACGTAGTGATAGCGATGAAATAGCGGGTACTATTTCATCATTCTTGTTTAGCGATACACTATAAGAAACTTTTAGAAATATTATACACGTATATTTTATCAAAATTCCTGTAAATATGGAAGAAATACGCTACTTTTTTCATTCCTAAAATTAAAAAAAAAAAAAAAAAAAAAACCCTAAATACGCTTCTTTTTTCAATCTCTATCCGCAACTCTCTATCCCTAGGGATAGAGGCAAGGTCTGTCTACATCCCACCCTCCCCAGACCCCAGCTTGCCTAGGGATAGAGGCAAGGTCTGTCTACATCCCACCCTCCCCAGACCCTATAAGTAGCTTTGCTATTTGCGGGATTTACTGGGTATGGTTGTTGTTGTTGTTGTATCCACTATTCAGCAAAAACACCTAAATCCGCTATTCTCATGCTATTTAGGCGCTAAACATCATTTAGCGGGAAACTCGCTCTTCGCTACGCAATTTACCATAGCGAGCGCTATGCTCACTATTAACAACTATGATCCCACACATCTACAAGTTCACTTATTTGTCCCCAAACATCCAGACACTACACATATACAACAGCAACAACCATACCCAATACAATCCCACCCATAGTCAAGCTATTGGCAGGGTCTGGGGAAGGCTATTTGCAGGGTCTGGGGAAGCTGAGATGTAGGCAAGCCTTACCTCTACCCCAAAGGGCACAGAGGCTGCTTCCCATGAGACCCCCAGCTCTAAAGCAATATCCAACCATAAAGTGATATAAAATATACATAACTACTCAAAAGCCGCGCATCCAAAAACAAACAGTCTATAAAGAAGCACAAATAACACACAATGTGGACACCGAAAGCAACGATAACAACCTAAGGCCACATAAAAGAACTACAGCGCTACGCTCCTAAGGCAAGATCCTAAAACAAAGTCACACCATCCTTCTACATACATAAAAGTAAAACCCTCAATTCCTAAATCACTCAAGCATTTAAAAAAAGAACATGTCTACCAAACTCATAACATATTCAATTCATTAATTCAAAAGTAAACTTCAACATAATATCAGTAAACAAAAGAACAAACAAAATGCACATAAAACCCTAACCTATTCTTTCCAGAACGGAAACAGAACCAGTTATATCGACCGGCAAACCGAGCATCAATCTGCTCCATGATCACCGACTCCGAAATCGTGTGCGGCAAGTGCCGCAGCACGACTTTTGTCCGATCTAACGGACCTTTCATGCGTACTTACGAACACCGAAACCAAACCCTAAAAACAGCTAACTTGAACTATGAGAAAAAGAAATTGAGCCTCTGAATATGTTATTGGTGAGAAATTGGGAGATGAATCGCATTCGAATTGATGAAATCGATTGATTTCGTGCCCTAATTTGTCAAATTTGATCCCAAATTGGTCGCGAAGAGTGACGAAAGAGGATTTTGGGGATATCTATTTGTGACATACGCTTGAACGTAAAAAACTAAAATTGGTTGTTGCTGACGCGGACGTGTAGAAAATAGTCAAAATACTTGCTCTCTACGCTATGAGGAAATTATAAAAGTAGTCGTTATGATTTGCTCCGTTTTCATTTATATTCTTTAACTAGCTTAAGACCCCGCGATTTTTACAGGTGGCTAAACACCAACTAAACACATAAAATAATTTAAACGTAGAACCGTTAAACTTTGATTGTTAAACCTAATATTTTGAGCACTTGAGCACGTCCAAAAAAGTACATTGACATAATGTTCGTTACACATTAAGTTTTTGTAAACAAAACATATATAGTAATAATTGTTCCAAAACTGTTACCAAACATACGACATGCTTGGTAACGATATTAGTTGTTTACTTCTGACGCTATCTGTCAATAGATATATCACCTAGGGGTTCGGATTAAGAATTCGTAACGTGTTTTGATCCCTATGATATCGCAGCAAAAACTGAGCTCCATTTTCCAACCCAGCCTGCAGCATTTTCCAACGTGCCGTTTCTTGCCGAATCTCTAGTGTCATTGAAAACCCGTCTTCACTTTGAACTACCATCTCATCAATGACAGACATATCTACATTTGCTACAAATGTCTTTGGGAACCGCTGCATTACAGTCCGATAAAAATAAACAAATTAAAAAACTAATAAACAAAATACAAACTTCAAAGCGTTACATAATATTAAAATAAAGCATTTAGAGTATGAAAAACTTACAAAACGAAAAGATGGACACCATGTTAGTTCGTATTGGTTGGCTTGATGAACAACGGCCGGAATATGTGGAACGTCAACAAAGTCTGGTTCCAACACAGGATCCGCTACAATGATTGGCATATCATGTTCAACGTCTACAATGTTATCTTCCATGTCTTGATTTTTGTCGTCTAATAACAAATCTTCACTAACATCCATTTGTTATGTGTCTTCCTCTTCTTCAACACCAACACTATTGGCAACCTCGGGAACAACAGACTATATTCCATTAGGACGGAAAACCAGAATGTTGAAAATACGTCTCGCAACCAACTCAAAAACGATTACATCACCTGATATGAGATGAAGTTCTTTGTTGATTTGTGAGAAATCTTGAATGACGTAGTTCGATCCCCAGAGCCTATTCACTTTGACATTCCACATGTATGTACCTCCAAAACGAATTGTAAAGTTATCGTCCAAAGTGTCGGTTTTGAAATACATGTTCATAAACTCTTTCGGCAACCACTAAATAAAGAATAAATGCAATCGTCAATAAAAAGGTCAGTTGGTTCTTCATCCTAAGTAGTAAAGTATAAATTACCAAGTTACCGTTCTCGGGAAATAACATCTCTACAAAAAAACTTGTTTTTAACACCGGAAAGACAATCAGCCTTAAAATGAGTGAACTTTAGCATCTGAGCATCAACAACATGGAAAACAATAACATCTTTATCCTCCAGACCAACATCACGAACCATAGCAGACCAACCATTCGAGAAACAATACCTAGTGGCTTCGTATAACCTTCATCAAATCACCTTTCCCGATGACATTAAACCTTATATAACGGATAAAAGATAATTTGATTATTTTCATTTTACAAACCTTCAAAAGTTGCTTGTGGCGGCCTTGTCCTAGTCATAAGTAGACGACCTTTCAATTCTCATGGTCAAGTCCGAGACATCCATGGTTGTCACACGGAAGGCGATTTGGCTCAATGTGCCATTGAGGGCTAGCAAAACTTTCTCGATAACCTACAAAGAACAGGAGTGAAATATGTTTTACAATCTTGGTTTTCCTAAATTGACAGATGCTAGAATAAGCAAAAGATGAGTCGCTAAACCATGTGATTTGTCTCTTATCTCAAACGGATCAAATAGGTAGTTAATTACAACTATTATTCTAATAAAAGTTGTGGTTCATCATAACTGTGCATAAAACTCCTAAATGCATGTTATTAATGTGATAATATTGTCTTTAATTATCACACTTAGTGCATTATTTATTTACAAAAGGTTTATAAATATGGATGAAAAACTATTAGTATACAAACCCTATTTCAACTGACTCAGTTTGTTTATGTTAAAAGTTGAAGAGTCATGACTTTTTGACTCTTCACTCAAACCCATTTGGGTTGTGTTTTATATACATTTGATAAGAACTTGGTCTTTTTTTTAAACAAAACACTCCTAAATTGTAATAAATGAAGCAATGTAAGTTTGAGAATGTTTTAAATGTGGGTCTATACCTTGGCAGCTTTGGTGCTGATAGGAATAATGCTGAAAAAACCGATCTTTCGCCTCTCCAGTCCTTCATAGATCAGTTGCTACTGCATAAAGCAAATATGATCAAAGGTTCAGACCATTCCAAGCAAAACAATACCACAGATTTCAGTTACATTTTGTTCAGGACATGACTAAGGAAATGGGGTTTATAAGGTCACACTAATCTGCAAATTAGTGTATTTAAGCGATTAGGAAGCCTTAAGATAAAATGATCAATTGTAACGACATTTAGAAAATCTCAGGATGCTTTTATTTCGAACTAATCATTTGTTGTAGTCAAAGATCCAAGCTTGATAAAATTTGTTAGTCTTACCTTGACTTGATTGGTCAACTCTATTATCCTTTCCTCCAAACGCCTTTAAAAAGCTTTGCCTAAGCAACTAAAATTTAATTGTTTTAGTATGTGGCCCAACATGCCACATCTACATGCAAGTGTAGCCTGCAAATCTAAATAGAGTTGTAAAAGAACAGCATCACATATGATCCAAACCTACTACCCATTTTGACCAATTACCCATCCCACTAATCTTGCAACCTCTAAAAGCAACTATAACTTGAAACTCTAGATGGAGTTGTAAATGTGGCAAAAAAAAAAGATAACAAACAAATAAATATGAACGTCCAGTATCAAGCTCTAGGTTATAGATTTGTATGAATATATACAATATATATGTTATCACTTATTAGTAAAGTTGCTCATAAGAGGAACCATTAGTAAAGAAAACTCGATACGATTTAATAATTTAAAAAGAGCTGGTCATTCTAAAAGTACTTAAACTAATATAGGTCTTTTGAAGCCATGAACATGCTCAAATAAAAATGTTCCGATAATTAAACATTACCTTTTTATTGAATCTATAATCACGCTTGAGAAGAAAGTGGAGAGGCATATTGAAAGAAAAAGGAGCTTTGACGAACATGAACAACTTTGAAAGGCCTAAAAATTTGCAAAGCTTCAATATAGTTTTAATTCAGTCTGTTTCCATAAAATACATGGTTTTTATCATGTAAATATCTAACTCATCAAAAGAAAACCTGCATAAGATTTAGATCCAGCGCCTTTTGATACCAGTGTCCTGATAATCTGTTCAAAGACTTCATGGAAGACATGTTTGGATGTGTTAAAGAAAATGAAAAGTTGCAAAAGATGAAAGACAACACAATGACACTTCTTAAAATTAAAAAAAAAATGATGAAACCTATAAAGTTTATGATTATCTTAACAAAGGAACGACAAAGAAAAACTCAAAAATGTTTCACATTATCTTGAATTAGAATAAGGACTTGCAAGTAAAAACTCAAAAGATAGAAAACTAAAAAAATACATATCCAAAATTCTGTGAAGGAACGACGACACACCCAAAATTGTACAATCACCTGATGGCGTCAAGGGTTCCTTCACAATATTGCGTCATGGCAAAGCATGTCCGAGTCGGCAAGCATTCGACATGCTTTAATGTTTCATTCATTACGAGCCCTGCATATTATAGATATATAGAAGAAAAATAAAAGTAGAACCTGGAACTAAAAACAAACAAACCTCAAAAAACCATAGAAATTGCCAAGTATTTGAAGTGGAAAATTAATGAAGTTGGCATGTTACTACTCAAATAAGATTCACTTAGATGACAAATGATAATACCTCATGGCTACCCGTTTAAAAGCCCTAAAATCAAGAATTGCAGATAATAGTATCAAAGGTTATATAGATTTTATGTTTGGGTTGTGATTCATGTTATGTTTTCTCTATAAGTGGGTCAAACAAATAATATAAATACTGAAAACATGCCAAAACATCATAGATCATTTTATTCAAGCAAATGAAAATACTACTAAATTAAAAATGATTTGGGTCAACCGAATCGAAAGCCTGAATCCATATTGACTTTTTACCCAACTACTTTGATCCATAAACTCCTAAAAACGAATTAACATATTTCAAAAACCAAGATTTCCCCTATTTAAAAACACACAAATAAGAATTTAATCACTAACATGTCTAGGTACATTGAACCAAACTAAAAAGGAAATTCAATTAATGTTATTAACTCCAAATCGTTTACTTCTATATTATCCTCCAAATCAAATTTTTAAATTTAAAATCAAGTTATTATATATCCTCTAAATAAGGAATTATGAGCCAAAAATACTAAAAACACATTTTTGACGTTTTTTAAGAGTATTAATATATTCTTAAAACAGACTTCTAATAATTAAAACGATATTAGAAAACATACAAATGCTAGCATCTTGAGGGACATAATCATCTAAAATACACTGAAAGTTCAAAAGTCAATTCCGCATCCATTATTTTAATGATTTAAAGCATATATGGTAACAACCAATAAATGTTTATAATATGATTGTTGAATAATTTGAATCTAATTAGTTATGTAGAAACAAATAATTGTTGATTAGAGGTTATTAAAATTTAGGATAATTAACAATAATAAAAAATGAATGTAGTCAACTTCTATTTTAGGTAACTTTATTTAAAAATAAGTCAAATATAATTAAATTTAAAATTACTATAATATGTTGGAAGAATTTAATCAAAATTATATATAAAATTTTAAATTTTAAACCACTAACATTTCTAGATACATTGAACCCACCTAAAAAGGAAATCCAATTATTGTTATTAACTCCAAATCGTTTACTTTCATAATATCCTCCAAATCAAAATTTTTAATTTGAAATCAAGTTATTATCTATCATCTAAATAAGGAAATTATCAGCCAAAAATACTAAAAACACATTTTTTTACGTTTTTAAGAATATTAATATATTCTTTAAACAGACTTCTAATAATTAAAACGATTTTTGAAAACATACAAATGCTAGTATCTTGAGGGACATAATCATCTAAAATACACTGAAAGTTCAAAAGTCAATTTCGTATCTATTATTTTAATGATTTAAAGCATATATAATAACAATCAATAAATGTTTTTAATATAATTGTTGAATAATTTGAATCTAATTAGTTATTTAGAAACCAATAATTGTTGATTAGAGGTTACTAAAAATTAGGGGATAATTAGCAATTATAAAAAATGAATGTAGTCAACATCTATTTCAGGTAACTTTATTTAAAAATAAGTCAAATATAATTTAAATTTAAAATTACTATAATATGTTGGAATAATTTAATCAAAATTATATATAAAATCTTAAATTTTAAACAACTAACACGTCTAGGTACATTGAACCCACCTAAAAAGGAAATCCAATTAATGTTATTAATTCCAAATCGTTTACTTCCATATTATCATCCAAATCAAATTTTTGAATTTAAAATCAAGTTATTATTTATCCTCTAAATAAGGAAATAATAATTAACAATAATAATTTTGTAACAAACTGATGGATAGTACCGAACCGTTATCATGATCCGAAATTAAATTGTCAAACATCAAGGATCAAACCATTAAACTCCAAGAACACATATGATATTCAATCAATCTTCAAACAAAACAATAGGAAGGTGGAGCAAAGATTCGACAATATAATGAAATAAAAAACAACCAAACACTTCTAAATTTCCACAAATTTATCTAGCCTAACAACAAATTACAAACACAACATTCATAATCCGATGATCAATCACAATATCAAATCGTTAAGCAAAAAAACAACATTAACACGAAAAAATCATTCATAAGTTTTAACACAGTATATAAACGGAGGTTCATAGATTACATAAACATGTGAAATAAAAACAAAATCATCAGATTTTCCATGAAAATCAGAATCAGGGTTTGTATAACATAACCATAACCAATAAATCAGACTGAAAAAAACATAAACAAAATCATATCAAATAAAAAACTATAATTCATAACAATGATATACACGAATGAGGTTCATAGAATACAAAATCAAATCAAATAAAACTTATTTTGCATCACAATCAGAATTAGGCTTTTGCATCACAATCCCTCACAAAAACAAACAGATTTAGGCTTTTGCATCACAATCCCTCACAATCAGATTTAGGCTTTTGCATCACAATCACAAACTTATTTTGCATCACAATCAAATAAAACTTACTTTACATCAATTCAAACAAAGCTTAAGACAGATATTCCATAACAATCGGATCTAGGGTTTCGTATAAACTTGATAGAATAAATAAACATTAGAAATAAAAAATGTTTTGCATCAAAATCGGTTTTAGGGATTTGCATAATCAACTTATTCTTTAACAAAACCATAAAATTAAAACCCCAAAATCAACATATTTTTCAATCCCAACCGGATTTAGGGTTTTGAATCACAATCAAAACCTTATTAAGCATCACAATCAAATAAAACTTATCAGACATCAATTCAAATAAAACCTAACAAAGATATTCCATAACAATCGGATCTATGGTTTCGTATATACTTGATAAAATAAACAAAAATGAGAAATAAACAATATTATACATGAAAATCGGTTTTTGGGTTTTGCATAAACATCATATTCTATAACAAAAACATAATATTAAAACCCCAAAATCAACAGATTTTCAATGAAAATCGGATTTAGGGTTAAATCAACAGAAACATAGTTTTAACATAGTAATTAAACGAAGGAACACATGAATAATGATTAAAGAAGGAATTTAACAAAAACAACTTACAGATTTGTAGATCGATATTCGAAATTCTGAAATCGAATCAAGAAAAAGAAGAAGTAGATGAAGACGATGAAGAACGTAGAACCATTTATATATGTAGATCCAGTGAAATAATTCATTGTTATATGGAAACCGATGGTATTCTTGGAAGAAGATTGGAGTGAAGATGAAGAGTTGATTGTGTGAAACGGTGAACATTAATTAGGTTAAAGAAAGAAGAAGGAAAAGAAAAAAGGCGTGAGGGATGCTATGTTTTGGCGGTCATTTGAGAAAATGAGGTATTAATCAAATGCCACATGGCAAGTATTGGCTTAAGCTAATGACAAGTGGCTAAACATTATTTTGCTTTATTAGAAGTAGTAGACTAGAATTACGACCCGCCGCAATGCGGCAGAGATTCTTTAGTTGTAACTAAGTCGATTTAGGACGCACACGTTATTTTGACTTGTCAAACGGAAAAAAAAATAGACGATGCAAAAATGTTCACCCACACACGCACGTTGCGTCGTGTTAACTCGCAAAATTTAGAACGAAACGTAAAAACGCTAAACCAAAAACGCACGTTGTGATTGTTAAGTCACAAAATTTAGAACGAAGCATAAAGCGAAAAAATCGCGGAAAATGAAAAGTATAAAGGACCAAAGTTGAAACTAAAAAAAAGTTGTGAGAATAGATTGCAAAAGATAAAAAGTTTTGTGTTAAAAGTAAAAAAAAAACAAATAGTTTTGGGTTAAAAGTAATTTATGAAATACTTTTGGGTGAAAAGTAGGGATGCAAACGAGCCGAGCTACTCGCGAGCTACTCAAGCTCGGCTCGAAAAAAAGCTCGAACAAGCCGAGCTTAAACGAGCTCGAGCTCGAGCCCGAGCCTAAAAACAAGCTGGTTTAGTAAACGAGCCTGAGCTTGAGCTTCGATTATCGAGCTCGAGCCGGCTCGCGAGCCTAATCGAGCTTTTTGTTTATATATTTTTTTATTAATATATTAAACATATATTTATATAATAATAATTACCATTTATATAAATATAAAAAAATAACTAAATTATATGTATAATAATAATTAAAATTAATATAAATTAATTAATAAATACTTAACGAGTCGAGCCCGAGCCGAGCTTGAGCTTGAAAAAATACCTTCGAGCCGAGCTCGAGCTTTAGAAATAAAGCTCGAATCGAGCCGAGCTCGAATCGAGCTTTCATATGTTAAACGAGCTCGAGCTCGAGCCTGGTCGAGCTCGGGCTCGGCGCGGCTCGTTTGCACCCCTAGTGAAAAGTAAAAAAAATCATTTTTTTTGAAAAACCCCCAAAGCCAAGGTTACAACAACCATATGCATAACCATTTTTTCTTTGAAAAACTCCCAAAGCCAAGATTACAACACATAAGTAAAAAAATCAAAGTAGTTAAATCGTATAAGATGGAAACTTTTAAATTAGAAGTAAAAAATCAAATTAATCAAAGGGGTTAAATTATCAAAGATTAAAACTTTAAACTTAAATCGTCAAAGATTAAAACTATAGGGTTAAAAAGGAAACAAAGATTAAAAATTTTAAACTTAGATTGTCAAAGAATAAAACTTAAGAGTAAATTGTCAAAGATTAAAACTTTGGGGTTAAAAAGGAAACAAAGATTAGAAGTTTAAACTTAAATTGTCAAACAATAAAGTTTAGGGTTAAAAAGGAAAATTCATTTTTTTTTTTGAAAAACTCCCAAAGCCAACATTACAACACATATATGCATAATTAAGTTGCTTCTTTATAGTGTTTAATAACAGTCTTCAACTTTTACATTTTTTTTCTCGAATAGTCTCTGACGCGGATAGGGTTATTTTTCTCAGTTAAGTTAGTGTGAAATGACTATAATACCCTTACTATTAAAAATTAACAAATAAAACATTAAAAGATTAAAAAATACATGTGAGCCCCACCTATCCACCTAGCCACCCCCACCCCACCCCCAAATACCAGCCACATTTCTTTCTCTCCTTTGAAAAACCACCATCACAACGACCATCACCTCCACAGTCGCCATCACCTCTCAGCCACTACCACCATCACTGCCAAAACAAGCACAATTGTAACGCCCTGCTTTTTCATACTTTCCATAATTAGAAAGCTCGCCTTGTAATGCTATTTTTGGAAATCTTGTATTATTGTAGTCGTCTTTTCATTGTAAAATCCGAGACTTGGATCATAAATAAAATTCGTATTTCTTTAAATTCACCATCTACATATTCATACATGTTCATACGTTCGAATTCATTGTACATCGAATCCTTATTTGTAATTCATACTTATACGATACTTATTCACGATGCATGTCCATGCTTGTCCTTAAATTGTTGATACCTAAAAACCCCTAATAATATGCTTATTTATACAACGGTTAATCATCTAATATGTGACATATACTTGTCACTTACAAACATGTTACATACTTGTACATTACACTTTTTACCTAGTTAAATCATGTTTTATTTCATATTTCACCTTGTTACAAGTTAGGGTAAACATTGTTGCATATTATTACACAACTTAATTAACAAAATTACTCATTATAATGTTTTAAAAATAAAAAAAAATAAAGAAATATGGCAACCCCAATTCAGCAAAATTCAGCCCCATATAGTTGGGTTTTGTGGGCTAGTTTCAAGGTGTAACCCCTTCTAAACACTTCCAAAGCCCAACCCATTGAAACCCTAATCCTTCCCCCTATAAATACCACTTATAACCAGCCTCCCTACCACTTTTGCAACACTAAAAACTCTCAAAACATCCTCCAAACTGTAGCTGAAAGCAAGGGTTCGAGCAGATTGACACCCCTTCACGAAAATGAGCATAACTCACTCAATTCTTATCTGATTCACTCGATTCTTTTTCCTACTACTTTGTATTGACCTTATCTACGTTTCCATGTGTTTTTCACAGCAAATAAGTCCCTGGAACTCCGGCAAAAAGGTTCCAAAGTCCACTGATTGTTTTTGTTTTCATGAAATCCTTGTTATTTCTTACCAAACTTGAGTATATCTCATCTTAAACCTATGTCCTAATGCTTACAACACTTTAGTGGTTGGTTAGGCTTAAAAAAAGGTTGAGACACTTAAAAATCAGAGGATTAAACCTCATAAACTTGGTGTTTTGTTTAGGGTTTTTAACCCACAAGTCATGTCAAACTTTGTCTTTGATACATGAGTGATTATGGAACAACTTGGGTTGTCCAAACATACAATCCTCACATGATTTAATGATTTCTCTTAGTTAGTGTGTATATTTCTTATTCTTTATTGTATGTTCATGACCTTCCTTGGTTGTTTTTTTACATCAAGTGTAGTGGTGAACACATAGAGGTGCCTAAATGGAAGACTTGATCTTCCTATCTCCTACATGATTTCTATGACATTTAGAGGTACCAAAATGAAGATTTTAATCTTCTACCTCATGCTTGAACTATATATTATATAACCTAAACATATTATTCGAATAATCGAATCTTTGATGATGAACTAGTGTTCATATGTCGGGGTACTAGATTACATCATCCTAGACTATGATAACTTGTCACGATTCTAATGGAACCTTGTTCCATGAAAACATCTAAACTCCTTCGAGTTTCCTAGTGTCAAGAACAAACATCATATGTACTAAATGATTATTTTCCATGTTATTCTCATATCTTATTTTTATGTTGTTTTAAACACCGAATCTCGACTCTAAACATACTTGAACTTTAACCCTTATACATTCGGACTCTAAATCTCTACTCGTCAACAATTGGGTAATCGGAAAGCATATGCAAGCCTTGTGAGTATACTTGACCCCTTTTTCGTTTACCACTTTTTGGGGTGTAACATGTTATTTATAAACTTACACACAAACTTTATCATAATACATAAACATTCCTATTACACGCATGCTTATTTGATTACTTGATACTTTAAACTTGGGTGATACTTATGTGTTGAACTTATCATTAACTTCGTACGAGCCTAACCGTGACATATGTAGCGCTATAGGATTAACGACCCGCCCGTAAACTTGTGGTTATGTCATGAGCATCTTCCGTTCATTATTGGTTTGATATGTTAGACACATGCCAAATTTATTGTTTATCTTAAATCGAATGCTTGCTATGAGGAATTGTTTAAAACTTATCTTTTGTTATGTACGTATCAAACTTGTATACTCGCCTTTGCTTTTGCATTGAATTGTATTTTAAACATGTTACAGGTTGAGGATGATGATGCCATGAAAAGAAGTAGCGTTGATGCCTAGATACACATATAGACGTTTAGGTTTAATATGTTGTATCAATTTTGCTTATGTTGTTATGTACTTCTTTGAACTTGATGTATTTGAATTTCTTGTAATGTTGACAATTTACTTTATGAAATGAAATCGGTTTATTAAATATTGTCACAAATAGCGTTATGAAGTCTCTTGCAATCTTCACACTTCGTCTCATCCCGATGTTTCCGCCATTGGTTGGGGTGTGACAACAATCGCCATCATCACCACCATATTACCTTCACAACCACCACCATTAATCAGGTTCAACAGATCTCAAACAAATTGAAACAGGCCTTCAACTCTTCACTTGTAACCAAATCATTGTGCAACACATCTTTTCCTCCATCAATGCACCACTACAAGTCCCCTGAACCGGTTGGAATTAGGGCTGTAAACGAACCGAACATTCAGCGAACAGTTCGTGAACCGTTCGGCGGGAAGTTCGTTTATTTTCGTTCGTTTAGTAAATGAACGAACATGAACAAGAAATTTCGTTCGTTAAGTTAAACGCACGAACATGAACAGAGGTTGCGTTTGTTCGTTTATGTTCGTGAACGTTCGGTAATGCATTCGTTTATGTTCGTGAGCGTTCGGTAATGAATTCATTTATGTTTTCTTGTTAATATTTATTTGTGTTGGTTCCTTAAAGGTTTTTATATGTTGTATTTTGTTTTATTGTTTCTAGTTTTTAAACTTTTGAAACCCTAGTTATCTTATATGCCTCTCACAACATCACTCATTTCACTATTTCAATTTTAGTTTGTGTTAAGGCTTAACAAATTCTTAATTTTGTGTTTATCATGTTTTTGATAATCACGCCAACTCTGTTTGGATAATTATGTTAAGTGTTTCTTTATTTTTTGTGGATTCTTCGTAATGTTTGTGATGAAAATGCAGATTTTATTCTAAAATGAATATTGTGTTCATAAACGTCGTTTGTGTTCATTTATGTTCATGAACATTTGTTAGAGTTCATTAGCATATGGTAAGTGTTCATGAACAGTTCACGAACATGTTTGTTTCCTTAATGAACGAACACGAACAAAAAATCTCGTTCGGTAAGCGTTCGTGAACAGTTAATAAACAAGTTTGTTCCTTAACGAACGAACACAAACATGGCCTTGTTCGTGTTCATTCGGTTCGTTTACAGCCCTAGTTGGAATAACCAAATCGGCGACCACTTATCGCCGGAAAACGTTTTTAGCTATCGGAATCGTGTGGGGTTACAGGTTTGCCGGAGTGAGTGAGTTACAGGTGAAGGGTTGTTTCAGAACGATTTGTTTTGAGAATGTGTATGGGTTGAAGGCTAGTGATGAGAACAAGGTGAAGGTGTATAGTAAGGATTTATCGGGTGGGCGAAACGGAAGGTTGCGGATTAGTTTGGGAGGAGGAAGATGGTGAGGTGCGGAGGACACCGGTTAGGGATGGTGGTGGGAATGAATGTTGGAATAGTTTGAAGACGTTGCAAATGATGGTGGGATACAGAGTGTGTCATTGGGCTACAAATGTGTCGGTTGTGAAGAAATTTAGTCATGATATTAATGGAAAAGGTGTTTATGTTAAGTTTGATAACAGTTGCAGTGATTTACGGTGATGATATGTGTCGGGGGAGATGGTGGTGATTTACGGTGGCCGCGGTGGTGGACGGTGGTGCTAAGTTTTGGGTGGCAGTTTTAGAGTTAGGGTGAAGGAGATGAAGAAGGGGAAGATGGGTCCACTTTTTATATTTAAATAATCGTGGTGGGTTTTATTTATCTTTATTAATATTTTATTTTTTTAGTGAATGGCATTATAGTTATTTCATACCAACTAGACTGAGAAAACTAACCATCATCCGCGTCAGGTACTATCCGAGAACGAAAGTGCAAAAGTTGAGGATGATAACTGTAATTTTAGAAGTGTAAGAACTATAGGTGAAAACGGAGCAATCCACAGAAACTATCCAGGCAATTTTCTCTTCTAGTTTTGTTGCTTTCTAACTTGTCAAAGTCAAACTCTATTTCGTAGTAACAAGGGGTGTTTATGGTTTTGATTAAAAATCATGAAACTGTTTAATATAGCATTGGTTTGGTTTACAATTGGTTTATTATTTTACTTTTCAGTTGTAGATATCAAAAAAATTATATACATGGTTATAAACACATGATGAATAGTGTCAGTAATAAAAAAACAATAAAAGTGTGTGTCTGGTCCGACTATATACTCTTGAATCGTCTTTATTTAGATTTGTTGGTTATCTGGGCTGGTCCTGAAAATTCGTATACCCTGTTCGAGCTAAAAAAACGTGTCTTTAGACCTTAACGAAATATATAATATAAATTAGTTTTTCATACAAACCGTTGAAATAAATTGGGTATTGGGTTCACTAAAGGTAACCTAATGCCAATTGTCTAGTAACTAATCTAAACCATAAGAATAGTTTTGTAAATGAGCATATGTTGGTATTTGTATGGGTGTATCCTATTAATTTTTCGTACATATACGTATCATGTTTTTTTTTTAAATAGTGTGTCCTTTAAAATATTAAGCCTTAGCCGGTAGTCCTCGTTCACCCCCTTTAACGATTTAGTTTTGATTATTGATGATCGAAAACCGTTACTAGTATTTTTGTCCATAGGCTAACCTAAAAACCGTTAAAATCGAACCGTGAGCACTTCTAGTAGCAATGGCTTAATATAACCTAGAAGTATAACATTGATAAAACAAACAACAACTTTTCAATTTTTTGTATTTATTAGTTTTGTTTGATCTATGTTATTTCAAAAATAAAATTTAAGGAATATATAATTTTCATCGAAAATGTTTGAAGAGTATAATTTTGATTTTTTTTGTTTCAGGAAATGGGGAAACCCAGTTCCCGAGTCATTTAACAGGGGGAGGTGAGAGGAGGGGAGGGGAAGGATAATTTTCTCTTCTAATCTCTCTAATTTGGGAGGATGAATATATGGTTATATTTGGTCATATTTTCTTCCCTTTTCCCTCCCCTCCCCCTGTTAAATGAAACTCGAGAACATGGTTTTTCATATTTTCATCTATTTTCCCTCCCCTCCCCATGTTAAATGAGTCTCGGGAACAAATGTAGAGCAACAATTTTCTAGCCGCTTATGGGACACAAAGGAGATGACGTTGATGTAAGGCTGGTGGGTATGGGGTCCGTCCCCCATGCGTTGAGGATCGACGACGGTCCGCACACCATCCCGCCCCCCCTCGTCGGCGTCGTGATCGTCTAGATGGAGACGTTGGGGACGAAGCAGAACAGGACAAAATCATTTCCATTTCCCAGTGTTTCCTTTGCAAAAATTAAAAAAAAAAAGTAAATTACTTTTTGAGTCCCTGTGTTTTATAGGTTTTAACTAGTTGAGTCCAAAAGCAAAAAGTTTAACAACCTGAGTCCCTATAAGCATTTTCTTTAACCATTTGAGTCCAAATTTCTAAGCCAGTTATAATTTTGTTGTTAAGTTTTGTTAAATGAACAAATTGCCCCTATAAAAAACATAAAACACAGGGACTCAAAAAGAAAAAGAATATAATAATAATAATAATAATAATAATAAGAATTATTATTATTATTATTATTATTATTATTATTATCATTTAATCCGACAATAACCCAACAATATTCGCATACAACCAGCTCATACACTTATACTCCAAACATGGCCTCATCAAAGACGCCTGCAAGCTGTTCGACGAAATGCCTGACGGAAATGTCTTCACTTGGAACACCATAATCTCCGCCCATATTAAGTCCAACAACCTTGATCACTCCGAACTTCTATTCAACACAGCCCCATATAAAGATTCAGTGACATACAATTCAATGTTGTCAGGGTATGCAAACAGTGCGGGATATGAAACAAAGGCGATTAATTTGTTTAAGCAGATGCATTCTGTGAGGCATGAAGCGCGTGTTGATGAGTTTTCGCTTACTAGAATGTGTAACTTAACAGCAAAGTTGGGGAATTCGTGGTACGCGAAGCAACTCCATTTGTTTATGGTGAAAACTGGGAATGATATAAGTGGGTTCGCAGTAAGTGCGTTAGTCAATATGTATTCGAAAAGCGGGTGCTTTGATGAAGCTTATAACGCGTTTAACAGCTGCAGTTACGGGTCTGTTGATGTGGTTTCGAAAAACGCAGTCGTTGTTGCGTGTTGCAGAGAAGGAAAAGTAGATATGGCGATGGAGATTTTTTCAAATCAGGCCGAGTTAAACGATGTGGTTTCTTGGAATACGATGATCGCGGGTTATGCACAAAACGGGTATGATAAAAACGCTATTGAAGTAGCTCGTTGTATGGAGCGAAACGGGTTTAGATGGAATTCGCACACGTTCACTAGCGTGTTAAACGCGTGTTCGACTTTAAAATGTTTGAAATTGGGGAAAGAACTTCATGCCAGAATGTTGAAACAGATGTAAACTTGAATTCAAATCCTTTTGTTACTAGCGGGATTGTTGATGTTTATTGCAAATGTGGCAACATGAAGTATGTGGAATTAATTCATTCGCGAATCTGTGTCGATAATATGTTCTCCACCACATCGATGATTGTTGGTTACTCTTCACAACAGAACATGTCACAAGCGCGACGGATGTTTGATTCGTTAAAATCGAAGAATTCGGTTGTCTGGTCTGCGATGTTTTCGGGTTATTTAAACTGCAATTGTTGTGAAAATGTGTTTGAATTATATATTATATATTATTATATATTCTTTTTTCTTTTTGAGTCCCTGTGTTTTATAGGGGTAATTTGGTCATTTAATAAAACTTAACAACAAAATTCTAACTGGGTTAGAAATGTGGACTCAAATGGTTAAAGAAAATGCTTATGGGGACTCAGGTCGTTAAACTTTTTGCTTTTGGACTCAACTAGTTAAAACTCATAAAACACAGGGACTAAAAAGGTAATTTACCCAAAAAAAATAATAATTTAATTGCCATAATTAGTGGGGTAGGATCATCCTCTCATATCCTCTAGTTTTGTGGGATGGACCATCCTTGGGAGGACTATGATGTGACGCCTACGTGGCGGATCATCCTCCCTTAGAGGATGGTCACCATACCCTCTAGCCTAAAGGAAAATGAAAGAGAGGTATCCGCCACATGAACGTTTCACGAATGGCTTGTGTGAGAATTAGAGGATGGATAGGCGTTTTTAGGGCTTTTTTATGTTGTGAAAGGTACAAAGTTTGGACATTGTAACGTGAGTTCATTTTGAGAGTAACCAATGGAGATGTGGTTATCTTTATATCATCGATATGTTCGGTTAATTGAAAAGGAACATAAAGTGCCAAAATAAAAATTTAGAATAAAAGCTTTTTATAAATGAAAGTGGGTTTTGTTGGAAATTTTGTGGACTGTTATTGGAAAGATTTGTTACCTATCTAATCACAACATACATTTGATCTAAATTTTAAGTTGGAAGAGAATTAATACGAGTCAGTTACACATATTTTGATTTAATTGATTTTAATAGATGGTACTAAGATTAAAAGTAACTAGTTTGGGTTTCAATTTTGTAACGAGGATGAGGCCTAAGACAAACTTTTGTTTAGGTTTTCTATTAGTTTTGAGTTAAAAGACCAAAATACCCATTTACTATTTTACCATATGGACCATTTACGTTGTTGTCACACCCTACTAAGGCGGAAACGCGAGATGTAATGTCATGGTGTTCTGTCACACTCTGCCAAGGTAGAAACACGAGATGTAACGGTCATGGTGTTCATATCAATTGTTTAAGCAAACACTTAAATAAGATTGAAAACCAAATGCATCAAATTCCGAATTTATCTTTAACACAAATGAAGACGATTCTACACTATAGCGTAAATCTTTAAAATGTGTTCCTAATCATGCATGAAACCCTAAAAGAGCTTACTATCCATGCCTTAATTCCATAAAAACATGCTTAAAATGTGTCAACTAAAAAGTTGGCGAGTTCCATTTTTATAAATTCAAATAACACTTATGTTTCAAAATAGTTATTTATAATGTACAATTACTATGAGCATGTCTTATCTAGGGATGGCATTCAAACCCGAACTCAACGGGTAAACCCGAAACTCGACATATTTAGGACGGGTTTGGGGTCGTGTAATCGGGTTTGGGATTAGTTTTTTTTTTCGGGTTTAGGACTTGGTGATATACCCTTTTACCCTACCCGATAAAGTTTACACATTTACATGATTATGTACATGATATAATTTCTTTTTACTTTTTTAAATATGTGTGTATATATATATAGTGCTAATGCTACTTGTAATTGATAGTAGTTACCCGATAAATACCCAACGGGTATGGGTTGGATATACCCAACAAGTAAGTTTTTTTTAAATTAACGAGTTTACCCAAAACCCGTGGGTATACCCAACACCCGACGAGTATTTACCCGATATAAACCCGACGGGTTTTGGGACGAGTTTAGGATTAACTTATCTAACCGGGTTTAGGGTTGGGATACCTAAACCCATCCCAAACTCGGCCCATTGCCATCCCCTTATCGCAGAACATTGAAACACATGGATATTCATATACTCATATATATGTATTAATTGATAACATAACCGATGAATAGTGAGTTAACGTTAACGTTGTTTGTATGTTCACATATAAATTACCAGATTTCCCCCAGTTTCTTCTTCTTCTTCTTCGCAACAATTTGATTCCAAAACTGAAATCGATCATGGTGGAAACCAGACGGAGTTCATCGTCATCCAAACGCACGTTGTCGTCACCATGCTCGTTGTGCAATCATTTCACACGACGGTAGCGGTTAGTGTGACTAACCATGAAAAGGGGTGTCGACCCAAACAGTACTATTCATATATTCCACGACTTACACTTACCTCTAAGTTAATGGTTATGTTGTCTAGTGACTTTGAGTGCGATAATGTTGTCTAACTCATGTAACATATATTGTAATCATGTAAAAATATATTCATAAAACATGTTTTCCTCCAATATATGAAAACAACAAAAAGGGGCCACGGAACTCACAGTTCACTTGGTGCTTCTACTTGAAGGATTCGGTATGGTGTGTGCACACTACTTATCTCCTATAAGGTGATATGTACTATAAGGCCGTGGATCTAGAACAAAAGTTCAGGGGAACGCTAATTTTTTTACCATACATTCATACATTGTAAATGAAACAAAAAAAATAATAATAAAACACACGAAAATAAATAAAGTTAAAAAATTACTTAATATATTTTTCCTCTCGACTTGGTTAGGCTCGGATGTAAAAATAAAATTTAACATAATATTATTCAAAAGTTTAAAAGAACATATCCAAAAATGGGTTAAACCTAATATATACAAGCTAAAATCAAGTTTATCTAAAAACAGAATATGTTCAAACTTCAACAAAATATAATATAAGCTTATTAGTACGGTAATCAACCCTTAAATATGTCATAGATATCCAATTGCACTTCTACTACATACAAATGATAATTAATTTCTTATAAAATATATAAAGTAAAATAATCCGAGCTAACAAAAGAGCCAAATCGAGCCAATCCGGCCATATCGAGCAAGCTTTTTCCAAGCAAGCTCCAAGCCGCGAGTTTTTTGAACAACCCTAGAGTGGAGGGAGGAGTGGAGGTCACTGGCCGTTGTGCTCTTTTTTTCCCATTCAAAAATCAAATCAACAAGTTTTGAGGCTTTAATCTTTCATTTTAATTGGGCTTTTAAGTATCTAAGTAGTGGGCTTGTAATTAGTGTTGGGGTTTTAATAAAAGTTTGAGAAAGTGAGGGTGTTGGTGTTTTAAAATATTGAGGGGTAACATAATAGAATTTCAGGGGTAGCGTATAACAACTCTACAATAAACCGACACCCTCGTAATATTTTCAGACACCCTAAAAATATTTAAAATATCCCAATATGTCCTAAAATACCCCCCATACGTGAAAACGGACCCCGAATACCTTTAATATTATTAAAATTAATTAAAAATGGAAATTTTGGAGCTGTCGCGGGGCGCGTAAGCCACCCCATTAGCTTACACGGGCCGCGAGCGATCGTCAAATGTGGCAAAACCCGGTGCCGACACGTGTCAATAACATGTTGAACCTACTAAGTGACCCGGATCAGCTACAGCCTAGGCCACCTACTACACGGGCCGCGTAGGCCTTGACCTCACCTTTACGCGGGCCGCGAGAAACCCAAACTCAGCCCCTATAAAGCTGGAGCTCGGGCCTTCAGTTTACGTCGCTCAAATTTCTTTTCTTTCTCTCAATTTTCAAGTAGTAAACTCTATACTCGGGTCTAATACCCCCCTAAATAACGAGGTTCTGCTCCGTTGTAAGTATCATAACCCCTGGATACGTATTAGATACTCTGCCTGATTGATCTAGGGTTCCGTAACGGCTGTCGTGGTTCTGCCCGACGTAGTCGTTGGAATGCCGTCTCGGGGAGGGTATTACTAATGTTAAAATGGGTTATTATACTAACACGTGTGGATTGTTTAAATTATAGATAATTCCCAGGGAACCCTTACGGAAAACCTAAGACAACAATGTGAGTAATCCTCTTTTTGTGTAAACCTTTTTGTGAGTAATCTCCTTTTTGCAAACAGTTTTTACAAAACCTCACTTAATTAATTATATATTAAACAGTTATTGAGTATTTGTAAGGATACAATTATCGTCGGTATGTTGGGGTTTTGTATACAAAATTTGTTACTGCCTTGCGAGGAGTAACATTCCACAAGTCGGGTCTGACAGTACCGTGGGTGGTAATTGGTATGACTTGGAAACAAATGTAATTGCGAGACCGCCCTCAATACTGTACAATGGTTTTTATTAAAACTTGATTGAACTGGGATTCACTCACCAGTATTTCCCACTGACAAAATGTTTTTAAACGCGTTTCAGGTAACAATATGTGAACGCCAAATAGAAGCCAGCTGGACAACACTGAAGACTTGGAAAAGTGGCAATAAAGTTACCTAAAATAAAATAGATGTTTTTATTAAATAAAAATAGGATTTATTCCTATGAAAATGTGTGTACTGAAAACTTGGGTTTTACCCATGTGTTAAATATTATGAAAGTGTGGTATTTTACTCTGATCAAATATTTCCTAACTACGGTCCTGATGAAAATTCCGCTGCCAAATTAGATAATAACAAGATACCACCGAAACTGGCCACGGCCGCCCGTTCCCGGATTTGTACAGGGGGACGGGGGTTGCGACAGAAGGTGGTATCAGAGCTAAGCCACTGATTCAGCCACAGAAGTGTTCTGCTGACACCAAAATTCAAGTTGTTAGGAAATAAATTACGGAACTATGTGCATATTATTATGTGTTGTTTGACTATTTGTTAGTTTACAGTATGAGTGACCAAGGACCATCTGACGCGTATCGTCAATTGTCTGGTTCGCCTAGAAGCGAAGGTACCTCTTCTCAGCCTGCTCTCTCGGGGTACTCTGCTGATACGGAAGAAGGAATATTCGTATTTAAGGCTCAATCTGAAGAGCCATTTCCTCAGAAAAAGAGGGGATGGTTCAGTAGGGGAGCACATAAGCGTAGAAAGCGTATAAAAAAGTTACAAGACCAGAGAGCATTAGCCGCAGCCAAAAGAGAAACCGATGCCTATGCCCAGGATATGATTAATAGGGGTTTAGCTAATTTTCATATCTTAGTAACCACTGCAGCCGACCCGAACCTGTAGCAAATGTTAGCACCCCAACCACAACCACCAATTCCTGACCAACCAATGGAGATAGAAAACCCTGAAAATCAAGTAGAAATGCATGATTTCAACCCGGAGGAGATACCTAGGGTACCCGCACCAAATCCCTTAGACCCAAATTACGACCCATGGTGGGATGACAATAGGGACTATGTGCAACGTTACCCGATACACGAAGACATGCCCATGCCAAACCTAGGAGCCTATCCAGGGTTAGACCCTCTAGATCCCTATTAAGATAATGATGTATTCATTAGGGAAATTCTAGAAAATCCTTACCATACCAGGCCCCTATACCCCCATACCCGGAACCCGCACCCCAGATTCCGAACCCAGTCCTATAACCTGCACCCACAATGAGTGCAGAAAACGTACAAGAACTTAGGACATTTGGTGAGGAAATTTAGAGAATAGTGAAAGGATGAGACAGGTGGGAGAGCGATTCGTCTGGAAGTACGACGAGCGCAATATGGATTTCTGGATGAATCCATATCCGTAGAAGTGACGATGGAGAAGGTTATAATAATAATAATAATAATAATAATAATAATAATAATAATAATAATAATAATAATAATAATAATAATAATATAATATAATATAATATAATATAATATAATATAATATAATATAATATAATATAATATAATATAATATAATATAATATAATATAATATAATATAATATAATATAATAATAAAAATATGTGTGTATGTGTATGAAAAAAAACTACGGATGCCTATTACTAGTAGTGTAACTTTAAATTTCAGTCGGTATTGTAATTTTAAATTTCAGTACTGGTGTGTAATAGATGCATATTATATAAATAGAGTAAAGTTGCAATGATCTACGCTTTTGACCAAAGTGCGTGACATGTGATTGGCTATATTAAAATATTATTTTGTGATATTAATGTGTGGTAAATGTTTAAAATTCAGATGGACCACGAAGTGAACCAGGAAAATCTGAACAATGAAAACCAGAGCGATAACCACCCGAATAACGATAATCTGAATAATGAGAATCCGAACAACAATAACAATGGAAATCAAGTGGATAATAGTGCCATCCAACACATAGTGGCACAAGGAATCATAGATGCAATGCCATTTATTATCCAAACTGTTAAAGAAGCTGATAATAAAAGTAAACATAACAATAAGCAACCAACTGAACCTGAACACAGCGTGAACATTGGACCTGTACTTCAAGTGCCCATTCCCAAAAGAAGAAGAAGCATGCCTTATGGTTGTTCTTATAAAGAATTTTGGTCTTGCAAACCAATCGAATTCTCGGGCAATGAAGAACCCATTGCAGCTCTACGCTGGATAGAAAAGACTGAGGCTATTTTAAAAATAAGCAAATGTGCTGAAGAAGATAAGATAATGTTTGCCTCAAATCTGTTTAAAAACTCAGCTTTAGAATGGTGGAACACTATCCTCCAGTCAAGAGGAAGTGATAGGGTTTACAATATGGAATGGGAGGAATTCAAAAATATGGTAGAAAGGAAATTCTGCCCTCCCAATGAAAAGGAACAGATAGCGAATAAGTTTCTGAACCTTAGGATGACCGGGGTAGATAGTAAGGGTTATACTACCATATTCTTTGAATATGCTAGAATTGTACCAACCCTTGCATCACCTGAGCAAGTATTAATCTCCCGTTACATCTGGGGACTGATCGGGGAGATTAGGCATGTAGTCAAGGCAGCTAGACCTCAAACCACAGAAGAAGCGGTAGAACTAGCAAATACCTTGACAGATGAATTAATCCGTACTAGAGAATAAGACCAAAGGAGAAACCTAGCCCAAAGGCTTACTCAAGAATTCCGTTATGCAAATTCAAACCGTAGGGATACAGGTTCTACCTCTGCACCATACTGCAAGGCCTGTAAGAAGAAGCATTCGGGAAAATGCTCCACTCACTGCAATTTCTGCAAGGCATCAGGACACAAGGAAGAAGATTGCAGGAGGAAATCTAGTAACGGACTATGCTTCAACTGTGGAGAAAAAGGTCACATCAAGCCAAATTGTCCGAAATTAGCTCCACCTGCGAACAACAAGAACACTAAAAATGCTAGAGCATTTGTTCTGACTACAGATGAAGCCAAGATGATTCCGGACGTGATAGCTGATACGTTTTTAATTAATGATGTTTTTGCTAAAGTATTATTTGACACTGGTGCAAACCAAAGTTTTATCAATACTTCATTTTGCAAACTTCTCAATCAATCATTAACTAAACTCCCACAAGAATGTCTAGTAGAGACAGCAAATGGAGAAACCGTTAGGATTTCTGAAATCTTACAGGGGGCAAGAGTAGAACTTTTAAATCAAAAATTTATTGCAAACCTTTACCCAATGAATCTGGCAGGATTTGACATTGTATTAGGAATGGATTGGTTAATAACCAATAAAGCCAGTATTTTATCTGATCAAAATTCAATCCAATTAAATTCACCAAATGGTGAAAAGGTCACAATTAAAGTAGATAAGCCATCTAGATCCACAAAATTCATCTCTGTGATGAAAACTGCAAGTTGTATAAGAAAAGGATCTATAGTGTATTTGATTTCTATAATCACTAACACTAAAGGAAAAGAACTAAAAGACATTCCAATAGTGCCTCAGTTTTCAGATATATTTCTAGAAGAATTACCAGGACTACCACCAGACAGAGAAGTTGAATTCAGAATCCATCTGCTAACAGGGACAGCACCGATTGCCAAAGCACCTTACCGTTTGGCACCAACAGAAATGCAAGAACTGAAGAAACAGTTAGACGAATTATTGAAGAAAGGATTCATACAGCCAAGCTCATCACCGTGGGGAGCACCGATTTTATTGGTCAAAAAGAAGGACGGATCAATGCGTATGTGCATTAACTACTATGAATTGAAAAAGGTCACGATTAAGAATCGGTACCCATTACCAAGGATCGATGATCTGTTCAATCAACTTCAAGGAGCTCGATTTTTCTCTAAAATCTAATATCAGGATATCATCAATTAAAGGTACAGGAAGAGGACATTCCTAAAACCGCATTCAGAACAAGGTATGGCCATTATAAATTTACTGTTATGCCATTTGGTTTAACCAATGCCCCAGCTGCATTTATGGACATGATGAATCGAATATGTAAGCCATATTTGGATAAATTCATAATTGTCTTCATAGATAATATTCTCATTTACTCTACAAGTAAGGAGGATCATGCAAAACATTTGCACGCACTTTTAAGTCTATTAAGAAAGGAAAAGCTTTACGCTAAGTTTTCAAAGTGCGAATTTTGGTTAGAGCAGGTACAGTTTCTTGGACACTTAGTTAACCATGAAGGAATTCATGTGGATCCCACAAAAATCGAGGCGATTACCAAATGGAAAACCCCTGAATCACCAACCGAGGTTAGAAGTTTCTTAGGATTGGCCGGTTATTATAGAAGATTTATTCGAGATTTTTCTAGAATAGCCATTCTCTTAACTAAGTTAACCTGTAAATCCATTAAGTTTGAATGGGGACCAAAACAGGAAGAAGCCTTTAGAATTCTTAAGCAAAGACTAACCCATGCACCCATATTAGCATTACCCGAAGGAACTTAAGACTTTGTAGTCTATTGTGACGCTTCTAAGTTAGGCTATGGATGTGTGTTGATGCAACATCAAAAGGTTATAGCATATGCGTCTAGACAACTTAAGAATCATGAAGAAAATTATTCAACCCATGATTTGGAATTAGGAGCGATAATTTTTGCCCTTAAGATTTGGAGACATTACCTTTATGGTAATAAGTTTACCATATTCACAGATCATAAGAGTTTAAGGTATGTTTTTGGACAAAAAGAGCTAAACATGAGACAAAGACGCTGGATGGAGATACTTAGTGATTATGATTGTAATATCCAGTATCATGCAGGAAAAGCCAATGTAGGGGCTGATGCTTTAAGTCGAAAGTATCATGAAAAGCCAAAAAGGGTACGTTCTCTTAAATTTAATCTACAAGTAGATTTAAATGAACAGATTAGAAAAGCACAAGAATCAGTAATCAAGGAAGATACTGAAAAATTAAAAGGAATGATTAAGGAATTAGAACAAGGAACATATGAAATTTGGAGATTCCATAAGAAACGAATATGGATACCTAAATTAGGAAACCTACGCCACCGTATATTAGAAGAAGCCCATAAGTCTAAGTATACAATGCATCCAGGAAGTGATAAGATGTATCAATACTTAAGAAAGAATTTCTGGTGGATAGGAATGAAAAAGGATATAGCAGCTTACGTGTCTAAATGTTTAACTTGTTCGCAAGTTAAAGATGAACATCAGAAACCCTCAGGATTGCTGCAACAGTTAGAAATGTTAGTTTGGAAATGGGAATTTATAACAATGGATTTTGTTACCAAATTACCCAAGACAAGAAAACGTAATGATACAATCTGGGTGATTGTAGACAGGCTAACTAAATCAGCTCATTTCCTACCAATGAAGGAAACTTTCAGTATGGAACAATTAGCCAAATTGTATGTAAATGAAATCGTTTCATTACATGGAATACCTTTATCAATTGTTTCTGACAGAGATAGCCGTTTTACCTCTCATTTTTTGTCAAGTTTTCAAAAAGCAATGGGAACCAAGTTAAATCTAAGCACAGCTTACCATCCTCAAACGGACAGACAAAGCGAAAGGACAATTCAAACAATGGAAGATATGCTTAGAGCTTGTGTAATTGATTTCGGAGGTAATTGGGACGATCACTTACCTTTAATAGAATTTTCTTATAATAACAGTTATCACACCAGTATCAATGTTGCACAATTCGAAGCACTTTATGGACGAAAGTGCCGAACCCTAGTCTGTTGGGCAGAAATTAGGGAAAAGCAACTATCTGGACCTGAGATAGTGCAAGAAACAACTGACAAAATCATTCAAGTCAAGGAACGACTAAAAGCAGCACGAGATCGACAAAAGAGCTACGCTGATAACAGACGAGTCGTTAGAATTTCAGGTAGGTGACAAGGTATTGTTGAAAGTCTCTCCTTGGAAAGGAATAGTATGATTCATCAAAAGAGGAAAGCTAAGTCCCAGGTATGTTGGACCTTTTGAGATTATTAGAAGAATAGGACCTGTAGCTTATCAGCTGCAACTGCCAGAGGAAATGGCAGGAATACATGATGTATTTCATGTATCCAATCTCAATAAATGCTTAGCTGATGAATCACTGATGGTACCTCTTAAGGATATAGAGGTAACGTATTAGCTGATTATTAGAAGAATAGGACATGTAGTTTATCAGCTCCAGCTGCAACGAAGTGTTGAAGTCCCTCTCGAAGAAACGTCCTTGCTCCGGACATAGTGAGGAAACGTATTCTGAAGGTGGTGAGGGATCAAAGGGTTCAAGCCTTGAAGCCTCCGAGACAGCGGGTGTCGTAGGGAGGAAAAAGAGGAAGGCTAAAAACACCCAAGATGATGGGGTTTCGAATAAGGATGATGCAGCAAAGTCTACCATCTCTGATGCTGCCAAATGAAGAAGAAACCTTAATTCATAGCTTTCTTAGCATGTCGAACAATGTTATGGGTTGTTTGCTTGAACATCTTTTCATTTTAAGGGAACCGTCTAGGTCCCTTGGTTGTTAAAGCCTGGAAGGCTTGTGGATAATGTTTTATGTTTGATGGCCAGTATGGCCCTTGCTATCTTTAACTTATCTTGCTATGTTTATTGTGTTGTTCTGATTACCCCCTTGTGTTTTCATTGGTTTTGTATGTTGTCTTTGTTTTGGGCGGTGCATCTTATGTTACTTATACCTTAAAGGGTTCAGTGCTGCAGTCACTTAGCCTTAGGATATTTTTAATAAGAAGATACAACCTCTATCCTATGTATGACATTCACTTAGAGTCTTTTTGGTTCGTAAGCCAATGTTGGGGCTTAAGGAACATTTGGTGTAGGCTGTTCAAACTCGTCTATTTAAGATTTCTCTGAGTCTCATGGAGTTGTATTGATTTAGGAACTCACCCCTTATATAGGTCCATTCAACCCTTGAACCTATTGAGCGATGTGGCCTGGGAGCTCATCCCCTTACATGGCTCTTGCCATGGAGTTTCTTGCTAGTTTCTCAACCTGATTATAGGATAGAAAGACAAATTTTGATCCATCGTTCATTCATTTCAAAGTATTTTGATTACTAGGGGAATAGAACAACTTTTGGGAACTATTTGTAACATGTTTTGGTTAACATGGAACCTTTTAAGGTTTTTGCCATTCCAATGGCGGGGAAGCTTTTGGCCTTGTGGACCTGCCAGCTTGTATGATCCTCCTTTGTGGGCTTTAAGGATAGTGTATGGCCTTTCCTACTTAGGGCCAAGCTTTCCTTGGCTTTCTTTCTTGCAGGCCTCATTATTTCGAAGCACAAGGTCCCCAGGATTGAAGCGTTCATGCTTCACCCGTGTATTGTAATACAATTCCATGTTTTGCTTGTACCTTGCTTTTTATATGGCTGCTTGATCACGAGCCTATTCGAGGAGTTCCAAATTCAACATCGTCTCTTTCTTATTTGGCTCGAGGTCGATGTTAATTGTTCTTTATGTTGTTACTCCGATTTCAGCTAGGATTACAACCTCTGATTCATACACTAAGCTATAGGGTGTTTTCTTGTGGCTCGTTTTCTTGGTTGTTCGAATTTCCAATAGCACATTGGGAAGCTATTCGAGCCAGTTGTTGTCGTATCTTCCCAATCGAGATTTAATCCCTTCAACAATGTTGCGGTTTGTCCTAACAACCTGGCAATTGGATTATGGGTAAGCTACCGAGCTGAATACTTGAATTATTCTGAACTCCTTACACCAGGAGCTAGAAGGCTTCTCGGCAAACTATTTCCCGTTATCCGTGACTAGTACCCCTGGGAGCCCAAAACGATAGATTATGCTTTCCTAAACGAAATTACTGACCTGTTTCCCTGTGATTTTTCCCAATGGTTTTACTTCTGGCCACTTGGTGAAGTAGCCCACGGCTACTAATAAGAACTTGACTCCTCTTTCGGCTGGTGGGAATGGTTCAACAATGTTCATTCTCCGCTTGCAGAATGGTCAAGCCGAGGAGGTGGGAACAGGGTCGTGTTTGGGGCTTTTGGGTACCGGAGCGTGTAACCGACAAGCTTCATATTTTCGCAGTTGTTCGAAGGTATCTCGATGCATGGAAGGCCAAAAGTATCAGTGGTTCATCAGCTTTGACACTATCGATCTTTGGCCATAATGAGCCCCACATATCCCTTTGTGAACCTCTTTTATCAGATATTGGCTTTGTTCTGGGCCAACGCATCATAGTAGTGGTGCAAGGTATCTTTTTTTGTAAAGGATATCTCCTTGTAACACATACTGCCTTGACTTGATACGAACCCTTTCAGCCTCAGTCTGGTTATTAGGTAATTCACCGTTTTTGGGGAACTTTTCAATGGGAGTCATCCAATTTGGCCCTTCTTCGGTGATTATATCTTGAACCTCGTGTTTTTGGATGGATGGGTTTTTAATACCTCAACTAGTATCTTCTTGGTGAGATGGGCAAACGTAAGAGATGCAAGCTTGCTTAGTGCATCAGCTCTCTTGTTTTGAGATCTTGGAATTTATTTGATGGCACATGTTTGAAATGTGTTCATCAATTCCGTTGATTTCTTTTGGTACTTATTCATGTTGGGTTCTTTTGCTATGTAGTTGTTATTGTCTTGGCTTGAGAGAGTTTGTGAGGACTTGAAGCTTTTGAACCCCCATTTATTTGGCTAGATTTAGCCCAGCGATTAATGCTTCGTACTTGGCTTTATTATTGGTAGTCTGAAATACAAGCCGAAGAGCATATGTGAATTCTAACCCTTCAGGGTCGATTAAGACTAGACCAGCCCCTGACACTTCGATACTGGAAGCCTTATCGGTAAAAAGCTTCCAGGTATCAGGGGTGAAGGATTCAGCTATAGTTGTATTAACTCATGTTATGGTTTGTCAAGGGACTTACAAGATGAAGCCAACCAAGATTTGAGCTTTGACGGCTTTTCTTGGGACATAGGTGATTTTGTGTTCACCTAGTTTCACAACCCATTTGGCTAATCGTCCGGAATTTTCTTTTTTTTCAAGCACATTCTTAATAAGTTAGTCAGTGACCACTTGTATCGGGTGTGACTGAAAGTTCCTTTGAAGCCTTCTAGCCGTTTGGACTAGGGCTAGAGTAAGTTTTTTTCAAAGAAGGATATTTGATTTCTGCTAATTTTGAAGTTTTAAAAAAGCAAACGGGTATCTGAACTTTATTTCGTTCAATGATCAGAGCCGTACTTATGGCCTTTTCAGCAACCGAAAGGTAGACATAGATCGTTCCCCTTGTTTCTGGAGCTGAAATGGCTGGGAGTGAAGCCAAGTGTTGCTTCATTTGGTTGAAGGCTTCCTTTTGAGGTAAGCTTTCCATCGAGAGTCTTTCTTGTTAGCACATCCCTTGAGGGTTGACTTTTATGCTTTGTTTCCCCGTGATGTGCCCTATAAACTTGCCTTCTTCAAAACCAAACGAGCACTTGACTGGATTAAGCTTCATGTTGGTCTTTCTCGAGTTTTGGAAAGTTTCTTGTATGCCATCGAGCATTTGGTATTCCGTTTTGCTCTTGATCACCAAATCGTCAACATAAGCTTTAATGTTCTTGCCGATTTGTCCGGCAAATGCTTTGTCAAACAGGCGTTGATAAGTGGCACCTGTGTTTTTTTAACCAAAAGGCGTTTTTTGATAGCAAAATATACCTTTATCAGTGTGTAATGCGGTTTTTTCTTCGTCTTCTTCTTTCATTAGGATCTGATGGTAACCCTTTTAGGCGTCAAGAAAACACTTGAACGGGAAGCCTCTGAGCGAGTTATCCTTGAGGTATATCTGGGGCAGCGGGTGGCAATCCTTTGGGCATGCTTTGTTCAAGTCTTTAAAATCGATACACATTCTCCAAGACTTGTCGGGTTTTCGAACCATTACCGAATTGGCCACCCATGATTGATATTTGACCTCTCGAAGGATTCCGGCAAGAACAAGCTTTTCCATCTCTTGGCACTCTGCAAGACTTCTTTCAGGGGCTTAACTCCGTTTCTTTTGTATAATGGGCTTAACATCAGGTTGGATCCATAACTCATGTTCAACAATGCTACGAGGGATGCCGGTCATATCTTCTGGGCACTAAGCAAAGACATAGTGCAAGAGCAGCTTTTCAAGGTATAAGAGGGTTTCCTTGGAAAGGTTAGTGTTTACCCTTATCCCCTGCTGAGGATATTTTGGGTTTATGTCCTACCCTTGTTCATCGTATTCATACTTTCTTGATCTTTCCCCTTCAACCACAAAAGCTTCTTGGATAGGTTGAAGGGTTGCTATCCCTTTTTAGTGGGAAACTTCACAATGCCTTGACCAACTGAAACTGCCATTCTGAACACACTTTGCCATGGCCTTCCTACGATGATATCATAGTTGGGAGGGATATTGATCACCCCAAAAGTGAGTTGTTTGGTTCGTCCCTTTGTTCTCTCGTTGAACAAACATTATAGGTTATTTAGCCTAAAGGCTTGATAGGTATGTCTGCGATACCTTCGATGGAGGGTTCAGACTGTTGAAGCTTTGAACGTTCATCGTCACTGAGAGGGTTAAAGCATTTCTCAAACATGATTTTGGTGGTTGCACCGGTGTCAATGTAAGCCTTTTGTGTCTTGATGGTTCCTATGTTGGATTCCATCACCAGGGGGTTTGAAAACAACTCTCCTTCTGGTGGTGGGCAACAAACATATTGACGTTCCCATGCCTTGAAATGATGGCGTTTGTGGGAAGCTTTGTTTTCAAGGTCGACCATGTTCACTTCCTACTTTGTTTTTTCTTCAACCATCTTGTCCTTGATCCCTTTAACCAAGTGAGCCAGTTTGGACTTGACGATTGCTTTGATCCTCTTTGTGGATTGGAAGCAATCATTGATATGGTGACCTTTCTATTCGTGAAACTCACAATATTGGCTTGATTTTTTCAATCTTTTGTTTTTTGGCAGAGGTTGAGGAGGGCGGAAGCTGTGTTTTACCTCTTCGGTTGCCAAGATCTCTTGCGGAATCTTGGTTAAGGCTGTAAAGTTTATGGTTTTTTCTCGGCTTGGAGGGTTCCGGCATTCAGACCTTCTGGAATCCGATCCTTTGAACCGTTTTTCATAAGAGCCATACTGGAAGCTCCGGTTAAGAGTTATTTTTTATTTTATTATTTTTTTTATTTTTGTTCTTTGATGTCTACAACTTATTCTCCTTGAATGTGGGCCTCAGCTCTTTTGAGTGCTTCTTCAAGGGTTTTGGGCAGCCATTTATTGAAGTCTCTTGTGAGACATTTGGAATTTAGCATTCATGAACCCTGCAACCCTAATCTTTTCATCGGCGTAAGTTAAACCTTCCTTCTTTTATCTTTGGTGAAGTCTCTAAGACTTTTATCATCACGTCGTCATGGGAAACCTTTGCTAAGATCGTCAAAGGTCTGAATGCTTCGTTCAGGAAGGTCATTGAACCATATGCGTGAAGATCCTTTAAGGGTTTGCATGAACATGAGACAACATTAGGGGCTGGGCCATTTTTCAATCCTTGCAACCCCGACGAAGATTTGGAGGTGGTCTTTAGCACCGTAATAGCATCTTTATCTGGGTTTGAAACTCGTACTCAACAATTTGTTGGAAGAAGCAAGACAAGTTGTTGGGCTTGTAAGGTTTTGAGAGGTATTTTACTACCCTTGAAGCTAGGTTACCGCTTGAGGTACCCTGGTGAATGGTTGGCACTTGGTTGATGAAATTAAGGTTAAAGCCTTCAAGGCTTTCTGTGTCATCATCCAGCTTTCACGTGCTGCAAAGGAAATTATGCCATCATCGGTGTCATCAGCTAGGGCATAAGGTTAAAGCCTTGAAGGCTTTCTGATGGTATTGTATAAGGCATTCCCATCGATGTGCTCATGACCATACCTCGAGCCAAAGGCAGGGTGGCCATGGCTTGTTACCACGAAGTAGCAATGGGAGGGGGAACACTTGAAGTTGGTGACTTGCCATAATCGATCAAGAGTGGTTTCATGCCCAATAGGTGCACCGGTTGTAACGGTTCGGGAGGTAAATAAGGGAAAAGCGGTTGGACTTGGCCTCCCAAAAGCTCACGGGCTTGAGTGGTTGGTCTGTCGCACTAGGACCAGCTTCAAGGTAAGATGTGGCTGAACGTGAGCTGCTAAAAGGAAGAGATGGAGGGCCAGGTGATAATGAGGGTTTAAACTTCTCATAATTTAGTCTCATTCTTACCCTTTTCTTCCTTTCTAGGCTCACATGCTAGTTGAGAAGAGATCTCAGTTGTAAGAAAGTTCTAGCTACTCCCTCGGGTGTTAGATCTATGCGTTCCGGTGTACACATTACACCGATTTGAGGAGATGTAACCCCTGATCGAGATGGGGTTGGTGTTTGAAAAGAAGTGAATTCCGGGAACATAGTTCCCGGTGGAGTACTTCCGGGAGTAGAAAGAAGTGTAGATTTGACCGGTGAGATCCGACCAAAATTTGGTGTTAAATCGGTGCTGTTAGGTACCTGATTTACCTCGCCGGGAGATTCACTTTCAGACATGATGTAAAGAGAAAATAGAGCTACACAACTGGTCTTTAAGATAAAGTAAGCGGTGTAGCCCCACGGTGGGTGCCAACTTGTTGCTACAACAAATACAAGACCAAGGCCTGTAGCGATATCTTCGGGGTAAAAGGGTTCAAGGTTTCAGTTAGCCTAACGCAGGTCGTGGGGTCCCCCCACGTTTGCAAGACGTGGAGAGAGGTTCACTAGTATTATTGTTATTCTCCTTAGATTCTGAACTGATTAGAAATCAACCCAGAAAGCAATTGTTGGAGAAGATTAATTATTTAGTGCGAAGAAGAGAACTTGTAAGAAACAAGCTTTCATGGGAGAAGAAGAAGAGAAGCAAGCATGAAGCTAGTTCTCGAGATGGAGAGGAAGAATCAGAGAGTTAGGATGATTCCTACTGATTCTGGAGTGGTTTGCATGTCTATCATGGTCCGCATTTTATAGTGGAAGAGGTTTCTCAAAGGAGAAACCTTTGACTAGTGAACCTGGCTTGCAGTGAGGGACTTACCCTTTTAGGGGTTGAAGGGTTTGGACCTGCGGACAAAAGGGTGTGCTCTCCCACATGTTCTGGTTGCGGCTGGGCAGGAGGTTTCACACGCAAAGGGAAATTAGATTTGATACAAACTTACACATCAAACAACCCAATTTTCGTGTTATGCTTTAGTCCATTTTTAAGCGTCTAGGTCCAATAAATATTAACCTGTGTTTGACAGTTTATTAATCTTTTATTACATTTTATTTTAACTATTCCTTTTCATAGGAATGCATGCATTTTTTAACGACAAATTTCTTTTATTTTTGTCGTTTGTAAGACTTAAACCCAATATCTCTTCCTCCTAAAATATCTAAAGGCTTTGCCTTTACTAATATTGTTTAATGCATGCATCTAGGGCTGTAAACGAACCGAACGTTCAACGAATAGTTCGTGAACTGTTCGGTGAGAAGTTCGTTTATGTTCGTTCGTTTAATAAACGAACGAACATGAACAAGAAATTCCGTTCGAATAGTTAAATGAACGAACATGAACAAAGGTCTCGTTCGTTCAATTGTGTTCTTGAACGTTCGGTAAGGTGTTCGTGAACATTCGTTCATTTGCGTTCGTTTATGTTCGTGTTTTAATTAAAGATTTCTATACTTTCATATATTTTATATATACTTTTATACTATCAAACTTTTATTTATATCATTACCCTAACAATTAAACTAGGAAACCCTCTTTCATCTTGTTTATGCACCATTTCCCTTTCTTTTCTCATTATTTATATCGACGAATATGATCTACCTCCATTCCACAATAAGGGATTCAAGTTCTAGTGCTACTCTCTGGGCCATCCACCTTTATCCTTCATCGCGTTTGTCAAATTTATTTGTGTTCGCTTGTATTCATGAACACGCCCATTTCCTTAATGAACGAACATGAACATAAAATCTCGTTTCAATAAGTGTTCATGAACCGTTCATGAACACATTTATTTCCTTAACGAACGAACACGAACAAAGCCTCGTTCGTATTCGTTCGATTCGTTTAGAGCCCTACATGCATCTATATTTTAAGGGTCTGTTTGGTATGGGGTAATGGAATAGATGAGAGAATGGAATGGACAACGGAATGAAATGGATCATTCCATTCCATTGTGATGTTTGGTTACTCATATATGAATAGAATGAATCATTACTTTGTACAATTTGATAAAAAAAAAAGATGAAGTAAACACAACTGTATTAAAGCGACAAAAATATAATTGACTCAACAATAATAATAATAATAATAATAATAATATATTAATGATAAAAAAATTAATAATAGATTTTTCATATATATTAATATTAGTATGAATATTAATAAATATAAATATAAATACAAATAAAAGTATAATAATAATAATAATAATAATAATAATAATAATAATAATAATAATAATAATAATAATAATAATAATAATAATAATAACAACATATTTCTTTCCATTCCTTGAAGGAATGGAAAAAAACACCTACATACCAAGGAATGGAAATTGTTATATTTGGAAGGAGTTACATTCCCTTGGAATGCTCCATTCCATTACCAATGATAACCAAACATGTTTATTTTCATTCCATCAGAATGATCCATTCCATTCCACCTTCCATTCCTTCATACCAAACGCTACCTAAATGATATATTAAACTTGATGACACTTGAGTACTTTGAATCTTAAAAGTGCAACTTATTGGCTCAATAAATCTAATGATGTGCTCATGTAAAATAATATTCAAATCACCCACTCACTCTCGTATCAATTCCATTCCACCACAAAATCCACAAAATAAATACTATTTAAAAGAAAACCTGCATCGTGAGTCAAAAGCTCTTCACTCACAGTCAACACTCCACACTCAACACTCTCATGCTTTTCACTCGCACTACAAAATCCCCCAAATCACTCTTAACAGATCTAGGGTTCTTCCTCTTCAAAACGCAATCCATTTCTTCAACAACACGCGTTTGCAGATCAATCTCGCAGTTTTTTCAACATTTTCATGCTCAAATTGTTGTGATTCAATCGATTTGAAATCCGCCTCTTGAAGCAGACGCATTTGTTGATTAATCTCGCAGTTTTTTAACAATTTCAAGCTGCGATTCAATCGATTTGAATTCTATCGATTAAACTCGCATTTTTGAACAATTTCAGGTTGAAAATGACGGTTAAGCTTCTAGCTGCTGAATCTGCAAACGTTGCGATTCAATCGATTTGAAGTTCACCTCTAGAAGCAGACGTATTTGTTGATTAATCTCGCAATTTTTTTTTTGAAAAAAATCCAGTTGGAATGGCGCTTAAACTTCCAGCTGTCGAATTTGCAAATGTTACTCAATCGATGTGAATTTGTCGATTAATCTCGCAGATTATTGAATGATTTCGAGTGGCGAATTAATCGATTTGAAGTTCACATCTTGATTGAAGCAGACGTATTTGTTGATTAATCTCGCAGTTTTTATAACAATTTTAGATTGAAAATGGCATATAAACTTCCAGCTGTCGAATCTGCAAATGTTGCGATTCAATCGAGTTGAATTTGTCGATTAAACTCGCAGTTGTTGAACAAAAATAAGTTGAAAATGGCGCTTAAGCTTCCGGCTGCAGAAGCTGCAAATGTAGCAATTCAATCGATTGGATGTGGTTATGATATCTCGTTAGATCTTAGGTTGAAGTATAGGAAAGGTGATTATTGTTCGGATGATGGTAATAATAAAAATCAGAATCATCGGTTGATTGAAATTGATGAGGATGAAGGTAGGGACATTGTGCTTCCTGGTGGACTGGTAATCCCTAATGTTTCTAAATCGATCAAGTGTGATAAAGGCGAGCGAACTCGGTTTCGGTCTGATGTTCTTTCGTTCCAGCAGGTATGGAATTATGAAATGGATGATTTTACTGGTTTTGTGGTTATAGTTGGTAGTTTGTATGTAATGATGCGTTTGTTGTAATTATGGTGTTTGAATTTGCTTTATATGATGATCGTTTGTTGCTTGAATTGGATACTTTTTGGTCTTTTTTGGTATGGATGGGACACATGGGAGGCCTTCATATAATTGTTTTGACATTATTGTTGTTCAACTGTTGTGCATGTGCACATATGATTGTGTTTACTGTTTGTAGGTTTCTTTGTTTTTTTTTTTAAATTGTTTTAATTTCCATTTGGGTTGGATAAGTAGGTGGGGAGGTAAAGGGTAGAAATAGAATACAGGGTTTTTTCATGCATTGATCGATTTACCTTTCTAAATATAGACGTGTAAACGAATTACAACATAATGAGGGAACGTCAATTTTCAACAACTATCCTAAAGTTCAAACTAGAGAAATGACTAACAAACAAATAAATGACAAATCAAATAATAATAACTATAGTAGATATATAATAAACTCGGAAAACATGCCCCCTTGTAAGAAGAAGAAAAAATCAAACAGAATTGAAGAAATAATGCTATGATGCCATGATAGAATTCAGGGTAGTTTTTCATATAATAATCAACTATGATTCACCTCTTTAAATATAAAGGTGTAACCAAAGCACAAGATTACGAGAAAATGACAATAACTATCCTAATATATAAACTAGAGATAGAACAATGACTAACAGACCAACTTAAAAGACAAATAATAAATTAACTAATAATAACTATAACAGATAATAAACCCGGCTGACAGGTATATATATGTTGAAAATCTTTGTTTTTTTGAATATTATGCATAGGAGTGTTCATGGTTAGGTTTAAACAAACCGCCCAAACAGCCAAACAGGTCATTCCTTTGGTTCTACGGTCCCTTTTAGAAAAAAAAACTTGGTTGTTTGGCTTATAAAATGTACAAAACGGCTTATAACTTATGCACATAACATCATCTGGTTATATAGCGTATAGTTTCTTCATATTATATATATACCTTATATGATGATCATATAACTAAAGACTTTTTTCTGTTTCTTGGGTCCATCTTTTTTTAATTATGTTGGTTGTGTACTTGTGTGTAAGGTTTTTTTTTTTTTTTTTTTTTTTTTTTTGTGCAGATGTCAGAGCAATTCAACCAGGAATTATCGTTAACCGGAAAAATTCCTTCAGGCCTCTTCAATGCAATGTTTGAATATTCGGGAAGTTGGCAGAAAGATGCATCCAGTACTAAAACCCTTGCTTTTGACGGTGTTTTCATTTCGTTGTACACCGTGGCATTAGAAAAATCTCAGATGGTACTCTGTGATCATGTCAAGAAAGCTGTCCCATCCTCATGGGAGCCTGCTTTGTTAGCAAGGTGAGCTTCAGAACAATCCTTCCCATTTGACCTGTTTCAACAAATCTAACCTAGATTGACCCGTTTCTCTATAAATGAGTTGAAACCGCCACTCTTAACAATATAAGAATTTGTATTGTTTGTCTATATATTTCGTGATAACAAGATCTTCCATCTTGTTCTGTTATTTCTGCAGGTTTATTGAAAATTTTGGCACTCATGTAATTGTGGGTGTAAAGATGGGGGGTAAAGACGTGATATATATGAAGCAGCAGCATGCATCATCCCTCCAACCTGCTGATGTACAGAAAAAGTTAAAGGCAATGGCAGACAAAAGATTCTTGGACTCTGATGAACAATATGTCATTGATTCTGAACATGCTTCTCAACATGACAAGGTATTTTTGTATCTTCTATGTGTGTCTATATATATTGCTATCTATATTAACTTTTATGTTGCTATCTCCATTGACGAGAAGTGCCCGATATCTGGTTTTAACTACCCTTTAGGCTTCACCTGTTCATCTTATAGGAATTTACAAAGTAGACTTAGACTCTTCTTAGATTTTGACACGTTTCAGAATTCAGAGGTCGGGTTGTCATTTTCAAAATTTTTGTTTTTCATATTTTGTTCTTAATACTTCCAAAATAAACTCTAGATAAGTAGTAATAGTAAACTAGTAGGTCCTGCTAGTGTCTAAATAAACTGATTTTATACTTTATTTTATCTTATCTTTATATGACACTTAAATAAACTAGTATGGAAATTGAACCCCTGTCTTCATTGTCTTCAACAGACAGAGTTGTATCTAATTATTATCAAAGAAAATGGCAGACGTTATTATTAATATGTAGAGAAACTAAGGGTAGGTAGAGGTGTTTTTGATTATAAGTAATTAAATATTTAAACAAAAGAATTGAAAAAAGTAGGACCGGGTGACGGGGACAACCATGCCTATTTTCTTTTTATATTCCAATAACAGATAATCTCATTCCAACTAGTTTCACATTCAAGCTAATCTTTGTTGCAGTGGCTTAGGTCTATTGCGAGTGTAGGGCTTAGTTATGTGCGACATAAATTAGGACTCTGGACTCATCGAGGGAACATTTCGTATATGTTGTAACATGACGGTTTTGTACCCATTATGCATTTCTTTAACATAACTTCTTGATGTTCGTGTCTCTAAATCCAGTTTCTTTCCTTCCTTATGTAAATGGCAATCTTGTTAATTTTGTTTCAGTATGACATAAGAGAGCAGCGGCTAAGATTTGCAGATACCGACCCCTCGAGCTCTTATTCTTATAAAGAGGTATCCATTTACATTTATTTTTGATTATATAGTCCAATTGAATTTATGTCGTTTGTTTTATGCACACACACATTAACACAGTAATACATAGTGGTGGCGTCAAATGCAAACCACTTTATAACCGTTGGATCAGTAAGATGATGGAATGGTTAGAAAGAGGGAGCAATCACGATTCATGTATATATATGTAGGGTTAGGTTCCGGTACAAATGGGTCTTAACATATAAATGGGCTTAACATGAGAAGTGGAGGGATTTTTTCCCGATCTTGTTAAGCACATATTTTAGTCTCAGAATCTAGAAAAAACTGTGTATTTACACTAGTAGAGTAATTACACATGATTACTCTACTAGAGTAAATACATGATTTTCTTTTTTTTACATTTTGCAACTAAACATCATATGCTTAAGTAGATGGGAAAAATATTTCAAAAAAAATAAAATAAAATAAAAAATTTCCTTCCTTCACTTCTCATGTTAAGACCATAGTCACATGGATTGCGGTTCGCTCCGGTTCGCAGAACGGAAACGGGTACGTAGTTCGTGAAATTTTAAAATTCAATACGAGGGGGGTAGGTTCATTCGGAACGCCAATTCGGTACGCGGTACGGCGTACCATATAGTTTGGTACGTCGTATCGTATATAAAACAATTGTTACAATATAGTTTATAAAAAAATCCAATCTGAAAAACAAACTTGATAATCATATCCAAAATTCAAAAGCATTTCATAACCATAATCATAATTCATAAGTTCATAACAGAAAATTCATAAAACAAAAGCAGTTCATAAGCATAATTCATAGCATAATCCATTAAAAAGGCGGGAAAAGTGTTTAAACACCTTTCCAATTCGTGCATCTATTGACTGGTACACGAATCGAATCGTTCCGAAACGGCGATTTTTTCAATCGGAAACACGTTTTTCAGTGATTCGGAACGAGCATTATGATAATCGGGTACGGCCTGTTTTCCGATCTGGTTCGCGAACCCAGGCCGAATGGTTCGATTCTGTACCCGATTCTGGTACGGCCGAACCGATTCGGGATTCGAGGGGGGATCTACGTTTCCTGTGACTATGGTTAAGATCCATTTGTATTTGATCTTTACACTTATATATGTATATGTATATGTGTATGTGTGTGTGGATGTGTGGTTAACTCGTGATGTCAATTTGATTGCAGGATCTTGTAAGCATTTGCAAAAGGAGAGGCGGGAGTGATGCTCCGAACCTAAAGCATAACGAGTGGTTGCATAGCGTACAGTTAGAGCCTGACGTCATCACAATGTCCTTCATTCCAATAACCTCATTGCTGAATGGCGTTTCAGGAAGTGGATACTTGAGTCACGCCATAAATCTCTACTTACGCTGTGAGCCACATTTCTCGTTCTATTTCACTTGGTTCTGCACCAATTTGGTAAACAGGCCAAACAATTTGTGTGGGCCGGGCTGGGTTGACTTGAAACACTTTTGATTATGGCCTGTCTAGAGATCAAACATAATTCAAATTGGTAGGCTTGTAAATGAACCGAACGAACACGAACACATGCATGTTCGTGTTTGTTCATTTAACTTTAACCGAACACGAACATATAATCGAACACATTTTTTGTTCATATTCGTTTATTAAGAAAATGGGCATGTTCGTGCCCATTTATTTAAAACCTAAACGAACACTTTACAAACGTAAACGAACATAAACAAACAAACTTAAACGAACATGATTCAACAAACAATAAACAACACAAATTAACATAACTGAACAAACATAAATTAACACAAAGAACATAATGACTGAACATAAAATATTTTTTATATAAATTAGTAATTAACTACGACAAATTCCATTGGAAACCCCATTTTTATTATTAGAAATCCCAATTACTAACCGTTTATGTTTAATATTTATATAAATATAAATACTTATCTATTTAAATTGAAACGAACATAAAATAATGTAAATAAACGAACACAAATGAACGAAGATAAACGAACGCGCACGAATATAAATGAACCAACAAAACGTGTGTTCATGTTCGTTCATTTATTAAATAAATGAGCATAAACGAACTTCCTGCCGGACAAGTTCATGAACATTCGGTTCGTTTACAGGCCTACAAATCGGGTCATTCATAAGTTAATGGGTTGGATAGCCGAATGTATTTAAAATGGTTCATTACAGATAAACCGCCAATCGAAGAGCTCCATCAGTTTCTGGAATTCCAGTTACCGAGACAGTGGGCCCCAGTGTTCAGTGATCTGCCCCTCGGTCCACAACGTAAGCAGAGAAGTACGCCTTCTTTGCAGTTCAGTTTTTTCGGGCCCAAGCTCTACGTGAACACCAATCCGGTAATGACAAAAATAAAAATTTTAGTATTTGGATCAACAACTTAACATATTCTGGTTCGTTGACCTGGTTAACTTTTTTTTCTGAAAATTTGCTGAACAGGTGGACGTGGGTAAGAGACCGGTGACGGGTCTCCGGCTTTATCTCGAAGGTAAAAGAAGCAACCACTTAGCGATCCACATGCAACATCTCTCTTCTCTCCCGAACGTCTTCCAGCTACAAGACGACATAAACCGAAACTATAACGAGGAATCATACGACCATAGATACTACGAGAAAGTTCAATGGAAACACTTCTCCCATGTCTGCACGGCACCAGTCGAATCCGAAGACGAGTTATCAATCATAACCGGGGCCCACCTACATGTCGGGTATTACGGGTTTAAAAAAGTCCTCTTTTTACGGCTCCGCTTCTCGACAGTACTTGGTGCAGCAGCAATCAAGAATCCTGAATGGGATGGATCTTCCGGGTTAGCCCGAAAATCAGGGCTTATATCGACGCTTATAAGCCACCATTTCACAGCGATCCTGAAACCGCAGCCTCAGCCAGCCGAGGTCAACATAAACTCGGCTGTATACCCAGGGGGCCCACCTACTCCCGTTCAAGCATCGAAGCTGCTGAAGTTTGTTGACACACCGGAAATGACGCGGGGCCCACAAGACTCACCGGGGTATTGGGTGGTCTCGGGGGCTAGACTTGTAGTGGATAAGGGGAAAATCTCGCTTAGAGTCAAGTATTCTTTGTTAACTGTAATCTTACCCGATGACGAAGATGAAGCGGGGTCTGAACCCTTTTAGAATGTCGGGGTTAGGGGGTAATTCGTAGGTTGTTTAAAACTCGATGTTTTGAGATGGCATGGTAATATAATGTTTTGTTTTTTTAGTGTGGTCATTCATCTCTATCTTGGTTGGTTTGATGACATGCGAGTAGAAAAACCCGACTTCTCATATAACTTGAAAATGTAGTCGAAATCAATCATTTATGGACATGTAAAAACCAAAATACTGATTAGAGTTTGTAGGTTTGGTTATTACATCCAACTGTAAGTATACCTAAATGCATTTACTGTATTATTTTGACTGACTTTTGAAGTAGAGTGTATTATATAAAGAATGATTTAAAGATAGTTAAACAAAGGGATCCGTGGCGCAATGGTAGCGCGTCTGACTCCAGATCAGAAGGTTGCGTGTTCGATTCACGTCGGGTTCAATCCCCTGTTAATTCCCTTAAATTTTTAGTTTCAAAACGCTCCTTACACTATTTCTCATAGTCTACAAAGCTTGCATTTCCTCCGGTGGTGGCTATTTCATGTTTTTTTATCAACTTCACACTAATATGTGTACTAACAATACTTTATAATCATATGGTTTTTATGTTTTTTTTTTTAACTTGAATTCTTTTACATTAAATTCTACGTCTACTTAGTGTTTAACTCATTACACTTTATCATAATGACTTCGTTTTTTTTTTCTTCGGCTTTTAGTATAATTTTTTGGGATAATCAAACAACGGTGATGGTGAGCGACATGAGGGTGTATGATGGAAGGATGGAATCGGTGGAATATGGTCAACTTTAATGTTGTGTCGACAGGAGATCACGACTTCAAAAGGGAAGGAAGTTGTTTTCGAAAGAGCAAAGGTTGTTGTTGTGACACCTGTGTCACTCCAACCATCAAACAAATATCAAACCAATGAAATATTGTATTTCATGCTTGGGATTTGTATAAATATGTGTATCGTTTGCACATATTAATTCTTGTTCGATTTCGGGCTTTAAATCGCTTTCTGGAAGGTTATACGCGATCTGGTGCGTAAAAATAACCAGTTTAATGCAACAAACACTTTGGAACAGTGACATAGGCTTAACATACCTTAAATAACCCTTACATAACTTAGAAATAAGTTTTGGATGGTTTGGTATGCCGAAATCAAGTTTATTCGCTTACAGGGACTAAATTCGACAAACTGCGAAAGTATGTCAATTTGTACTGTAACAGACCTTCCGGAACTTGATCATAAGTTAAACACACCCTAAATATCCTTTACATAGCTTAGAAATAGGCTTTGAGGTGTTCGGTGTGCTAAAATAAACTTTATGCCATTCAGGACTAAAAGCGTCAAAAAGTGCATAAGTTTGCATTTTCGCGCATATCTTACGTTCTGAATATATCCGGACATCCAAAAATTTATGTAATCATTAAAATATTTTATTTTAGTGATTGGCATGATAAAATTGCATTCGTCGCGTAATTTGGATCGTTTTTGCGTTCATTACGATTTCCTTCGTAATTAACCGAACAACGCAACCGTACGACCAAACGAACCGACATCCGAGATGTTTTGAGCATATTTTAAGATCCCTATACATTAACTTTATTTTAGAGCCTTGAAATGGGGTTAACGGGACTTAAAAGTGCAAAAAAATCAAGTTTTACAAGTGCAGGGGCCATTTTTGAAATTTCTGACTAGATTCAATGAACCTAGTCCAATTTTGAAGGGTTGATGGTTTTAACCCATGGTTTTGCAAAACCATGGGCTGGTATTTAATAGTTTATAAAATACTATGGGCCATTCTAGGGGTGCCCATGGTATTACAAAACCATGGACACATGTGTACGGTTGAGATTAAATCACGTTTTTCGACGAACGATCTTAACGGTTCAAGGAAATCTATAAATACCCACCCTCACTTTCTTCCCAAAGCACACTTGAATCTGATTTTGGCTCTCTAAGTTGAAGTTTATGCTTCATACCTGAGAGTAAATCGGATCAAGAGCTTGCGGGGACCTTTTGTAAGTATTCTTTCATTCTTTTCATTCGTTTTTATCGTTAAAGTCAAACTGCGTTTGACTTTCTGCTTTGACCAGTTTAAGGTCAACGCGAAGTTCATTTGAACTTCATAACGTGAGCGTAATCACGATGGTTATAGTCCCTAATGACTATACCTACTGATTTCCACGTTATCTAGGCTCAGTGACGAGTCGTAGTTTCGGCCAAAATGCGTTTACTCGCGTATTTTGTAACCAAACTACTCTAGGGTATTAAAACCGTTTGTTTTAATACCAAACCTGTTTTCTAACTTTACTAAACATGTTCTAGCATGTTTAGCTCGTCTCTTTTAGATTTGTGCTTGTTTAGGGTCGTAAAGGTAAGCGATCTAATCAATCGCTTATACTTTCGAAGCCGACCCATTTGGTCAATCATTAGGATCCGACCAAACACATTAGGTGACCATAGTTGTATAGGGAATAACCTTTTGAGGTTATACCTTATGGTCACGTCGTTTAAGTAGTTGTATTATAAGTAATTCTTATGCCTTAGGAAAATTACCAAAATGCCCTTTTACGCATAAATTCATTTTAAGCATATGTAACTTAAATTTTGACATCTAAACTGATTTAGCAACAATATTAAACATGTTAAGGCATATCTTGCTTGTCATAGGACTAGTTAGGCATTCCAAACGCGTTTTACGCAAACGACGCGTTAAAGTGGCGTAAGCTACCTAAACGGGTCGTAATGGGTCAAAAGCACTTAGGATAGGTTTCGTTTTAGTACGTAGGCTTTGTTAAACCATATTACATAAGTTCCCATACTTATTTGGTTTACGAACCCTTGTACTACCCGATCCTCCGATAGGTCCGTTTATTAATGTAGATACCTATATAGGTGCCGTTTGATTTCGTGATCTTCTAGCTTTGCTTGGTGGTTATCCTAAGACTTCTAAGCACCCTCAAGTGAGTACACAGACCCCTCTTTTACTGTTTTTCAAACATTTTGGGGTGAAACACATGTGCCTACTTGTTACTTTCATGATTTCATGCTTTTATATCATATACTTGCTATGTTCAATAGTACACTATTAGTACATGATTTTATTATGTTTTTGCTATGTATGCCCATTGTGTGCATACTTAGTACATCGTTTTACATAACATTTCATGCTATGTATGTTCATCATACTTAGTACATTTTACATCACATGCTATGTATGTCCATTGTGTGCATACTTAGTACACCGTTTTACAAGACATTTTATGCTTTGTATCATGCTATGTATGTCCATCCGTCGCATACTTAGTACATTGTTTGTGCATTCTTACCTATGGTTTGGTTAGTACATATTTCACTTGCCATACATGACATTTTGTTTACACATTACTTGATTGACATTTGACAACGGTTTAGACATGGGCAATTTACATTGGTGGTTTATGTGGGTAAGTGATTTGAGTAACGAGACGTGTGTAATGTGATACAAGCATGGTGGATACGCCGCTGGTACTTCCTATATATAAGTGCTTGTATTATATTACATGGCGTAGCGTTATTTAAATCATTCATTTGGACTTATACATTTTTACACAAATAACATATTTTTCACGAGACATTGTTTTACAAAACAGTTTGTTTTATACAAACTCCTTTTTACTTGGTTATTCACTTAACCTTACATCATTCTTTTTAACTATACCTATCTATCATCGATTTTCAAACGTTTTATAAAAGCAAACACTTAAACTGGATTTATGACAAGTTTTTGGTTAAACATTTTCTTAAACCTAAGTCATGAATCTTGATTTTCATAAAACCTATGTACTCGCCGGCATTTTTATGCTGACGTATTTTCACATGTGTTTCAGGTACAGTAGTTGGTGTTATATGATGATGATGTTGGTGTATGCTCACATAGGATTGGACGAGGCCTTAGTGACATTAAAAGATGCAAGACTAGTTAATTTTTGTTATGTTTCTTTATTGTTAAGACATTGTAACTCATTTAATTCAATAAAACGAAGTTTGTTTAATCCATGGTTGTGAAACAATGATTCTGTTACAACACTCCCCGACGTTTCCGCCATGTTTTGTTGTTTTACGTGGTCGGGGTGTGACAGAAAAGTTGGTATCAGAGCTCATGGTTATAGGGAATTAGGTTATTAGTAATGCTTTGACCTAGTCTATAACCTTCTTAGGACCCTAACGCGAGTTTACTTGCGTTTAGTCATAAAACAATACCGTCACTTATCCTTAAGTGACAACCACAACGAGAACATAAATTTGATCTGCTTTGAAAACTAATCATCTGTTCTAGGATGATTGATTACTAGGTTTTGAACCCTTTGTTATAAGGTTTCGAACCCTTTAAGTTTTCAAAATTCCGTCAAAGTTTGGGTCTAAATAATGAGAACACGTGCAAACTGGAAGAGTGGGTGCCTGTACCCTGAGTTTTCTATCTAAGGCTAGAGTGTTCGTACAAATCCGCAGTATCGGACCAGTCACTCTTACCTGGGAACTCTTGGGGTGAGTGTCCACTTATAGGCGAGCATATCTTCGCGATACATTATGGGGACCTATTTACTTTGATTCAACCTTTGTGTGTCGTTTGTTTGCTTCGTGGTTCAAACAAATGACCATCACCCATGCTTTTGGTCGGTAATTTCCTATTCTTACCCAATGCCATTTCACTTGTTTCTCTCTCTTGTTTCCCTTTTAGAATGCCTCCACGACGCGACAATCAGATACCTAATGAAGAACTGGCAGCTATCATTACACAGCAAATGACTGCTGCAATCCTGAACATCGTTGCTCAATGCAACCAAGCTCTCAACAACAATAATGCCCCTGCAACTTCAAGACGTTCAATTCAGCTAAGCCATCAAAGTTTTCTGGGTCTCAAGGAGCGACTGCACTTCTACAATGGTTCGAGAGTCTAGAGAGCACCTTCAGACATGTTCAATGCCCAAACGAGCGAAAGGTAGATTTCGCATCTAGTGTCTTTCAAAAGCGGGCTTTGACATGGTGGAATGGTGTAATGAGAGATAGGGGTGCCGATGTGGCACTAGCTCAAACATGGGAAGAGCTTCGAGCTTTGATGATGAAGGAATTCTGTCCTCGTCACGAGATCAGGGCCTTGGAAAAGGAATTCGACGATCTTAAGCAAGATAGCGGTGAGCATCGAGCCTACACGGATCGTTATGAGGAGCTGAGCCTGTTGTGTCCTTCCATGGTTACTGATAGACTGTCGTCGGGTCTATGCAAAAACCTAAAATTACCTATAGACAGGGTAAGTCAGGTATCGAATCCAGAGGAGCATGTGGTCAGTGTAATACCGTTTAACTAATCTAAACTTACTTTATGAAATTTGCTAGTTTATCTATTTTTGTAATTTTTATGAATAAGTATTGTGAAAATGAGAAAACAAAGATAGGAACGTGACCACTCCGGGATTCAGATTCTGTAAACACTTAATAATCTAATTATTGTTTATTTGGATGCCACTGATTAAATGGTAAATCTGTCACATAAACCAATTACTTATACAAGATCCTAGCATAATACCAATTGATCAGAGAGATATTAACCGCAAGCATAAATAATTATTCAATCAGCAAAGGCACAATTAGATTCAACATAAATACGTCTCTCTGGTTATCACCAGGATTTGTCTGTCACACAAATTGTATATATATATATATGTGAATGCAATTCGGTCAACACCTAATTACAATCTAATTCTCAAACAAACAGAACTAAATTAAAAGTGAAATACAAGAATCATCACCCGGAGTGTTCACTAGAGATTTAGCCGCTCATGTCGGTTGGTTGATCTTCAAAGGCCGGATGTACGGATGAAACATTATCACTGTGATATTGGCGATATTGGCTTCGATTTTTGTGCGGATGATGTATGATGAACGATTCCCCACAAAAAGTGTGGTGAACCCCTCTTAGAAGTCGATCCTCTGTATGATGTTGAGGGCTCCCCAAAAAATAATGAAGGCTGCCCCCCTAATTCCAATAATCCCTGAATATCATCTGCGATATTGATTATGTTGGATGGTTATCAAAGCCCAAAAAAAAATTATTCAATGTTTGCTGCCCAATCGTGATGGATCATGAGCCCACCACAATAGTCACGTGCACCACAAACCTTGTTTTGTCTTTCCAACCGTAAGCCGCATGTGGAACTTTCTGTTTCTTTTTGTGAAAATGAGACCAAAAGTCAACATGAGTTATCATATGCCTCCAATCACAATCGTCTAACATGTTGCATTGTGATGATAATTTCTATTAGTGTTGTTGACTTCCTTTTAATGCTCCAAGAAACTTTTCCATCAAAAGTGACGTATACTTTGCCAATTATTTATGAGCATTCAATGTTGTGATATTTATTCACATTGTAAGTTACTCTTTACACCTTGAAAGTTGAGATATGAACCTTAGTATTCCCCATCTTGTTTTCCACTCACAAAAACAACTTTCATTAAATAACACATTGGCCCCTCAACTTCAATGTTTCATATTTCTCGCATAACCAAACCATCCATTCGACCCGAAAACAACCGTTGGCTGCACTCATCAATCTCACTTGATCCACTTTCTCTCTAAACCCCGTATCTTCACCAAGTTACGCGTTCTTACCTGCAAACATACAAACACTTGCAATAAACCAATTCCAAGCATATAATCATATAAAACAAGCTAAATCACACAAAATCAACACATAAATACCCATGTTTCACACCCTCCATCACATCCCCACACTTACCTTTGATTGTCCTCAAGCAAACCGATACGGAACTACTCACCATAGTAACAATACCTCTAAACCCCTATACCGATGCAACAATTTAAGTCCCAAGTCATACCCGTTCCATAGACTGACACAATCGAGATTGACAGTCCGACAAGCAATTGATGCACTTTTTTTTTTACTTAAGACTTGTCTATTCAGAACTAACATGCTTAGGATTCTAACACATGCTACACGCCCCTCACAATAACCTCTCCTCTCGGTTAAAAACTGAACTAGCGTGTAATGTGCTAGCAATTATAACACTCAAAACCAAACATGAAATTCTGTAAATCATAAGCTTGTATGACAATCACACCTCCACTGTATCATATAACACGACACGTATCAGAAGGACTTTCGGTTTTGGGCTTAGGCTAAAGGTAGGAAGATTTTAGGTTTTTTTTTTTTTTTTTTTTTTTTATGTGTGGCGAACAAACAAACGACCAAACCGTGACAACTTTATTTGCAACACATAACGGACTTTTGGGTTGGTTTCTACCCAAGACATAGACAATATTCACAACACTTTCTCTTTTTTTTTCTTTTTCTATATTTTTTCATTTTTTTTTGTTTTCTCTTTTTTTTCACTTATTCATAATATGTCATTCACAGTCGGTATCAAAAAATTCACATCAGGTGGACAAATGAACGGTAAATAGGCTCGACAGGGCTACTAAGGGTGATAACTAGGTGAACATAAAACAAACAAACAAACAGGTGTAAGGGATATCCTAATGCCTTTATCATTTATGTGCACATGTTAAACCACAGTCTCAGCATGCATCAAATCATACAAGTTCTAACACAGAATAACATGCGGCCTGCTCTCATCAAATGAAGTCATAAGATAAATCATTCTATCATTCTACAGGCTCAAAATTCTCACCAAAGAAGGGTAAAAGGCTGCCGACATGTAGCATATGCAATCTAAAGCATGTTACCCCTAAATAGACATCTCTTTTCAGTTCTTTTAACTAAAAACACCTGCCGGACCTACTCTCATGAAACTTAAAGGAATGACCATGACAAGGGACTACGTTAATTTACTACCGGCAAGGAACCCATTAGTGATTGAAACGTTCGGGTTTTTTTTAATCCGTTTAGCTTATTTAAGGTGATGAAATTTTTCAAAATTTTCAATTTTTTTTTACTTTTCATCGTTCTCAATCACTTTTAACCTCTTTCAAACCTTTCCCTTCCCGGGTTTCCCATATCCCCACACTTGGGCGACATTGTCCCCAATGTATAGTGCTTTTAAAACAAAACCCGGGAATACCAACTAACAACCCCCTGAGTGGCTATCCCTAGCACAAATAACGTAAACACATTCCCTAAACATAAATAGTTCAACACCACCAAAAACAAAAATAAAAATGCAATAATAAAAGTGGAACAGACTCCCCTGGTTTAAAGCGTAGAATCCTCATGCGTCATGTTCCACCACGACCGTATAACATTTCATTCGCGGCCGTGTCCAACAAGTACTCGGGTCAATCTCTACGATTAGTGTTCAGATCATCCCCGTCCAAATGGAGATTGAGTATGGACAGTTTTGACTGACTCTAATCCGTGCATTGTCCGCCACTGCAACTAGGACGTATTGGGATTTCACCAAACATCCCCACACTTGGACCATTGCATCCGTAGAAATTATTAACCTGGTAACCTGCAACAATAATCACGCAAAACAGAAAAAAAAAATACACTACTCTACATCCTCGGGCTGCCTCCCGAGAGCGCTAAGTTTATAGTCTTCAGCCAGACCGTATCTGGTTAAGCTCATGGTGGTTCATATAGTATCCCCTGTGTATGAAACACATGGTTATCATCCCACATCCATCCATCATCTCTTATGGCGTCCCAATGATCCGGGTTATCTGGATCTGTATCATCGAAAGAATATAATAACTCGCCCGTACGTGTCTCTATGGGATTCTTCTTGGATTTGGTTGCTTCCTTTGGTGGCATCTTTTTTCGCTTGGCTAATTGCTTTTTAATTCTCAATTTGAGCCACCAAGGTGACTTGGCCTCTTTATCCTTCACGATCTTGTCATCTTTAGACCTGTCAATCATAGCAACACTCTCTTTCGGGCCATCGTCACACACTCGAGAATAACTCGTGTTAGTAACAAAATCCCATGAACAAGTATTTATAAATGAATAATCAAAAGAATGTGAAAGGAAGTCAATAGAAAGCTTACGGCTCCCGTATGTCATATCAATTGTACCTTTCCAGCAACAGATCTGAGCATCTGCAGTGGCCAAGAATGGTCTGCCAAGTATCACCCTCAATTGTTCCTTCTCTGTATATGGATCTAAGACAACAAAATCTTCAGGATAATAAAAGTCACCTACCTTTACAGTCAATCCCTTCAAAATTGTAACAACTGCCACTAAAATCCATAATTAGGATGGTAATTAGCTATTAAGAAAACCCTAATTAAGAAACCCAAGTAATTCTGCACTAACCCTAAAATTTCCAGAACAATCAGAATCAGGATCAGGGCCCCTAAAACTCAGGGGGGGCAAAACCCTAGTTACGATTATCTAAATAACTTGCTGGCCGTTTTGAATTTTACAATTTTATCAACTCAGCTAAGTTACTTAGACACGAAGCTACCTATAGAAAATAGGTGACCACTCGCGTAGCGCGACACCTATAGGGGTTACCCCTCGCGCTACGCTACAGGGACAAATTTCGCGTAACATAGCTTACCACTCGCGTAGCGCCACGCCTATAGTGATACCCCTCGCGCTACGCGACGGTGTCAAATTTCAGGTATAAATAGAGGAGTCTGGGACTTGATTTCTGGCACAAAAACGACGAAGAAATTCGTTGTACACGCTAAGTTATAGCCAAAATACTACACAAACACACACTAATCTCGAAACGCTGCCGCAATCAGGGTAATAACTCGATCGCTATTACGATTCAACGTCCGATCGATTATAACTATCCAACGATAGTCCAGGTGCTGCTCAATTGAGCTTGTACTTTGATTATTCGTCGTGATTTCGACTTGAATATTAGAGTGCTGTTCGAATTCGGACTATGCTCTGTTATTTGTTGTGAATCCGATTGAATTATCGAGTATTGCACTGATTAATCGCTGTGAAGGTTTAATCTCGTGAATTGACGTAACTGCTGTATTAAGTTACCTACCTAGTTGTGTGCACTAGGTTACAAGGATAAATCAATAGGCTAAGCTCTACCTGTATAAATCTACAATATATCAAGGCTTATCTGTAGACTAAACTTTGGCCGTATGAAACTGCATGATTATAAAGTGAGTCATTCCTCTTTTATAAACTCTTTTCTCACAGTTTGTGAGTCATTCTTCTTTTTAAATTGTTTTCTCACAGTTTGTGAGTAAGTATTACAATACCTCAAATTATTTTCAAGGTTATAATTACAGGGATTAAGTCTTTGTAAATCACCAAATTACAGTCGGTATGTGGGGTATTGTGCACAGTACTGTTATTATCACTCTATGTGAGTGAATATTACTCTATGTGAGTTATTTCTACTCTGTGTGAGTACACCGTCACTATTTGGGCAACAGGACCCAATAGTGGTATGACCACAGTCACAGAAATGAATCGAGTGACAAATACCCATTCTTGATAATTGGTTGATAGAAACATTGTAATCGCTCTTAATACTGTGAATTATAACTAACGGGTCGTTTTAGAAAACAGAATGATTCACTCAGTATTTCCCGCTGACACAAAACCTTTTTAAAACGCGTTTCAGGTAATTACAGTATATTGGAGTAAGAATTGAATCCGGCACCAAAGGCATCAAGAAGTGGCTTATTTCATTAATTAAACCAAATTAAGAAATATCATTTTTATATTAAAAGCTACCTTTGTAAAACATGGGTTTATCCCATCTATTTAATAAATAAAATCCGGTGTTTTTAAACTCTGATATTTTTCCTAACTCACGGTCCTGATGAAATTTCCGCTGTAATGTTTTTCAAAATAAAAATAACCACCGGTACCCCGGGACTGCTCACGGCACCCGATTCCGTCCAGGGTGGGTCGGGGGTCGTGACAGAAGGTGGTATCAGAGCTAAGCCACTGCTTTAAGCCTATAAGTGTTGTGATAATAATACCTAAGCCTAAATAAAAAGAGTTAGGAGATTTCTATTAAATGGTAGCACAACTGATAGCAGTTAGACTGGAACATAAGAAAAGATGCCTTAGTATAAGTTAAGCCACTGGTTTACACAATTAGGTGTTATGATAATACCTAAGTGAAACGGAGAATTAGAAACTTAATATTATCTGATAGCACTCCGGATGATATTTAGACTTGAACTTAAGAATTTTGCCTTAAAATAAATTTTAAGGTAAATTACTTATATAAGGTAATGGATACTGGTATGACGGTTAGCAGGCAATAGCACTTAATTGCTATTTGTTCCTGCTTATGGATATTATTTGGTCCAGAATAAGATATGTTATGGGGATACAAATTTCCTTAATAAAAGCCCTAATAAAAGAGGCACTTCTTGAAAAGATACTATTTATGGGAAATAGAAAATTTTCTCCGGCAAAAACTGGGTATAGAGTAGCAGATTCTCCAGCTTGCCCGGACATATTGAGATTACCGCTCCGGCGCGAACCGGATAAGACGGGGTAAATGATATGTCAAATCGGTGACAAGATTTCCCTAAATAGTATCATGACCAAATACCTGACTGGTTCTTGGAAATATGAATTTGTTAAATACATTAACCTGATAAATGGTATGTTTATTTCAGCATGTGAAATATGTGATTATATAGATAGGTATATCTATAAGCAAATTCCAAAAACCCATAAGGATTGACAAATTGAAATAAAGTACAAAGCATCCGTGTCTAGAATTCTTTATCAGGAATCTCTTTTCCAATATCAAACATTATTTTGTTTGATCATTTACCTCGTAACTCATACAATGAGAACTCTTTAAAGATAGGATATCATCGAAAGTATAAAAATGTACAAGGCACAAGTAAGAAACATATAAAGTTGTGCTAATACACAAGAAAACACATGAAACTTAAAATATACATCCACAGACGTTGAAATATATCACACACGACTTTCCAAGGCAAGAACTTTGAAAAGTGTAAATTGGGCACGATGACACCAATACTAATTCTGTCAGTAGAAAACTACTAGTTAGAAAGAAACACTCTTGCCATATGATTCTACCAACGACACAGATCTCGCTAAGGTACGTTCCATAATCACACTGCAAAAAGGAATCACATACCTTTGTAAATTCTCTATTTTATTTTTTTCGACATTCCATAACAACATCACACTAGTATCACACGGAAATCCAAGTAAAGTTTTTATATTATTAAAACTCTGACTTCTGCCTATAGTAAGTTAACTCTCGTGTGTCTACTCCTTCGAATAGGCATCATACCATGAGGATTTCTTTCATAGTAGCAAATTTTTTACATTTCTTGGTAAAACCACACGTTCATTGTACGTATGGTTCATTCAAATTAGGAAGACCATAGGAGGACATTATACCAATTGTTGTTTAATCAAAAGTTCAAATATTATTTCGCTATAGTTGATCTTTGCATAGTAAAACCTCGTTTTACAAAGCAATGACTCTTTAATATCAAATCAATGAATTTCTCGAAAAACTCGATTTTCCATGGTTTCTGTTATAATGATGTCCGAACTTCCTTATTACCACTCGTTTTGTTCAAACCCAGTTAAATTACTCACAATTCGTATTCAATTCCAGGTCCCATAGGATATTTTAAGCCATCATATTCAAATTCAAAATAATCCCAATAAGCACTTTGATTCCCTTGAAACTATAACATGTTTTTGGCCTTCGATTTCACTAAAATATTTCTTTGATCACAATCACCCTCTGGTGACATCTCCACAAAATCTGAAGATTTCGCTAATCTCGGATTTAAAATTATTTATATTAAATTTGCCTTATTAATTTATTCAATAAAAGTAATCTTAAAACAATCATATACTCAGATAATGATACACAAATTCACCTCCTATTCCGATGTAAGTTTATGATAATATATCAGTATTTTAAATACCCTGGTTATTGTCAGGAGCAGATATTGAGTAGCCTAGCCTTAGTTAGGCATGGACTGATCACCTATGCTTAAACAAGGCAGCACTAACCAATATCCAACCATAATAATAACCATTTAATGTATATAAATTAAGTTATCATACTTATTTATTCCAACAGTCAAAAAGAACATTGTAAGCATTTGCATGCACTCTTAACTTTGTTAAGAAAAAGAAAAAATTGTACGCCAAGATCTCGAAGTATGAATTCTGGCTACAGGAAGTGCAATTCTTAGGTCATGTTGAAAATCACGAAGGTATCCATGTGAATCCTTCTAAACCAGAAACAATTACTAAATAGAGGATTCCGCAAACAGCCATAAAAATTCGAAGTTTTCTAGGTTTAACTGGATACTATAGACAATTTATTTAAGATTGTTCCAAGATAACTAAACCCTTAACTAAGCTAAACCTGTAAAATAGTTAAGTTTGAGTGAGGACCTAGACAAGAAGAAGCTCTTAAGATATTAAATCAAAGGTTAACAAGTGCTTTAATTTTAGCATTTCCAAAAGAAACTGAAGTATATGGTGATACTTCAAAATTAGGAATAGAATGTGTGTTGATGCAACGCAAAAAGGTAATTGCGTATGCCTTCAGGCACTTAAAAGCACGAGGAAAATTTTACTCATGATTGAGAACTAGGAACTATAATTTTGCCCTTAAGATTTAGAGACATTATCTGTAGATACAGATCACAAAAAGATAAAGATACGTATTTGGGCAAAACAAACTAAACATTAGGCAAAGAAGATGGATAGAAATCCTAAATGAGTACAACTGTGATATCCAGTATCACGAAGAAAAGCAAATGTAGTTGCAGATGCTTTAAGTCATAAGTATCATGAAAAGCAAGAGTGAGTCCATGCTCTTAGATTAAGATCTACGGTTAGATTTAATGAAGCAACTAAAGAAAGTTCAAGAAACAGTAATCGAAGACAATGCTGAAAGAATGAAAGGACAAGCCAAAGAATTAAAACAAAGAAGTGATAGAATTTGGAGATTCCCTAAGAAAACAATTGGATACCTAAGCAGGGTAAATTAAGAAATAAGATTCTAGATAGATCTAGGTATACCATGTACCCAGGTAACAATCAGATATACCAGGATTTAAGAAATAACTTTTGGTGGATAGGAATAAAACATGGACATAGCCAGTCATATATCTAAGTGTCTCACCTGTTCACAAGTTTAGGCAGAGCACTAGAAACCTTTAGGATTACTCCAACAATTAGAAATGCCTATATGAAAATAGGAACTCTTAACAATAGATTTTGTTACTAAGTTACCCAAAACCAGAAAAGGTAATAAAACGATTTGAGTAATCATGGATCGATTTACCCAAATCAGCTCATCTTCTAAACTATGAAAGAAACCTTTAGCATAGAAAGGTTAACCAAGTTGTATGTAGATGAAACAGTATCCTTACATAGAGTTCCACTCTCCGTTGTATCGGACAGAAATAGTCGTTTCACTTTTCATTTCTGGAACAAGTTTCCAAATAGCAATGAAAACACGACTAAATTTAAGTACAGCTTATCATCCCCAAACAGACGGACAAAGTAAAAGAACCATTCAAAACCTTGGAAGACATGCTGCAAGCATGTGTGATAACCATTCAAGTAGGATAACCACTTACCCTTAATTAAATTCTCCTATAACAATAATTATCATTCAAGTATCAAAACTGTCCCATCCGAAGCACTGTACAGACGTAAGTGCAAACCCCAGTTTGTTAAGCAGAAATAGGAGAAAATTAATTATCAGATCCTAAAATTTTACAAGAAACCCCTGACAAAATAACTCAAATCAAAGAAAGACTGAAAACAGCTCGAGATCGTCAGAAGAACTATGCAGATAATCGTCGTAAACCTTTAGAATTTCATGTAGGAGATAAGGTACTCTTAAAAGTTTCTCCTTGGAAAGGTATAGTACGATTCGGTAAGAAAAGAAAGCTAAGTCCGAGATACGTTGGACCATTCCCCGTAATTCAACGAATAGGACCAGTTGCATATCGTTTACAACTACCAGAAGAATTGGCTGGAGTACATGATGTATTTCATATATCCCATCTCAAGAAATGTCTATCAGACAAATCCCTGGTAGTACCTCTTCAAAATATAGAGATAAATGAAAAAAAATTAAAATTCATAGAGAAACCATTGGCTATCGAAGATCGAAAAGTCAAATTCCTCAAACATAAACGACTGGGTTGGTCAAAGTCAAGTGGAATTCAAAGAAAGAGCCAGAATACACTTGGGAGCTGGAGTCCGAAATAAAGCGAAAATATCCACATCCCTTCCAGTAAATCTCGAGGACGAGATTTTTCTTACGGTGGGGAGGATGTAACAACTGCCACTAAAATCCATAATTAGGATGGTAATTAGCTATTAAGAAAACCCTAATTAAGAAACCCAAGTAATTCTGCACTAACCCTAAAATTTCCAGAACAATTAGAATCAGGATCAGGGCCCCTAAAACTCAGGGGGGGCAAAACCCTAGTTACGATTATCTAAATAACTTGCTGGCCGTTTTGAATTTTACAATTTTATCAACTCAGCTAAGTTACTTAGACACGAAGCTACCTATAGAAAATAGGTGACCACTCGCGTAGCGCGACACCTATAGGGGTTACCCCTCGCGCTACGCTACAGGGACAAATTTCGCGTAACATAGCTTACCACTCGCGTAGCGCCACGCCTATAGTGATACCCCTCGCGCTACGCGACGGTGTCAAATTTCAGGTATAAATAGAGGAGTCTGGGACTTGATTTCTGGCACAAAAACGACGAAGAAATTCGTTGTACACGCTAAGTTATAGCCAAAATACTACACAAACACACACTAATCTCGAAACGCTGCCGCAATCAGGGTAATAACTCGATCGCTATTACGATTCAACGTCCGATCGATTATAACTATCCAACGATAGTCCAGGTGCTGCTCAATTGAGCTTGTACTTTGATTATTCGTCATGATTTCGACTTGAATATTAGAGTGCTGTTCGAATTCGGACTATGCTCTGTTATTTGTTGTGAATCCGATTGAATTATCGAGTATTGCACTGATTAATCGCTGTGAAGGTTTAATCTCGTGAATTGACGTAACTGCTGTATTAAGTTACCTACCTAGTTGTGTGCACTAGGTTACAAGGATTAATCAATAGGCTAAGCTCTACCTGTATAAATCTGCAATATATCAAGGCTTATCTGTAGACTAAACTTTGGCCGTATGAAACTGCATGATTATAAAGTGAGTCATTCCTCTTTTATAAACTCTTTTCTCACAGTTTGTGAGTCATTCTTCTTTTTAAATTGTTTTCTCACAGTTTGTGAGTAAGTATTACAATACCTCAAATTATTTTCAAGGTTATAATTACAGGGATTAAGTCTTTGTAAATCACCAAATTACAGTCGGTATGTGGGGTATTGTGCACAGTACTGTTATTATCACTCTATGTGAGTGAATATTACTCTATGTGAGTTATTTCTACTCTGTGTGAGTACACCGTCACTATTTGGGCAACAGGACCCAATAGTGGTATGACCACAGTCACAGAAATGAATCGAGTGACAAATACCCATTCTTGATAATTGGTTGATAGAAACATTGTAATCGCTCTTAATACTGTGAATTATAACTAACGGGTCGTTTTAGAAAACAGAATGATTCACTCAGTATTTCCCGCTGACACAAAACCTTTTTAAAACGCGTTTCAGGTAATTACAGTATATTGGAGTAAGAATTGGATCCGGCACCAAAGGCATCAAGAAGTGGCTTATTTCATTAATTAAACCAAATTAAGAAATATCATTTTTAAATTAAAAGCTACCTTTGTAAAACATGGGTTTATCCCATCTATTTAATAAATAAAATCCGGTGTTTTTAAACTCTGATATTTTTCCTAACTTACGGTCCTGATGAAATTTCCGCTGTAATGTTTTTCAAAATAAAAATAACCACCGGTACCCCGGGACTGCTCACGGCACCCGATTCCGTCCAGGGTGGGTCGGGGGTCGTGACAAAAATCCCTCGGGGCCTTCCTCGTGAGTATTTAGCTAAAACCATAGGATCATTAACCTGTTGCAATGGGCCCAAATCATACCTGTCATAAATATACCCGGGAAGAACACTCATACTAACTCCAAAATTCAATGAAGCGTTATCTGTCTTGAGATCCCCAAGTTGAATTGGGATGAGCGGTTCCCCTGGATCTCTATCTGTCTCTGATCCAGCATCCTCAACCAGGCTAACTGTAGCTTTTCTTTCTGCAAAATTGTCAAACTGATTAGTTAGTTGTTCAATTCGCTGGTTAAGTGATTCATTAATATTTTGCTGTTCCTTGAGAGACTGGGTGAGTTCCTCTACATGCTTGAGGAGGGTTTTGAATAACTCTAAAATCTTATCTTCCTTAATTGCATTTCGATTCTGCTCGTTACCGCCTTTATCGGATTGATTGTAATTTTGATATCCTCTGGAGCCATGATCCGGATGGTAAGAACGTGGACAATCTTGAGCCCAGTGATTGTGACTCCCGCAACATGAGCATGCTTCAACATCATAATCCCATTCCATAGTTGCTGCACAAGTAACAAACTAAAAGTAGTACTGAAAAAAAATAAATAAAAAAAAATCAAATAAAAGATATAACACTAAGCGCACTAGCTCCCCGGCAGCGGCGCCAAAATTTGATCGGAGTGTCGCGCTCCGGTCAAAGATAATATTTATATACCCTAATTACCCTCAACAAATAGCTAGTGGTAGCAAGGGGTCGAACCACGAAGAGTATGTGGTTTGTGTGCGGATTTGATTGAATTATGAATAGATGTTGTCACTTTTATGAAGCTTGCTAAAATATGTTTTTGTGTTTTTGTTTGATTGGAGATGTGAATTATAACTACTAAAAACAAACAATTGCAATGATGTAAATAAAGGTTTTGACAAGATAGAGAAAACAAGGTTCACACCCGGTTCGGTTATTGCAATCCTAGGGTTCTTACAAGTTTTAGATTTAATTCACTTGAATATGTTATTAACGGATTTCTATCATCAAAGCTTAGGTACCAATTGTTATCAACGCATACACGGACTACAATGCACTTCGTTACTTCGGACAAGTAAAACCTTTTGAATGACAAGGCATAATTGCACAAACTTATTTCGCAAAGTCAAATTTCATAACTCACTCGACAATTCACAAATATAGTTCAAATGCAAGACAATTGTCAATCAATTCAAATACAAATCAAGTTGTCACAAAACCAAACTAAATCATTGTTCAAACCCTAGACTTACAATAACCTACACCGGGGTGAAACCTCCAAGAAATTAGCCGCTCATGGTGTAAATGGCACGATCAACGGATGCACGGAACTTGAATTGGGTCATCTTGGAGCTTGAAGATGGATGATTGAATGGTTAGGGTTTGGAATGGTTGGTGGTGATGAATGGATTAAATGATGGTTGATGATTAGGGTTGTGGAATGAAGATTGGATGGTTTTTGATGGTGGGTGATGATTCAAGGTTGTAGGATGGATGATAGATTGATTGGTGATGAGATCGTTCGTGAATATGGCTCCAAGAATGTCTTTCAAACTCCCAAAAAATGTGTAACTCCCGAATTCCCTAAGTTTCCACCAATCACCATCGAGCTAAAACCCCCAAACATCAAAATTCGCGTTTCCGGATTTGAAAGGCCGTCGCCGACGGCCCTCAACCCGTCAGCGACGGGTTCTGGTTTGCAATTCTGATCCGACGCCCTAATTAACTGGCTACAGGAAAATTGTGCCTACGGGCGTTTCTCGATGGCGTCGCCGACGGCTTGGGGCCCGTCGGCGACGGGTTCTTGATTCTTCATTTCCAGTTTTTTCTTGTTTCGCTTCCGTGTGATCCGTACTGCATTCCGGTGCTCCGGTTCTCGACCCGGTGACCTGTAAAGCTCCCGAAAAGCTCCTTAAACTCTTTTAGACCTGTAGCACACAAATCCCATTAAAAGTAGGCTATTCGAAACTAAAACTCACGTAAAAACGTTAAGTTAAACAATAACAAGCACCGGTTTTCAACCACGTATCACATCCCCACACTTGTCTTTTGCTTGCCCTCAAGCAAATCTGTTTTTCACTTTCACGTGGGTCAAACAATGAATATACATCCCATTCCCGAGACAAAGGTTAAGGTCTAATGTCATGCTAAAGTTCAAACTCTTTACAATATTCAATGTAATTAGTGGTGACGTGCTTTAGATACACAAATGGTTACCCAAGATTAACCCGCCCGTAAAACTAACAAATCATGCATATCCCTCACAATGTGATCTCCACTCGGCTTAAAGTTTGCTAACATGTGTAATGTATTAGCTTTTCAACAATTAATCGCTCAAAACCAAATAGAACACGTACCCGCATAGGCTTGCAACTCAATCATTCTCCACTATCGAACACAAATACTAAGCACAAGTCAAAAGGTCTTTGAGGGGTTGTAACGGGGCTAGGCGAAGGGTAGGAATAGGATATTTTTAAAGTGACTAAGGTGATGAAAAATTCGATTTTTTATTACAAACCACTAAACTAAACAAGACTACAAAAAAACATCAACTATGAGGCAACAACTTCCGCCTTTTATTCAACCAACTACTAGCACATCTTTTTGTGTTTTTCTCAATGCTTTTTCATTCTTTTTCGCAACATTTTCTGATGTTTTTTTTTTTTTTTTTTTTTTTTTTTACAAATGAATCACAACTATACAAACTTAAGATCCTATAATCGAATTTTCATCACACGGGTTTAAAAATAAAAGGCTTATGGTTATGGGCTAAGTGGGTTGTCAAATGAAAGGTTTAGGCTCAAATTGGGCGACTAGGGGACTTGTTTGGGTAAGGATAGATAAATGGTTTAAAAGGAAAAGGTTTACCTAATGCCTTAATCATCCTCGTGCTTGTATTCGATCTATAGTCTCGAATGTATCAAAAGTTTCAAGTTCTACAATACGCGACTAATGGCCCACTCAACAAAGAAACATGTGAATGTGAATCTATGATGTATAAAGGGCTCAAACCTCACGTATAAGGGTATGATATGTGATATGCATACATTGCTAGTTCCTTAGGCGAATTATTCTCAAATAACCACCCGCTAAATACCCGATATGCTTATTAATTTGAACTTGACCATGACAAAAGACCAAATGGGTTGTGACATCCCTCGTTGACTTGGTTACTTGTGCTTTTGAGATTGCTTTGAAAATAAGACATTTTGAAAAATTCTTGAAATTTTCCCCCATCCCCACACTTGAGGTAAACATTGTCCTCAATGTGTAGTATTTAAATGAACGGGTCAAAATCGAAAATTTTTACTACTCCCCCATCCCCACACTTGAGGTACATATTGTCCTCAATGTGTAAGAACTAGAGTTTTTTAAAGCACAAGGGATGTGACACGGCTAACCTCCCCAAAATTACACCCCGGAAAATAAAATACACTTTACAATCCACTTATTTGCCACTAAAAATCAAAGATAAAAAGAAACGTATGCACCTGGTTTTTCGCTAGTTCCTCGTGAGCTCTTCATCTTTTCAACCAAGCGGTCGTCTCACGAACATAGTGTACCTACAAATCTTAACCCTTGTGTAGAAGCATGCTTCTCACAACCATCAAAATTTGTTAGTTACCTAGTTCTACCACTTTTATGAAATTATTACCAAGCCATACATTATTTTACCTTTGACTTTATGTGGAAAATATTTTACAACAACAATAACCTAACTCACTTTCGTAGGAATCACGACGGCATTTAGCATATGCACGCAAGCCCTTTAAACCTCCCGATAGCTCGGGAGGACGAGTCGGTCTCGTGAGGGTTATATAGGGAACACACCCACAAAGTTCATTTAACTAGGCAATAATTAAATAAAAACAAAAAGAAATAACGGAAAATAATATACAACAACAACAACATAAAACATACCATACCTCTACCGCTGATATCGCTCGTTTGGATCCATGGGCGGGTTGGGTTGGTATGGATAACCAGTGAGGGCCTCGAACATCTCCCTATAGTTATCTAAGGGGCTTTGCTCCCCTTGGGGCGGTGGTTGGTACGGGATTGGAACGAAGCTAGACCCTACCGCTTCGGGCCAATGCGGAGTCGGGTCGGATGGGCCTTGAGGATAGGGAAGATCGGAGTAATTTGTCCACCCCGAGTGCTCGGCGTAGGGGAGGCCGGCTTGGTAGTCTCTATGGTGTCGCTCCTGATCATGCAACACTTTGGCGTTATTAAGCGCCATCTGTTGAGAGACGTACATGGCACTCCAACGGCGGCGGTTCAATTCTTCTTCTTGTTGTCGACGCGCCGCTTCCGCTTCTTCCCATGCCCGCCTTCGGGCTGCTTCATCCTCCTGTTGCTTTGCTAACTGTTCCATGTGTGATCTTTGCATGGCTTGGAACAGTTCTTGCTCTTCCATGAACTTATTCATTCTTTCACGTTGGGCTCCTTGAGCGTCCCAGTATTCTTGCATTGAAGCTCCGTAAGACCCTTGCCAAGCTTCTCTCCTTTGATTGTATTCCCGACCTTCTCCTATACACGCGGAGACATTATCATATAGGTCCTGTTGCCCCCTATCAAAATTTTTGTAAGAGGGCACACGTCTCCGAGTCACAAAACCTGCCACCTCTGCGTTAATCTCTCTGTGTGGCCGCATGTATCGTTGCCTCGGTCCTTGTGCCCCGGAAGGTTCAGCTTCCTGCTCCTCTTCTTCCTCCATCTCCACATCTTCTTCCCGCACGGGTGGTGCCCCAGAAGTACGGACCTCATACTTGTTCCCCAACTCATCGGTCACAACATACTTATTGCTCGAGAACTTGACCTCTATCTTCCAATTTTTCTTCATGTAAGCCACGTTAAATTCCTCCACTGGCTTAGAGACCCATAGTGCTTCCAGGGGTAAATAGTTTTGCTGCACAATCATGGCACTAATGAGGCGTGCATACGGAATAAACCGCCTCTGAGACGCCTCCCTGGTGGCCCATGTGTTTATCATAACTATGTGCCTCCACGACAGCGTTGGGGTCCCATACAGTAAGGCGTGCACCACCCTACAGTCACTGACTCTCACTCCCCCACGATCACCAAACCTTGCTAAGATGTTTTCAACCGAGATCCCTTGAAGAATCTTTCCTTCAAGCGACATTTGTTTCCGCTTCATTTCCCCCCCTTGGTGGGTCGGTAAAATAACATCTGTCAATTGATCAACATCATTTGGGTTCATATGGTTATCCAAAAACTGCTCGATGGTGGGGTAGTCATATGCTTGTGCTCCCAAAGAGTCAAACCGAGCAATACGATTCATAGTTTCGAACGACATCGTCATGATTCCTCGAGTTGTCTTCCCCACTAGCTTCCATTGTGAAGGGGATTCATTCTTGTTGACAAGCCTCAAGGTTGACAACCATTCACATACTTCCGACAAGTAAATCCTAGAAGTATTGTCTTCACACCAATCCAAACCTTTCCCTTCCCGGGTTTCCCATATCCCCACACTTGGGCGACATTGTCCCCAATGTATAGTGCTTTTAAAACAAAACCCGGGAATACCAACTAACAACCCCCTGAGTGGCTATCCCTAGCACAAATAACGTAAACATAAATAAAAATGCAATAATAAAAGTGGAACAGACTCCCCTGGTTTAAAGCGTAGAATCCTCATGCGTCATGTTCCACCACGACCGTATAACATTTCATTCGCGGCCGTGTCCAACAAGTACTCGGGTCAATCTCTACGATTAGTGTTCAGATCATCCCCGTCCAAATGGAGATTGAGTATGGACAGTTTTGACTGACTCTAATCCGTGCATTGTCCGCCACTGCAACTAGGACGTATTGGGATTTCACCAAACATCCCCACACTTGGACCATTGCATCCGTAGAAATTATTAACCTGGTAACCTGCAACAATAATCACGCAAAACAGAAAAAAAAATACACTACTCTACATCCTCGGGCTGCCTCCCGAGAGCGCTAAGTTTATAGTCTTCAGCCAGACCGTATCTGGTTAAGCTCATGGTGGTTCATATAGTATCCCCTGTGTATGAAACACATGGTTATCATCCCACATCCATCCATCATCTCTTATGGCGTCCCAATGATCCGGGTTATCTGGATCTGTATCATCGAAAGAATATAATAACTCGCCCGTACGTGTCTCTATGGGATTCTTCTTGGATTTGGTTGCTTCCTTTGGTGGCATCTTTTTTCGCTTGGCTAATTGCTTTTTAATTCTCAATTTGAGCCACCAAGGTGACTTGGCCTCTTTATCCTTCACGATCTTGTCATCTTTAGACCTGTCAATCATAGCAACACTCTCTTTCGGGCCATCGTCACACACTCGAGAATAACTCGTGTTAGTAACAAAATCCCATGAACAAGTATTTATAAATGAATAATCAAAAGAATGTGAAAGGAAGTCAATAGAAAGCTTACGGCTCCCGTATGTCATATCAATTGTACCTTTCCAGCAACAGATCTGAGCATCTGCAGTGGCCAAGAATGGTCTGCCAAGTATCACCCTCAATTGTTCCTTCTCTGTATATGGATCTAAGACAACAAAATCTTCAGGATAATAAAAGTCACCTACCTTTACAGTCAATCCCTTCAAAATCCCTCGGGGCCTTCCTCCTGAGTATTCAGCTAAAACCATAGGATCATTAACCTGTTGCAATGGGCCCAAATCATACCTGTCATAAATATACCCGGGAAGAACACTCATACTAACTCCAAAATTCAATGAAGCGTTATCTGTCTTGAGATCCCCAAGTTGAATTGGGATGAGCGGTTCCCTTGGATCTCTATCTGTCTCTGATCCAGCATCCTCAACCAGGCTAACTGTAGCTTTTCTTTCTGCAAAATTGTCAAACTGATTAGTTAGTTGTTCAATTCGCTGGTTAAGTGATTCATTAATATTTTGCTGTTCCTTGAGAGACTGGGTGAGTTCCTCTACATGCTTGAGGAGGGTTTTGAATAACTCTAAAATCTTATCTTCCTCAATTGCATTTCGATTCTGCTCGTTACCGCCTTTATCGGATTGATTGTAATTTTGATATCCTCTGGAGCCATGATCCGGATGGTAAGAACGTGGACAATCTTGAGCCCAGTGATTGTGACTCCCGCAACATGAGCATGCTTCAACATCATAATCCCATTCCATAGTTGCTGCACAAGTAACAAACTAAAAGTAGTACTGAAAAAAAATAAATAAAAAAAAAATCAAATAAAAGATATAACACTAAGCGCACTAGCTCCCCGGCAGCGGCGCCATTTTGATAGACTGTCGTCGGGTCTATGCAAAAACCTAAAATTACCTATAGACAGGGTAAGTCAGGTATCGAATCCAGAGGAGCATGTGGTCAGTGTAATACCGTTTAACTAATCTAAACTTACTTTATGAAATTTGCTAGTTTATCTATTTTTGTAATTTTTATGAATAAGTATTGTGAAAATGAGAAAACAAAGATAGGAACGTGACCACTCCGGGATTCAGATTCTGTAAACACTTAATAATCTAATTATTGTTTATTTGGATGCCACTGATTAAATGGTAAATCTGTCACATAAACCAATTACTTATACAAGATCCTAGCATAATACCAATTGATCAGAGAGATATTAACCGCAAGCATAAATAATTATTCAATCAGCAAAGGCACAATTAGATTCAACATAAATACGTCTCTCTGGTTATCACCAGGATTTGTCTGTCACACAAATTGTATATATATATATATGTGAATGCAATTCGGTCAACACCTAATTACAATCTAATTCTCAAACAAACAGAACTAAATTAAAAGTGAAATACAAGAATCATCACCCGGAGTGTTCACTAGAGATTTAGCCGCTCATGTCGGTTGGTTGATCTTCAAAGGCCGGATGTACGGATGAAACATTATCACTGTGATATTGGCGATATTGGCTTCGATTTTTGTGCGGATGATGTATGATGAACGATTCCCCACAAAAAGTGTGGTGAACCCCTCTTAGAAGTCGATCCTCTGTATGATGTTGAGGGCTCCCCAAAAAATAATGAAGGCTGCCCCCCTAATTCCAATAATCCCTGAATATCATCTGCGATATTGATTATGTTGGATGGTTATCAAAGCCCAAAAAAAAATTATTCAATGTTTGCTGCCCAATCGTGATGGATCATGAGCCCACCACAATAGTCACGTGCACCACAAACCTTGTTTTGTCTTTCCAACCGTAAGCCGCATGTGGAACTTTCTGTTTCTTTTTGTGAAAATGAGACCAAAAGTCAACATGAGTTATCATATGCCTCCAATCACAATCGTCTAACATGTTGCATTGTGATGATAATTTCTATTAATGTTGTTGACTTCCTTTTAATGCTCCAAGAAACTTTTCCATCAAAAGTGACGTATACTTTGCCAATTATTTATGAGCATTCAATGTTGTGATATTTATTCACATTGTAAGTTACTCTTTACACCTTGAAAGTTGAGATATGAACCTTAGTATTCCCCATCTTGTTTTCCACTCACAAAAACAACTTTCATTAAATAACACATTGGCCCCTCAACTTCAATGTTTCATATTTCTCGCATAACCAAACCATCCATTCGACCCGAAAACAACCGTTGGCTGCACTCATCAATCTCACTTGATCCACTTTCTCTCTAAACCCCGTATCTTCACCAAGTTACGCGTTCTTACCTGCAAACATACAAACACTTGCAATAAACCAATTCCAAGCATATAATCATATAAAACAAGCTAAATCACACAAAATCAACACATAAATACCCATGTTTCACACCCTCCATCAGTTACGCCTTTGGATAAGGCGATCGAGAAATACATTGATGGTCTCCCTGACTCAGTTCAGGACATTGTTACTGGTAGTAATCCTGCCACAGTTAGACAAGCCATTGAATTATCTGCTACCCTAACCGAATCTCAGATCAGAAAGCGCAAACTTTTCCGGAAAGGTGACAAGAATCAAGCAGCTAATGTTCAGGAGGAAACCAAGGAAAGCAAAACCGAACCCTCTAAGAAGCATAAGGCTTTGCAAAACTGTGCAATTGCTGCACAACCCAACCAAAACACCCTCAACCAACCAGCTCCACCTCCTGCAAGGAAACCTTATGCCGGTACTGCACCGATATGCAACAAATGTAATGCACACCACTTAGCTCACCTACAGTGTCGTTTGTGTGCATCATGTGGGCGACTCGGTCACCTGGCAAATGCTTGTCGATTTACCCCAAGACAGGTCCAAACCAACCTCAAGTAAATCCTGCTCAAGCTCGTTTTCCCCCAGGTTCTTGCTTCAACTGTGGCGAAATGGGCCATTTCCGAAGAAATTGCCCAAAGCTTGCTAATGCGAATCCAGCACAGGGATGAGCATCGGACCGACTAGAAGACAACATTGTTTAGAAATAATCAAGCCTTATTTATTATTTTCTTTTGTTGTCAAGGTCCATGAAACAGTTGATTGTTGTTTATAAATAAATCTTTTTATTTTACATTGCAATGTACAAATGTGATGGCATGTATAAACAACGTATCCCCTTCAAATACCGACAATCAAGGAGCCGTATTCCTTGAAGAACATACTACCCCCAAAATCCTTCCATTTTATAATCTCTTGCGTTTCCCCAAATACCCGTTTCTTTCAAGGAAACGAAGTACAAGGCGCAAGTTACAACTCTATACGAATACCTAAAGTACCACTATAAATTCTTAATAGGGTACCCAAGGGTATTTCCGTATATTATTATACCTTAATTCGAATATTGCGTTTGCTTGAAAACGAAATCGAATTTTTGGTAGACCATTCTATCTCTATAGATAGATTCTTGAAATGATTAAAGTGCCAAATGAAATCCACGGATTGGATTCCTGGTATACTTTAAGTATCCGCGTCCAAAGGTAACAAACTAAAAGTCAAACTAAACAATTATGTGATTTTGTGCTTATGTGCTCCCTTTTTGTGTTTTTGTGATCCAAATTTTTTTGTTATCCAAATCCTCGTAGAATCTTCCATATCTTCGTATAAGGGATTCATAGTAGGATATCAAAAGGTACTACCTTAAATCCTTAATGGGCTTCAACGTTATAGTTAAAACCCTTGGATTGTTAAGTACTATTCCAAAGTTAAAGACATCCTCCGTTGATGTAGTTAAAGATTCCTATTGGGTAGTTTAGTTAAAGAGGCCCTCTGGTGGTCTAGTTAAAGAGATCATTCGTTGATCTAGTTAAAGAGATTGGTTCGGCAATCTAGTTAAAGATATCATGCGTTGATATAGTTAAAGAGGCCCTCTGGTGGTCTAGTTAAAGAGATCATTCGTTGATCTAGTTAAAGAGATTGGTTCAGCAATCTAGTTAAAGATATCATGCGTTGATATAGTTAAAGAGGCCCTCTGGTGGTCTAGTTAAAGAGATCATTCGTTGATCTAGTTAAAGAGATTGGTTCGGCAATCTAGTTAAAGATATCATGTGTTGATATAGTTAAAGAGGCCCTCGGGTGGTCTAGTTCAAGAGATTGTTTGTTAATCAAGTTAAAAAGATCCTTTGGTGACCTAGTTAAAGAGACTCTATTGAAGTCTAGTTAAATCACCACAGGATTATTCGTTTGATCTTTTCAACTTTATGTTTCAAGCCTTCACAAGTTTCCTTTAAATAAATTTCGGGACGAAATTTGCTGAAGTAGGGGAGACTGTGACACCTGTGTCACTCCAACCATCAAACAAATATCAAACCAATGAAATATTGTATTTCATGCTTGGGATTTGTATAAATATGTGTATCGTTTGCACATATTAATTCTTGTTCGATTTCGGGCTTTAAATCGCTTTCTGGAAGGTTATACGCGATCTGGTGCGTAAAAATAACCAGTTTAATGCAACAAACACTTTGGAACAGTGACATAGGATTAACATACCTTAAATAACCCTTACATAACTTAGAAATAAGTTTTGGATGGTTTGGTATGCCGAAATCAAGTTTATTCGCTTACAGGGACTAAATTCGACAAACTGCGAAAGTACGTCAATTTGTACTGTAACAGACCTTCCGGAACTTGATCATAAGTTAAACACACCCTAAATATCCTTTACATAGCTTAGAAATAGGCTTTGAGGTGTTCCGTGTGCTAAAATAAACTTTATGCCATTCAGGACTAAAAGCGTCAAAAAGTGCATAAGTTTGCATTTTCGCGCATATCTTACGTTCTGAATATATCCGGACATCCAAAAATTTATGTAATCATTAAAATATTTTATTTTAGTGATTGGCATGATAAAATTGCATTCGTCGCGTAATTTGGATCGTTTTTGCGTTCATTACGATTTCCTTCGTAATTAACCGAACAACGCAACCGTACGACCAAACGAACCGACATCCGAGATGTTTTGAGCATATTTTAAGATCCCTATACATTAACTTTATTTTAGAGCCTTGAAATGGGGTTAACGGGACTTAAAAGTGCAAAAAATCAAGTTTTACAAGTGCAGGGGCCATTTTTGAAATTTCTGACTAGATTCAATGAACCTAGTCCAATTTTGAAGGGTTGATGGTTTTAACCCATGGTTTTGCAAAACCATGGGCTGGTATTTAGTAGTTTATAAAATAGTATGGGCCATTCTAGGGGTGCCCATGGTATTACAAAACCATGGGCACATGTGTACGGTTGAGATTAAATCACGTTTTTCGACGAACGATCTTAACGGTTCAAGGAAATCTATAAATACCCACCATCACTTTCTTCCCAAAGCACACTTGAATCTGATTTTGGCTCTCTAAGTTGAAGTTTATGCTTCATACCTGAGAGTAAATCGGATCAAGAGCTTGCGGGGACCTTTTGTAAGTATTCTTTCATTCTTTTCATTCGTTTTTATCGTTAAAGTCAAACTGCGTTTGACTTTCTGCTTTGACCAGTTTAAGGTCAACGCGAAGTTCATTTGAACTTCATAACGTGAGCGTAATCACGATGGTTATAGTCCCTAATGACTATACCTACTGATTTCCACGTTATCTAGGCTCAGTGACGAGTCGTAGTTTCGGCCAAAATGCGTTTACTCGCGTATTTTGTAACCAAACTACTCTAGGGTATTAAAACCGTTTGTTTTAATACCAAACCTGTTTTCTAACTTTACTAAACATGTTCTAGCATGTTTAGCTCGTCTCTTTTAGATTCGTGCTTGTTTAGGGTCGTAAAGGTAAGCGATCTAATCAATCGCTTATACTTTCGAAGCCGACCCATTTGGTCAATCATTAGGATCCGACCAAACACATTAGGTGACCATAGTTGTATAGGGAATAACCTTTTGAGGTTATACCTTATGGTCACGTCGTTTAAGTAGTTGTATTATAAGTAATTCTTATGCCTTAGGAAAATTACCAAAATGCCCTTTTACGCATAAATTCATTTTAAGCATATGTAACTTAAATTTTGACATCTAAACTGATTTAGCAACAATATTAAACATGTTAAGGCATATCTTGCTTGTCATAGGACTAGTTAGGCATTCCAAACGCGTTTTACGCAAACGACGCGTTAAAGTGGCGTAAGCTACCTAAACGGGTCGTAATGGGTCAAAAGCACTTAGGATAGGTTTCGTTTTAGTACGTAGGCTTTGTTAAACCATATTACATAAGTTCCCATACTTATTTGGTTTACGAACCCTTGTACTACTCGATCCTCCGATAGGTCCGTTTATTAATGTAGATACCTATATAGGTGCCGTTTGATTTCGTGATCTTCTAGCTTTGCTTGGTGGTTATCCTAAGACTTCTAAGCACCCTCAACTGAGTACACAGACCCCTCTTTTACTGTTTTTCAAACATTTTGGGGTGAAACACATGTGCCTACTTGTTACTTTCATGATTTCATGCTTTTATATCATATACTTGCTATGTTCAATAGTACACTATTAGTACATGATTTTATTATGTTTTTGCTATGTATGCCCATTGTGTGCATACTTAGTACATCGTTTTACATAACATTTCATGCTATGTATGTTCATCATACTTAGTACATTTTACATCACATGCTATGTATGTCCATTGTGTGCATACTTAGTACACCGTTTTACAAGACATTTTATGCTTTGTATCATGCTATGTATGTCCATCCGTCGCATACTTAGTACATTGTTTGTGCATTCTTACCTATGGTTTGGTTAGTACATATTTCACTTGCCATACATGACATTTTGTTTACACATTACTTGATTGACATTTGACAACGGTTTAGACATGGGCAATTTACATTGGTGGTTTATGTGGGTAAGTGATTTGAGTAACGAGACGTGTGTAATGTGATACAAGCATGGTGGATACGCCGCTGGTACTTCCTATATTTAAGTGCTTGTATTATATTACATGGCGTAGCGTTATTTAAATCATTCATTTGGACTTATACATTTTTACACAAATAACATATTTTTCACGAGACATTGTTTTACAAAACAATTTGTTTTATACAAACTCCTTTTTACTTGGTTATTCACTTAACCTTACATCATTCTTTTTAACTATACCTATCTATCATCGATTTTCAAACGTTTTATAAAAGCAAACACTTAAACTGGATTTATGACAAGTTTTTGGTTAAACATTTTCTTAAACCTAAGTCATGAATCTTGTTTTTCATAAAACCTATGTACTCGCCGGCATTTTTTTGCTGACGTATTTTCACATATGTTTCAGGTACAGTAGTTGGTGTTATATGATGATGATGTTGGTGTATGCTCACATAGGATTGGACGAGGCCTTAGTGACATTAAAAGATGCAAGACTAGTTAATTTTTGTTATGTTTCTTTATTGTTAAGACATTGTAACTCATTTAATTCAATAAAATGAAGTTTGTTTAATCCATGGTTGTGAAACAATGATTCTGTTACAACACTCCCCGACGTTTCCGCCACGTTTTGTTGTTTTACGTGGTCGGGGTGTGACAGTTGTGGACAAACAAACATTTGCGAAGTCCATTTTATGACATTACTTGATTGACCATGCCTCGTTAGGAAATTGGAATCCAAGTGTTAAGATATTGAAGATATATGAATCACCAAAGATTGAGAATCTTGATGTTTGGGTTGATTCGCAAAGAGATAGGTTCATGGGAAGGGATTTTACATGGAGTTAACGGAGAAAACTAACGGACATCCACACTAGGGACTATCCGAGTAATAAACTGTCAAACCACAGGAAACACCGGTGTAATTTCCAAAAGTTGGGGATTACAGGGGTGATTTTACAAAACCACAGAGACTATCCGGGCATTTTACTCATAAAACTTTATAAAATTATTTTGTAAAGATTGAGTTCATAGAGTTGAGTTCTTTAATGTTTTGTTTTTATTTCTTTCTTAAAATCCTATTTTGATAATTTGATTCATGTTAACTCTGTATCCAAGTTTAATTCATCTTTTGTGGTCTAGTGTTGGAAAGATTTGGGTTCTCTTTGAAGACCCCTATTCAATCCCTATTAGTGCCATATTTGGTGGATAAAGGCAATGAAATCTAGTTCTCCTAGACCCTAGGTCAAGAGTTCGAGCCCGAGCCACCCCGGGTTTTAGTCCGCCGTGCATTACGCCAGAGAGATTCTCTCTTGTGGCACCGCAAGCCCCTGCCTCTGACAGTGGGTGGTATGGTTTCCTGGGGAACGCCGTTAGCCAAACTCTAACGCCATCGTGAATTCGGTTAAGACAAGATAGTTTGGCTAGAGTAGAGTTAGGGCCGGGGTGTGTTTGTAAGTTAAAATTCTCACCGTTCAAGAAAAAAAACTCTGTATCCAAACGCCCCCCTTAACATTTCTAAAACCCTCTTTTTCAACCTTACAACAACTTAACGATACTCAACAATGACACTCAACGATCAACAACCGCCTCTAATAACCACCAACTCGCCGGAAAACCGCCCTGAATCTCCCAACCGCCCATCAAAAATCGCCAAACTCACTTCACAACACAACGAACCAGAACCAGAACCACAACCAGATTCAGAACCAGAAGAACGTGAAACCAGCACAACAATGGGGCAAAACCCTAGGGCAACAATTCAGAGATACTTAATTGCAATCGAGTACTTTGGAACTCGATTCTCCGGTGCTCAACAACAAGCGCCTAATTGCAGGACTGTTGTAGGCGTTCTTCAGGTGATTCATTAATTCAGTTATTGTTATGTTGAGGTTGAATTATTGAAATGTGTTGTTGATTGATTCATTTGATTGTTTTGATGTGTTTGTGGTTTTGTTTAGAGTGCGTTTCACAAGTTTATTGGGCAGCCGGTTTCGATTTTCTGCTCCAGTCGGACGGTAAGTTGATGGTTAGGGTTTAATGTTGTACAGTGACAGTTTTATTGAACATTATAAAATCTTGATAGAGCTGAACAAAAAAAACTTGTTTGTGAACCGGAGGCGTTTTTTAACCCGAACCGAAACTCAGTATGAAGCCAGTTTGGTCAACCGGTCCTGGTTTCTAACCAAAATGCTGATATGAAATCTGTTTTAGAACTCCTGTGAAACCTGTTTGGAACAGGTTAATATCGAACCGAACTAGTTTAAAACTGGTTTTAAATTGAAACCGGTTTCAAACAGAACTGATCATTTTTCACGTGTAAACCGGTTTTGACCATTGTTGATCTAAACCGAACTGGTTCGGGCAAAAGGACCGAAATGTGCACTCTACTTTTGAGGTACTTTGGCGGATTTTAAAATCGGTGTCTTTTTTGAAAGGAATAACTTTTTCCTAGGATTTTAATAGTCGGGAATATGACGAAACACATTTTTTGTATATGATTTCTAAAATGTATACAATTATACATATTAGAGTTGGAGTGAGTTTTAGTGAAAAGAAACCTTTCCAGGTATATTGATTCTTTGCTCTCTTTGTCAAAACCTGAAAATTAAACAAAGTTAAACCTAAATCACTTATTCACATTAAATTTGTGAAAACGGAAGAAAAACACAAAGCTAAATAGCAATTCCAACAGAAAGTTCGAGAGATTGACATCTGAGAGAGTTGTGATCGGAAAGAAAGAATCGAACATATCCAATCCATAACAAAAATGGGGGGGGGGGGGGGGGTTCAACATGTACTTTTTTACAGTCGAGCCGTCCCTGATATCAAGTTAATTGGCAGTGGCGGATCCAGGATTTTATTTCAATGGGGTCCATTTACGGGTCGGTCCTCCTTCGGGTCGAGTTAAAGTGAGGTTTGAATTAGATTTTTTAAAAAAATAAGAAAAATGGGCTTATCAAGGATTGAACCCATGACCTCTTGGTGGAAAAAAGGGAGATTTACCACTACACCAGCTTTCTTTTTACTTCTATGGTGTCCACCTAATTGTATTTATGGGGTCCATATACAATTTAATATACCGAATCTACTATTTTTTTTAAAAAGATTGGGGTCCGAGGACCCCGGTGGCACCAATGTGGGTCCGCCCCTGATGATTGGGTTGTTAATAACTTAATATATCCTTTACATGGGCAGGATGCTGGAGTACATGCTTTATCAAATGTTTGTCATGTAGATGTAGAACGAATAAGCAAAAGGAAACCTGGTGAAGTGGTAACTTACATATCAAGTTGGATTTTTTTTTTTCAATGTTTTTTTATGCATCTGACTTTTTAATGAAGCTTGATATCATTACTGCTGTCATCACTTTGTTGCATTATTGAATGTTATCAGTGTAGGACATATGTTGAACATGGCAGTGTGACTTTGCTATAGTTTACTTCCCTTTTGACGAAGCAAACAGTGATGAAATATGCTGTGGTTAGCTTGGTTCATTTTTTGTTAATCAAAATACCACTGGTCTGTTTACTTGTCTTCAGTGTGGATCTGATTATCATGTTCTAGATATCTATGTTGATGCGAATGTGCGATAAGCATATATGGCTTACAATGGTAGTTTATAATTATTCTTTGTCTAATACAGTTATATGTATGAGTTTATCAGGTCATTTGTTTCTTTTCTTGCCATCGGTATCTATTTCTGTGCTTGTCAATATAGCCGTTTGAGGTTCAGAAAAGACGGTATGAAAAAAAAAAAAAGAAAACAAAAATATGTTTAATGGTTTAAGGCAATGTATGCAATCCTCCTTGAAGTTAAACCATCTGTCTCTCACACCATCTCTCATGCATTGCAATCAAGTCTTATCTTTTTTTTTTTGAACTGGTCATTTGATTAACAGTACTTTCTTGTACTTCATCAGACGAAAGTAATATTAATTACCTGTGCTTTATAAATATTTATATCATGTCGTTTCATTTATGTGCAGTTGCCACCTCATGAACCTTCTGTAGTCAAGAAAGCGGTCAACCATTTCTTACAGGTATGGTTTAAATGGTCTTGAGATTCTCGGTATCCCCTTGGTGTATCCTATTATGATGAGAGTTATCAAAGACTTTCACCTAATATGCTGCTTCACTTGTTTAATAAGCATATAATCATGAAAATCACTTTAAGAAAAGGTTTCTTTTAATATGTGCCTATAAGGGCATGCATAATTGCATATAGAGAACACTAATCGCCAGTCGGTACCAGATTCAGAATATTGATATTGTCATCTTGTTTTAAGATCAGTCTTTTTATTTTTGTCATCTTCAAGTACTAATTCGTGTTCAAGGTGTTTACATTGATCTTGATATGTTTCATGATTCTTTGAGCCAGAAGAATGAAGGTGATATTATGATTACTGATGTTCGATGTGTTGCGGCTGATTTTCATGCTAGATATAAAGCTCAAGAGCGAACGTAGGTATCATTGTAAACTTTTTAGTCAGACTTAACTATAGTTATCTGTACTTGCGTCCGTATATTTCTTTTTAATAAGGTATTGATAGTTATGTACTCATTTTACATTGATGTACGGTGTACGTCCTACTATCAAAACGTCTATTTTCACTTATATTATTTTAGTAATTTAAAATAATATATTACTTGGTAGGTCCTATCTTCTTCATTCAGTGTTTATTTCCCCTCTAGGACCACTCAACTTAGAGATTTATTGTAGACCGTTTGGTGCTCATTTATACTTGCTAATATGATTGCACGTGTGTTTAACTTCAGTAAATAGCCGTGATGTCATTGTTAGGACTTCATGAGTGATGAGTCCTAGTAAGCGTTAAACATGTTTGTGTGCATGTTAATGCAGTTACTTCTACCGGCTGCTATCAGGTCCAGAACATCCATCGACATTTGAGAAAGATAGGGCATGGCATGTACCTGAGGAACTAGATCTTCAAGCAATGCAGGTTGCTTGATATTTTGTTAGTGAACTATGAGATATCCGGTTTGCTCCCGTAATATCGAATTAACTGACACTTTTTATGACTTCTGTTGTTGTTAAAGAAAGCTTGCAAGGTTCTCGTGGGACTTCATGATTTCACTTCTTTTCGAGCTTCTGGTTGCCAGGTAACTTCTCATCTCCTCCACAATTAACTTCTTATTAATGTAATACTAGGTTAGAACCCCGTGTAATACACGGGTTGAATAAATGTAATTTTTTATACCAAATAATAATAAAAAATATATCTTTAAGAACCCTGTTTATTACACGGGTAAATGTAATTTTATATGTCAAATAATAAAACAATATATCTTTAAAAATCTCGTTTATTACATGGGTTGAATAAATGTAATTTTATATATTAAGTAATAAAAGGTTATATCTTTAAGAACCCCGTGTATTGTATTGGTTGAGTAAATTTAGTTTTATATATTAAATAATGAAAAAAAAGTTACATTTTTTTAGAACATCATGTATTGTATGGGTTGAGCACATGTAATTTTATATACCAATCAATAAAAAGTTATATCATGTTATATCTTTATAAACCCTATATATTATTTAAAACCTTTGTACTAAATTGACAAAATGACGCAAACCACAGGGACTAAAATGACATTTAACTCTTTACATTATATTAATTTATATTTAGTGTATGTCTTTTGTTAATTCAAAATAAATAATTTTGAAATCTAATAATATTTCAAAAGACTATATTATTTTCTATACGAATTATTTAAATTTATATTAAATTTTATTTTATAATTATCTTTTAATTAATATTAATTATAATTAAGTAGGAGATAGAGATGAGAAAACTAAAAAATAGATGGCTTTAGTGAATAACATGTGTCCACCTATTGGTTTCTTTTATTATATAGTATAGATATTTGAAACACTTGATGAAAGCTGATTTCATGATTAATGTTTGGCAGGCAAAATCACCAATCAGAAACTTAGACGAGCTTAATGTCATCGAGGTTTTGCCATCACCATATTTCCCATCAGCAACGGAGAGAGAAACACAAAATTTAGTGGGTCAAGCTCTTTCTGAGTCAAACGGTGGATTATCTTGTTCTAATCAAAATAAAGCCATTGAGGAATCGAGTCTAGGGTTTGGCATGAGGAGAAGGCATCGCTGCTTTGTAGTTACTGCACGCGCACGTTCTTTTTTGTACCATCAGGTTAGCATTATGCTTCTATTGCATCTGAGTCCCTGTTGCTTAAGTGGTTAATGAATAAATGATTATTTTAAAAGCGAAATCAATCTAACCTCAACCTTAGATGCGTATTACTGAAACCCGATATAGTATTGTTAAAAGGTACTACTTTGTTTAACTTCATACAGGTGAGACTTCTTGTTGGTGCTTTAAAGTCTGTCGGCACCGGAGATCTAACAGTTTCAGATGGTAACATCTAGTTTCTTTTGTCGATTCGACCTATTTACTTATTGATGGGTTGGTTTTGGCTATGTCTGTTCTCTAATGGGTTAAACGGGCCAAATCAAAAGATGTAGTTAAAAAAGAGGTTACATGGGCCAGTTCGACCTATATACCTATTAATGGGTTGGTTTGGGCTATGTTTGATCTCTAACGGATTTAAGGGCGGGTTGATTTGATCAGGTTTTTCGGCGGTTTAACTTGTGTTTGAGCTGACGTGGCATATCTTTTCAGTTGAACGCATCCTGGAAGCTAAGAATGTAACCGCTAATGGTCCAATGGCTCCTGCATGTGGTTTGTACCTTGCCCATGTCAAATATGATCTCCCATGATTGTTTCGCCAGTCTGTGAACTGCCACAAGGACTTGATTCTTCTGTAAGTGAATTAGTAGCTTCACAAACCGTGTGTTGACTGTTGACTAACCAATCTGATAGTCCGACGTTCAAATTAGAACCATTAAATAATTAAGAACCACTTATTTGATCCCTTGACCATATTTTAATGGACCTTTGAGATCAAAGGCCAAAAGTAATTTCTTTGGTTCATAACTATTTAACGGTTCTCGTTTAAACCCATCGCCCAATATGATTTTTTTTTTTTTTTTTTTTATCTAAAATAGGTTCCGTAAACTCAAGTTTTCTGCAGTTTAATGGAATTTGCTCTCGCGTATTATTGATGGTTTCTCGTGATGATTTCTGCAGTCACAGTGTATCCCTTTTTTGTAGAATATGAATATTGCTATTTATTCGACATTTTGGTTGCATAATCCATGTGTTTTGACATGTTCATATAATACCTCAAATCCGTCCTATAAGACTGGGGTATGGGGCTTGGGTTGGGGCGTGGGTTGGCTGAAAACGTCCAAGCCACCACCCCGGGGGCTTGGGTTGGGGCGTGGGTTTGGGCGTGGCCCCTTGGGGCGGGAGTTTTAAGCTGGGCGTGGGGCGGGCTAGTGGTCCTATGTGGCGGGCTCCTATTCGCTTGGTGGCCATGTGTATTTTTTAAAGTTTTTGTAATTTTTTTTAATAAACTGCCAAGCCACACCCCAACCCAAGCCCAACCATACCCCATCCAAAGTGGGTTTGAGAATTGAGTTTTGAAATTACATGTGTCAACCCATGCCCTAACCCAAACCCCACCATACCCCACGGTTTTCAATTCCCTTTGATCCCCCTAAATATTGTATGCAGACCTTTTTCTGTGATATAGTTGCATCATAAAACAAATAAAATAAAACATTTTTAAAACTATAAGAGTTAGAAAATATGCTTATTTTTTAACTTGTAAATTAAGAAATAAAACAGAATTTAGAAAATTTGTTGTCCGCTAACAATAACATAAATAGGTCACTTGATATTAAAGCTTTTAATGTATTGCTTTAAAATACTCAATTGTGACATTGTCTGAAATTGTATACAAGTATATCCATAGGACGTTATAAGTCGGAAAGGGGTTACACTTGGACTTGGTTAACACAATCATCACGCACGCTTTTATGATGCATGTTTGATAAATAAATCTCTAAATTGAAGCACTACATACTAATTTCGAGCTAAATCTAAAGCTAAAGCGTCATACGAAGCTAATCGCTAGTGCATATTACTAGAACATGATTTTTACCACTAGTTTTTACGTTTAAAGAGACCATTTTGTAACCCGTAGTGCTTGTTGGTGCAAATGTGACTTTGCGAGGGATTATCCATTTGAATATGTGTGTGGGTTGTAACGCCTCGTTTTTCGCAGCATTCCATTTTTAGTAAGATTGTATCGTAATTCTATTTTCGGAAACTCTTTACTTTGTAATCGTATCTCATCTTGAATCGTTGTAAATCCGAGACTTCGATCGTAATGAAATTGATCTTTATGTGGAATATACATTACTTATACATGTTTATACATCGATTCATACACACGTTTATTAACATAGTTCGTATCATAAATTAACTTGTAAACAATTCTCGTGTAATCGTAATTCTTAAAGCATTTCATTCATACAAGTATACTTGGTTATTCAATCGCGAAAATTATAATCATTCGACGCTTCATTATAAATTTCACCCTTGTTATATACTTTGTGACATTAAACTTTTATAAACTCGTTCTTTTTACCAAGTAAACACTAGCATTTGATGTTCATACTTCAAAAATATCATGTCACATCTTAATATATGTTAATTATAACCTTATTAATAAGCAACTTATTTGTGCATATAATAGTTGTATAATTGGCTTTGGGAGTCTTTAAAAAAAAAAATAGAAATTTCCCTTTTTAACCTTAAAGTTTTAAAGTTTGACAATTTAAGTTTAAACTTCTAAACTTTATTTCCTTTTTAATCCTAAAGTTTTAATCTTTGACAATTTACCCTACAATTTTAATCTATGACAATTTAAGTTAAAAAATTTTGCGAGTTAACACGACGCAACGTACGTGTGGGTGAACGTTTTTACATCGTCTATTTTTTTTTTCTGTTTGACAGGTTCAACATAACGTGTGCGTCCTAAATCGACTTGGTTATAACTAAAGAATCCCCGCCGCATTGCGGCGGGTCGTAATTCTAGTTATATAATAAATGACATCAAATAAACAAATATATATCAATTAACTAATAAAGATAAAATAAAATAAAAAGTGGGTTTAGTGGCTTGTTTCAAGGTTAATGACCCACTAATCTTGTCCAAAGCCTAACCCATTGAAACCATAATCACTTCCCTATATAATGAACACTTCCCTATCCTTTATCCCACTTTTACAAGCCTCCAAACACTTCAAAAACCCTCTCAAACTCAGCTGCGTTTCAGCACCATTTCAGAAAGTTCCAGCCATAAAAAGTGAGTTTTAACTCATTTCGACTTCAAATTTTCTTCTCATTTCTTCTTTCAAAACACTTGGATAACCTCTAGGAAGGTTCTCATAAGTTTGCTTGGGCAAACTAAGGTGAAACCTCACCATTTTTTAGGTCCAAAGTGCACCTAAATTCTGCTCATTTTTATCTTCATGTTTTGGAAGAAAACTCATGTTTTCTTTTCCTATGTCCTTATACCACTAATCAAGACTATGATTATGTGTGCTTAAAAACAAGGTTGTAACATACAAATTCAGAGGTTTTAATCCTCTAAAATTTATGTTTTTAAAAGGGTTTTAACCCACAAGTGATGAACAAGTCTTGAATTTGTGTATGTGTGATTACTTGGATAGCTTGGACTATCCTACTTACAAATCCACACTTCACTTGATGATTTCTCTTAGTTAGTGTGTGTATTTCATTTCCTTATTGTACATTCATGACCATCCTTGTTGTCTTATGACAACTTGTGCATTGGTGAATACAAAAGAGGTCTTAAAATGGAAGATTCATCCTCCTACCTCTATGCATGACTTCTATGATAATCTTGTTATATTGTTGGACCCAACTTATGATATATACTATATAAAATATATAATATCCATAGTAACCGAACCTTTGATGATAATCTAATGGTTATTTGTCAAAATACTAAGTTACATCATCTAAGAACTTAGTTCTCGTTACGATTCTAATGGGTACTTTAACCCATGAAAACATTCAAACCCCTATGGGTTTCATAGTGTCAAAAACGAGTATTAGGTGCTAGATGGTTATTTTCTCATATATTTACTTTCCATATACCTTTCATTCTGAATTCCTAATCCCCTGTTATCATCCAATACTCATACATCTGTCACACCCCGACCACGTAAAACAACAAAGCGTGGCGGAAACGTCGGGGAGTGTTGTAACAGAATCACTGTTTCATAACACATGGAAATTTGAAATTTTGTTTTATTGATTAACTGAGTTACAATGTCTAAACAAACAAAGAAGTTTAACATAAATAACTAATCTTGCATCTTTTATCGTCACTAAGGCCCAAGTCCGCCTATGTGTATCTTGATCAATCATATGCATCATCTCCTGAAACACATGTGAAAATAGGTACGTCAGCATAAAAATGCCGGCGAGTACATAGGTTTTATTGATTTAGGATTCATGACTTATAAGTTTAGAAAAAAAAAGTTGTTTAACAAAAAGTCAGTCATGATCCTCGTAAAATATTGTGTTTTATAAATTATTTGAAAAGCGATGATAGATATGTATAGTTAAAAGAATGATGTAAGGTTAAATGAATAACCAAGTAAAATGAATTTGTATAAAACAAACTGTTTTTGTAAAACAATGTCTTGTGAAAAATATGTTATTTGTGTAAAAATGTATAAATCCAAATTGAATGATTTAAATAAAGCTACGACATGTAATATAACACAAGCACTTATATATATGAAGTACCAGCGGCGTATCCACCATGCTTGTATCACATTACACACGTCTCGTTACTTAAATCACTTACCTAAACAAACCACCAATGTAAATTGCCCACGTCTAAACCATTTGTCAAATGTCTTTGTGAAAACCATGTCAAAATGTTTATGTCAAAATGTAGCCCATAAAATATGTATATCAATATCAAAATGTCTATGTCAAATGTCAATCAAGTAATGTGTAAACAAAATGTCATGTATGGCAAGTGAAATATGTATCAACTAAACCATAGGTAAAAATGCACAAAACAATGTACTAAGTATGCGCACAATGGACATACATAGCAAAAACATAATGGAATCATGTACTAATAGTGTACTAATGAACATAGCAAGTATATGATATGAAAACATGGAAAGCATGAAAGTAACAAGTAGGCACATGTGTTCCACCCCAAAACGTTTGAAAAACAGTAAAAGAGGGGACTATTTACTCACTTGAGGGTGCTTAGAAGTCTTGAACAACAACTAAGCAAAGCTAGAGGGATCACGGAATCAAATGACACCCTATATAGATAACTACATAAATAACCGGACCAAAATCGGGAGATCGGATAGTATGAGGTTTCCTAAACCAAATGAGTATTGGAACTCATATGATATGGTTTAGCAAAGCCTACATACTAAAATGAAACCTAACCTAAGTGCTTACGACCCGTTTAGGTAGCTTATGCTACTTTAACGCGTCGTTTGCGTAAAACGCGTTCGGACCGCTTAACTAGTCCTATGACAAGTATTATATGCCTTAACATGTCTAATATTGTTGCTAAATTAGTTTAGATGTCAAAAATTAAGTTACATATGCTTAAAATGAATTTATGCGTAAAAAAGGGCATTTTGGTAATTTTCCTAAGGCATATACATTACCTATCATACAACTACTTAAACGATGTGACCATAAGGTATAACCTCGGAAGGTTATTCCCTATACAACTGTGGTCGCCTAAAGTGTTTGGTCAGATTCTAATGATCGACCAAATGGGTCGGGTTCGAGAGTATAAGCGATTGTTTAAATCGCTTACCTTACGACCCTATACATGCACAATTTTAAAAGTGACGAGCTAAACATGCTAGAACATGTTTAGTTAAGTTAGAAAACAGGTTTGGTATCAAAACAAACGGTTTTGATACCCTAGAGTAGTTTGGTTACAAAATACGCGAGAAAACGCATTTTGGCAGAAACTATGACTCGTCACTGAGCCTAGATAATGTGGTAATCAGTAGGTATAGTTACTAGGGACTATAACCATCGTGATTACGCTCACGTTGTTAGTGCACTACATCTGTCGACTTCGTCTTGTATTGAGTCTTAGATATCATTGTATAGATCAGGGCACGTTTAACGAGAAAATAGGAAAGTTTGGATGTTAATAGGCTGATTTCGCTCCTAGGTGCATATGAAGGTGATTTCGCTCATAATGGTCTTTGGGTGATTTCGGGCAAAATCAGAAGTATCTGATTTCGCTCCTGGTGTCTCATGCTATTTCGAGCGAAATCCCAAGGCTATATATTGTACCCTTTAGAGCGAAATCAGTAACTGTTGCCTTGTAATCCATGCCGAAGTGCTGCCGGTGTGAGAATTGATTGTAAACAGTGTCAAATCAATACAATCAGTGAATTAAGTGAAGAACAAGCTGTTACTAAGTCTATTTCTTTTTTTCCGCACCTGAAATAGATCAGAACCTCTCTGAACGACTCAATTGGGTCAGCAAACCGATCCTTACAAGTGGTATCAGAGCCAGTTGGAGGAGTTCTACAGTTTACAGCCGTATTTCATCGAAATTTCTAGCTTCTACACCTTCTCTCATCAATTTAGGAAGTTTTATCGGTCAAAATTGGATCAAAATTTCACAGACTATAGATAATTGGACAAAGACAAATCCCTGAAAGTTTGGCACCTAAATTCGGACTAAAAATGGACAAAATGGACCTTCGATCTGATTTTGCTCGAACAGACACGTTAGGATTTAGCTCCAAATTTTTGATTTCGCTCAGGATTAGAGCCTGATTTCGCTCCAAGCTGCGCAAACATCTAATTTCGCTCCAGAGTAAATCCTAATTTCGCTCCTGAATACATTCTGATTTCGCTCCTGAAGCATTGTTCTGATTTCGCTCCTGTCAACGAAAGTCTGATTTCGATCCTGTGAAAGTTGTGATTTCGCTCCAAGTGTTCAATTGGGTTAATTCCGCTCCAAAGCAACAGTTTTGAAAAATGTTATACGCAATCATGAGTGAAGAGTTCTACAACGCGTTCGCTTCATCTTCTACTGCTCCGGCTTCTATTGCTCAAGCCATGAACTTGGAAAATGAAACAGGAACAACACAAAAGCCCCCGAAACTAGTGAGTATCGAAGAGTACTACAGATGGAAAGACAGATTCGAGAACTGGGTGCAGGCAAACCATCTTAGGTCATGAGAATGCATTCTGAAGAAATATATGTTACCACGTACAGATTTGCAGGTTATCAAAGAGTTATCAGAGTTTACCGATCAAGAACGAAATATGTACAAAGCTGAAAAAATGATGATCAGTCTGCTTCAACAAGCTATTAAAGAAGACATCTTCATACTGCTTCAGCATGACAAAACATCGAAATCGATTTGGGATGCTCTTCGTGTGAAATTGAGGGTAGTGAGAACATGATTAAGAGCAAGAAAGCGTTACTCAAGAAAGAATTTGATCTGTTCAGCAGTCTACCTGGTGAAGACACAAAGAAGCTGATTGAACGATACTGTCACTTGGTGCGATCCATGTCGATGCTGAGTATTACAAAAGATCGTGAAGAGTGGGTAGACAAATTAGCAGATGCAATACCACAAAAAGAGTGGGGAACCTACTTAATGATTCTGAAAAATACCGGAGTTTATGATGGGTTAACGATTTCTCAGTTTATCGAGAAGATTGAGAGCCAGGATTTGGAACAACAAAAGATCGCGAGGATGAACAGTCCAAGTGGTCAATAGGATGTAAAGATGTATTACAAAGGCAGTGTTCCAGTTCCGGAAGCTGAGAGAAGTCCGAAAATCCAGACTGCGTTTAGTTTTGGGGATTCTACAGAAAAAGCAGATCAGAGTTCAAACAAAAGCAGTGGATTCTCTTCATTTCCGAGTGTCAATCCGAAAGAGTCAACTACAAGTTTCAATTCTCAAAGCACAAAGACAGGAAACGGTTATGTGATCCAGTGTAACATCGCTTTGAATCTTCCGGAGGGTCAAAGTTTTTCTGAAGAAACTGCTAAAGATCACATGGCTTTACTTGGTTCTGTGTTACCCTCTCATGAAGGTCTAGTTGCAGGTCGTATCGGAAATCCTATGCTCACAAAGGAGGATTACGATCAAATAGACGCTGAAGAGATGGAACTAATGGACATCAAATGGTGTCTAGCTAGTGTTCTTAGACGTGCTGAAACGTTCAAACTTATTACCGGGAGAAATGACTTTCTTGATGCACATGTTTCTACTTTAGGTTTTGATAAATCTAAAGTTACTTGTTTTCGATGCAGGGAGAAAGGCCATTTCAAGCGAGAGTGCAAAAACAGGGAAGCTAGTGGATCTCAGAATCCGTTCGGAAAAGATGACTACTATCGAAAAGCTATTTACCAGCAAGTTGGTCAACAGCAAGAACCACAGGTGGCTCATGGTAGAAAGATTGAGGATTCAAAGAGAGCGTGTTTGGTGGATTTTAACTGGAACAACTACAGATCACCTGAAAGCAAAGCATGTTTAGTCGATCAAGATGATGAAAGATTACCTGAAGGCTTCAGCTGGAATATGTTTGTTGACGAAAAGGGAGAATTCAAAGCTTTCATCGCTAAGATTGTTAGAGAACTAGACATATTTGCCACATGGATGAAGTCTATTGGTGAGACTGTAAAGAGTGTGGAGGAAGAGTCTGTTGTTTCTGATGAAAGCTCATTAAGTGCTGATGAAAATTCACAGAGTTCAGATAAGAGTGTACAAAATGATGTTATTTCAGAAAAGGAAGTTGTCTTTGATTAAACACCATCAGATTCTGGTTTATCAAATGCTATTTCTGAAAAAGCTGTACAGTTTGATCAGTCACAAACTGATGAGAGCAGTAGTGATGATGAGGAGGAAAAACACATTAATATTGCAAAATCTCATTTATCTCCTAAAAGTTTTCATTTTTATTTTGCAGATTGCTTGGAAAAGCTAAAGGAGAAAAGAGCTGCCAAGGAACAACAAGAAATGAAGACTGAAAGTGTTGCTGAGGAAAGTGTTGAGACTGCAAAGGTTGATGAATCTGAGAAAGTGATCGAAGCTGAAAAGATAGAAGGGGTGAAAACAGTTGAAATTGAAAAGATTATCGAGGTTGTCAAGCCATGTTCAAAATGTCTTGAACCTTGCAAAAATTGTGCAGCCAAAGATGAGAAGTTGGCAGATTATGAGAAAATGAAGGAGCAGTTACTGTTCAATCTCAATTATGTGAAAGAATCTTATGATGTTTTGAACAGAACAGTAACTGGTCTTCAAAAGACAAACTCTGAAAGAGAAGATGCTTTGACAATGATGAATGTTGTGATGATGTCAAAGCAGAAAACTATAAATTTTTACATTGAAGAGAGTGCAAAATGGAAGCAAGAGTTGGAAACCGAAAAGATTGAGAATGAGAGAATCAGACGTTTATTACAAAGTTATTCTAGTTCTGATTATCTCATTGACCGAATTTATCCAACTGTTGCAGGATTCGAAGCTTTCCAAGATGAGAAGCCGAAGAAGAAAGACAGTGGTAAGAAACCGACTGTTAGCTATAACAAGTGTCCGCCTCCAATCTGGGAAGGGTATTCTCCTAGAAAACCAAACGAGGAGCAACTTGAAAAAGCAGTCAATATAAAGCTAAAAACTGACACAACTGATGAATTACCAGAAAATATTGACGTCACGTTTACCTCGTCTGACACTGATCATGAGTCTGAGTTAATAAAAAAGGTGGTCGATCAGGTGTTGGATACTGATGAGGAGTCCGAGTCAAAGTATGGGTCTGGAGGGTTAAATTCGTCAGTCAACAGTCCAAAGTCGTCGGTTAAACGGTCTTATATTAAAGAATTTTTCTTATCAAAGCAAATTTGGATTATGAAACATTTGAAGTTGCATACACTTTAAATGATTCGGACAAATTATACTCTGACAAAGAGTTTCCAATAAGAAGTGTTCGTTTTGACATGATCAAAAAGGTTTTCAAAATGACAGAAATTAATATTTCCGAAATAAAAAATTTAAATCTTAATGGAAAACCTAAAAAATACACTTCAAGAATTCAACAACGTTTAAACAAGAAAAATGGTTACAATTCTGGTTCTGGTTTTCAAAAGAAATCAAACCAAAATCGTAGCTACAAAAAGAAAGGTCTTGGTTTTATTCCACCAGAAAATTATAAAAATGAGAAAAATTCTAAAACAAAAACAAAATTTGTTTCAGGTGGAAATGCTGAGGATGAACAGAAGAAACCATTCTAGAAACAATCTAACCAGGAGTTTCTTGCTGAGAAGAAAAGGAATGGAACTGGAGTGTTTCATCCAAGGGAAACTCGCACCTGTTACAAATGCAATGAAGTTGGTCACATTGCATGGAACTGTCCGAAAAATGCCAAAATAAAACAGGGAGTTTCTGAGAAATTAAAAGAAAAAGTTGTTGATGTTGAACCACCAACCGAAAACATTAAAATTTTTGAAAACTCAACTTATGAGGTTGGTGAGTGTTCTAAAAAGAATGTTTACAAAAAGAAAGGAAAGGACAACCAAGTGTGGGTTGTTAAAAAGGTTGATGAGAAAGTCCGCGATGATTCTGGTTCCACAAAGCCAGAAGAGCCACAGGTAGAGGTAAAAGTTTCAGTGAGTGATGATGAATTTCCATCACTAAAGTTTGAAGAGGTTAAACAAAAGGTTGGTAAGGTTGAAATCTCGGGTCAGTTTTACTCCGAGAAAACTGAGTTTGATGTCGAGAAAACATTCAATGGGAACGTAAAGAAATTTTTTGGGAAAATGCTTAATGGGAAAGCAAAGGGGGTTAAAGATTTTTATGCGACTAAAAAGGCAACTTACAACCCTACTGCGCAAGAATTGAAAACCATCAAGTCTGAGAAGACTTGGATGGAAGTTTGTTTTCCCTAAAGTCTTAGGACTACGCCAGAGATCCCAAGTTTGTAATTGTGGATCAGGAATCGGCATCATTCTAGGTTTTTTTTTTGAATAGATTGTTTGAAAGTTTTTGAATGAAGTTTAAATTTTACAGGTTGAAGGACTATGCCGGAGCTTCTAGTTTGGTAAGTGAGAAGCAGGAATCGGCATCTTTGATTGGTAAATGATTGTGTGTAGATGTTTGTTTCCTACACATGGTACAGGTGTTTGTGTTTTTGCAAGTGGTACAAAGAATTCGTCAAGATCATTGAGTTGAACTTGATGAAATCTTCATACAAGTGGCTAATGAACAATATGATGAACCATTCCCCTAATTTACAAAGTGAACCTACAAATGGTAAAAAAAACTTATTTTCCGGAAAAATCATTTTGATTAAAACATACTTAAGTATTTTGAAATCTAAATGAGAAAATAGTTTGTTGAAAGGGGGAGTTCTGATTGTTTATGCCTAGTGGGTTGCGATTTGATGTGATTTGATATCAGTTGTCAAGTTTTTGTATAGTTTGTTTCATGGTTGCAAAAGTCGCTAGGCGCTCCCTAGTCGGATTCGGGAGTACTCGGGAAGTACTCGGCTTAGGCGAAGATTACTCGGGGAGTAATTGGCCTGGGAGAAGAGTACTCGTGCCTCGGCAACCTACCTTGTAGCGAGTACTCGGGGAGTACTCGGAGCCTAGGCGGGACTTTTACAAATCATTTGTTTCTGATTCCGACCCAAATCATTTCGTGTCCGAAACCATATTTCGAATATTATCCCCAATGTATTTATAACTTATAGAATAGATATCTATTATACAAAAAGGTGTAAGTTTCACTTACCTCGTATCCAAACTACGCTTTTCTTTTCCTTCTTAAATTCGTTTGACCCGCTTCCTTCCCCAAGCTTCCACCTAGCTTGTTACGTGTCAAACTATCATTATCGTTTTCAAGGTGGTTAGTTAAATCATAATTTCAGATGATTTTTCCACCTTACACATTTTATATCCAAAATTATCATTCATCGTTTTCTAGGCCAGTTTGACTTTTTAAGAGTCAAACGCCCATTAGTGTATGAAATGCATAATCAAATCCATCAACTAGTTTAGGCATTCCTTAATTATCCGGTAGACGTTATCTCTTGGCTACCGTTTTAACCAATGTTCTAACCAAATTTATTATATTTTCAACACTCTAACTAGTTCAAGCGATTATCATGACTAGTTTATTCATTCATTTTTTTTGCAAGAACTAAGGGTTCTCCTTTATAAGTGAGACCCGTTTCATCATACTATTTAGCATCCATCCGAACCCTTTATGAAATCAAGTTCTTCATATAATCTAGTACATAACCCGATTTCATTCATCTATTTACATGAACACACTTACAATTTTATCACAACATTCAAGACCCATTTCAAGTCATATATGAGCATTCACTCAAATTCATGATTTAATCAAACACCTTCTTAACATCATCATGCATGATGATTCTAAGCCTAGTTATATCCTCAATTTCATCATAACATTAAAACCCACTTATCTAAGTGTGGTAATTCATCTAAACATTTAAATCATAGCAATATATGTATAATTTTCACCTAGGGTTTTGTTCCTAAGCAAGTATACATCTCTAATCTAACCATAAACTCTACGATTCATGCATAAATCGCACATGGTTATGTTCATCAATTTTTATAACTTTATCAAACATCAAAATTTTACATACCTTTCGATCCCCTAGCTTGGGTGATCATTAATCCATGTTCATTTGTGAGTTTGAGTTCCAATTAGCCCTTCAATTTGAAGATTTTGATGAACTAGGGTTTGCACCCCCTTATTCTCTTCTCCTGGTCGATCGACATACACATACCTAGTGTGTGTGTGTGTGTGTGTGTTATGTCTAATTTCTAACTTTAAATCTCAAGTTTCCCTTTTAACATCTTAGGTCCCTCTAGTTTTAGCTTTTGTTAAACCCTTATATATTACTTACTAGTAATTAACCAATTCTCATAACTAACTTTAAATGTTCCTAGTTAACTTAGTGGGTTTGGGGTAGTTATAACTTGTTTCATTTTAAGTCCCGTTAACTCGGGCCCTTTTTATACATTTTATTTTCTCAAAGGCATTTGCTCTCCTTTTTATTTATTATTAGGCTTATTTATTTGAATCCTAATAATTTCCGGGTTAATCTTTTCTGCTAACGGTATTCTACCCCTTCTTTAGTATTAACGGGGTTTAATTACCAAACCCGTTTTCGGGGTGTTACAAGTCTACCCCCTTAAAGAGGTTTCATCCTCGAAACCTTTCTTACATAGTTCATTGAGTTTAGTCTCAATGCTTTTGATCTCGATAATCAATTGAGCATTGCTCATATTTTAACCAATTGTTAGTATTACCCAAAAATATGGTAATATCTTTTTAGTTACGAAGCTTATACATATCTCATACGACATAATACAACTCGACATAACATAATCTTGTTATTTCTACTAATTCGGTTAATTTAGCGAAGTCCATCGCTTTCATTCTAGTGAATTCTTTATGAATCCGTTTTTTTGACCCGTTTAAAGGTTTTTAGTGAAATATTTCACTTTTAGCAACAAACTCTCTTTTGTTTTAAATTTTATTCATTCGATTTTGTTATACGGAATCCACTGCTTACAAGCAAACCAAATTTCTTGATTTGAATTGTTGACCTTAACAGGTCTCACTAACCGGCTTATCAGTCCAGTTACTTCATACCGCTCGCCTTGTGATAATGCGGTTTTACTTCACATTACATTTCTTGACCGTGATCATGTCACGTCATGTTTAATTTTGTATTAACCTTTCTTTTTCAAAAATATCACTTTTCGACCATATCGTCTTGCACCTAACAGTGTCAAGATTTATATCTTTCATACTTACTATTTAAATTCCTATCGAAATTCATATTTGTAATGTCACACCCCAACCAATGGCGGAAACATCGGGATGAGACGAAGTGTGAAGATTGCTCGAGACATCATAACGCTATTTGTGACAATAATTTAATAATCCAAATTTCATTTCCAAACTTCAAGTAGTCATCAATACAAGATCCCAAATAACGACAAGTTTAATCAAAATAACAAACCAACATAACCAAAATTCGATACAACATATTTAAATCTAACGTCTAAAGTGTGTATCTAGGCATCGTGCTACCTCTTTCATTTCATCATCATCAACCTGTAACATGTTTAAAAATACTATTCAATGCAAAAACAAAGGCGAGTATACAAGTTTGGTACATACATAGCATAAGTTAAAAGTGTGAACAATCCCTCATAGCAAGCATGCGATTCAAGATAAACATTAAATATGGCATGTGTCTAACATATCAAACCAAGAAAACGCAACTTGCTCATGACATAACCAAAGTTTCAGTAGAGGCGGGTCGTTAATCCTATAGCGCTACATATGTCAAGGTTTGGCTCGTACGAAGTTAATGATAAGTTCTACACATAAGAATCACCCAAATTTAAAGTATCAAGCCATCACATATACAAGCATGTTATAGGAATGTTCATGTGTTTAGACAAAAGTTCATGTGTAAGTTTCAATAGGTAAACATGTTACACCCCAAAAGTGATAAAAGTAAAAAGGGGGAATACGAGTATACTCACAAAGTTTGCATATGTTTTCCGATTATCCAATTGTTGACGAGTAGAGATTTAGAGTCCGAATGTATAAGGGTTAAAGTTCAAGTATGTTTAGAGTCGAGATTCGGTGTTTAAAACAACATAAAAATAAGATATGAGAATAACATGGAAAATAATCATTTAGTACATATGATGCTTGTTCTTGACACTAGGAAACTCGAAGGAGTTTAGATGTTTTCATGGAACAAGGTTCCATTAGAATCGTGACAAGTTATCATAGTCTAGGATGATGTAATCTAGTACCCCGACATATGAACACTAGTTCATCATCAAAGATTCGATTATTCGAATAATATATTTAGGTTATATAATATATGTCCAATAGTTCAAGCATGAGGTAGAAGATTAAAATCTTCATTTTGGTACCTCTAAATGTCATAGAAGTCATGTAGGAGGTAGGAAGATCAAGTCTTCCATTTAGGCACCTCTATGTGTTCACCACTACACTTGATGTAAAAAAAAACAACCAAGGAGGGTCATGAACATACAATAAAGAATAAGAAATATACACACTAACTAAGAGAAATCATCAAATCATGTGAGGATTGTATGTTTGGACAACCCAAGTTGATCCATAATCACTCATGTATCAAAGACAAAGTTTGACATGACTTGTGGGTTAAAAACCCTAAACAAAACACCAAGTTTATGAGGTTTAATCCTCTGATTTTAAATGTCTCAACCTTGTTTTTAAGCTTAACCAACCATGGGATAAGTTGTAAGCATTAGGACATAGGTATGAGATGTGTTGGACACAAGTTGCATAGGTTTAAACAAGTTTTTGATGAACATAAAAACAAACAGAAAGTTTATGGACTATTTCGGGGCATTTCCAGGTCTGATTTCTCCAAGGAGAAGTCTAGGAATCGAACCCCATGATTATACAAGCAAGTAGGAAAAAGAATCGAGTGAATCGGATAAGAATTGAGTGAGTTATGCTCATTTTCGTGAAGGGGTGTCAATCTACTCGAACCCTTGCTTTCAGCTACGGTTTGGTGGATGTTTTGTGAGTTTTTAGGGTTGCAAAAGTGGTAGGGAGGCTGGTATAAGTGGTATTTATAGGGGGAAGGATTAGGGTTTCAATGGGTTGGGCTTTGGAAGTGTTTAGAAGGGATTACACCTTGAAACTAGCCCACAAAACCCAACTATATGGGGCTGAATTTGGCTGAATTTGGGCTGCCATATTTCTTTATTTTTTTATTTTTTTAAAACATTATAATGAGTAATTTTGTTAGTTAAGTTGTGTAATAATATGCAACAATGTTTCCCCTAACTTGTAACAAGGTGAAATATGAAATAAAACATGATTTAACTAGGTAAAAAGTGTAACGTACAAGTTTTATTTACGAAGCAAGTTCCGTATTTTACAACGATTACAATGAAAGAATGGTTATAAGAACACAAGATTTCCAAAGTTAGAATTTCACGTAAGGTTTCTAAATGTAGGAAGTTTGAAAACGCAGGGCGTTACAGTCTCCCCTCCTTTAGGAAATTTCGTCCCGAAATTTATTCAAGAGGAAGGCTTGAAAGAGTTTTTGGCATAAAGGTGATCATTAAGAATTGAAACTTGGGAAGTTTGAAAGTTTTGAAAAGTACCAAATTTTGGAGAACATCAAGGTAGATTTGCAAGGGGAAGTTTTTAAGGATAGTATAAAAAAATCATACTTTCGTAAAACCTGTTTATTGAGAGGGACGAAAAGGTTTGTTACTTTAAATAAAGCAATAGAGAGATACTAAGTATAGTTACACAAGAATCAAGAATAGGGAGGCTATTTTATAGGTAATGAGGTAAGTTAGGACTCAAATGTTTAAACAAGCTGGATTGCGAACGAGTTTTGTATAAAATAATACGAGTATAGAATGAACGAATGGCTCTTAAAGAGTACAAGTATGTGAATAGCATAAGTGTTGGATAGATGAACGTAGTGTGTTAAGGATGAAGTCTCGTCATGAATAATCGGATATAATGCGTTTGTGAGTTGCGTGAAGTTGTATTAGGTCCAAAAGGTCTGCAACACACTGAATTTCTCATGGCACGTTTTACGAAAGTTTGGTAACATGGTGAAAACACTTATATATAGGAAGTACCAGCGGCGTATCCACCATGTTTTAACCACATTACGTCCGTTTCGTTACTCGGGGTCATGTTACGTTCCGTGTCTTACCATACACAGTAGTACACTCTATGGTTCTCATACGCCTATCACTATAATCCCGTGTGCACCCGCGATTATACTAATCGTCACATGATCCACATAGCTTGTACTAGTTATGTATGAATCAAGGTATACATGAATTTGAAAATAAGAATGTGTACGTAGAAGAATGTCGTATGTAAGCATGTTTATGTTTAAGCATGTATGGGACCTACGTAAGCGAATCCCTCGGATTACGCTCGCGTATAGGTACGAATGTACGAATCATGAGTAAGGATGAAAGTATGAGCATAAGTTTAAGTATGAATACGCATGAATGTATGAGCATAAACATAAAACGTGTAAGTAGTATGTGTACAAGTAGAAGCGTAAAACGTATAAGTAGTATGTGTATGGGTACAAGCATAAAACTTATGAACATAGGTGTAGGTATGAAAAATAAATATTGCGTATATGGTGTACGTTGAGACATTGCGGAAAAAAAAAAGGTTAAGTATGTAGATACGAACGATATAAATGATGTTATCGCGAGATATCGTCTAAAATGTGTATGATGATGTGCATGTATAGTTGTTTAAACAAAACGTTGAGTTTGTCGAATCAAAATTAGATTGAGCTTGGTTTGAAAGGTAGAATATAGTTTGTATATGTAAAGGAACATAAAGTACTCATTGGTTATGCTTAACGTATTTTGTAATGATTGAAATGCTACTTTTGTTAAAAAAAAAGGAGTTCACGTATATTGAAAATTGTCGGTCCCCATGAAGTCTCTAGCCCACGTGTTTTGAAATTTGGATGACGAGTTAAGCGTTGTAGAGAAGGTTTTTTTTTTTTTTTTTTTTTTTTTTTTTTTTTTTTTTTTTAATAACGGGTTTGTTTCATTTGCATCAAAACATGAAATTTTGAACTTTGAAAGTTCTTGTGAAAACGTCGACCCTTAGAAAAGAAATTTAGTAAAAGAACTTAGTGATTGTTTAAAAATAATTTTAACAAAGGATTTATTGATGTTGGAAATAGTATTTGGTAAAACGATCATCTAACATCTATGAGGTCTTATAAGTAATTGAGAAAGGTTAGTTTGATTTCGATTAAGAGTGGAAGTCTCTAGTATGATGATATAATGTGAACGTGTTTCAGTTAATAAATCAGATGTGAAGTTCATGGGCAAGAGATTCATTAGACCGATTAAATTGATAGGTAGCATTTCGTAAGGTTTGGAAATTCATGTAGTAAAACGGTAAAGACATGATTAAGAATCTCGTGTATATGATTTGAGTGAAAATGGATGGTAGAATAAGAAGTACGTTTGATAAACAATGTATTTTGAAATCGGTATAAGTAGGTATTTTGAATAATGATAAATGATTTAGGTATAAAACATGATCGGGTTTGCATAATAAAATATTTTGAAAGAGAAGTTTTGGGTAATGGTCACCTAAGTAAGGGAATCACCCCTAACTCGTTGGTGAGGTCGTTTTAAGGGAAGAGGGGTGGAGTCAATCGTCAAGGTAAGGAAGTCACTCCAATCTCGATGATACCTCTCCACTAGTTGTTACAAGGAATATGAATTTAAATTATATGAAAATCATGCATATATAAATGTATCGAAAAGGTTCGATATGTTGTGCGTGTGAAAAGAGAAATCAAAGGTAAACTCGAGGTTGAAAGATTGCATCGTATAAAATGAACAATAGAAACACATGTTTGACCAAAGTTTGGAGTGTTCCAAATGGAACTTTGACTAACCAAAGTGGTCGAAAAGTCTTTTGAATTTGAGGAGCATGCTTTGGCCTAATAGGTAAAATACTCTCGCCGACAAGTCGGTTAACGGTATTTACCCTTCCGGTTACTACATGTCCCAAATCAATCGAAATTTCGAGACTTGGCGGGATTTATGAAAAAAATCAAGGAGTGGAACTAGTCGACAAGGTGCGGGTTTCACCCCTATCTTGACGATTTCGTATCCTAAGTGTGGTTGGTGCTCGTCGGGTCAAAATTTAAATTTCGACATGTTGACGAGGGTCCACTAGAATTTGAAATTTGAGATTTGCCATTTAGATGTGGATTTCACTCCTAGCTCAATGGCGATATCTCGTGTAAAAAGAAGGATAGATAGATTGAGAGTCGTTCACTAAATTGTGGGTTTCACGCCTATTTTGGTGAATTCGTCTCATTTGAACAATATGAGTGTTGTCGGATTTAGAATAATCGAGTAAAATGCATGAGGGAAGTGTGTGTTGAAGGAAATACACAAGCAAGTATAAACACATAAGAAAGCATATCAAGAATGGTACTTAAATAATGAAATGATAAAACAAGTGTTAACACATAATAGAACAAGCTTTAATGCGTACGAATAACATGTCAAATATTACACATGAGTAACATACATGTTTAAAAGAGCATAAATAAGTAACAAATAAGGTATCATGTAGTAGTCCAAGCAAAGCATACGAATAAGGCTCTAAAACTATAGACTAGGTGAAAGCATTCCTACTTTTCCTAATTCCCTATAGTTATGGCTCTGATACCAATCTGTCACACCCCAACCAATGGCGGAAACATCGGGATGAGACGAAGTGTGAAGATTGCTCGAGACATCATAACGCTATTTGTGACAATAATTTAATAATCCAAATTTCATTTCCAAACTTCAAGTAGTCATCAATACAAGATCCCAAATAACGACAAGTTTAATCAAAATAACAAACCAACATAACCAAAATTCGATACAACATATTTAAATCTAACGTCTAAAGTGTGTATCTAGGCATCGTGCTACCTCTTTCATTTCATCATCATCAACCTGTAACATGTTTAAAAATACTATTCAATGCAAAAGCAAAGGCGAGTATACAAGTTTGGTACATACATAGCATAAGTTAAAAGTGTGAACAATCCCTCATAGCAAGCATGCGATTCAAGATAAACATTAAATATGGCATGTGTCTAACATATCAAACCAAGAAAACGCAACTTGCTCATGACATAACCAAAGTTTCAGTAGAGGCGGGTCGTTAATCCTATAGCGCTACATATGTCAAGGTTTGGCTCGTACGAAGTTAATGATAAGTTCTACACATAAGAATCACCCAAATTTAAAGTATCAAGCCATCACATATACAAGCATGTTATAGGAATGTTCATGTGTTTAGACAAAAGTTCATGTGTAAGTTTCAATAGGTAAACATGTTACACCCCAAAAGTGATAAAAGTAAAAAGGGGGAATACGAGTATACTCACAAAGTTTGCATATGTTTTCCGATTATCCAATTGTTGACGAGTAGAGATTTAGAGTCCGAATGTATAAGGGTTAAAGTTCAAGTATGTTTAGAGTCGAGATTCGGTGTTTAAAACAACATAAAAATAAGATATGAGAATAACATGGAAAATAATCATTTAGTACATATGATGCTTGTTCTTGACACTAGGAAACTCGAAGGAGTTTAGATGTTTTCATGGAACAAGGTTCCATTAGAATCGTGACAAGTTATCATAGTCTAGGATGATGTAATCTAGTACCCCGACATATGAACACTAGTTCATCATCAAAGATTCGATTATTCGAATAATATATTTAGGTTATATAATATATGTCCAATAGTTCAAGCATGAGGTAGAAGATTAAAATCTTCATTTTGGTACCTCTAAATGTCATAGAAGTCATGTAGGAGGTAGGAAGATCAAGTCTTCCATTTAGGCACCTCTATGTGTTCACCACTACACTTGATGTAAAAAAAAACAACCAAGGAGGGTCATGAACATACAATAAAGAATAAGAAATATACACACTAACTAAGAGAAATCATCAAATCATGTGAGGATTGTATGTTTGGACAACCCAAGTTGATCCATAATCACTCATGTATCAAAGACAAAGTTTGACATGACTTGTGGGTTAAAAACCCTAAACAAAACACCAAGTTTATGAGGTTTAATCCTCTGATTTTAAATGTCTCAACCTTGTTTTTAAGCTTAACCAACCATGGGATAAGTTGTAAGCATTAGGACATAGGTATGAGATGTGTTGGACACAAGTTGCATAGGTTTAAACAAGTTTTTGATGAACATAAAAACAAACAGAAAGTTTATGGACTATTTCGGGGCATTTCCAGGTCTGATTTCTCCAAGGAGAAGTCTAGGAATCGAACCCCATGATTATACAAGCAAGTAGGAAAAAGAATCGAGTGAATCGGATAAGAATTGAGTGAGTTATGCTCATTTTCGTGAAGGGGTGTCAATCTACTCGAACCCTTGCTTTCAGCTACAGTTTGGTGGATGTTTTGTGAGTTTTTAGGGTTGCAAAAGTGGTAGGGAGGCTGGTATAAGTGGTATTTATAGGGGGAAGGATTAGGGTTTCAATGGGTTGGGCTTTGGAAGTGTTTAGAAGGGATTACACCTTGAAACTAGCCCACAAAACCCAACTATATGGGGCTGAATTTGGCTGAATTTGGGCTGCCATATTTCTTTATTTTTTTATTTTTTTAAAACATTATAATGAGTAATTTTGTTAGTTAAGTTGTGTAATAATATGCAACAATGTTTCCCCTAACTTGTAACAAGGTGAAATATGAAATAAAACATGATTTAACTAGGTAAAAAGTGTAACGTACAAGTTTTATTTACGAAGCAAGTTCCGTATTTTACAACGATTACAATGAAAGAATGGTTATAAGAACACAAGATTTCCAAAGTTAGAATTTCACGTAAGGTTTCTAAATGTAGGAAGTTTGAAAACGCAGGGCGTTACATGTAAAAATGTTATTTCTTACTAAAATTGAAGTTTTAGTTTAGCATCTTCTCTTTTACTTTTATCAATTATCCATACCAGGATATTGACAGTCCAAAATTTATTATTTTTACAGTCTTTGTTTTATGTGGGGGTTCGTAACAAGTTCCATCACCTTACACTGTTGACCCGTAGGTTCCTTCACTTAACCTCGTAGGCTATTACCTTAAGCTTTCACCTCTTTAAGGCGAGGCCCTTATGATCCCTTTGCTCCGATTCTTGACCCGTGGGTCATTTTGGCCCCGTAGACCTTAACACTAATTAATATCTCGTAGGTTATGATGACCCCGTAGATCATCTTTTATTCGAGTCTTTATTCACATGTGTATACGTTTATATATGCATATGGCGTCAAGGCACCCCTATTTATGTTTAGAATTATTCACCTTTACCCTTTGGATTTTGTTTGACCTTGACCGTAGTCTAAGGCTACATTGTTTTCTTTCGAATTATCTTTCCGGCTTCTTGACTTCGAACGTCAATTACACGTCGGTTTGCCCTACACTTACCGTCACCCGGTTCTTACCTATACTTCTTTACGTCCCATTACCCGGGTTCTTTTATTTTAATGTTTTTAACGCCTATAACTCCTTTACATATGTTTATTAATATTTCGCACTTTTATTTATTCGTTTCGCGCTTACTTACTTTAGCAAGCGTCATCCTTTATTAAATTGGTTTGACTTGTTCGTGTGAAAATTTATCACGTATGAATGTCAAACTTCAGTCTTTGTTCGACTCGTTCAGCTTTGAAATAGTTGAACGTAATTTATCAAAATTTCTATTTGCAGTATCTTATCGTCCTTTAGTCATGACCCAAAACCCGAGTCTTTTGACTTTCCATACGCGTTCCTGTTTCTCAGTCTACGCATGCGTTTAATTCCTTACCCATCAACCGGGTGTTGTACCGAAATCATTATCATTGCACCCCTTCCGGTATACATTAAGACTTCATTTCAATTTACTTGGTCATCTTAGCGAAATCCGTCGCTTTTATTCGACCATGTCTTTTATTCTTTACGTGACCACCATTGGCGGCCTTATTAATTACGAGTGACGATTATCATCGTTATTCTTTCTTTACTACGACTACAGTTAACAACCTTGATTATCTTTTTCGTGTGGGCAACACCTTTGTTTTTATGACCCGGCGGTTCATCTATACTTTGGTTTTACTTGCCCATTTTGTTCACCATGGCCCTTTCGTCCAAGATGACTTATTTTCATGAGTTTTATTTTGATCATTCATTTATATCATCATTTACATAAATCCTTGTCCCTTCTCTCGGGCTTTTTATCCCAATGTAATACGCTTCCGTTACCCGGCTGTGCGTTTACATTATTATCAACTATTTTGTTCATTTGTTTCATTTGGGTACTTTTGAATTTCTCCCATTCACCCCGTTCTTACTACATCGGATGTAAATATGTCCGCTATAAGAAGTTAATGGTATCATATGCCACTACTTACTTGGCCAGAGTAAGCGATTAACACATGACACGCATGACCTTTTTATAGTTTTCACATCACGCCCTATGTAAGTAATGCCTTTATTTGTTTCTCTTGGAAACAATATCCCGAATACATTTTCTATTCGGGTTTTTCCAAGTTTTTAATCTACATATGCAACTTTCAATTTCCACATATTTGTTGCATATTACTATTTGTGTAATAAATTTAAAGTGTGCACCTGGTAATGCTTGCCTCGACGGGCGTTCCTTGCCATTAACCTTGTTCGCGGTCGTTACGCGATTTAGTCCTTGGTGAGCGTGCTCCTCATGTCATACTTCGGACCGTTCCTCTGTCATATCCGCAATTCGTTCAACTCTCGTCATCTTCAGGCGCGAGTGTCCTGAAATTAACACATTAATAGAAGTTAGTAGTGTCACCTTCAATAATCGCCCGTATTATAATACAAGGCTTTTTCTACTATACGCGTCAACGTGCGAAATTTTGTCAACTGCATCAATCGTTTGATTGGGGTAACGTGTATTACACGATAACCCTATGTGTTGTTTACAACACCTTAACACGCTAAACCATTAACATACATGTACTTACCGGATTTGCGATCAAGCCTCGAACAGAACACTTTATTCTTTTAACCTTGAGCTCCGATTACCAACTTGTAACACCCTAGTTATTATTTTAAGGTTTTCGTATAGCTTATGGAAATGAACATGTAATTATAATTACATGTACTTTGAATAATACGGTTAATTTAAAACTTTTACAAATGAAGGTTTATATACATCGTAATGAATTTGAGTTTGTTGTTTAAAAGTTACGACGAAATATCGTGCGGAAGCTTTTAACTTTATCATATTCGGTTCCTCATCGAGCTTGATCTTCATCCGGGCACTCTTGACATTCACCTATGATCAAAACCAACTTAAAAGTTAGTTTTGATAGTTAAATAATAAGTTTAAACAAGTTACATGGGTCAAATAAACAAAATTTAACAATTTTCGGATTCAGGGGGGGGGCTAGACGTGATGGAGGGTGTGAAACCCGAGTGTTAACATGCTTATCTTGTGTGATTTATTTCCGTTTACGTGATTATATGCTTTGAATATGTTCACTACGAAAGTTTGTGGTTTTGCAGGTCAATCGCATAATTTGGTGAATTTAAAGTGCTTAAAGATGAAATGGGACAAGCGCGGACGATGATTAGAGAGATATTAAATTTAAACAGGAGTTGTTCGGGTATGGCTCAGATGTGCGAAAAACGTGAAAGTATAAAGTCTGAGGACCGAACGGTATTTTGTGAGAGTTGAATGCATGTAAATCGTACGGTTGGGAGAGTCAAAAGAAACAGAATATGAAAACCGTAGCTTACGGTCTTATGCGTAAACTACGGATGGCAGAAATCTATCAACGCACATGGGCTTTTGAAGGAAAGATACATCATCAGGGATGTGAATGGGCTCGCAGATATGTGGGTTATTAATTGAGGATATCATCATTACACTTTTAACATTGGGCCGCACATATAGATTGGCAACCATAGTTGGACTTTGGTAGCATGATGATTTTTAAGGAATTACATCACGTCATCCATCGAGGGATATATACACGCATACAAAAGAAGCCATCATGTGATTTTGGAGATCCTTTTATGAAGGCACTATTTTGGAATTATTAATTTAATAATTCACATCATATAAAAATTGACGAAAGTTGGCAACCATAATGCACAAAGGCCATTTAGTGTTATATTAAAAAGTCAACATTATGATATCATTATGGGAGGACCAAGTTGTTTGGCAGCTTGAATCACGTGAACAAGACTTGAGCATTGGAATTAAAATATCATTATTTTCTTGAAGGAGGGCAAGTCACGTGCACTAGAGGGTTTGATCAAATAAACATCATCATCATCACAAGTGGGCCGAAAATTGAAAACAACAATTCACGTGGACTTCTATATGGGCTGCACATGAGAAATTGTGAGGAGGCACGTGCGCGTACGAGGTTTTGAGGAATATTATTAGAGGACATCATAAAAAACGAGGGGAGATCTTCGACGGCAGAAGGGGATTACCGAAGCGATTGAAGATCATCAACCCATCATGAGCGGCTAGTCTTTTATGATTTCCTCTGGATGGAGGGTTTTTGTAAGTTAACAGATTTTATTTGTTTAGTGACAATCGTTTGACTCAGTGATCTAAGCATTCGATGCTTTTCACTATTGATTTAGTTAATTAATTGTAATCGATTGCATTTGCTTAACCTTATTCTTTGATCATTCAGTTCCCGAGAGTTCTAGTAATTGGGATATATTTGCTATGGGATTAGGGTTGGTAATTGTGATTGGTAATCACTAGATAACCTCCCGTTATGTATTGACCGGAGTACTTAGTCTTTGGTTATCACAATTAGTTGATTAGGTTAGTCCAGTTATGTCTATGTAAGTGTTCGATTAAACACATAATTGAAGTTAACTGCAAAAACTGAAATCTGGAGGAACCATTGTTCTTTCTATTCATTTAAATCTCACTTTTAGTTTGTAATTTTTAGTTAATCCACAAATCAAACAATCATCAGTTTATTTTTTTATAGTTGTTAATAAATACTTAACATTACACACTTTCCACAATCCTCCTCTGGTTCGATATCCGACTTACTCTAGCTACTAGTTTATTTCGGTTTTTGCATGTCGCTAACGACAGACATCAAGACGCCCCACCTAGCCCCCTTTTTGACAGCAAGTTCATTTTATGTTGCTGCATATTTCCAGCCAAACCAAGTTTTACGAAAACGGACATAACTCATTCGTTATTGATCCGTTTTACACGATTCTTTTTCCTACGCGTCCGTAATTTAATTCTCCATCTCATGGAGTTAAAACCCAACATCTGGATTAATAAAATTCAGACTTTTAAGTCTTCGACTTATTACCCTTTTTACCAAATTTTGAGCCGTTCGTGTTTATATCAAACAAACATGTTTATTAGATCTATAAACTCATGAGATACATCATTTCAATATTGACCATCATATTAGGTTCGAATCACGTGTTTCTTACGCATTCTTAACCTGTTTTCGCTCATATGCTTATTTTGACTCGTTAAGGGTATTTAAGTATATTTTAAACACGATTCGCTTTCATTTGTATCTAGCTTTATATTTCCACATTTCTTACCAAGTAATCTTCCACCACAACTATATGTGTGTTAGATTTAATGTGGTTATCTATATGTTCCGAGTTTTACCCCTCGGATTATTATTTTACGGAAAAACTCAATAGAGCCATTTGGCTAACATATTACATCTTTCAACTTCTATACTTATTCTAAGTATTTATCAAATCATGAAATTCGTTTCCAGACAACCTTTAAGGGTTGTTTGTTCAATTTTAGCCTACAAGGGCGTTTTGGTCGATTTTGGTCCTTCTTTTACGACGAAGAACTCTCGCCAATTATTCGACCAAAATAGCACTTTTAACTACAACATAATTATGCGTACCTGGCTCGGATCAACATATTGACCCGTTTTAATACCTTGTTTTGCCTTATTTGCTATTTCATAGCTTCACTAATTCACGAGTCGTTCATCCTGCGAACATGAGACTCGACATACAAATATTAGTCGTTAATTGTCAAATGGTATCAACATTACCATTTGATCCCTTTTTACTCTTTTTACTAGTTTTGGCTTACTTATAAAGTAGCCGTTCGAAAAATCATTTTATCTTATTCTTTTCTTAACTAATTTACCGTTCCACCCCGTTTTACCATTACTATGGTTTCTAACATTTGTTTCTGATTCCGACCCAAATCATTTCGTGTCGGAAACCATATTTCGAATATTACCCCCATTGTATTTATAACTTATAGAATAGATATGTATTCTACAAAAAGGTGTAAGTTTCACTTACCTCGTATCCAAGCTACGCTTTTCTTTTCCTTCTTAAATTCGTTTGACCCGCTTCCTTCCCCAAGCTTCCACCTAGCTTGTTACGTGTCAAACTATCATTATCGTTTTCAAGGTGGTTAGTTAAATCATAATTTAAGATGATTATTCCACCTTACACATTTTATATCCAAAATTATCATTCATCGTTTTCTTGGTCAGTTTGAATTTTTAAGAGTCAAACGCCCATTAGTGTATGAAATGCATAATGAAATCTATCAACTAGTTTAGGCATTCCTTAATTATCCGGTAGACGTTATCTCTTGGCCACCGTTTTAACCAATGTTCTAACCAAATTTATTATATTTTCAACACTCTAACTAGTTCAAGAGATTATCATGACTAGTTTATTCATTCAATTTTTTTTGCAAGAACTAAGGGTTCTCCTTTATAAGTGACACCCGTTTCATCATACTATTTAGCATCCATCCGAACCCTTTATGAAATCAAGTTCTACATATAATCTAGTAAATAACCCGATTTCATTCATCTATTTACATGAACACACTTAATATTTTATCAAAACATTCAAGACCCATTTCAAGTCATGTATGAGAATTCACTCAAATTCATGATTTAATCAAACACCTTCTTAACATCATCATGCATGATGATTCTAAGCCTAGTTATATCATCAATTTCATCATAACATTAAAACCCACTTATCTAAGTGTGGTGATTCATCTAAACATTCAAATCATAGCAATATATGTATAATTTTCACTTACCTCGTATCCAAGCTACGCTTTTCTTTTCCTTCTTAAATTCGTTTGACCCGCTTCCTTCCCCAAGCTTCCACCTAGCTTGTTACGTGTCAAACTATCATTATCGTTTTCAAGGTGGTTAGTTAAATCATAATTTAAGATGATTATTCCACCTTACACATTTTATATCCAAAATTATCATTCATCGTTTTCTAGGTCAGTTTGACTTTTTAAGAGTCAAACGCCCATTAGTGTATGAAATGCATAATCAAATCCATCAACTAGTTTAGGCATTCCTTAATTATCCGGTAGACGTTATCTCTTGGCCACCGTTTTAACCAATGTTCTAACCAAATTTATTATATTTTCAACACTCTAACTAGTTCAATAGATTATCATGACTAGTTTATTCATCCAATTTTTTTTTGCAAGAACTAAGGGTTCTCCTTTATAAGTGAGACCCGTTTCATCATACTATTTAGCATCCATCCGAACCCTTTATGAAATCAAGTTCTTCATATAATCTAGTAAATAACCCGATTTCATTCATCTATTTACATGAACACACTTACAATTTTATCACAACATTCAAGACCCATTTCAAGTCATATATGAGCATTCACTCAAATTCGTGATTTAATCAAACACCTTCTTAACATCATCATGCATGATGATTCTAAGCCTAGTTATATCATCAATTTCATCATAACATTAAAACCCACTTATCTAAGTGTGGTGATTCATCTAAACATTCAAATCATAGCAATATATGTATAATTTTCACTTACCTCGTATCCAAGCTACGCTTTTCTTTTCCTTCTTAAATTCGTTTGACCCGCTTCCTTCCCCAAGCTTCCACCTAGCTTGTTACGTGTCAAACTATCATTATCGTTTTCAAGGTGGTTAGTTAAATCATAATTTAAGATGATTATTCCACCTTACACATTTTATATCCAAAATTATCATTCATCGTTTTCTAGGCCAGTTTGACTTTTTAAGAGTCAAACGCCCATTAGTGTATGAAATGCATAATCAAATCCATCAACTAGTTTAAGCATTCCTTAATTATCCGGTAGACGTTATCTCTTGGCCACCGTTTTAACCAATGTTCTAACCAAATTTATTATATTTTCAACACTCTAACTAGTTCAATAGATTATCATGACTAGTTTATTCATTCAATTTTTTTTTTGCAAGAACTAAGGGTTCTCCTTTATAAGTGAGACCCGTTTCATCATACTATTTAGCATCCATCCGAACCCTTTATGAAATCAAGTTCTTCATATAATTTAGTAAATAACCCGATTTCATTCATCTATTTACATGAACACACTTACAATTTTATCACAACATTCAAGACCCATTTCAAGTCATATATGAGCATTCACTCAAATTTGTGATTTAATCAAACACCTTCTTAACATCATCATGCATGATGATTCTAAGCCTAGTTATATCATCAATTTCATCATAACATTAAAACCCACTTATCTAAGTGTGGTGATTCATCTAAACATTCAAATCATAGCAATATATGTATCATTTTCACTTACCTCGTATCCAAGCTACGCTTTTCTTTTCCTTCTTAAATTCGTTTGACCCGCTTCCTTCCCCAAGCTTCCACCTAGCTTGTTACGTGTCAAACTATCATTATCGTTTTCAAGGTGGTTAGTTAAATCATAATTTTAGATGATTATTCCACCTTACACATTTTATATCCAAAATTATCATTCATCGTTTTCTAGGTCAGTTTGACTTTTAAGAGTCAAACGCCCATTAGTGTATGAAATGCATAATCAAATCCATCAACTAGTTTAGGCATTCCTTAATTATCCGGTAGACGTTATCTCTTGGCCACCGTTTTAACCAATGTTCTAACCAAATTTATTATATTTTCAACACTCTAACTAGTTCAAGAGATTATCATGACTAGTTTATTGATTCAATTTTTTTTGCAAGAACTAAGGGTTCTCCTTTATAAGTGAGACCCGTTTCATCATACTATTTAGCATCCATCCGAACCCTTTATGAAATCAAGTTCTTCATATAATCTAGTAAATAACCATATTTCATTCATCTATTTACATGAACACACTTACAATTTTATCATAACATTCAAGACCCATTTCAAGTCATATATGAGCATTCACTCAAATTCATGATTTAATCAAACACCTTCTTAACATCATCTTGCATGATGATTCTAAGCCTAGTTATATCCTCAATTTCATCATAACATTAAAACCCACTTATCTAAGTGTGGTGATTCATCTAAACATTCAAATCATAGCAATATATGTATAATTTTCACTTACCTCGTATCCAAGCTACGCTTTTCTTTTCCTTCTTAAATTCGTTTGACCCGCTTCCTTCCCCAAGCTTCCACCTAGCTTGTTACGTGTCAAACTATCATTATCGTTTTCAAGGTGGTTAGTTAAATCATAATTTAAGATGATTATTCCACCTTACACATTTTATATCCAAAATTATCATTCATCGTTTTCTAGGCCAGTTTGACTTTTTAAGAGTCAAACGCCCATTAGTGTATGAAATGCATAATCAAATCCATCAACTAGTTTAGGCATTCCTTAATTATCCGGTAGACGTTATCTCTTGGCCACCGTTTTAACCAATGTTCTAACCAAATTTATTATATTTTCAACACTCTAACTAGTTCAATAGATTATCATGACTAGTTTATTCATTCAATTTTTTTTGCAAGAACTAAGGGTTCTCCTTTATAAGTGAGACCCGTTTCATCATACTATTTAGCATCCATCCGAACCCTTTATGAAATCAAGTTCTTCATATAATCTAGTAAATAACCCGATTTCATTCATCTATTTACATGAACACACTTACAATTTTATCACAAAATTCAAGACCCATTTCAAGTCATATATGAGCATTCACTCAAATTCGTGATTTAATCAAACACCTTCTTAACATCATCATGCATGATGATTCTAAGCCTAGTTATATCATCAATTTCATCATAACATTAAAACCCACTTATCTAAGTGTGGTGATTCATCTAAACATTCAAATCATAGCAATATATGTATAATTTTCACCTAGGGTTTTGTTCCTAAGCAAGTACACATCTCTAATCTAACCATAAACTCTACGATTCATGCATAAATCGCACATGGTTATGTTCATCAATTTTTATAACTTTATCAAACATCAAAATTTTACATACCTTTCGATCCCCTAGTTTCGGTGATCATTAATCCATGTTCATTTGTGAGTTTGAGTTCCAATTAGCCCTTCAATTTGAAGATTTTGATGAACTAGGGTTTGCACCCCTTGTTCTCTTCTCCTGGTCGATCGACATACACACACCTAGTGTGTGTGTTATGTCTAATTTCTAACTTTAAATCTCAAGTTTCCCTTTTAACATCTTAGGTCCCTCTAGTTTTAGCTTTTATTAAACCCTTATATATTACTTACTAGTAATTAACCAATTCTCATAACTAACTTTAAATGTTCCTAGTTAACTTAGTGGGTTTGGGGTAGTTATAACCCGTTTCATTTTAACTCCCGTTAACTCGGGCCCTTTTTATACATTTTTTTTTCTCAAAGGCATTTGCTCTCCTTTTTATTTATTATTAGGCTTATTTATTTGAATCCTAATAATTTCCGGGTTAATCTTTTCTGCTAACGGTATTCTACCCGTTCTTTAGTATTAACGGGGTTTAATTACCAAACCCGTTTTCGGGGTGTTACACAAAGCTAGAGGGATCACGGAATCAAATGGCACCCTATATAGATAACTACATAAATAACCGGACCGAAATCGGGAGATCGGATAGTATGAGGTTTCGTAAACCAAATGAGTATTGGAACTCATATGATATGGTTTAGCAAAGCCTACATACTAAAATGAAACCTAACCTAAGTGCTTACGACCCATTACGACCCGTTTAGGTAGCTTATGCTACTTTAACGCGTCGTTTGCGTAAAACGCGTTCGGACCGCTTAACTAGTCCTATGACAAGTATTATATGCCTTATCATGTCTAATATTGTTGCTAAATCAGTTTAGATGTCAAAAATTAAGTTACATATGCTTAAAATGAATTTATGCGTAAAAAAGGGCATTTTGGTAATTTTCCTAAGGCATATACATTACCTATCATACAACTGCTTAAACGATGTGACCATAAGGTATAACCTCGGAAGGTTATTCCTTATACAACTATGGTCGCCTAAAGTGTTTGGTCGGATTCTAATGATCCACCAAATGGGTCGGGTTCGAGAGTATAAGCGATTGTTTAGATCGCTTACCTTACGACCCTATACAATCACAATTCTAAAAGTGACGAGTTAAACATGCTAGAACATGTTTAGTTAAGTTAGAAAACAGGTTTGTATCAAAACAAATGGTTTTGATACCCTAGAGTAGTTTGGTTACAAAATACGCGAGAAAACGCATTTTGGCCGAAACTATGACTCGTCACTGAGCCTAGATAACGTGGTAATCAGTAGGTATAGTTAATAGGGACTATAACCATCGTGATTACGCTCATGTTATGAAGTTCAAATGAACTTCGCATTGACCAAAAACTGGTCAATGCAGAAAGTCAAACGCAGTTTGACTTTAACGCTAAAACGAAAGAAAAGCACGAAAGAATACTTACAGAAGGTCCCCGCAAGATTTGACCTGATTCACTCTCAGGTAGGAAGCATATACTTCCACTTAGAGAGTGTAGAATCAGATAAAATGTGAGGAAATGAGCAAAGCAAGGTAGGTATTTATAGGCATGGAACTACCGTTAAGATCGTTTCTTGCAAAAGGGGGCACAATCTAAATCGTACACTTGCCATATTCTGATTGGGCACCTTGATCGGCACACAAACCAGCCCATAGTTTACCAAAAACCATGTGCACAAGTGAGGGACAGCTGGATCAAGCTGGAAAACACTTACTGCTGATCTGGGGGTGCTTTACGGACCGTAAGCAGGTCCATACAGTCCGTAAGGACCCTGCAGACTAGCAATGTTTCAGTTTTGGCACTTTTGGTCCCTGTGCGCGTATGGTCGTGTTTTGGCATTTCTAACACCTGTCAAACCCATTTTTAAGCTCCACAAGGATGTTAAAGTATACGAAACATGAAATATGCTCAAAAATATGTTGGATGTCGGTTCGTTTGGCCGTACGATTGCGTTGTTCGGTTAATACGACGGGAGTCGTAACGGACGCAAAAACGGTCCAAATTGCGCGACGAATGGATTTTTGACAAGCCAATCACTAAAAAATAATATTTTAATGATTACATAAATTTTTTGACGCAAACTTATGCACTTTTTGACGCTTTTAGTCCCTGAATGACCAAAAAGTTTATTTTAGCACACCAAACCCCTCAAAGCCTATTTCTATGCTATGTAAAGGATATTTAGGGTGTGTTTAACTTATGATCATGTTCCGGAGGGTCTGTTACAGTACGAATTGACATACTTTCGCAGTTTGTCGAATTTAGTCCCTGTAAGCGTATAAACTTGATTTCGGCATACCAAACCATCCAAAACTTATTTCTAAGTTATGTAAGGGTTATTTAAGGTATGTTAAGCCTATGTTACTGTTTTGGAGTGTTTTTTTCGTTAGACTGGTTATATTTACGCATCAGATCGCGTATAACCTTCCAGAAAGCGATTTAAAGCCCGAAATCGAACAAGAATTAATATGTGCATGTAACACCTCGTAAAATCGTAACCAATAAAATAAAGACACATGTCATGTAAGACAAACGTGTCAGGGACCCGGTTCAAATAAAAGATGTATGGCAGGATTTAAAAAGGGCGTCATGTTATTAAAATACCTCTGAACGACCCAAGGGCGACATGTTATTAAAATACCTCTGAGCAACCCAAGTCATAAATCCCAAGACCTTAAATCGTTATGATAAACATCTAATATGTTAACCAGTTGATCCTAAATAAATAAATAAATTCCATCCCCATATGGTCCGTAAGATAGTAACTGGGCGATTTGAGCAAGGGTCGGTTACGGACCGCAACCGTTTAAGCATACGGTCCGTAAGAGTTGCATACGGACCGCAAGAGCTTAGGCTTACGGTCCGTAAGCCTGTCGCTGGCAGCAAGTTTTGGACAGCTGCCTGTTCAGCCTGTTGCACCGCCTTAGTAGTGTGGTTTTTGAAATCAGGGGCATGATAGGCAGTATATAGCATCATAGAGACACCTGGGATGATCTTGTAACAATCATAGACTTCCTTGTCTTGATCTTGAGCATTCAAGTTCACTATATAAAGGAGTGAAGTTGTAACATTTTGTTCACTTCATTCAAGCTCTTCTCATTTGATCTCTGGAGCTCCTTGGACAGCAACCAACTTTTCCTAAGTCCCTAATCATAATTAGGACTCTTGTAAGTGTCCTTAATCCTCTACATTTCAGTTTAGCTTAGTTAATTAGCTAAAAGTCAAACCGTCGTAATTAAGGTTTGACTTTGAGATTAAACAATAATTACTTAGTCAAATCTCGAATAAAAAACACCTATAAGTAGGTAATTATATGGGTAATAAACCCTTAAAGGGTATTTTCAGATTCCCACTCTAACTATGTAAATTGTCGAGTCAAAGCTTACTTTAAAAAGTTAACAGAATGCTTAATTCCAAATTAATATATAATTAGCAATGTAGGATTCATGTAACCTGTTTTACCATTAATATAACTTGGTAAATAATGTAAGAACATGTCTAAGCATGTCCGACTCGACAATTTTCAGTTTAGGCTCGGTTTGGAACCGAAAGTCGCATAGTTTGACTTTCGCTTTGACTTTCAGTTCTGACCCGTTTAAGCCAAGTTTAGGATTGCCTTAGAGCATCTTTTGGACCTATTTACATGTTATTATATGTAACGCCCTGCTTTTTTTGTACTTCCCATTTATAGAAAGTTTTGTTCGTATTTCTATTTTTGGAAACTTTGTATTCTTGTAATCGTTCCTTTCTTTGTAATCATTATCAAATCGAGACTTGGATCATTAATGAAGCTTGTATTTTGTTACATTTATGTTATACGCATTCTATGTATGCTCGTATGTTCGACTTCGTGAATCAATCGATGTTTAATCGTTATTCTTGGAAACTATGTGTGAAACTTGTAATTTATCTAAACTTATGCATTGAACGTGTTTTGAAACGAGGACGACACTTGATTTGATACGTATACGCTTGATTATACTTGGTTTATACTCTTCATACTTAATCGCATCTTAAACTATGCATTTGTGACAAATATGGCCCTTAAAATACCTTAAAAGCATCAATTACACAACTCCAGGGGCCAAAATGTAATAAACGAAACTCAAATCCGGAACCACAAAGGGCTCGCGGCCCGCGTGAACTTGCCCCATTCCTTTACGCGGCCCGCGTGGACCCCCAGGTCTGCAGAAAGATGGATGGTTGCGACCAGCTTCGTGTTTGGGCGGGATTTCATGGTTTAAACCGAGTTTTGGCCATTGTTAACCCCTTAAACCAACCCTAATCACTTCCCTATAAGTACCCAAGGTCCTCCAAGCACTTGGACACTTTCATCACTCTCAAATCTCACCAAAACACTCTCAAATTCAAGCAAGAATCTGCATTTTCGGACAGATTCATACACTTGCACTAAACTTGGTATAACTTGCTCATTTCTTGATGAAAACACTTGATTCTTCTTCCTACTTGCTTGGTTAGTCATGGAATTTGATTCCTTGACTTCTCCTTGGAGAAATCAGACCTGGAATTGCTCCGAAATTGACCAAAAACTTTCTGTTTTGTTACAAACTTATGTAAACTTCATCCAACTTGTGTCTAACACATCTCATACCAATGTCCTAATGCTTACAACCTCTCTTATGTTTGGTTAAGCTTAAAAACATGGTTGAGACACTTAAATCAGAGGTTAAAACCTCACAAACATTCTGTTTTAATTAGGGTTTTACCCACAAGTAGTGTTCAAGTATGAAACTTGTTGAATGTGTGATGGTTGGACTAGCTTGGGCTATCCTTCATAAGAATCCACTCATTACTTAATGTTTTTCTATAGATTAGTTGTTGTTATTACCTTAATACTTGTATGTTCATGACCCTCCTTGTTGTTTATAACAACAAGTGTAGTGGTGAACAATAGAGGTGCCTAAATGGAAGCTTGTTCTTCCTACCTCATGTATGAACTCTATGTCACAAAGAGGTGCCTAAATGGAGACATTAATCTCCTACCTCATGCTTGAATCATAGGACTTGTAATTTATATATTATCTAAGTTATTCTATATGTATATACCTAAGTAACTAAACTTGATGATAACTTAATAGTTACTTCTTAAGAATATGTTACATCATCTATGACCATGCCCTTGTTACGACTCTAATGGACCTTTGAGTCCATGAAATCATACCAACTCTTTTGAGTTTTAATAGTGTCAAGAACAAGAGTTATGTGTACAAGATGATTATTTTTACTTATGTTATGTCTATACATCTTTAGACTCCGAATCTATAATCTTCTGATTTCCCCAAACTCACACACCTTGCTTTCACGTGTAGAAGGACAAGGTGCTCCAAACTAATTCATCCTCCAAACTTGCTCTCGGAACTTCAAGTCAAGACTTGTAAACCGTGAGTATACTCGATCCCTTTTTCCCTTTTACACTTTAGGATGCAACATGTATAATTATGCAAACATATTTAAACTAAACTAAACATACTCAATCCTTGTACAAACATGAAACTAATGTGCTTTACTTATGATTCTTGTATGCTCTATTTGAACGATTTGGAACGTATATGCTCATTAACTTTGCTAGCCCACCTTGACAATTATAGCGCTATAGGATTTACGCACCGCCCGTTAAACTTGGGGTATTGTTAAGTTGAAACTTTTACCATCCCGCTAAACTATTGGGATTAGGCTATTTATACGTTGGATTCTTGGGTTTGATCATAGTGTACGCCAAAATTGCATACTAGTAATTCACATATTATGAATCATGTTGGATTTGAGTCTTTTATTCTATTATGCTATGTAACCAAACTTGTATACTCGCTCTTTGCTTTTGCATTGAACTCTATTTTAATACATGTTGCAGGTTGATTATTGAAGTATGGATGAATGATGAAACAAGTTTAGGGTGGACTAGATACACACCTATAATTTATCTATCTTTTGTTTGTTATGTTATTGTTGAAACAATGTTGTGTTTTGTTTTGAAATCTTGTATGACAATTTAGCACTTGCAATGAAATTTGAATTTAATTAAATATTGTCACATAGTGTTATGACGTTTTGAGCAATCTACACACTTCGTCTCATCCCGATGTTTCCGCCATCGGTTGGGGTGTGACAGATTGGTATCAGAGCCATAACTATAGGGAATTAGGAAAATTGCCATGCTTTTGCCCTAATCTATAGTTCTAGGAATCTTGCCTCTTATTTGTTGTTTAAAACTTTTGTACTCTACCATGCATGCTTCCTAGCCATACTTTTGATTAAATTTATGTGCCTTTCCTAAGGCTAACACGAATACACTTATGCTATTTTTATACTCTTGTAACATCAACGAGAAGAATTTACCAAAATAGGCGTGAAACCCACAATTTGGTAAACGACTCTCATTCTACCTTTAATCTATTTTTGCACGAAATTTCACCATTAAGCTAGGAGTGACATCCACAACTTAATGGTAATTTTCATCTCAACTCTAGTGGACCCTCGTCAAAGTGTCAAAATTTTATTTTGACCGACGAGTACCAACCACATTTAGGGTACGAAATCGTCAAGTTAGAGGTGAACCCGCATCTCTTCGCTTAAGTCCCACTCCTCGTTATAACCCTCTGTGATTATACAACTTGGTTCATTAGACATCCGATTCACATGCATGTTTCCGTTAATCGCTTATATGTTGACCATTATGCTCAAATGACCTTAAAATGTGATTTTTGAAAATGTAAAAGAGTCAACATCTTAGTTACTGATTTATAAACGTGTACCCAAAATTTGACATCAGTTTGAGGTCTAGATTAAGAGTTATGCTCATTAGCGTAATTAGAAGCATTCTTAGTAATTAATTGGCATAATTAGCATATAGCCTACCTAAACCAAAATTTTAATATCAAACTTTATACCCACTGATAAATAATAATATTTTGGGATTTTTAGAGATTTTTATTTATTTTTAGGCTGAGCATAACTTAGAGTTTTAAGCTTATTTCGGTTATTGCCGGTTTTGCCCTTTTAGGCTATAAAATGAGTTTTATAAATCCTTTTGACCCCAAACCTTTTTCCACTGATTTAATATGATAAATATATTACTTTGAGACTTTTGGAATTATAAAAATATCAGCTTTTCTTTCAAAACCCGGAAATGGCTCCAAATCGCCTTTTTAGGCATTTTACAACATAGTATGTATCAAAATTAGTTTATATATATATAAGGTTTGATACCTACTGATATATTCAGTGAATTAGTATAACAGTAAACAAAGGTTTTAAACTTAGATTTTCAGTTTTAACCTTTTAAGCTTATGTGAAATTACCAAAATGCCCCTTCGGTGCATAATATGGTTATATGTAATAAAATTCACATATATATATGATACCCTACTGTTATAACTTATTAAATTAAGTATATTTACTAAATAAATCAGACCTATAACTCAGATTACAAATTTAAACTCTTTTATACCCTTTAAAATGACTAAAATGCCCTTTCGGGGCATAGTTTGAATTAAAAATCACTTTGGGCATAATAGGACATATCTTACTGATATCACAACATATTTAGTGCATATTAACTCAGGGAATTTGTTCATGATTTATATGGTTACCCGTTACGCGTTTTCGCGTTCGGATCGACTTATGTGACTAGTTTGCACATATTAGCCGAAACGGGTCAAATCATATCATCTTTGGCTCAAAATCCAGAATATGTTTAGTTTACCCATATTATACAAGTCTCTAAACTTGTCGGGTCTAAACTACATTCTAAACCGGTATTCGCCTTTCATGCGATTGAACCGTATTCCTTCTTTAAAACTAACCGGTCTAAGTTTAGGCTAAATTAAAGACCCGTTAGGATTTTAATAGGTTATTATAAACCTTCGTTCCAGAATAGGAGATCTAGTGAAAGATATTTGCACTTGCTTATTGTGATTGTACTTGCTCAAGTAAATACTTTTAACTTATTTTCCCTATACGGGCTTGGGATACAGTAAAATACCGCTTGGTCGGGCATTAAATCTTTGATCCAATAGAGGTTATATAATTGATATGTATTGTTTAAATTGTTTTGTTTCTTAAAGCCTTTCGGGGGTTAATGACCATGTCTCGGATATCCTTGGCATCATTTTACGAAATGGCCACGACTTAAGCATGCGGGTGTAGGCGTACACCCGTTTATGCATGAATCGGTTTTGGGTTTAACCGTTGCAGGATTATATCAAGTGGTGTGTCTATTGATCCTTAACCCGGTGTAGATCCGGGCTACTGGACGCATAAGAAACATGTAATTCTTTTACAAGATTATGTTTAAATAATTACCCCAAATTATAAAAATCTTTTGTGCCATGTGCATTCAAATCAATTTTCAAACCTTTTAATAAACGAGTCAGTTAAATTGTATTTACCAGTGCAAACTGACGTATTTCCCAAAAAGATTAAGTGCAGGTACTACGCGTAATAGGCTGGCCTCTCCTAGCATCAACTAGAAGTCTCGCAAGCTTAGATGTCAAAATCTGTTGAACAATATTTCCTCTTTATATTGATCCGCCTGTGGATCTGTTTCAACTACGTTGTGATACTTAAATATTACAATTTATTTGGTTGAAATATATCTATCTTTTTGCTTCCGCTGTGCATTTATAATTTGTGTTGTTTGACTATGATGATATCGAGTACGTCACGATACTCCCCACCGGGCCCACCGGTGACACGTGGAAAATAGGGGTGTGACAGGTTGGTATCAGAGCCAACACTGAGTGAATTAAACACTAGCCTTTTGTGTTTAATCTCAGTGCACAAGTTGCACATTCCTCAATTTTCGAGTCTAGACAAAGAACATAAGACAAATTCTGTTTTTGTTTAATTCTCTTTTATTTTATATATTCTTGTTGTTATTCTTAATTATGTTGCAGGTTCAAAAATGCCACCAAGATTTTGGAGGGGAAGAGGCAAGGGCCCAGTAACGGGCAATGACCATGAAGCTGGGCCTTCTCACCGGCGAACACCCTCGATCACAATGAGCATAAGCCCTCAGGAGCCATGGAGGGTCTACGTCGAACCCGGGAGGCGGTCAGTCTCCCTCAGTTCCTCACCTTCCTATCTAAATTCTTTTGGGCCCCAATCCGAGAACGAGCCCAACAACCATCTGCCTTCTTTCATACCCTTGCAGAGGTCAAACTCGCACCATTCTTTTGGTGACCCTACCCCTGCCTTCCAGAGCCATTTCAACCCGACTAACTTCATCCAAGAACCCGTGGGTGTTAACCCACTTAGACCAGAGGATCACTTTTCTGGTAACGATGACATGGACGGAGATATGGATCCCATGGAGCTTGCAACCGGGACCCCGAACCACCCCATCGAAATCTCTGATGGGTCATCGTTTCATGGATCACCGTACCGTGGTCCTGACAGCTACCAGGCGAGGTTCGCCCAATACGAGTGGTATTTTACCCCGTCCGAACACTCGTCCCCTTACCAACAGCAGCAGCAGCAACAACAGGATCCTTCCGAGGATCCCCGATTTGTGGCAGTTACTCCGCCACCACCACCACCAATGGAACCGCAACCGCCTCCGGAGCCACCGAGGCGGAGAAGGTCAAACGCACGGATGTCCGTGCGAGGAGGAGTCCGTATCAGTACTCCTCAGCCCTCGAGTGGCAGCCATTATCCGTCACTCCAAGAAGAAGAACCGCAAATGGGAGGGCCATCAAACCTCGTCCCAGAGATCAACTCTGCGCCTATGGCGCCACCATTGGGTTTTGACAACCCAATCCCTGCCTACGCCGGTTCAGCGTCGTATAACCCTTTGAGCAGCCGGCTCATACCCGTTACGACTATGCCAATGTGGACCCATACCAGGAGGCATGGGACTACAATGCTCGTCACCCAGAGGGACCCTATGGTGGCCTTTGGACCACTGGTTACCCAACTTATGGGTACCAGCGTCCGCCACCTCCTCAACCTCTGTATCAGCCGCCACAACCGCAACTGATCCCGCCAGAGGGCCAACAAGAGGTCCTCGAAAGATTGGACCGATGTGAATGGGAGATACAAATGGAGCGCAGTAACAATCGAGGATTCTTCAAGGGTTTGTCAGACCTGATCAAAGGGAAGTCCAAGAGAAGTGGTCATTGAACACCTTTTATTATTTATTTTATTTAGTTGTAATCAAGTCCCTGCGTGGACTTTTTGTTTCAGTACTCAGCCTCTGCGTAGGCTTATCTTTTTGTATTTTGCCCCTGCGTGGGCATGTCTTTTCTTAACCCCTGCGTGGGTTTGTTGTCTGTTTCGCACTTGCGCGGGCATGTTATTTTGTAGAAGTCCCGTTTAGGGCAAAAGAATGTACTTGTTTTAAAAATTATTTATAAGATGTTTAATTTAAATTTTCATTTTATTTATTATTAATTATGTGCATGAAACATGAAATAAATGAAAATAATTAAAAGATCTACCATTATATTAAAATGGTAAAATCTAAAAAGGACAAGACCTAGCCATATGTCATCATAAAACAGGGCTAAGATGGTAGTTCCATAATTAGATTCAGATCCATATTAACATCTCAATTTAGGACCATTCTGCGTTAATTATTAAAAGAATCTTAGAGGTAAAACCTAGCCTATATGTCATTGTAGACATGGTCGAGATGGCATAAAAATCTTTTGTGCCATGTGCATTCAAATCAATTTTCAAACCTTTTCAAAAATGAGTCAGTTAAATTGTATTTACCAGTGCAAACTAACATATTTTCCCAAAAAGATTAAGTGCAGGTACTACGCGTAATAGGCTGGCCTCTCCTAGCATCAACTAGAAGTCTCGCAAGCTTAGATGTCAAAATCTGTTGAAGAATATTTCCTCTTTATTTTGATCCGCCTGTGGATCTGTTTCAACTACGTTGTGATACTTAAATATTATGATTTATTTGGTTGAAATATATCTATCTTTTTGCTTCCGCTGTGCATTTATAATTTGTGTTGTTTGACTATGATGATATCAACTACGTCACGATACTCCCCACCGAGCCCACCGGTGACACGTGGAAAATAGGGGTGTGACAGTGCAAACGATACACATATTTATACAAATCCCAAGTATGAAACACAATATTTCATTGATTTGGTATTTGTTTGATGGCCGTGGAGGCACGGGTGTCACAACACCTACGTTTCCTAGTGTAGAAGGACTTGGTGTTCCATCCTCCATCCTCCAACAACCAACAAACCCTCACGGATTAACAAGTGGAAGTTTGCAAAACCGTGAGTACACTTGACCCGTTTTCATTTTAACACTTTTGGGTGCAATATGTTAACCTTATCAAAAATCACAAATACTTTATTCTTTATGCAAATACACGAAAACAATCCAAATACATGAATACTATGTTGTTATACTTGATGCATATACTTGGGTGATTCTTATGTGATACAATAGTCATTAGCTTTATACGAGCCTCCATTTAACATGTATAACACTATAGGATTAACGCGCCACCCGTGAACGAGAGATCATGTTAAATTTCATTCTTTATTGCGTAAACAGAGGGTTGACTAGAAATATTGCATGCCATATTATGTTGATCTTGAATAACCTAAGTTGCCATGTGGATTCGTTTTAAACTTTTATACATATACTTATACTTAAACTTGTGTACTCGCCAATACATTTTTGTGTTGAACTATATTTCGTTAACATGTTGCAGGTTGATGAGGTTGAATACGACGAAATATAGTAGGGACGACATTAGAAACGCATTTGAAATTACTAGATTTTGTACTTTAATTGTTTAACTTGTCGTATTGTTTTTCCATGTTGTATTTGAATTTCATGTTGCACTTTGACAATTTTGTATGTTATGAAATCAATTTTGAGTTAACTATTGTCACAATAGTGTTACATGTGATGAGCAATCTATCTTCCTCCCACTCCGATTATTCCGCCATTGGTTGGGGTGTGACATGGGTGAAGACAAATTAGTGGCAGATGCTTTGTCCAAGAATTCATCAGAAATCTCAGACCGCGATCTTTTTTGTATTTTTCGATATCAATCTCTCCATGAAAGTAATGTATGTTGATATATTCTAATGTTTGGTGGAGTCAATGGTCTCAAAAGTAGAGTTTGTCAAATGTGATGTTGAGTACTTCATTGTGTTGATCCAGTGATAACTAGTTTGTTGAAATTGCTGGTCTTGTTAGTAATCCCAACCAACACGTATCCCAAAGGAGTATGAGAATATAGGCTGTTTTGTACATGTAATCATGAATTGTTCATCTAAAAGCTTAGACTATAGGGTGTGGAGGAGGGTAGTCTTCAAAGAATGCTTCACCACGTAGGCGTCCACATAAGCGAGTGTGAGGATGGGCCTAAAGGGGATGGACCTAGGGTGTGGAGGATATGCCTATATATATATATATATATCAATCTCTCCATGAAAGTAATGTATGTTGATATATTCTAATGTTTGGTGGAGTCAATGGTCTCAAAAGTAGAGTTTGTCAAATGTGATGTTGAGTACTTCATTGTGTTGATCCAGTGATAACTAGTTTGTTGAAATTGTTGGTCTTGTTAGTAATTGTTAGTGCACCTACGTCTGCTGACTACGTCTTCTATCAAGTCTTGAAGATTGAACAGAATGGAAATGACACAGAATCCTAGAATTGGTTATTTGTATATGGATCGCTTATATGTACAAATCTAGGGTCGCTTTTGTGTCATAGTTGGGTTAGGATCGCCTATGTGGACATGTGCTGGATCGCTTATGTGTCATCATGTAGGGTCGCTCATACGGCATGTCGTATGAGCGGACCAGAACTTCTATAAATAGGTCTTAGGGGCGATCCACAACACATAGTTAAGGGTGTTTTCTTCCGGTACTCTGCCGAAGTGCTGTCAGAACGTGTAATTGCTTTCTACATCAATACAACAACAAGATTAAAGTAGATACAGCTTCAATTGCACCGAATTACTAGTTTCCGCCTCTTAATTCGGATACGAGCTTCTCTGATCGACTCAAACAGGTCGGAGAACGATCCTACAAGTGGTATCAGAGCTCAGGAGGAGGAGTTCTTGCCATTGTAGCTGCTATTCTTCTGATTTTCTACACTTTCTTCACTTTTTCAAAATTTTTTACGGTAAAACAAGCTCAAAATCACACTGTGCACTCGGAATCATGAATTAACAAATCCTTGAAATTTTCAGAGCTAAAATCGAAGTAGAAACCAAGATTTTAGGTGACTTGTTCATTCAGGATCGCTCAAAAGGTGACATCAGCTTCTGGACCGCTCCAAATTACATGCTTGGATCGCTCCAAGAGACAGTTTCTAGTTAGATCGCTCGAAATTTTGATCTTTGAATCGCTTATTTGTCCATCTTGGACCGCTCGAACGATTAACTGTTGAACCGCTCGAATGAATATTACCTGAACCGCTCGAATTGACTTCTGGATTGCTTATTGATACATTGTGTGAACCGCTCTTTTGACTGATATTGGACCGCTCAAATTGAAAAGTTCTGAACCGCTCGAATGAACAAACTGTTGGATCGCTTTTAGTGAAAATTGTTGGATCGCCCGAACGAAAAGTATTTGAATCGTTTATTTGGTCAGATCGCTCGAGTGGACATAGTGTGTGGACCGTATATTTGACAATTATTTGGACCGCTCATTGAGATAGTATATTTCAGTCGCTTTTGTGAACTGATTGATAAAATTTGAAAATCATTGTGAACTTTTGAACAATTTGAAAGATGGATACTGATTTTTATAATGCCT